>NC_045429.1:289466999-290091285 GCF_902635505.1 Sarcophilus harrisii | reverse complement strand
TTTCAGCTAAGATGGGACAGATGTTTAGAAAATAGCCTTCTGTTTCTATTCAAGGAAAATGTTTAAAGAGCATTGTCAAGGTTATGGAAAGCCAAGGTTTGATTATAATTTTGAAGCAGATCACTGAACTTTTAGAAATTGTAAAGTACATATGTCCTTGGTTCTCTACGGAAAAAGAATTGGATCCAAATGAGTGGAAATTTGTAGGAGAACAACTAGGTGAATACTACAATTCTAATCCAAACTCAATGGAGTGGAAATTAGTAGAAGAGGATCTTTGTCAATTCTGCAATAAAAATGGACCTGACTCAATTTCCAAAGATACACTTAATACATACAATTTAATACAACTGGCTATAAAAAATTATATAAGTATTAGAATGAAAAAAGAGCAGGAAGGGGAGGTGCCAACTAAACTAGGTGAAAAGGAGGAAGAATCAGATAAGAATGGAGTTAAATACAATTTTGAGTGTGATACTTCACAGCAGGAGAAATTAGATCATTCCACATCTCATCACCCTCTCCCCTCAATTAACCCTTCATGGGTGGAGGAAGAAGGAAGAAGGGGAGAGGCAGAAACACAATCAGCATCTCCTGTGAAGCAGAATATGACAAGATTAGAAAAGGCATTGATTAAGGCAAAAAATGAAGGAGAAGATATATCTGATTTTATAAATGCATATCCTATGATTGAAGAACTCGACTCTTCAGGTCAAAAAGGGAGAAAATACACTCTTTTTAATTTGGAAAAAATTAAGGATTTGAAAAAGGGTTGCACTCTTTATGGGGCTACATCATCTTATGTTAAAATGTTACTAAATAATTTGTCTTATAAAATCTTAACCCCAAATGATTGGAAATCCATAGTTAGGACATGTTTAGAACCTGGACAAAATTTGTTGTGGCTTTTGGAGTTTCATGAATTATGTAGGATTCAAGCCCAACACATTAGGCAAACAGGAACTAATGTACAAATAGCTTTTGACCAACTAGCTAGTGAAGGTCAGTATGGAGAGAATTCAGAACAGATTTATTATTCCATACCAATGTATGAGCAAATTTCTAAGGCTGCAATAAAAGCTTGGGGTTCCCTCCCAGGACAAAAAGAATGAGGGGAAGCCTTCACAAAAATAGAGCAAGGTCCCAATGAACCTTTTGCAGATTTTGTGGGACGTTTGCAAACAGCTATAATAAGAACTATTGGAGATAATGCAGCTACAGAAATAATGACCAGACATCTGGCTAAGGAAAATGCTAATGAGGTTTGCAAAAGAATTATATGGGGACTAGACAAAGATGCTCCTTTAAAGGAGATCATAAGATGCTGTGCCACAGTGGGCACAAATGCTTATTATACCCAAATTATGATGAACATGGAAAGACAGGGTCCTTCTTGGCAAATGAATTCTAGAGAAACTCGTCGATGTTTTCAGTGTGAAAAAGTTGGGACATTTGAGAGCTCACTGTAGATATGGAGATAGAATAAGAAGATAAGGTGAGAGAAAGCCCAAAACTCCATGTCCAAAATGTAACCAAGGCTTTCACTGGGCCTCTGAATGTAGACTGACACAGGGAAATGAGAGGCAGGGCCCAGCCCCAAGATATCAATCAAAAGACAGGTGGGGCATGATAGCAGCTGAGGTTACACCCAGAGAGTCTTTAGAAGGTTAGGACTCTGATGTGATCAATCAGCCTAAAATTAATCACATGGCACAAAGAGATCATGTAATCTCCTGTCCTGTCAACAGAAAAGCAATGAGATAGCATCAAGGGATTACAGCTGGGAAGAATCCAGGCTTTTTAAACCAACAGGGCAGTATCCAGTGGAAACAGCTCCAATATAATTGCCAGATGATGAGGAGAAATCCCAAAAGTGGTAAATAGAAGGGAATTAGATAGGTTAACTGCCTGGGAGAGAGGGTTTGCTTATGTTCCTACAGATAGAGAAGGAAACAGATGGAGAGGGAATCAGATGGGTGCCAATGAGCCATATTCGCCTTGTCCATCAGAAAGAAACAGAAAAAGAGAAAAACCTCAAAACAAAGGAGATTTAAGAAACACCTGACACTGAAAGAGCATAGCTGACAATGAGACTGTTAAAAGAATTTTAAAATGTTCAGGAATCATTGGATTCCCTAACACAAAATGAAACTCTTTCTAGGACTTGAAAACCAGCAGGAATCATTGGATTCCCTGAGATGAAAAATTGTTGATGAGACTATTGCAATACTTCAAATCTTACAGAATTTATTGGATTCCTGGCACATGAACTAATGGACAATGGATTCCTTTTGGACTATTTCTAGGACTTATGGACATGTATAAATTCTCATGTTGATTCATGTTATTTGTTACATTACTACTAGCCTGTGTTATATTGCTATGTAATTATGTAATTATGTGTAATGCCTCACATATTGATGGATTTATGTATACCTGTTTCAAATGACCCCCTTCAGAAACCCACTAATCTGATTTGATTTCCCATTTCCTTTGGTGTTTTCATCTCCCTTCCTGAGATGTCAGGGAAGGTGTGACCACCTTCTTTTTATGATGTTTTCACTTCTTTTTTGAGCAGTCAGGGAAGGCATGATCACTCTCTTTTGGGGATTCTCACTTCCTTGACAAGTCAGGGAGGTCATGACCACCTTATGTTCTAAATCAAAAGAAAGCGGGAGATGTTGGAATCCTTACAAAGTGTTAAGTCATTAGAATTGATAGAGACAATAATTATCTAATTTAGCATAGTTCAGTATGATTGATCTGATCCTACAAGGAGATGTTACGGGCCAGAACTTGAAACAAGGTACTAAGTGGAATTGAGGAGATAATGTTTAAATCTAGTTAAGAATTGATTTAATCCTACAACAAATAATGTTTTCCCAGTGATATAATGATTGGTGTGTACTCAGTGTACAAGCAAGTGTATAAGCAAGAAGCTCTCAGGGCCAGGCATAGAAGCCCACTCTTGGAGGCGGAGACAGAATCATTCCATATTCCACCTTTGTATTGGCTGGAGACATTCAGAGGGAGCCAGGGGCTGAAGCTCAAGACTTTAAAGGACACAATAAAGGACTAGATTTTAACTCCTGGCTGTATTTGGGGTGATTATTACTTTGAACCAAAAGATCCAATTCTTTTTCCGTAGAGAACCAAGGACATATGTACTTTACAGTTTCTAAAAGTTCAGTGATCTGCTCCAAAATTATAATCAAACCTTGGCTTTCCATAACCTTGACAATGCTCTCTAAACATTTTCCTTGAACAGAAACAGAAGGCTATTTTCTAAACATCTATCCCATCTTCACTGAAATTCTATTTTAACTCTTTTAACAAAATTTCTTTCTTGTACTTGCCCTAATTTCTGGGTTGAGGAGACTTTTCCACTGGAATCAGGATCAGAGGCTTTTCCACTGAGCTTAGTGTCCCGTCAGTCCCAAATTCAGACGTCAAAATGTGGTGTTCTCTTCTTTTGTATAATATAATCATTCTCTGGGAGCAGGTTTCTTGGGGAGGTTTTCTGGAGGCAGCCTTAGTTTTGGTTCAAAGTAATAATCACCCCAAATACAGCCAGGAGTTAAATCCAGTCCTTTATCGTATCCTTCAAAGTCTTGAGCTTCAGCCCCTAGCTCCCTCCGAATGTCTCCAGCCAGCACAAAGGTGGAATATGGAATGATTCTGTCTCCGCCTCCAAGAGTGGGCTTCTGTGCCTGACCCTGAGAGCTTCTTGCTTATACATTTGCTTGTACACTGAGTACACACCAATCATTATATCACTGGGAAACCATTATTTGTTGTAGGATTAAATCGATTCTTAACTAGATTTAAACATTATCTCCTCAATTCCACTTAGTACCTTGTTTCAAGTTCTGGTCCGTAACATCTCCTTGTAGGATCAGATCAATCATACTGAACCATGCTAAATTAGATAATTATTGTCTCTATCAATTCTAATGACTTAACACTTTGTAAGGATTCCAACACTAAAGAACCATCATCTCATCAATTCCACTGAGTTAACACCTCGTTGTAAGAATCCTTGTTTCAAGTATATTTCTCCAAAGTTCCGGCCCTCCACAGGTTAGTCTGGCACAACTTGTTCTTGAAGAAGTCAGACCAGTTCTTTATAACCAGAATTCCTTCTATTAGATGTTTATCAAGCATCTCTTTAAATAATCTTTTCTAGAATTTTTATGGGAATCCAAGTCAAGCTTATTGATCTATAGTTTACACATGTTCTCTTCCCTTTACTAGAAGAAAATTAGTAATATTTGCCCTTCTTAAGTTTTGTGGTTCACCTTTCATGTTTTTCATGATCTTCCAAATACAAGTTACATCAAGTAATCACATCTACTAGTTCTTTTAGAACCCAAAGATATAAGGTCATTTGGATCAAGGGACTTAATTTCATCACAGGTAGCTCAATGCTCTCTACCTAATCACTTACTTTGTATATTAACTCCTTATTTATCATTTCCTCCTCTCATTTCCTGTGTAAAGGCCATCTTCTTCTGCAGAGAAAACAGAAACAAATCAAAAAATGCCTCCTGTTATCGGTAATCATCTTCCTATCGAGGCCAAGCAGAGGTCTGATTCTTTCTTTGGGCTTTTTAAAGATCCTACCAGAGAGTGTCCCAAAAGTCTTAGTTTTAAACTGCACTAAGATTTTGGAAACACCCTGGGGCTTTTAAGCTATTAGAACTTAAAATTGCACTAAGCTTTTGAAACTTTTGACTTACCTTGCCAGGCTCAATACATTTCTAAGTGTGGCTCTCCTGATAAGACTGTGGCTATGTTCATATTCTTTCTGTTACATGGTATACTTTCCATCTTCTTCATAGAGAAGCCAAGGCGAGTAGGGAAAGAAAAATTCTCTCAACCTTGTTTACCAACTGACAAGATTTTCAATAGATGCTGCCAATTATGGGTGGTCTTTTCTTCTGCTCCAATGTCTTTCCCAAGAACCTCTTCATTCTTATCTCTGAAAGCCACAGTTATTAGCCACATGGCCTTGGATCATGACAATTAACAGCTGTCACCACATCGGGTTTTGCTGCTCCCTTTGCTTACACTGGCCCATGTGACAATCAGCAGCTCTAGTTCTAATAGCAGTCCTTGATTGCCTCAGTTATCCACAGTGACCAGGAAATTCAAATGAGAGGAAGACAATCCCAAACCTGCACAACACCCAAAACTTATGCCTTCTTCTTGCCCACTAAATGACTTCCTGTCCATTTCAAGAGCATACTCCCCAAGACTCCTAGTGAAGCAATGTTAAATTTACCTACTCCATTCTCTTATTTATCACTAACTTTAGGTCCAGAAGTAAGGAATAACTGGAAGATAAGCACATAGTCTGGGTACATATCACATTCACACACAGCGTCTTCATGAAATAGGCAATGTCAGTTGTAATCTGAAGAGCTTGATTTTGTGCCAGAAAAAGCAGCTTGGTTTTTGGATTTGTTTTAAGTTTTTTTAATGGATGCAGTATAGTAAAGTGGGAATAATATTGGATTTGGAGTCAGAAGACCTGAGTTCAGAATCTGATTCTGTTGTTTACTATGTGAGTATTGGCCTAGTCATTAACTTTGCTGAGCCTCAGTTTTAGGATCAATATGAATCAGTAAAAATCTTAAGATATATTTAAGATACAATGTCCAGAAAACAACATGGCCGGATGGTTAGAGAACAGGCCTTGGAATCAGGAAGACCTGGGTCAACACTCACTTCTGTTGAACTGAGGCAAGTCATATAATTATTAAGTTCAAGGTAATTCTCTAAAATTCTAATTTACAGAACAATTGCTTTGGTAGAGGAAGTTTCTTCACTAAAAGCTTCCTCCATTTAATGGAATCACAGGTCTAAAAATAAGAATAAATACTCAAAAGAGAGGGAGTGATAGTCCTACTATACTCTTCCCTGGAAAGATCATAGCTTAAAGTACTAGCACCATATTTTAGGAAAGACAAATTTTAGAACACCCAGAGAATGATGAGGGAATTGGGGACTAGACTAGAATGGGAAAAAAGGAGGTAAGGAAGAATGTCCTCAAGGAATGGTGGAATATAGGATATAGAGCAGGCAGCTCTTTAGCTGCCTTTAGATAAAGCCTTAGGTGTGGTTTAGGGTGACAAATTTGGTGATAGGGCCCCAGTGGGGAATGTAGGTCAAGGGAACCATGTCCTGTTTACCTATGGGGAAGCTGGAACCCTGAGTCATACATTATTCTACACTGTGTTAGCATAAAGGATGGTGTGTCAGTGTACAGGTCCTGCCACTCTGGAAGGGATTCATTTCTGACATTCTTGAGGCTATGGTCCTGGAATCTGGATTCATATTTCTACACCAACCCACCTCCAGCTGGAACTTGGGTATATTGGAAGACAGCTTTTGTGGCAGTGACAAAAAGAAAATAGTACTGTGGTATTGAAGAGTCAGGCTGAGGACTGGGTCTAAGAATAAGGATATAAGAGTTTAGTTAATGTCCTAATGAAAAATGATCCCAACAGAGGTAAAACAAAACAAAACCAAAAAACCCAGCATCTCATTTTTGAATGGTCATGAAAACAGAGGATAGTAAAAAAGTGTGTGTAAAGACTGAAATAGGAACTCCCTGTCAAAGAGTATTAAAAAGGCTGTGAATAGTGAAGTCTGAGCTTGTCCAGAGAAGGTGGCAAGGTTGGATAGGTTAGGATAGGTAAGATTTCAGAATTTAGGAATTATGTTTAGTCATAATCACATTTCAGGAGGAAGGGAACTTCCCAAGGATCAAATATGATCAAAGTTATTATGCCCAAAGGGTTATAAAAACTGTATACTCTTTGATCCAATGGTGCCACTACTGGGTCTGTATCCCAAAGAAATTATAAAAGAGGGAAAAGAATCCACATGTGCAAATATGTTTATATCAGCTCTTTTTATGGTGGCAGAGAATTGGAAAATGAATGGATTCCCATCATTTGGGGAATGGCATATGAAAATAATGGAATATTATCATTCTATTAAAAAATGATGGAACAGGCTGATTTTTAAAAGCTTGGAAAGATTTACACGAACCGATGTTGAGTAAAACAAGCAGAACCAAGAAAACATTGTACACAGCAACAAGATTGTATGACGATAAACTATGATAGATGTGGCATACAATTGTCCCCATTTTCCTTTTTTTTTTTTTTCTTCCCTTCATGGATTTTTTCCCTTTTGTCTTGATTTTTCTCTCCTAGAATGACTCTCAGGGAAATATGAAAAAAAAATGTACATATAACCTAAATTTTAAAAAAAAGATCAAAGTTATGGTTTTTGGGAGGACAGTTGGTAGGTAGAAAATCAATAAAGGGAATAGGGCATATTAAGAAAAGCATGGTCCAGAAAAAGAACTCTGGGAGATGACTAAAAACCATTACATTGAATTCCCAATCCCTATATTTATGCACACCTGCATTTTTGATTTCCTTCACAAGCTAATTGTACAATATTTCAGAGTCTGATTCTTTTTGTACAGCAAACTAACGTTTTGGTCATGTATACTTATTGTGTATCTAATTTATATTTTAATATATTTAACATCTACTGGTCATCCTGTCATCTAGGGGAGGGGGTGGGGGGGGTAAGAGGTGAAAAACTGAAACAAGAGGTTTGGCAATTGTTAATGCTGTAAAGTTACCCATGCATATAACCTGTAAATAAAAGGCTATTAAATAAAAAAAAAGAAAGAAAGAAAAGCATGGTATCCCTGACAGAAGTGAAGTTCCACTGGGCTTGTACCATATCTAAAGTACCATATTATTATGGACATATTTTAAAATGGATATTGACAGGACAGAATGTCCAGAGAAAAGAAATCAGGATACTGAAGAATCTACTGAAGAAACTGGAGAGATTTAGCTTAGAGAAAATTTAGGGGAGGATACCTTTCAAAAGAGAATCTTCGAAAAGCTATAATGTAGAAGAGGGGATGCACTTGTTTTGGAGAGTAGAATTAAGAGCAATAAATAGAAGATGCAGAGGGATAAATTTGGAGTCTATATAGGAAAAAATAATCCAGCTATTTTCTTTGCTTGTTCTCCATGTCTAAAATACTTTTCTTCCCCCTTATCCATGACTTTCCTGGTTTCCTTTAAATTCCCACCTTTTACAGCAAGCCTTCACCAATCCTTAATCCCCGTGCCTTTCCTCCGTTTTAATCTAGATCACTTTGTATATATTTATTTGGTTGCATGTTGTCGAAAGGCAGGAATTGACTTTCACAAAATTTTATGTATTCCCAGTTCTTGGCACAGTGCCTGGACATAATAGGCATCTAACAAAGGTTTGTCAGAGCTCTCCGAAAGTGGAAGGGGGGTCTCAGGAAACAGCAGGCTCTCCCTTGCTGGAAGTCTTTGAATAAAAAATAGATGGCCACTTGCTGATGTGTTCTCGTTAGACTAAACAGCTAGAACTCTGGTGTGGAGATCTGTGGTTAGAAAAGAACGAACTTGGGGGAGAAAGAGCAAGTTGTGGGAGATAGGGAAAGGGAGGCGGGGTAAAGCTGCTTTAGTGGGGGATGCTTGGTAAACGAGCTGACTACCTTCCTTCATCAAGGCCCCGGGCATTCTCTGGCCTCAAACTTCAGAGCCTACAATTTGCCAGCTCCAGGGCCAAAGAGTCACCCGTGCGCCCGTGACGTCATGGTCCGGCCTCTCCCCTATAAAAAGGGCTGCAAGGCGCGGTGCCGGGCCCCAGAATGGACACAGGTAAGGGGAGAGATCGGACCCGGGCCGCTATTAGACCGCGGATCTAACACCCGGAGTCTAGCTCTTAAATACAGCACTACCAAACTCCGACTGAGCATCTCCTACAGGCCTCCGAGGGGAAGAAGATGCAGCTGCTACTGAGGATCCCTTCAGTTCCCGAGAGGAGCGAGACGGACTGCGGTATATGCTACCGGCCTTACAACCTGCAAGGTCGGGCGCCACGCCGCCTGCCCGGAACGGCGAGACAGCGGTGCGGCCACACGCTCTGTACCTGCTGCCTACGGGAGCTGGCCGCCCGTGGGGGCGGCGGCGCCGTGGTGCGCTTGCGCCGGGCGGTCATTTGCCCTTTCTGCCGCGCGTCCTCCCCCTTACCGCGTGGCGGAGTCACGCAGGTGCCTTTGGACCTGGATTTGTGGTCTCTCCTGAAGGAGAGAGAAGGCGTGCAGAAAGACGCCGGGGGCGAAGCTTCCGAAATCGTGAGGGAAGGTGAAGACGAGCAAGGGGCGGGACCGTGGGGCAAGGCGTGGCGCATGCTTCTTGGGCTCTGGGACAAAGCAGCGAGCCGGCGCAGGCACCCGTTACCTAGCGATGGTGAGTGATGGATGGGCTCATGGCTGCACGAGCAGCTCTGGTTCTGTGGGATTGGGGGCTGGATTGGGTGACTCGGCATCTCATACGGGAAAGCGATGGAGCCGTTATAAGACGTGAGTTTCCAAGTCCACCCTGACCTCAGTTTACTCATTTGTAACGCCAGGTTAATTACATCGCTAATCGAGTGGCTGTGAGGGACTGCCACTGTGGGAAGGGGAAGGATATAAGTATTTACATAAATATGTCTTATTCGTGCCCCAATTCTCCCGATTCTATCGCGGGTTTTTTGGCAAAGAATACTTGGTCATTTCCTTCAGCTTATTTTATCGATGAGGAAACTGAGGTAAATAGCGTTGTGACAAACTGCAGCCAGGGTTGAATTGAGGAAGACAATTCTTCCTGATGCCAGGGCCGGCACTTAGATGCTATGCCACCTAGCCGCCCATAAATGCCTAGTTGTCAGTTCAAAAAAAAAATCGTATTTGATCCTCACAGCCCTTCGAGGTAATTACTATTATCCCATAACAATTGAGGAAACTGAGGCAGTGATTTGCTGGTGTCTTGAGGCAGCATTTTCCAGGCTATCTGCTGCGACAACAGCTGCTTTATATAATATGTAAGCCATGATATGCACTTGAAATCAAATTCCCCTGAAGTAATTTAGGATAAGGAACCTTGGACTAAGGTGTGTGCTACATGTGGATTGTGATGGTGGCCATATGGAGGAAGCTTACATCCTCCTCCCCTGACCTGTCTGCTTATTCCCCTCAGTGCTTTACTGCTGTCCAGAGAGCAAGACCCTTGCAGGCTGCTACATGCTATAACTGAGGATACTGTGGGCTGTAAGAATGAAAAGTGGAAACAGCTGCTACCTCCTTTTGCTGCCCACCCATGAGGGTGGGTTAAAAAGCTTTTGTTCCTGCCAGCTCCAGGGATTGGTGTTTTTTGTGCGTGTGCACACGCGCGTGCATATGGAATTTAAAATTCATGAGGTGGTATAGGAACTTGGCTCTGGCCTCAGTCTTCCTCTATACTAGGATACAAAGGACTGACAGCCTAGTTAGTCTCCATATTTGATAGGGCAGATCCACAATGGTTCCTTTCACCTATATGGTGGAGCAGCTCCCATATTTCTGTGAAATGGTTTCAGGTGTTAAAGAATGTCATAGTAGGAAGAGCTTCTTTTAAATGGAATAAACTCCCTAAATGTGGCACTGAGCACCAAATATCTGCACTTTGTTATTGCCTTAGTATCATCACTTCTCCCCACTCAACTCCTAATGAATTTGTACTTTGTATGAATGTCCTTTTTTGCACTTATTCATTTGTGCATATTTCTTTTTTTCCTACTAAATTGTAAACCTGTCAAAGATACTCCCAATTCCTAATAAACATGCTAAATATAATTTCCCTGTTATTTTTCACTTCCTTTCTTCAACTATGCCCTTAATTATTCCTGTTCATAGTAGCTACTCATTTTCCCTCAATTTTGGGGATGGGTAACATGTCTTTGTCTCCCCCTGTAATATGAAGTCTGAGGGATATATCATAATACATGGTGAAAATAGACAGCAGATGAAGAACCAAGACTCTTTACTCCTTGGTACCCTTACTTTCACAATGGATCTTGTGAAGTGGCAGAGGGACCTGCCACTCCTAACTACAAAATTTTTTTCTGGCCCTTCCTTAGTTGCCCAGTAGTTCCATTAATCTCTTACCAAAAACTTTACTTGGGGTTTAGTAAGCCCTGTAGTTTTCCCTCCACAACAAATTAATTGCTTAATTGACCAACTTGATATGACCGTGGGCTATAGGAAGAGATGGATGAGTAATAGAATTCTTCCATAAATCCAAGCCTCTCCCACCTCAGGCTTCATTGTTCAAGAGAGAATACTAAGTAGTACAGTAGGAAGGCTCTGCAGGCAGACTACTACTGGGTTTGAGTCCCACTTCTAACCACTGTAGGTTTTCTCCTCTGTAAAAAATGAGGCAGTTGCAATAGATGGCCTTCTTCAGTCCCTTCCACTCAGCTTCACCCAACCTGAGGCAGCTTAGTTATACTTTCAACTCTACTATGCATTCTGCCTAACCACATTTTCATTGAACTTAATACAGAGTACAGGAATGGGGTCAGGAAGCCTGCGATGTCTATATTCTTGTTTGTACATAGTTTGTTAACATTTTGCTTTCCCATTAGACTGTTTAGTCTAAGCTAGAGCAAGGACTTGCTTGCCTTTCTTTATATCTTCAGTACTTAGTACACTACTGGGTACACGAGTTAACTTCATCCTTAATGACTTGAGATTTAAAAAGAGCAAGAAAAATCACAAAATATAGAGAATGATATTCAGAACAGCATCAGAAGCCTGATAAACACCTCCCTTCATCAATCCCCACCCTTCAAAACCAAAGAACCCCACCTCCAAAATAACAGAGCACACAGAAAGGAAAGTATAATTTATATGTACAACCAAGAAACCCGATACAGAAGGAAGTGGGACAGGTGAGGAGCAGGTGAAAAAGCAGAAGGGTTGGAGTAAGGAAAAGGTAGAGGGGATAGCAAAGAGGGCTGTGGTAGCTGGGGGTTCACCATGCAAAATGTCACTTTCCCTTGGTCCCCATGGGGGGAATACTTCCCTATCGTGCTTCACCCCCAAGTTCTCTGTTACAGTCTCAGAGGTATGGGGGCAAGGTTCCCCTAGCTAGTACACCCCACCTTATCCAGTCAAATCCAGCCCCTTGGTCCAAACTTGGAGCTGGGAGGGAGGGACAAGGACAAAGGAAGGAAGGGGTTGATAGAGCACTCTTAGGACACCTGAGTTTCCAGAGCTGGGTCACAAAAGGGCCTGTTCCCCGGTTCTGGCCCTTTGTATTCCTTCCCATCTTCTCTACAATACCTGGGTTGCTGAGCTTGTGGATGGGGGAAGAGGGAGGCTCCTCTTTGGCCTGAGTGTCCTCCGTCCCTGACATATTTCATAGGGGGAGGTAGTACTTGGTCCTTTGAGGGGAGGGGAGAGAAATCCCCCTAACACAAGGAGCCAGTACACGGGAAGGTGACTCAGCCAGTGAATGGCGCCTTTATTCTGAGGCTGAACATGGATTGCCCTCCCTCCCAATTTCCCACCCTCAATTTTGGGGAGGTAGAGGAGAGCAACATGCAGCCATGCCTCCCCTCCCTTCCCCCTAGGGGTCATTTCCCATCCCACCTCAAGATTTTCCCTCCCTTCTCAAGAGTTCTTCCATTTCCCCATGTGGGTCCAAAAGGGCCAGGTAGGGCAAATTCCCCTCCTTGGTTACTGAGGATAGAGTTTAATACTGTAAGGGAATGGGGGGAAATGGGGAAGCCCTACCCCTTTCCCTCTCCTCTTACCCCAAACCATTTGCTCAAGAGCTGAATGTATTAAGATCAGAGCTACTTTGGAAGAGCAACTCCCTACACCCCTTCCCAACCACAGCACCTTCATTCAAAGCATCACTGGAGAAGGCACCTGGGGCAAAGGGGTGGGGGAACACAGGGGGAGAAAGCCCTGGTTTGGAAAATAAGGGTGGAGGAGAAAGGGGCTCCTATCCTGATGGTGGCCCAAGGGGTGGGGAAGGTGGAGGATTGGCAGCAAGTTCCAGGGGTGGGATGTGGGCTGGAGGACGGCCCCTGGGACGGGTTGAGTGGCAGAGCTGGGGCCCTTTCAGTCGTCTATACAGATCACTTCCCCAGCCCTGGGCTCCTTCCGATCCTGACCGTCGGACACTACTGCCCCCTCCTTCTCCTTCTTCACCAACACAGGAGGGCCGTTGGCTGCGGCTGTTTTGGGAAGGGTTATTGAGACATCATCAAGCCCCAAAGTGACATCCAGGCTTCATTATTTTGAACTTGGCACACACCCATATCTACATTGTTTCATGTCATTTAGAGTACTGAGGATTAGGTGAAGATTTCCCTTTCCCAAGGCTCCCTTGTGCCATACAACTACGTTTATGTCCAATTCCCAGAATGGAATATTAACTTCACATCTCCTTTCCCCAAAACTTATTTGAAGTCAAGTCACAGGACGACAGTTATGAAGGTGAGGAGATAGGCTCACTGTAGATAGGAGACTGAGGTTTCACTGTATGAGGGAGTAACAGAGCTTCAGTTCAGTTAGGAAAGTATGAGAAGCTAGGCAAAGCCTAGAAAGATTAGAACAAGGAAAGAATTTCAGAAGGCTCAGAAGGGACAGAATGCTCCCCTTCTGAGATGAACAAAACAAGACTAAAGTTAGACAGAGGGATATGGGAAGAAGAGGAACAACAAAGTAGGAGAAATTAGGAAGAAGCAAGGGACAAAAGAAGTTAATGGGAGTAACCTCAGACTATTTGGAAGTAGTAAGAGAGCTGACCTTAGAACCAGGAAGGCTCCTGACTCAAGTCCTGACTGACACATATAATTCTGTGACCTAGGGAAAGTCATTTTACTTTTCAATGTTGTAGGCAGTTTTGTAAGGTTATAAATTGCGGAGAAGATGTCAATCTGCATGGGTAGTAGGAGTTTCCCTTTCTGGGGCTATCCTATTTCAATGAAATCACAGATCCAGTCCCTATGCCTATCCCCAGGCTGACCTGTGATGAAGGATCCTGCGGGCATCTGGCTGTAATTGGCGCCGCCGGCGGCCAGGACCCCGGCGGGTACAGCTGAGCTGAAGGCTGCTCCGTACCCCAGTGGTGTGGCGTAGGGACCCGGAGGGAAGGCCTGGAATAGGAGGCAAAATATCCATGTCTTTGAATCAGGAAGATGCCGAAGGAAGAAAAGCCATAGCTAAACTCTTGGGCTCTTGAAGAACAAGATTTGAGAAAAGAGAGTCAGTCTACCAATGGAAACGAACATGCTATACCTTCTATACCTTCAGCCAGAGTATTTTTTATTCCATTTCATGGGTCTTTGATGGGAGATGGGGCATAGGGTTGAACCTCATTCTAAGGTAAAGAGTGGAGGATTACCGGTGTGGGATAGGGTTCTGTGCCCTTGCTGGCCAGACGGCTGAGAATACTTCGCTCGGACATCTGTAGGCGGGCTGCGATGGGTGGGATTCGGGACAGGGTGGCTGGAAGGCGGGTCACATCTGCCTTCATGTCGCTCAGCAGCTCCTCCAGCTGGTTCAGAACTGGGGCCCGGGCCGCAGAGAAAGAAAGAGCAAGAGAAAGAGACAAGGACAAAGAGACCGGGCCGTCACCAGGAGAGATGGAGGCCAGGAAAGACATAAAGAGAAAAAGGCAGTGTCAGAGAAGACAGAGAGATTGCAATAAAGACAAAGAATGAGAGACCAAGATAGTGAAAGACATAGGGGGAAAAAAAGATAATTCAAAAGACTCAAAAGAATGAAAAAAAAAAAAAAAAAAAGAGGTCAGACTATCAGAAGTCAGATGGAAAGGACTGAGAGGGAAGGAGGAGGGAGGAAAGTAAAGAAAAGAAAAGGAAGTAGGGGAAATCATAGGAGAACATGGGGGTTAGAGGATTCCAGATCCCAGAGAGGTATATTTTAGGAAGGGAGTAATGAGGAGGACACTAGAGAAGGAACTATTATTAAGTAAAGTTGGGAAGTCTAGGATCCATAAGACAAGAGGAAAAGGAAGGAGTATCGAGGGTCCAAATCAGAAACTGACAGAAATTCAGAGAACTGGAACTGAGGTCAGAGGTATAAGGAATTACAGGTTCAAGTAATCAGTCCATAAATCAAGGGTCCTTGAATTTGAAGTGCAAAAAGGTGAAAGAATTTGTGGATGACAATTTTGGGGAGAGGTCAAAATAATATTAGATTTTATGGGGATGAATTAGGTAGGTGATGGGGACAGGGAGTAGTGTAACGATTATAGGGATAACAGTCAAGGAAAGGTATACAGTGTACAGGAATGGAGAAAGAAAATCCACTGGGACACAGTATCAGGGGTTTGGAAGTTTAAAAAGCTAAAGGAAGTTCTAATACAGTTCAGTATTGGGGCTATGGTAGATGTTAGGATAGATAGAGTATATCATTTCTTTTTAAGATTGAGGTTTCATATGGGTTGGGCAGCAGGGTTAGAATGTTAGAGGCTGAGGGGGGTAGGAGTTTAAGAGGGCAAAGAGTTGCTTTGCTTGACTGCCTGTTACAAGGTGTTTTTTCTATTTTCAATTAAGGGAAGGTAGGAAAGAGAGAAAATAGATTTTTGTTAATTGAAAAAACTAAATTTAATTTTAAAAAGGAGGGTATAGGGGTCAGAAGGGTGGGGGAGGGTGTTCCGCGGGATGCAGGGTGCAGACTTACGCAGCGTTGTGGGCCCTCCCCCGCGCGGGGCCGCCGCGGCCCTTACCCTTGTGCAGGACTGCGTTGGCCGGCTTGTTCCCCGCCAGCGACTCCTTGGAGAGGTGCTGGTGGCTCTCAGCCAGGCACTCGGCCTCGGCGAAGCGGGCGTGGAGGGCCATGGCGGGGTGCGCCGGCTCCTGCGACAGGTTCAGGTAGGCCGCCCGCCGAAGCTGCTCCTCGATCACCAGCGCCTGCTCCAGGAGCTGCAGGCATGGCAGGATGAATTCACAGAAATGAGAGTTATAAGAAGATGCTGTGTTAACGAATGAATGTGAGTACCAAAGTACACAAATGACCTGAATCTGTATTTCAATGTAAGAGACAAGAACTTACCCTAAACTTGATCTTAACTTTGACACCCTAATTAATAATTCCAACTCTCTAAGAATTTACTTTGAAATCTTGGTTCCAGTCTTAATATTGTTAATCCCTCCTCCAAACTAAACACAGAGATCTTGGCTCAGCCCTGACCGCTAACCCTTTAAAAAACCTTAACAATATTAATGATAATATTGATTTGAATTGCCACCACCAACCCTATTTAGACCTTGGCTTCAATGATGTACCTTGAACCTCCGGGCTAGGAACTTGTTTTTCATTTCCAGGAAGTTTCCCTTGTTGGCCTCAGTTTTAAATGGCTCATTAATGATGGCAAACTGGGCATCATTTTGGATGTCCTGCCACCGAGCATAGCCATGGCTACCAGTAGAAGGAAAAGAGGGTTTTCTGTCAAGGAACCCAATAAGGATAGCCTGTGGAACGATAACTCTTCCTCTGTAATCCCTGTTGCTCTGCTGTCCCTTGGTCTCCTCTCCCAGGAGGTAAGAGCAGCATTCTTTTCTGCAACTGTCCCCAGAAATATGAGCCCCCTTTTCCCTGTGATATGAGAACTTTCTTCATTATAGTCCCCTTTCCCTACAGCTTTTCTCCCTGATGTGATTTTTTTTCCTCATGTAATGAAGGATACAGGACAATCCCAGCCAGCAACCAGTAGTCGTGCCTCCGGTGCCAGATCTCATTGAGTTTACCAGAGGAGATAGCTGCCCGTTCCTCATTCTGCCATAGTGTATGAAGCTCTGGAAAGGGAGGGTGGCAGGAGGAACAAAGAAGGAAGCATCAGGCACCTGTAGTGATCACCTTATCATACTTCAGTAGCCCTTTGTTTTCCCCTACTTCCTAACCCTCGGAAATGGGAAAGATCAGTGATGGAGTTACAGGATGAGTTAGGGTAATCAATCAATAAGCATTTATTAAATGCCTACTATATTATAGGCACTGTGCTAGGTGTTGGAAATACAAAGACTAAAATGAAATCGATTCTATCCTCAAGGAACTTACATTCTATCAGGGAAAATAACATATATACTTGTAAGTACATACCAAGTAAAAATACAAGGCATTTTGGTAGAGAGGCACTGGGAAATATTGGAAAAGATCTCATATAGGAAAGGCATTTAAATTAAATTTTTAAGGAAGCTAATGATTTGAAAAAATAAGGAAAGAATGCATTGCAGGCATGGGGAACAAGCAGATTCTACAAAAACATGGAAGATGAAACATCTGTCATAACATTTGACAGGCTACTAAATAAAGTATTAGAATTGTTCTATGAGGTTCCAAAGGAAGGAAGTAGGCCCAGTACAAGACAAGTTCAGAGAGAGGCTTGTTGGAATTGATACAGAGTAAACTTTCTAAAAATCAGAGATGTCAGAAAGTGAAATACCTCCCTACCTCCCATCACCACTCCCATACACACATATAAACAATAGTGTCCACTTATAACTTTATGTAGTTCTAAAGCTGGAATGAAAGCTGAATGATAAAATTAGAATTAAGGATAATGATTAGATTAATGTTTGTTTAGAATTAAGAGTTAATGTAAGAAATAAAATATAATTTAGAAAAAGTTTGAGATAAAAGTAGGCTTAGTGTGAGATCAAATTAAGAGTAGGTCATTAATTGTAGTAGAATTACTTAGGATTAGAGGAAGAAGTGGATGCAGCATATATAGTCTAAGGTGGAATATCCTAGGAGATCCCCTGAAGACAAGAGTTTCCCATGGGAGTTCTAGGCAAAGGAGATAATCTATATCAAAATTTTTGTTGGCAGTGAGGATATTCCATACCTGTAAAGCCACCATCTGCAATATTAAACATGAACCGTGGTTTCTCTGTTTTCTCTTCTCGACGTCCACTGCATCGGGGCTCATCTCGGGATGGTCCTAATCGTTGTTCCCTCTCTCCCTTATTCTCTTCTGTAAGGAGAAGGGGCCAGGAGAACTCTGATCTTTTTCAAGCCAGAGAATAATCCTTCAATAATCCAAGGACTATTTTCTATACTCTTTGCTCAAACAACAACATCCCCAAGAAGTAGACAACAACGTTCCTAAGAACTGGCACCCCAGCCATCACCAACCCCATCAGTCTCATTGCTGATTCCCTCATAGACTCAAGCATCCAGTCCTTCACCCATTTTACCTTTCTTGCCAAAATCCCCTATTTACCCTCTGGCCTCTCCCCATATTGTCTATCCAACAAATTCTCCTCCCCCCTTTCTTCTGGTGGTGGCTCTCTAGCTATGAGGAAGAAAACATATTACACTGGCCTTCTAACCTAAGGAGGAAAACCCAGGAGTCTATTTCTAGTCAGTACTTCAAACTCCAACATCTACCTGGTTTCTCCTTGTCTCCTCGAGTTCCTGGTTCAGTTTCCAACTCTCCAGGGACTCCAGACTCCTCATCCCCTAGAATTATCCTCCTTGGTTCTCCTGGTGAAAGGGCTGGGCTGGGGGCATCAGGCTGGAAAGGATATAGAAAGTTAAAAGATAACAGAAAGCTTAGGTAATTTGGCCTTTAAGCCTTTTAATGCTTTTCTTTGTGGGATCCAAACACATACACACCTCTACCTCCATCTTTTCCCCTCCTTTCTTGTCTTTATCTGGCTTTTCATCTGGGTTGTCAGCTTCATCCTTTTCAGGAGGTATCCTTGTTTCATCTCCTTTCTCACTTGGAGTTGGAGTAGCTGTACAGGAGGGCAGGGAGTGAACAGACCATTTCTTAGACTGCCATTGAACTTCTGTTCCTCTCTATTTAGCTAACACTCTCAGTTTCTGTCTCAACTCTCCTACACAATTTCCTCCCACTTCTACTTCCAAAAATTAAATTTTGTTGTTTGATTACCAGGTTTGGATGTGCAGGGACTATTGGCTGCAGAAGCCTCAGGGGTGGTAGGAGATGTCTTGGTAGGGGATGATGCTCGGGATGAACGTTTAGAATCAGCACTAGGGTCAGGCATCAACTCTGGCATTGACCATCGCCCATTGATATGTTCAAACTCCTGCACCTAAGAAGCATAATAAAGGGGTGTGCATGCGTGCATGTGTGTGAATTTGTGTGTATGTGTGTGTGTGTGTGTGTGTGTATTTCCATTTGGAATTGAGATGGGAGGGTGTGGCTCCAAGTGCTTGGCCATTAGCCAGGTTCATCCCCCATATTCTCTCACCACCCCAGGTATGGAACTAAAGAACAAGAAACAGAAGAAAAGGAAATCTGGACCATGTCTGTTCTTGATAAAAAGGGCAGAATAAGGACAAGTTGCCAATACCTTCTTCTTAACAAGGGACATGACTCCAATTCGGGTCAACACCTGCTGTCGGCTTAGCCCTTCCCGAGGAACACCATCAGCAAAGGTCTCAGAGCCATCTGCCCCAGGCTCACAGAGATGTCGCATGAACAAAGAAACATAAGCCCTAAAAGAATGCAAGGTTGAGTGGGGATAGAGAATCTTGAGGAGATAGAGGACTACAAGGGATGTGGGGTTTACTGAATCCCTCAGTCATAACTCTCTCCTGTAGTCCTTTCCCTCAGTCCTCAGAGCATTTTACTCGTCATATCATCAACAGGATCCCCAATCCAAACCTGCCTTCAGTTTCACTCTCCCTTTTTCCCAGGCCCCATCAGTTAGACTCCTCATCTTCTTCTGCCCACCTCTACTATAATAAGTATGGGATGTGTTGCCAGTACAAGCCAGATCAGATGTCTGTCTCACACTCCTCTCTGCTCATGGGGTGAGAGTGAGACCCATTCTGGCTCTCTATTCTGGGACCCACTGAGGGGGGGTGGAGGTAGACTGAGCTCACCCCCCAGGAAATAAGGTCCTGAGGAAAATAGGAAAGGCAGTGGTGATCAGTTGAGTAAGGTCACATCATATGGAGGCCAAAGGGAATACTACTACTGCAAATTTGATGGCTATCCCAACTCTATTCCTCTATAACCCATACTCACTTGAACTCCTTTTCGGTTTTGCCCCTCAGGTCCCGTACCAGCCACTGAGATGTGAAGGCATCCTGTGGTGGCATCCCCCAGCGCATTACTGCATTCAGGAAGGCCTTGCGTTGACGGGTATTGAACCCCAACACCTAACAAACAGTGGGATGTAGTGTGACCAATGAACAATGTATGACCAATTCCTATTCCTCTCAATGATTTTGATTTCTAAGATCCCACTGCCAGGCTTTCTCCTCAAACTCTGATCCAAATAGGTTCTCAGGGAATCTGGGTTCCCAAGTTCTCACCTCAATGTTGCCCCCAACTCGAGCTAACAGTGGAGGAAGGGGTTTATCTTTCTCATTACGTAGTTGCCTCTTTGACTGACGACGTCCTGGTAGGAGAAAACTTGATTAGAAGGCCTACCTTTCTCACCCTTCAGTACACTCCCAAGACACAAAAGAAAGTGGAGATATGAATTATCTCTGTTGTATTTCTGATTTTTCAAAGCTATGTGGAGCTAAATGAAATAGGCCTAAATCAGGAGTTCTTAACCTTTTTCCTGACATGGATCCCTCTGGCAATCTGGTGAAGCCTATGGATCCCTTCTCAGAATAATGTTTGATGCCTCCATTTGAAAAAGTGCTAAATTTCAGATGGAGATTAATAAGAATAAAAAATTTTTTTAGCTCATCCAAATTCACGAGCCCCCTAAATGTATGTTCAAACTCCTCAGTATTATGTGGACTCAAGGTTTAATATCCTAATTAAATTATAGAAAATAGGTAATATGTTTGAAGGAAATTGGAAAACAAGATAAACTTGGGTAGAGGATCAGAAAGACAGTTCCCACCTTCAGGTCGTTCATCAAAGTCCTCATCCTCTTCCTCTGACCCCACTGAATATTCAGACTGGTTGTCTATGAAAGTAACAAGTATGTGAGGTCAGAGCTAGTTCCTTGCCCAAGCCTGTGCTAGGTTCCTCTCATCTGACTCTCTCAGACTCTAAATTCTACTTCTGACTTTAGAATGACTCTAATTCCAGCTTGGACTTTGTTCTCCTAAGTACTGAAATGATAATCAAGTCTTATTTCCTCCCAATCTATGGATGACTTTTTTCCCTCTGTCCTGATTTGATTTTTAATGTTAAGTATGCTGAAACCTTTCCCACTCAAAACACACACACATGCGCACACAACTTCAGACGGTCTCTTATTCCATGACTTCTGACTCAAGTGATCTGCTTAAAGTAGTGTTCCTGAGGTGACCCAAGATGACCTCTGGATGACTTCAATATAGCTTCTATTTCCTATTAGATAATGCCAAACCTTTAAGCTCTCCTAATCTCCAAATCTTTCTTAGCCTTTTCCCATTCAACCCCTACCTAGATCTCTTAGGCTGTCTACATTTTACCAAATATTCCCCTCCCTTCTATCCCCTAATCTTCACTAGAACAAGGGCAGTGTGATCCTTAATCTTCACTAGACAAGTTAAGGGCAAAGAACCCTCACCTTGGTCTTCTTGTGCAGCATCATTATAGTTGACTTGTTTCCGAACACGTTTACCCTTGCCAAGGTTTCGGGCTAGGTCCTCCTGCTGCTGCTCATAGTGATGTCGTAGCAACTTCTCCCAGTAATCAGGATCCACATTTTCTTCCTGCTTGATGATCTCTCGCTCTATCTCCTCTATCTGAAAGGAAGATAAAATGAACATTAGCAGCTCCCTAGTTTCCTTAACTAAAGCTACAATTCTTGTCTCATAGCTTCTGGCTCCCATGTGAACTTTTCTCATCACTTCATCACTCTACTACTGGTGTATACAAATCTTTTTCCTTTTTCAAATCCAAAACTTCAATATGTCATTTGCCTTACTCCACTTTTTCCCAGCTCCCCCCAATTCTCTACTTTCCCAATATGTCTATGTATTCACATGCTCTGCCTGCACTGATTCTATATACGAGTCTCTTTGTAAGGTATGTCATATCCATTAGATTGGGAGTTTTTCTAGGAGAGAGGACTATTTTTCCATGCAGGTTAATGGCATGGTGGATAAAGCACAGGACCTAGAGTTAGAAAGATGTGAATTCAAATCTGTGTGACTCTGGGTAAATCACTTCACTTCTGACTTCCTAAGTTTTCTCAACTGTAAAAAGGAATAATAAGAGCAACTACTTCCCAGGGTTGTTTTAAGGATTATATCCCAGCATCTTAAACTGTGGGTTGCGCTCCCACATGGGCTCTCCTAACTCGATGTGGAAGGTCACAAAATTATGACTTGTTATCAGTAAATGCTTGGTGTGTGTACCTGTTTTATATTATATACCCAGGATCACATAAAAATTTCTTGGGAGAAAAAAGGTCATGAGTGGAAAAAGTTTAAGAAGCCCTAGGTTAGATGAGATAATATTTGTAAAATGCTGAACATAAAGTATAGTAAGGACTTAATAAGTGGCAATTTCCTTTTCTTCCCTTCTCCATTAGACTGAAATCTTCTTGAGAGAAAAAACATTTTGTTTTTTTTCTCTAATTCTCCATTGATGTCTCATCTCACTTCACCACCCCATAAAAAGGATGAATTGATCATTATAGAGAAGCAAAAGTAGGGGACACTAGTATCTGGCTTCCACTCCCTCACCTTGTCTTCTTCACGAACCACATACTGTGCTACTTTAAAGGAGCTGAGATACTCATTCATGTTCTGCACATCAGTGTCTTCAGTTGCATCCTGGTTCCGATCTAGTAGTCGCGCAATGGCCTCATTGTCATAGTGAATCACACTACTATCTTCTTCTTTGTTTTCTCCTGAGGTAAAAAGGACACATGGAATTATGAGATTTGAAACCTCAACATAACTATGAACAAGAGGTAGGATTTTATAATGATCAGGGAAAAATTAGGAAAAGACTTCTGTTCTGGGGAGGTATGTAGGAGGTAGTTTTTCTTCTGGAGATCTTGGTCTAAAATATTTGGGCTTGCAAGGACTATAGCTTTTCAATTAATCAATAAACATTTGTTAACTGTCTACTATGAACCAGGCTCTAGACACTAGACACCTGAGGATACAAAAGTGAAAATCAAACAGCTCCTGCTCTCCAAGGGCTTATTATTTTATTGAAGAGACAGCAACTACCCACCAAAGTATACATAAAACAAGTATATGTAAAAGAAATTTTAGAGGGAAGCACTAATATCTGGGGAGATCAGTAAAGGTTTTGTGTAGAAGGTAGCATTTGAACTGAGCTTTGAAGGCAACTAGAGACAATAAGAGTCAGAAACAAAGAGGAAGTGCATTCTGGATATGGATATGGGTTAGCCTTTGCAAAATGATGGAGACATGAGATGGAGATTTGTGTGAAAGGAACTGCAAGAAAGTCAAAGTCTGCAAAGTCTGGAAAAGGAGTAACATATAACAGGACTGAAAAGAAGGCTGGAGCCAGGTTATGAAGAATTTAATGGCCATTTTTAAGAATCTATAATTGATGCTATATGTAATAGAGAGCCACTAGAGTTTACTGAACAGGAGGATAACAAATGTAAGATATATACTTTATGCATATCAGCTGAGCAGTGGTAGAGGGTGAAAATGAGAGGAACAGATGAAAGCGACCAATTAAGTGTCTGTTGAAATAGTCACAATATGGCAGCAAAGTAGTGCAGTGGATAGTGTTGATGTGGAGTCATGAGGACCTGATTTCAAGTCCTGTCTCCAACACTAAGTAGTGTGACCTTAGACAAGTTGCTTAATCTCTGGTTGCCTCAGTATCTGCATCTACAAAATGGGAATAATAATATAATCCTTCCCAAAGTTGTAATGAGGATCAAACAAGATAATATTTGTAAAGTGCTTTGCAGATCTTAAAGTGCTATATAAAATGATCATTATTAGTACTATTACTACTAGATGTAAAATGAGGGCCTGAACCAAGGTGGCAGCTGTGTGAATAAAGAGAAAAGGAAAACATTTCAGGATACCTGGTATGAAAGGGGCAGGAAAAAGGATTCTCACCTTCATTTTCATCTTTAAACAGCTCCTCTGTGCCAAATTTGAGGATATCATCAAGCTCTTGTTTGGACATTGAACCTGCCTTAGAGCCTAACCCAGGCCTTACAACCAGGTGTGTCAGCATCATCTTCCTTTTGGCCACCTGGGTAATCCGCTCCTCTACTGAAGCTCGTGTCACAAACCGGTAAATCATCACTTTGT
The DNA here is from genome assembly GCF_902635505.1 of Sarcophilus harrisii. Lineage (NCBI taxonomy): Eukaryota > Metazoa > Chordata > Mammalia > Dasyuromorphia > Dasyuridae > Sarcophilus > Sarcophilus harrisii. Next base: position 290,067,182 of record NC_045429.1, on the reverse strand, counting down.
TGGCCTGACCAATCCGGTGAGCTCGGCTGAAGGCCTACGAGAAGGCAAACAAGAGTAGGACCAGTCAGGGGAACAAAGGAAAGAACACATACCCTCAGAAATATTGTGAAAGAGAAGGTACTGGCCCAGTCAAAAAAGATCTTTCTCTGACCCCAGATCATCCTTCCCTATAAGTAGAGTATCCAGTTTTCACCTGGATATCGTTGTGGGGATTCCAGTCAGAGTCGAAGATAATGACAGTATCAGCTGTGGCCAGATTGATGCCTAAACCCCCAGCTCTTGTGGACAGAAGAAAGCAGAACTGCTGGGCCCCAGGAGCTAGGGAAGGAATGAATTGGAAAGTCAGACCCACCTACAGGCAATTCATTTCCTAAGCCTGTGGCTCTTCTCTTATCCAAACCTATATCCCTCCTTGGAAACTCAGGTAATCAACTCTTGTCAAGGACCAATGTGACTCCTCTCAGGAACTAAAGTGTTTATCTCTTAGGCACTAATCCTAACTATAATTTACAGGTCACATGGACTTCCTGGGGGAAAGAATAGGTTTCCACTCACTAGAGGCTTTTATACAAAGTTTGGAAGATGCTCATTTATTGAGACTATTGTAGCAGGAATTATTGGTTAGGTAAGAATCAGAAAGTATCTGAAGTCTTTTAATTCTGAGATCCTGTGATTCCAGGTGTCTATACCCTCCAGTCATTAATACACCAATAAGGACCCATCAAACCCTCCCCCAGATATTAATTCCCTTGGGCTTCTCTTGTTCATCCCTTGAGCTTTTGGTGCCCTCACCATTGAATCGGTCAATAGCCTCCTGCCTTAGTGCTCCAGTGATACCTCCATCAATCCGTTCATACTTGTAACCTTCATAATCTAAAAAGTCCTCTAACAAATCCAACATCTTGGTCATCTGAAAAAGGAAAGGAGGATTTTTTGAGAAGAAAAAAAAGGAAGAATAGAGGGGTTGTCTAGGATAGTAAGGAAAAAGGATCATAGGAATCTACCGATTCTTATTCTACACCTTATTTCTCTGGAGTCCTAGTCCTCATGTTTTCTTTTATAAAAAAATCTAAACTTTTTATTTTTAATTTCCATTGATAAGTCTGCCATAAGTTTTCAAACCATTCTGGACTGTGGTCCTATTTAGGCCTATTGGAGGCCAAAATGGCCTCCAAAATTTGGCCTCCACTTTCTAACCCCTCCACTTGACTTCCAAAACACACTATTTCTTCCTTTATGGTTGTTTCCCTTTCCTCACTTCTATATTATTCCTTCCAAGAGAAGGCATCAAATGTCTCCTGCTAGGGGTTAGGCAGAAGTCATCCTTTTGCAGATCCCAAGCAAGGGAAGGCAGTCACAAAATCTATGAGGAAGACAATTTTTAAAAATATCACTTTTATTCATAAGTCATTTTTTGGCAGGGGGAAAGGGAGGATGAGGTGGGTAGTGATGCAGTTGGAGTTAAGTGACTTGCTAGTTAAGTGTTAAGTAGGATCACACATCTAGTTAAGTGTTATGTATCTGAGGTAAAATTTGAACTCAGGTCCTCCTGACTCAGGGCTGGTGCTCTATCCACTGTACCATTTAGCTACCCCTATAATATTCATTTTTACATGTTTTGATATCATAAAATTCTGTTCTCCATTGTAAGTTAATGTGTATTTTGTGATAAATTGTATTACAATAAAACACTCAAGCCTTCTTGTAGGCACAAAGGAAGATTAAATTTCCAGGTTTTGCCTAAAATATAGAAATGCCTTACTTTATCCCATCTTTGCCTCTCCTTCTAATTCTCAGATTCAATTTTAGAAGGATATTTCCAACACCCCTTAGAATAAGGATCTTGGGCCACACATGAACTGGATAACACAGAAATTCATAAAAATGTTAACTGAAAGAATTCCCAGCGCCAAAGATTTCAGAGTCTTTGAGAAGTCAGAAATACAAGCAAGCAGAGAGTGGTGGAAGAAGAAATCAAAAGGGAGGAGTTACCTGGGAGAAAATGAGCACTCGGTGGCCCTGTTCCTTCAGTTTCCGAAGCATTTTTTGTAACAGCATCAGCTTCCCTGATGACTTGATAAGAGCCCCACCCTCATATGCCCCACTGGGGAGTTTGGGGGACTCCTAAAATGCAGAAAGGAAAAAAGGGGTAAGAGTCATGGATAATGTTAAAATCTTCCAGTCTCTACTAAATCCAAAAGACTGAATGTCTAAGTTTAACCTAAAGCCCACAATCCTCAGAGATTTAGCCAGTGGTTGGGATTAGTATTAGAATTAAGGTTGGAAACAGAATTAGAGTTAGCAAGGGAAATAGAATTAGGGTTAACGTTACAAATGGGTCAGAAATGAAGGTAGAGTTAAGGTCAGAAGTAGAATTAGACATGCTATTACATATTATCTCATTCTCTTCCCCCCAATCCCAGCTTTTCTTTCCCTTGGAAAGAAATATCCTAAATTACTAGCTACTAATTCAATTCCCAGCTCTTCCCTCCCTACCAGCCCCATAGGTCCCACACCATAGCAGCCACAGGGAAGAGGTAGGGGTGGTTGCAGCACTTCTTTAGATCCATCATAATGTTGAGCAGTGACACTTGGTTTCCACCACCTCGAGAATTCAATGCCTCAAAATTCCGAGTCAAGATATATTTGTAATATTTCCTAGTAGGAAAGGGAAAGATTAGGATAAGGCATTTGGTCACTAACCACCCCACTCCTGATAAATTCCCACCTACCCCCAGCTCAAGGACCCAAATATTTAGTGCCCTCCCCCCCAGCCTCACTTCTGCATGGGGCTGAGCTCCACCCTAACAATGAGCTCTGTCTTGGCTGGCATATTCTTGAAAACATCAGCCTTGAGCCTCCGAAGCATATGTGGTCCCAGAAGGTCATGTAGTTTCTTGATTTGGTCCTCTTTGGAGATGTCAGCAAACTCCTCCAGAAAACCTTCCAAGTTGCTGGAAACACAAACAAGAGAAAAGGAAAAACCCCTAACTGCAAGGCCTATGGTCCCCAGGATAACTAGATACTATAGGTAATTCCAATACCCACCCCTTACTCCAAGTCTGTCCTGTACAAAACTATTACTGTTTCCCAGATTATCCTCAGCCTTTTCCATACTCCTAATTTTCTTCATTATACCCACCAAAACGTTCCTTATACTGTTTCCCCTTAAGTAAGGTTAAAACAAGAAGGCTAAGTTAAAAGCTGAAATTAAAATGGGTGATGGGTAGACAAAGATGTTTAAGAGTTTTGGGGATAAAACCTAAGGAATGGGCCTAGAGAAATGTATGTATGGTAGGGGTAGGGAAGAAGAGGGATACTTACTTAAATCTTTCTGGGGTAAGGAAGTTAAGCAAGTGAAAGAGCTCCTCCAGATTGTTCTGAAGGGGGGTTCCTGTCAGCAGCAATTTATGATCAATCTTGTAGCCATTCAGCACTCTAAAGAACTAGAAGTAGGGCCAGGTTGGAGGACAAGGAAAGTTTATGAGCAACTTAATATATCTGATTTCTTAACACCTACCTTTCCTCACTTTCCAACTCATTTTCTCAGAGACAGTTATTTTGCCCCTAGTCTCCCCACCTCTTTCCTACCTTTACTACATTTTTCCCTCAGGGATCCAGGTAATCTGCCTTTAGCCCTCCCCTCCCAAAAGATTGTCAGATTCTTAGTAGGAAATAAATAATAAGGCTTAAGTCCTTTGATGTCTTGCATCACCCTCACCTTGGACTGGTTATTCTTGAGCCGGTGAGCCTCATCTACCACAAGGCAGGCCCAACGAATGGAGCCAAGTGCTGCTTGGTCAATGGTGATCAATTCATATGATGTCAGAAGAACGTGGAACTTCACCTGTGCTTCCCTCTGCCAACATAATAATTGATCCATACAGATGCTGCCCAAACAGCACATGAAATCCAGCATCCACTCCTTGCCCGAGATTTAAGTATTCTGCCTCCCTTCAAATCTCCAAGATGAATTAGACATCTTATCCTACAGTCTTGGCTTCAAAGCCTATAAGGACCCATACATACAGTTCTTAATGTTCCTATTTCTCATTAGGGTCTCAAATGTAAAGTTCCATATGCAAAATATTTTAAAACAAAATCCCTTGGAAGTACCTATTGTGTTCCAAGGCTACAATATAACGTATTCTTTGATGAAAGGAGAGAGAAAAGGAAGGTGAGAAATAAAGGGACAAGGCAGGAGAAGGTATCATATTAATGAGGTAAAGGAGGAACAGTGCAGGTTTAGCAGCATGGGAGGGAATGAGGTATATTGTTGAAGTACCTACCCTCATTTTAAAGGCCTTTTTGCCACCCTTGATAGCATTATCTTCAAAGGAGAATTCATTCTCTCGGATAATGGCACGGCTATCCTTGTCCCCAGTGTATGTCACCACATAGAATTTGGGGGCCCACATCTGGAACTCCCGTTCCCAATTAATGATGGTTGAGAGTGGAGCACTCACCAGGAATGGACCTTTTGTGTGGCCCTGGATAATAAGAGCAAGACTGGGTCACAACTCATTAATTCAGCCTCTTAGTTTATACTCTCTCAGTCATCCATCCCTCCTCCATCACAATCAGCCCAGGTTTAATTCAAAGATTAATCCCAAAGAGTGGGTATCAGGAGGGAATACTATAAAAAATGAACCCTGGTTTGGGAGGTGAGGAGTAAAAGAAAACACTTTTTAAATCAGGAGTGGCCCCAAGGATAGAGAAGGTAGAGAACAGGCAGCAAATCCTTGCATGGGAATGAGCTCAAGGGCCAATGTCTATTCCCCTCCAGAACCCTGGTATCTGGCACCTCCTTATAAAGGGAGTAAAGGAAGACGATGGTTTGAATGGTCTTGCCCAGGCCCATCTCATCAGCAAGAATGGTGTCAGTGCCCTGGGCCCATGAGAATCGTAGCCAATTTAGTCCCTCCAGCTGGTATAAGTGCAGTGTGCCCCCTGTGGCTGTGATGAACCGTGGCTGGTTCTCATACTTCACTGTAGGCTGTGAGATAAAGAGACCAGAAGTAAGAAGAATGGTTAGAATTAGTCCTTTAACTACAGCCTTCTCCCCTTCCAGTTATAATTTTAAGTTGACTATATTTCTTGGTAGCATATAAAATAGGTTTTTTTTTTTTTTATTTCAAAGTGAACTCCTAACACTTATTAGCTGTGTTAGCCCAGGCAAATCATTTAATCTTGTTTGCCTCAGTTCCTCATCTGTAAAATGAGCTGGAGGAAAAAATGGCAAACCACTCCAGTATCTTTGTCAAGAAATTCTTAAATGGAGTTACAAAGAATCAGCTATGACTGAAATGACCACACAACTTCTCCTAGAGGTTAATTCCTAACAGCTGCAGGGACAAGGATAACTGTTGGAAGAGAGCCGATTACATATGAAGTTTCTGTTTCATGAGTCTACATTTGCCTTCTTACTGTTTAAGGCTGCAAATTGTGATGAGAAGGACTCACATCATTGGTTGGAGAGGTAGGAGGGCCATCTCCCAGAAGCTCCTTTTTCTTTTTCTTATATTTTCTAGGCTGAGCAGGATCTTCCCCCATGATTAGCTCCCTAGCAGACAGAGGAAGGTATAGGTTTAGGCTTGGTCTCTGAAAGAATATTCCACAACCTAGTTTCCTCTTTCCAACACAGGTCCTTTCTTAATTTCCCACAGCTTTGGACTCTGTCTCTGTTTTCCACAGCTGAGGTCCCCTCAACTATCACCCCACCAACATCCCATCTCTACAACCCATTTCTCTGTAAATAGACTTGCCAACCCCCCTACTCCCCGCCAGCCTTGGACATCGCACGAGGCATGACTCAGGTAAACTGAGGGCAGCCTTGTAAGGGTGAACAAGATGGCATTTGGGAGGAAGGGGTCCCACTCAAGAAGCAACATGGCAGTTCCCAGGAGAGACGTGCCAGATTTAGGATGAGAGAATACCCATAAACTTTATTAGGAAAGGAATGCTCACTTTGTACTTGTGTGTAGCTTCCTGTAGGGAATCATATATCTGCTATAGGCTAGAATGTGCTTACATTAAGCTATAGGAACTAGAGGCATATACTGAGAAGATAAAAGGGCTTGCTGTTTTTATAATAAACGGAGTCTCAAAACATCCTGGCTCTTGCCCCTCGTTACTCACAGTCTTCGCCATTCAGGTGAGCAGGCATTGCTGGTCATATAAGACCCATCTCACTTCGGAGTTTGGGCCGAAAACCCGACATTTCTCTACATCCATGAATCACCTTTTAATTATTCCCAAGCCAGGCCTTACTCCTTGTCTTATACCATTCCTCTTTATGCCTATTCCAAATAATCACACCATAATCTTCTTTTAGTTGAGTCTGTTTCTCTTCCTCCTCCTTCTCCCTACCCTCCAGCTATAAATGGCCATTTTTCTATTTCCCAATCCTTATGCCCCCTTTTCCCCTGACCGGTGCCTCCAGTAGCTGTTTTTGTGGGCATCATATTCAGGAATGTTCATTTCATCTTCCTCCCAAGTTGACTGGTCATATGGCAGGTCTCTCCATTTTACCAAATAGTGGTAGTTTCCCTTCTTGTCCATGCTTTGAGGGGAAGGGAGGAGAGGGGAGGGAAAGGATCAGAAAGAATGACATGGGACATATATAAAAAGTCTTACTTTACATAATAAGCAGTAGACATATATAACTTAATAGCTAAGGAAATTATATAGGCAGAAAACACAAATCCTTCATAAACAAGTTGAAATATTTTAAGTATATCTCAAAACATGTGATGCTGATATCTTCAAAGATATGAAACATCTCATGGGTCAACTAACTGAACCACATTATATCTTATGCTTTTATGAATGAACAGGAATAAAGGTGCATATAGGGTGAGCTGCGCTGGAATATTATTCTCCCCAATGACTTTAAAGTATCTGATCAAGTCTTGATTATAATTATCCAATATTGAATATACTATTTCCCTCCTAAAGAGAAGAATTCTTAATATTAAAGGGTTTTTACTGTAACAATACGAAGGATAATTCTGAAGGGTTATCCTGTGATTCCTTCACTTGCCTGTGATTGATGATTCTGTGAACTGTCATCCATTCTGGTTTGATGCCAAATCGGTAGAACTTTTCCTCCATCTCAGCATAGTGTGGGTCTTTACTCTTTCGCTTGTCACTCTTCCCGTCATCTTCTCCAGAACCATAGTCCAGTGGTGGAGGCTCATCCATATCATTCTTTCGTTGGTAGTTGCGGTACATCACCAGATGAAAAATCTCCAACTGGTAAGAATAAAAGAATAAAGATGTTCAGAAACTTTTATGTAAGAGAGGGAAGGAGGTAGGGAATAAATGAGAATAGAAAAAGGAAAAATGGATGGCTCAAGGGAAATGTGAAGTAGGCATCAAGAATAGGGACATGAATAGAAAGTGTTGGAAAAAAGGAATGCTGAAATTAGGAGACAGTGTTGGGAAAAAATGTAGAGGTCATCTAAGTTCAAATCCCTCATTTTACAGATGAGAAAAATGGATGCTTAAAGAAATGATTTGTTCAAAATCACACAGAGAACACAGTATGAAGATTTAACTTAGGTCATTTTACTCCAAGTCTATCATTCTTTCCCAGTATACTAAGTTGCTTTGCAGATGTTTGGAGACATAGGGTGATAGCCACAGAAGAAGAGTGTGGAAATGATGGTGATAAGAGAGGGGACTAAAGAAAGTGAATTAGAAACAATAGTTAAAGGCTAAGTGTATAGATTAGAATATGAGCTTGAGAGCTAGGTGATAAGAATGGGAAGAATTATGTGAGGAACAAAGAATATAAACCATTGGAATGAGAGGATAAAAGCCATTACCTGAAGCTCCTTTGCCCAAGAACAGTGCCAGTAGGACAGTCCAACCCACTTAACAAAAAACTCTCGCTCAGAGCGGCCTTGGAGAGGACGGGGAACTTGGATGTCTGGTGATCCCTCAGCCAGTTGAGGGGCTGGAGCTGCCACAGGGGGCTCCCCCCACCTCCAGTACAAGATCTTCTGTACCCGGCCCTTCAGCACAGGGCACTTTACCGCATACAAAGACAGGGGGGGGGGAAAAAAGGCAGAAAATGTGACACCAAAACAGTATAGCTGGCATTTTATAAAGGAAGTAGATAAACTAGAGGGAGAAAAAGGAAATCTGAGGATTGCAAGTGAAGTGGTGGTGGAGGAAAAAGTGAGAAATGGGGAAGTAGGAGACCAGAGATAAGGACAAAAACTAGTATTAAGGGCTAGACGCTTGGATTCTTCAGGAAAGTATAGAATAAAAAGGGGGAGCTGAGAAAAGGGACTAGCTACGAGGAACACACCAGTGCTTACCGTGCATCGAGGACATAGCCATTCACCATTGGGAATGTCTGGCAGTGGAGGATTCAGGCAATGAATATGATAAGAGGAGATACAGGCATCACAACAGAGTAACTCCCCTCCATCTTTGCATACTCGGCAATACTCCATGTGATCATCTTCTTCTTCCTTTTCCCCTTCCTCCTCTCCTTCCTCTTCATATTCTTCTTCTTCTTCCTTGGCTTCCCACTGTACTCCCTCCTTTTCCTGAGGGTCAAGGAACCAACAAGACATAGAAATATACCAGGAGAAACAGAGAGAAACCATTTATCAAAGAGGGTCACTTGATATCTTGAGAGTGGAGGTAAAGGAGGAAATATTTAAGGAACAGGACATTTAGAAAAGGTGATGTTACAGGTAGGAGCAATACAAGGGTATGGCAGGGGTGATGAACCAGGATCTTATGTACTCATTTTTTTTTTTTAGACTAAAGAAACAAGACTGAAGGGTACAAGAAAGAGGTTGAGTATAGGGAATTTGGGCCCTGAAAGGAAGGAAATGTCTAAGTCCCTGGGATAAAAGAATGCCCGGGTACTGGTTTACTCACACAATGAGGGCAGCTCCACTTGCCCTCAGGAGCCCTGTCAAGCTCAGGATCAAGGCAGACAAGGTGATAAGCTCGGGGGCAGGTGTCACACAGAATGATCTCCCCGCCCTGCTGGCACACCTCACAGTAATCCTGGTGATCCGTCTCATAGCCATCAACTTCCTCCTCCCCAGCCACTGCAGGACAGCCCAGAACTGTCAAACATCCCAGTGAAGACAAAGAAACACACAGAAACAGAGAGACAGAGAACAGGGAGACCACAAGAGAAAGTAAGAAAGACAGCAAGATATTTAAAGAAAGACAAACACAAAGGCATGCATGCCCATAACACGCCCTTTCCATTTTCTCACCCTTTTTCTTCTTCCGTCCTGGCCGGCCCCGCTTCAGTTTCTTGGTTCGGGTGGTGCCATCAGGCCGGCCTGAGGCACTGTGGATACTGCCACTCTCTAGGTCAGACTCCTCAGCTTCAGGCTCAGGACCTTCATCACTCTGGAAAACATACTGCCCATAGCCCCATGGCCTGTCAGCCAGACCAATACCTGCCCAAACTCCCACCCTAGATATTGTTTTCCAATTTCTACTCCTCTCATAGACCCCAGCATTTGGACCCCCCCCCAGATGTCAGATTTTTCCAAGTGATCTCCTACTCCCCATTAAGGGACAAAATAAGGATACCCACCGAGCCTCCCTTCTTCCTCTTGCCACCCAGCAACCCCAGTTTGATTTTGAGTGGTGCCATCTTCTTTCCCCGAAGTTTCTTCCGGCCATCAGGCACTCTGGGGCTCTTACTTCGCCTCTTATGACCAGGCCCTAGAAGATGGAAAGGGTAGAACTTTTCAATTGGAAGAGGTTAATTTTTTTTTAATGAAAATTTTGAAATCCTTTCTGGAGGCCAGGATTTTATCAAAATCAATTTCTGGCTGTGTTTCATATTACCATTCAGGACTAGAAAGGAACAATTTTTATGATTTCTTCCCTACCCTCTTATCCCACCCAGTCTATCTTTCCACAACAAGCTACCTTATGCTTCTCTTTCCCCTCAAGTACCAAGGACTTCGGGAAGGAAGTTTGGAGAATATTTTACCTTTGCCTTCTTTGGTTTTGGCTCTTCGGATAGGTGGAGGCTGGACATCAGCAGGAGGTGGTAGAGGCCCAGGAGGAACTGTATTGGTGATCGATGAAACAGCAGATGACACCTGTTCAGCTACAGCTGCTGCAGCTGCTGCTGCTGCGGCTGCCACAGCTGCTGCAGAACCCTTAAAAGGGTTGTTGGCACTGAATTCTCGCCATTTGGCCCCTAAGATTGTCATCATCTTAGACATTGGAATCTTGGGGTTCTTCTTAGCAATCAGGGGCCTGCAGGGAAGGGTGTCAAAGACTCAGACACTCCATCTGATAACGATTGCTAGCCACAAAGTGATAATGGCCAAAAAAATCCAATACTGTCAAAGCAAGGCTTCCCTTGGGTTAATGATGTGAGCTATGGTCATGCAGGAAGTGTGCCAACAAATGAGAGATGAATACCTTGAGAGACAAAAGGAACCTAAGTCTCAAAGTTAGCAATGGGGTACCTGAGGTGACCCCAAGGTTATCTGCTCTTCAAAGAGAAATCAACAACTTATGACTCAGGAGGTACTCTATTTCTAGCCAGAAGGTGGCAGTGTCTGCCATAATGATAATGTCAGTAATTTTTTCACCCAGAGTAAAGCAAAAACCCAGGAACTTGGGGGCACTTTCAATTACGATTAATAGAGAACACCCATGCTGAAGATAGTAGGATTATAAGAGGAATCTGCTTTGTTACTAGAGAGATTCCCCCTTAGCACCAGAGTTTAGAAACAGTTTGAATGAGATTCCTCATGATCATTTGTGAAATATTCCACCATCCCTTCCCACCTCATGAACTGGCTGAAGGCCTTGTAGTTGGTTAGTGTGTGGTAATCTTCCTCAGAAAATACATGTTCTACATCCTCTAAACCCCACGTCAGAAGCAGCATAGCTGATGACTTCTGTTCAACCTGGTAGGGAAGGAGTTATTAAAAGCTGAAGAAAGAGCAATTTTTGAAAGTATTCTTGTCTTCCTTTCCACCCTTCTTAATTAGTTGTCTTGACTCTCTATTGCTTTATGTAGCATTCCAAAATCTGTTTACTCCTACCAGTGTCTCCATCACATTGTTTCACTCCTAGTCCTCTCCATGTCTTTATTTACCTTCTGGCATCCATCTCCCTCCCCCTTTTTCCGCCGTTTTGTCTTCTTCTCCTTTTTTTCACGGTGCTTCCGACGTCGTTTTCGGCCAGGTCCAGTACCATACTCACTTCCTCCACTCTCTGACTTTTCCCGATAGTCATCACGTTCAGAGCCAAATTCTTCTTCACTATCCTAAGTGGAGAAAATAATACCTAAAAATTGAGGTTCCTCTTTCCCTAAAAAGCAGTGATCATAATTGGAAGAGTAAAGAAAGCTAGAACTTGCTGGGGGGAGGAGGTGGAGAGTGGATTACAAATCATCTACAAGATGGGAGACAGGGAGATAAGGTTTGAGGTCTTCCCTGAGGGTTTTAACAGGGAGATAAGTGGCCCTTCTTTTGGGGTCTAAAGAGGAATTGAAGCTCTTCTTGACATCTAGTCTAAGGATTTTTGAAGGGTTTTTTATGGAACCTCTGGGTTCTGCTGCAGGTTCTTCTATACTCACAAGCTTCTTTCTTTTACGTGGTTTCCCTGGCTTGTTCTCCTTCTGTTTCCTGGGTCCTCGTTTTCTCTTCTTCACTCCAAGAGCTGAAGGTGGGAGTCCAATTTCATCTTCATCTTCGGGGCAGAGAACAGTCACATTGGAGAACTTAAACATCTAATCCTCTACATCTTATTCCTCTTAGAGACCCAGTTCCCACTTTCTCCAAGGGCAGAGGCAATTTAACCTATCTCTCCTCTGTCTCCCATCATTGGATGTTTGCATCTAGTTTGTTTCTTTGTAAGTGCTTAAAGAGATACCGAGTACAGGACTGTTCTAAAAATGAGAAAAGGGTTCAGAAGTAAAGTATAGACAAACTACTGCATCAATCAAGAACTAGGTTCCAAGTTATAGATCTTGATTCTCAAGACCATGCAAGGCTCTTTCATACCACCCTCACCCGCAACCCATCCCCAACTACAGTCCCCAAAACAGCCAACTATCCCTCTTCCTGGAAGTTGGAGAAGCCATGCCCAGGTTGCCTGTTTGGCATAATCCCAAGGCTTGGGGTGAGGGTGGGGAGGAACACATACATACACATACACACACACACACACACACACACACACATACACACAGTGTTATGTGCTAGGCACTTTTTATATTCATTTGAGATAACAAGTGACTTGCCCATTCTTACACTAAAAAAGTATAGGGTATTGGATCAGACAAATAAATTCAGGTCTTTCTGATTTTTGAGTCCTGTAATCTTTCCATGTTAGGGATCTGGGTTTTCTGACTCCACATATACTGCAACACATATTCAGTGTGATATGTATAACAAAGAAATTCTGAAACAAGGGCTGACATATTACATACACAATAAACACAGGCTGGTTACATCTACTGAAAAATACTATATATAGTAACAAGCAAACTCACCAACAATCCCCATCCACTCTCTCATAAATATAATAGTATCTGCCAGCATCAAGGTAAAAACCCTGGCTTTTGCCTCAACTGCTTATTTCAAAAGAAAGGGACTGGCTCTTCCTAGTGTTCCCTTCTCTAGTCCCCTCTTCCTCCTTTTTTCAGTGACCATGCTTACCATAAATTTTGGGAAGCAGTAATGCTACAAGGACATCATTCTCTAATATGCTTTCTTTAGTCCCCTAGTACCAGTCCAACCAGCCAGACTTGTCATGCTGGGGCAGAGGCAATAGCAGGAAGGGACAATTTTGTGAAGCCCAACCCAATCCCCTTACTTTAGGCTACACTTTTTCACCTTCCATAACCAAAGGCAAATTAGCAACAACTATCAACAGATTACTAGAATTTTTGTCTCAAAGGCCCATTACAACTCCCTTCTTCCCCATAATCCCTGCTTCTTTCAAAGATCAAGGCACTAAGCCAACAGTCCTTTTATATGAAAGAATTTATGTTGAAGTCAGAAAAGGGAACGTGTGGGCACAGAGCTACAAATGCTTGCCTGAATACTGAGAATAAAGTGAGAACTATTCCTAGAAGCCCTTTGATCTCTCTAACTTCAAATGGTTTATTAATATGAAAATGGAAAAGGGTTAATTTGGAGGACAGGCCAGTTAGTTTAGGATGAATTAGTTGGGGAGGGTAAGAGGGACAGGCCTGAGGAACTCTTTAATCTGTTTGACCCTTTCCAGCTACAGGTGGAATCTCCACCTGACCCCAGACAAAGTGGGGTTGTGGAAGAAAATCAAGTACAGAAAAGGAGAGCTACAGAAAAGAGAAGCTAAGTCTCAACTCCTCTGTCTCACCCGCTGGCCTGAAGCCCAGGCTCTCCCACTTTCTTGGCTCTGATCCCTGAGGGGGCTGGCAAGCTAGAAAAAGGAGGAGGAGCTTTAGAAAAAGCCTGCCCTCCCCTTTCCTTTCTATCTCACCATCAATCTCACACACATATATTTATTTTTTCTCAAATTCCCCTCCCTCCCCCCACAATGAACCACCATAATAGGGCCTCTGCACATGCGTATTGCAAGGAAAGGGTGGGTTTTTATTTTCAAGCCTTTTGCAAAGAAACTACTAGAATTTTCCACACCTACCCATATCCTACCCTCCTCCTTCACCAAGTAATCAAATCTAAATATTATATTTCTTTATACTTGCCAGGAGGGGGAGGGGAAAGAAATACAGTTTTGGCTCCCTTCTTTCCCTTCCCCCTGCAGGAGTCTTTGAATTTGAAATACTGAACAATGTACAGAGGTTGGTGGGAGGAGAAAGAGGTAAAGTTGGGCCCAGTTAAGAATGTGAAACAAAATGGGGATGAGGGAAAATCAGTCAGAATGAAAAACAATAGAGTGCTACAGAACATACAGATTCATATTCTCATTGGGAGTTTGGGCCAAAAGGTTAGAGTTAAATACATGGAACAAACTTCTTGGGGTTGGGGTTTGCTTTCTTCATACCTAGGGAAACAAAGAAAGGGGAGTAATGTATTCCTCCCAAAGTTTTTTTACATCAGAAAATTACTCAACAAAGATTTTTACTCATTCATACTTGGAGGGATTAGGCATAAGCATGCCCTGAGTAGAAGGGAAATGATTTTTAATTTCAAAATCAAACAATTTGTTACCTTCAAATATCTGCTTATTAGGAAAATTAGGTTCAGAAGAGGGGAGCAAAGAGAGCCAAACAAAGACACACCTCAACCCCTGTCGGTTTCTTTCTTGCTTTCTTTCCCAGCTCTCCCATCTTTTATTAGCCTGGTTTTGAAAATGACCAAAGAGGATTACCTAATCTGAAAATTTAGCAGACAAGAATAATCTTATCTTCCCTCCTCTTTTTATTGCTCACTATACTGATATATTATAGATGTTTAAAATTTAATTGAATTTATACCTATCTCCCAAATATTCCCATTTCCACTTTAAATGAAAGATGTTCCCCTCAAGGTAATTTTTTCCCCACTTGTTCACTATTTCTCAGACGGGGGAAGGAGGGGGATTAATTATTTCATGTTCATTAAGACACTTCCTCTCTCCCTTTTGCACCCTCTTCCTATCCTACCCCCCTCCTCTTTTGTTGTTCAACTGAAGTATACACAGGCATATTTGCCATGCATGGCACTAATCTATATTTCAGTATTAATAGCATTGGGTATGTCTCATCAATAAGGACTGGAGGGAAACAACAACAACAACAACACAAGGCAGCCTGGTATAGTGAAGAGGACTTGGGAGTTGAATCTCAACTCTCTAGGTCCCTTCACCACTTTGTGAGACTTTGGGCAAATCATCTAACTTCTCTTTGACTCAGTTTCCTCATCTTTAAAATAAAGGAGTTAAGATCCCATGACCTCTTAAATTCCCTTGCAACTTAATCTACAAAGCTACCGAAGTCTGCTCCCAGGCACGGGGATTAGAGTGTCCTGTCACTCCCTACATATAAGGTATAAATGCAAGCACACTTTTCTCTCCGCGTCTGGAACTAGCCACACAAGGCTGCTTCAGGTGGGGTGGTCGCTGGGTCCCTGAGGTGGCAACTGTTATCTGGAAGCAGTGGCTAGCGGCACTAAAGCTGCCGTGTGGGAAAGCTGCACCCCCCGTGCCGGACTTCACCACCAACACCGCCGGAGGCGAGGTGTCTCCACATCCCTCAGTCAGCCCCTCACAGCGATGGGGGGCAGTCAGAAAAGTCACCGCCACTTTCGCCCGGGACCACAGTAGTAGGGTCACTCAAGGACAAAAGAGGGTCAATGGCTCATAAGAGTACAAGGGGGAGTCCCGGGGAGTGAATACACACCGCTTTGCTACCGAGGGGCCTAGCACTACATGAACGAAGGGGGAAATCTAAATAGGTGGAGTTGTCGGTGGGTCCGTTTGGTTTGCCCCTTAGGCACCCTGCCCGTCTCCACTTCCAAGATCCTGGGTGGAGAAAGGGAGGTTTACTGGCCGGGCCGCGCTCTGTGTGCACAAGTCCCAACGCCACCCGCAGAACAACGTTCCCACAGACGGGAGCGTCCGCGCGAGCAGCGTGTCCGTCCCCAGGCGGCCAGGGTCACCCTTTGCTTATTCCGAACCCCGAGGTGGAGGGACTCCCGCAAACGTACAGACGTTATCTAATTTTACATTTAGTCAGACCCCCAACGAGCTTGAACTTTCAGAACCACGGCCACGGTAGCCACTCTCAGCCGCCGCCTCCCCTTTCCCCCGCCAGCCCGGGGGTGGGGGGTGGGGGAAACGTCTAGAGCTCAAGCGGGGCCCGAAAGCTCGGCGGGAGAGCGGGGGGGAGGGGGGTCGTCTGGGGTTCGATCGCTCCTAATCCCCCGAAGAGAAAGGAAGAAAAGAGGGGGGGAAACCCCACACACTACCAACCCTCCCCTCCCCCTACGGCTGCGACCAAGAGTTGGCTCCTCAGTCCGCGCGCCTGCTCAGCTGGCGCCCGGCGTTCAGCCGCGGCCGCAGCCGGAGGCTCCCCCCAGAGCAGGGGGTGGGAGCTGACTTGGGGGAGGGGAGGCGAGGCCCGCTCGGCCAGCAGGTCGGCCCACCGGCCCGTAAAGCTTCCCGGCCTCCAGCCCGGGGCGGGCGGGGAGGGGAGGGAGTGGGGGGGCATGCAAGCAGGCGGGCCGGCTGTTCCGTCGTCCGCGCGCCCCCGGACTCGACTCCTCTCCGTCCGCGCGGTGGGTGCCTTTCGCGCTCCCTCCCCTGCCCTCTTCTCTCCACCCCCACCCCTAGCTCCTCCGCGCGCGCTACCCGACACCCCCCACCCGAGCCCCCTCTCGCGCCCAACGGTTTCGGAACTTTGGGCTGGCGGCGATCGGAGTAAAAGGGGGGGGGGGGGTTCGGCGGGTGTCCTTCGTTCGCGTCTTTACCTGGCGGTGGGGGCGGGGGCGGCGGGGGCGGGGGCGGTGGCGGGAAGAGGTGGCAGCTGGGGGGACTGTGGCGGCCGCGGCCCCGGTCGTGCCCCGGCGGCCCGCGTCCGACAACTCCCTCGTCGTCTTCCTCTTCGTAGTCCTCATCCGCCGCCTCCACCTCCTCTTCGCCCTCTTCTTCCTCCTCCTCTTCTTCCTCCTCAGATACTACCATCTCCTCCTCCTCCTCCTCCTCGTCCCTCAGAGAGGAAGCCATCCTGTAGCTCTGGCCCCCCCCCCCCCCCCCCCACCGCCCGCCTGCCTCCCCCACCACTACCACCACCACCACCACCACCACCACCACCACCACCACCACCTCCTCCTCCTCCTCCTCCTCCTCCTCCTCGTCGTCGTCGTCCTCCTCCTCCTCCTCCAACTCACCTCCTCCCCCAGCCCCCCAAACCCCCGGGCCACCCCCTACCCCCACCTCTCTGTCTAAGGAGGGGTCGAAACCACCTCCCAAAAACAATTTACTATTGAGAAAAATTAAAGGGGGGGGGGGAACTTTCTCCTCCCCTTGCCTGGGAGACCAAAAGAGAGAAGGGGGGGTAAATATATATATATATATATTATATAAATAAAAGTTTTTCTACTCTTTGCCCCCCCCCATACTCCCTTCTCCGTTGTTTTAAATATATTTAAATTCTGAGGGGGGCGCTGAGAAATATTTCCTAGAGCTGAAGCACTAAGATGGCCGCCCTGAAATTATTTTTAAAACCCCCCCTCAGCACCGCCACCCCCTCCAAGGAGAAAGAGAGGAAAAAAAAAATCTGCTTTTAAAACAAAATGGCTGGCTTAATATTTCATTTTTCACCCCATACACCCCCACCAACAGAAATGCTTCCAATTCCCCCCTTCTCATCTCTTAAAACCTTCTCTACCCAGAAACCCACAAAAGTCTTCCTTTTTTCATAGCTGATTAGTAAACAGATTAATAAGATATTTTCCTTGTGTATTGAAGGGGGGGAAGAAACATGAAGGATTTCTGCATAAAACAAAAATGGCTGCTGACTAACCTCCACCCCCCCCCCCACATACACCTATAAAAATATTTGGGGGGGGCATTAATCAGTACTCATGCTCAGTCTGACATCAGCATAAATTGCTAAAGGTTAACTAGTTAGATACTAGTCCAACTAGCTTTTAAAATTTTCTTTTCTATACTAGTCTCTTCTCTCTCCACCTCCCTCCTCAAAAGAAAAAGCTTTTTTTTCCCCCTAAGTACTTCAGAAAGGGAGTGGTTTGATGTGAAGGGTTTTTTTTTTTCTCCCTTCAGGCATTGTCAAAGAAAAAGATGAAATACATATATTTATATATAAATCTGGCCATGTACATATATATACACATACATACACCTTGTTAAAGTTGAAATGCATTTAACTTTACGTATTTTATAAGATTTTTTTCATTTTTAATGTAGAACCCTTGGGGAGGAGGCAGAGAATGGAGCCCAATCTGAGTTTTTTCATTCAATCTGAGTTTTATATTTGATGATTCTTAAACACAATCATTTTAGTAATTTGCAATCATTTTAAATTATATTTTCATTTCATTTTCCTTTTCTCTCAGATAATCTTGATTATGAAATCTTGATACAGAGAATGAATTTTGCTGTAAATGGGGGAGCACAAGGATTGAAAAAGAAAAAAAAAAATTGCCCCTTTTCAATAGACTCCTTTTTCTTTCATTCATCCCCCATTTCCAGTTCTATCAAAATGGAAGAAATTGAAGTATAGTAGGTGAGACGAAATTAGCTAAAGTGAAGAAAAAAATGAAAGAAGATAACCAGATATTTCTGATTTTCTCATCCAATTTTTCAACCAAAATATCCCCTTAAAATAGGAATGGAAAACTGATGGAGGATATTGGAAAGGGGTCAGGAGAAATCTCTTTTAGGGGCTATCTAAATCAAATAAGGAAGCCAAATTATCTTTCAAGAAACATTGTCTGTTGGGGTAGGAAGGGAGCTTTAGACTTGGGTAGAAGGAAGCAGTATCTCTATTCCTGGGTGTCTATCAATAAAGAAGAGAGTGTATCTCCTGAAATGTTTGTTGCCATTATGGTGGTATAGAGGAAGGGATAGGATTACTCTTCAAATCACCCCTTTACAGTCTTGATTCTCTTCACTTTGCCCTCTTCCTCATGGTTCTCTTTTTTGCACCTTTTCCTGCCTTTTTTGCATCTTTTCCTGCCTTTTTTGCACCTTTTGCACCTGCTTAGAATCATCTCTTACTTCAAACTATAGACATACTTTCCATCTCGGGCAACCTCTGTAGACCAAAGAAGAGAAGTCTCCCTTTATATATATATTCTAAAGGGTACTAGGATGAATTGTCACATAATTTTTGCTTGACCAAGAATATGTCATTTTAGGGTTCTATCCTTCACTTTATAGGCCTCAGTTTCTCTTTTTTTCTTAATCTGGATTTCATTGTCTTTTGTCTTCTTTTCTGATAGCCTCAGTCCAACTCTCCATCCTGGCCTCTTGGTTTTATTTTCCTCTTCTCTACATTTCAAGTTCTCTGTTTTATTTTGATTTTTTTTTTTGCACATATCTGTGCAAAAAAAAAATGTTTCTCACTTTTTCTCTGAGTGGGGAGTTTCTGTCCTTCATTTTTTGTGCCTCTGTGTGGGGTTCTGTCCCTTTGTTTCCATTTCATTCATGGGTTGTCTCACACTGTCTCTCATCTCAGTAACTCTTCAACTGTCATCTTTCAGTGATTCTTGGACTCGCTATTTGTTTTATTATTTTGCTCTAGCTGTGTATTTCAGTCTTTATGTGCATATGGGTCATAGTTTGCCGAGGAGCCTGTATATATATCATATTTTCCTTTGCTTTTGCATGTGTGTGCATCTCGTTTTAAGTATGTTCATGTATATTTACTTGTCCTTGTTTCTGGGGTTAAATGTCAAGATCTCTGAGTATGGATACTTGAAAGTATGTGTGTTTCTGAGGGAACACTTCTATGACTATATTCATTTTTACATGTCTTTCTGCAGACTTGCAGGTCTGTGAGTAGTTTTCTTTGTTGTTTTACTTGTTTCTTCTCAACAATAAGCCTGCTTCCTGGTCTTTTTATTTTTGCCTCTATCCTACTTGCCAACTTACTTCTCTTGCTTGCTTTTATTATGGTGTCTGCCTAACTACCTCTTTTCCTCTGGCTATATGGCCTGCCTTCCTCTCTCTGGCAATCTTGTCTGTCTCCTGGCCTGCATTCCTTGGTCTGTCTACTGCCTTGCCTCTGATGGTTCTCCTCTGCTTGCCTATCTACTTGCTTCTGTGTCTGTCTTTCTGCTTGATAAATTCTTATTGTCAATCTGTGTCTGTGTCTATTGTCTGTCAGCCTCTCTCTCATTCTGTCTCCCCACCTGCCTGCTAGCATCCCACTGTCTGTTCCCTGTCCTCATTTAGTTAATGTCTGCTTGCCTGCATCTCTTAATCTGACTACCTATTTTTTTGTAATTCTTAATCTCTTTTGCTTTACTTTTAATTTCTCTTTTTCTATATCTTTTAGCCCTTGCCTTTTGCTCTGTTCTCTCAGGTTCTGCCTGCTTCTTCCTCATTTTATCAACTTTTCCGATTTATCTGCTTCTCTTCAGTCTGTCTCCCTCACTTGTCTGGCTGTCTTCTTTTCTCTTTCCCTCCTATCTTTTCTATCAGTTTCCTGATCCCTTGTCTGTCTCCCTCATTCACTCCATGTCCCCCATTTCTGTTTCAACCTTCTGCTTATCCCTCCAACCACCCCCATCTGCTTGCCCTTTCCCTGCTGCCTCGCTGCATCTGCCTTCTCCATCTGTCTGTCTGCCTTTCTCTTGGTATATAATTTCTTACGTCCTTGGCTCTGTCTGTCACTTTCTCTACCCACCTGTCTGCTCACCTGCTTTTTTCTTTCCCTCTGCTTTCTTCTGTTCAGTCTATTCATTTCACTCATGGTTTACCTCTCCTTCTGACTGTTTACCTCTGTCTCTTTCAATCTCTGTTCGTCTCTGCCTTCCAATCTTAGTACCTGCCTTGTTTAGTTTTTCTGCTTCTTCCATTTCCTTACAGTTTTTCCCTTATAGTCTTTTTGTGTGGCTGCTTGTCACTTTGCCCGTCTTTTATGTCAGTCCATCTGTGTCTCACTTTCTCAGTGTCTGTCTCCTTGCCTTTGCACAGCTATTCTATTTTCCATTGTTTCTTGTAGTCTCTACTTCTCTATTTACCAGATCAATCTTTCCACGGTTTTCTGCTGTTCTCTTTCCATGTAGGTGCCTAGAAACGGTATTTCTGTTATTTGCCTCTCTATTCTGTCTGTGGGCTCACTTCCTATTTGTCTTTGTCTGTGCCTCATCTCTTTCTACCTGACTGCCAATTTCTCCATCACTTGTCTGTATATGTTTTTCACTGCTCCTCCCAAAATGCACATGACTAAAGGTCTATAATGGGAAATTAATCTCTTAACAAAAATGGAAAACAGCTCACCTGAAGAGAAAAGGAGCCCACAAGTATAACAGAGTGAGTAGAGACCAGAAATTGAATAATAATCTTCTTTGGGATTACATTGCTAATAGCAAAAATTAATTTAAATCAAAGACAGGAAATCATCTAGAGAATTGGTGAAACTGCTTGATGGTAATGATAAAAAAAAAAAAATTTGGTCCAAACATGAACAATAACAAAAATGTTGAAATTAAAACTCAGGTTTTACTTGCTATTAAATTAGTGAAGATGATAAAAGATGGAAATAGTGTTGGGTGAGAGGTGTTCTATGTGAGCATCCTGTGTGTGCATGTATCCATATCTTTACATAACACATAGCAATTATATATTTGTTATTCTGAATTTAATGATAAATGATAAACCATTTCTATATGCAAAGAACAGAAAAAGAAGATTGTACGTGAAATTGCAAGTCTTTACTATTATATCTGTGTATTTTGGCTACAGTTTATTTTTTTATTTTTGGGGGGAAGGGTTATAAATGTACATTCATTTTTTGCATATTTCTATTTGAGTCATTTTGACAGAGAAAAATTGGAACAAAAGAGAAAAATCATGAGGAAAATAACAACAACAACAACAAAAGGTGAAAGCAGTATGCTTTGATCTACATTCAGTCTCCATAGATCTCTCTCAGGATGTAGATAGTATTTTCCATCCAAAGTTTATAGTTGTCTTGGATGACAGAATTATTAAGGGCCAAGTCTATCATAGTTGATCTTGCTATTGCTATATACAGTGTTTTCCCAGTTTTGCTCGATTCACTCATTAGTTCATATAACTCAAGGCTTTTCTGAAATCAGTTTGTGCATAATTTTCAACATTCACTCTTGCAAAATCTTGTGTTTCAATTTTTTTTTCCTTCTCACTTGCCTCCCCTAGATGGCAAGTAATCCAATATGTTTTTTTAAATAGCTTTTTATATACAAAGCATATACATGGGTAATTTTTCAGCAGTGACCCTTGCAAAAACTTCTATTTCAACTTTTCCCCTCCTTCCCTCCAGGGAGGGGGCCTCCCCTAGATGGCAGGTATTCCCATTCATGTTAAATATAATGTTAAAGTATATGTTAAATACATATTTATACAGTTGTCTTGTTGCACAAGAAAGATCAGATTTAGAAAGAGGATAAAAATAACCTGAGAAGTAAAAACAAAAATGCAAGCAAACAATAATAGAAAGAATGGAAATGTTATGTTGTGGTCCATACTCATTTCCCAGTGTTCTTTTTCTGAGTGTAGTTGGTTCTGCCTCTCGTTGAAGAGAGCCATATCCATCAGAATTGATCCTCATATAGTATTGTTGTTGAAGTGTATAATGATCTCCTGGTTCTGCTCATTTCACTCAGCATCTGTTCATGTAAGTCTCTCCAAGCCTCTCTGTATTCATCCTGCTGGTCATTTCTTATAGAACAATAATATTCCATAACATTCATATACTACAGTTTATTCAGCCATTCTCCAACTGATGGGCATTCATTCAATTTCCAGTTTCTAGCCACTACAAAAGGGCTGCCACAAACATTTTTGCACATACAGGTCCCTTTCCCTTCTTTAATATCTCTTTGGGATATAAGCCCAGTAGTAACACTGCTGGGTCAAAGGGTATGTACAGTTTGATAAGTTTTTGAGTATAGTTCCAAATTGCTCTCCAGAATGGTTGGATTCATTCAAAATTCCACCAACAATGCATCAGTGTCCCAGTTTTCCCATATCCCCTCCAACATTCATCATTATCTTTTCCTGTCATCTTGGCCAATCTGACAGGTGTGTAGTGATATCTCAGTCAATCTACGATATCTTAATCGATGATTTGGGACACCTTTTCATATGAATAAAAGTAGTTTCAATTTCTTCATCTGAAAATTGCTCATATCCTTTGACCATTTATCAATTGGAGATCTAATATATGTTTGACATGCAATTATATATATCTTTTTTATTTTCAAACCATGCACAGATAATTTTCAATATTGACCTTTACATAGTCTTGTGTTTCAGATTTTTTTTTAATTTTCAAACCATGCACTGATAATTTTTCAACATTGACCCTTGCATAGCCTTGTGTTTCAGATTTTCCCCTTTTGCCCTCTCCCCTCTCCTGTATGGCAAGCAATCCAATATGTTATACATGTTAAAATATATGTTAAATCTAATAAGTGTAAACATATTATACAGTTCTCTTGTTGCACAAGAAAAATCAGATCAAAAAGGAAAGAAAAGAAAACAAAATGCAAGCGAACAATGTTAAAAAAAAAAAAAAAAAAGTGAGAATGTTGTGAACATTCAGTACCCACAGTCTTCTCTCTGGGTGTAGATGGCTCTCTTTATCACAAGATCATTGGAACTGGCATCAATCATCTCATTATTGGAAAGAGTCACATTCATTGGAATTGATTGTCGTCTATACATATTTCTACAATTATAATGCTACACAAGAAAAATCGGATCAAAAAGGAAAAAAATGAGAAAGAAAACAACTTGCAAGCAAATAACAAAAAGAGTAAAATACTATGTTATAATTCATACTCAGTTCCCACTGTCCTCTCTCTGGGTGTAGATGACTTTATCACAAAACCATTGGAACTGGCCTGAATAATCTCATTGCTGAAAATCGCCACGAATATCAGAATTCATCGTTGTATAATCTTGCTGTTGCCATGTACAATGAAATCCTGGTTCTGCTCCTTTCATTTAGCATCAGTTCGTGTAAGTCTCTTTAGGCCTCTCTGAAATCATTCTGCTTATATTTCATATTCCAATATATTATAATATTCCATATTCTATTCTATTATATATATTATATATAATGTTATATTCCATAACACATATATAACTCATAACCATAACTCAACCACTCTCCACCTGATGGATATCCACTCAGTTTCCAGTTTTTGCCACTACAAAAAGGGCTACCACAAATGTTTTTACACATGTGGGTCCCTTTTCTTTATGATCTCTTTGGGATACAGGTCTAATAGAGACATTCCTGGATCAAAGGGTATGCACAGTTTTATGGCCCTTTAAGCATAGTTCCAAATTGCTCTCCCAAACAGATCAGTTCACAATTCTACCACCAATGCATTAGTGTCTCAGTTTTCCCACATCCCCTTCATTATGCATCATCTTTTTCTGTTATCTTAGTCAATCTGATAGGTGGGGGGAGTGGAACCTCAGAGTTGTAATTTGCATCTAATGGTGATTTAGATCATTTTTTTATATGACTATAGATAGCTTTAATTTCATCTAAAAAAATGTTCACATCCTTTGACCACTTATCTATTGGGGAGTGACTTACATTACATTTATTTAACTCAGTTCTCCATATATTTTAGAAATGAATCCTTAAAGGAGAGAAAGAGACCCACATATGCAAAATTCCACAGTTGCAATGATTTTGTGATTAAGAGAGCCATCTACACGCAGGGAAGAGGACTGTGGGAACTGAAGATGGATCACAATCTAGCATTCTCATTCTTTTTGTTGTTTGCTTGTATTTAATTTTTTTCCTTTTTGATCGGATTTTTCTTATACAGCAAGATAATTGCAGAAATATATATGCATATATTGAATTTAACATATATATTTTACCATGTTTAATATATATTGGATTTTTTGCCATCTAGGGGAGGGAGTGGAGAGAAGGAGGGAGGAAATTTGGAACACAAATTTTTCAAGGGTCAATGTTGAAAAATTACCCATGAATATGTTTTGAAAATAAAAAGCTTTAATTAGAAAAAAAAAAAAAAGAAGAAGAAGAAGAAGAAAAGAGGCCTTTATCAGAAACACTAACTTAAAAAAATTTTTTTCTCAGCTTTCCAATTCCCTTCTAATCTTGTCTGCATTGGTTTTGTTGTAATTCGGTGTAATCAAAATTATCTATTTTGCATTTCATAATGTTCTTTAGCTCTTTTTTTGGCCATAAATTCCTCCCTTCTCAAAAGATCTGACCAGTAAACTATCCCCTGTAGTGTCACCCCTTTATGCTTAAATAATATACCCATTTTGACCTTATCTTGGTATAGGATGTGAGATGTTGGTCTATGCCTATTTTCTGACATATTTTCCAGTGTTCCCAAGAATTTTTGTCAGATAGTGAGTTCTTATCCCAGAAGCTAGACTATTTGGGTTTATGAAACAGTAGATTATTATAGTAATTGATTATTGTGTTTCATGTAGCTAACCTATTCCACTGATCTACCTGTCTTTTTCTTATCTGGTACCAAATGGTTTTGATTCTTGCTGCTTTATACTACTGTTTTATGTCTGGTAGGTTGTAGTTTCTTTTAAAGGAAATTTTCCTTTCAAGAAATATCCAAAACTGTTTTGCTTGCATTTCCTTTTGTACATTTTTAAAAGGCCTTGAATTTATTTCTTTTCTGTAATCCTATCAGCTCCTCTCCCTTACACCTGTCTCCCAATTAAATGGAAGGGAGAGAAGGAGAGAAAAACTCCTTGCAACAAATAAGCGTAATAAAAATATTTTGAGACGCATCAACTGTGTCAAAAAAATGTAGGTCTCTTGTGGAAATATGTTTAAAATGATTGGAGGGAGAAAAAAAATTGGATCTCAAACTCTTACAAAAATGAATGTTGAAAACTGTATTTATGAATTTGTAATTGGGGGGGGGGGAGAATACTATTAAGTCAAAAACTTAAAGATCCCTTTCTGCCTCTTAAGGCCATCACCTTTCTTCAGGAAATCAGTACCATCTTTCATCAGTCCTCTGGAATTGTAGATGTTCATTGTACTATTCAGAGTTAAGTATTCCAGAGTTGTTTTTGTTTACAGCATATTGTACAATTAGTTTTCCTGGTTCTACATATTTCATTCTATATTAGTACTTACAAATTTTACCAGATTTCTTTCAAACTGTTCCCTTCATTATCTCTCATGACACAATATTATTTTACATTGATGTACCAAATTTTGTTCATTTACCAACTGATGTGCACTCCATTTCTATAAGTTTGCTGTAATATAAAGCTTCTATAAATGTTTTGTACATATAGGTCCTCTTTTTTTCCTCTTTTTTTTTAAATCTCTTTAGAAAATAGGCATAATGGTATCACAATCAAAGGATAGGAGCAGATTAATGACTTTGGGGACATAGTTCTGTTTGCTTTCAGTTAGATCACTTCAACCTTTCACCAAGTATTAGTATTTCGTTCCTTCTGAATTGCTTTATTGTTGCTAATGATTTGGAGCTTTTTTTTTTCCTACTTTGTGACTTGCCTTATTTTTGAGAACTGCCCATATTTTTTGACTATAGGGAAGGGATAGTTGTTTTTATATATTTACATCAAGACTGAGCTCCTTACTAGCAGGAAATCCCCTCCCCCTTCTATGTATCTTTATCACTTAGCACATGAAAAATATTTAATAAATGCTTGTTGACTTGAAAGTCGGATTTTTATTAGAGAAATTCAGTGCAAATAATTTTTCTCACCTTTCCCTACAAATCTCGACTTGGTAACTGTTCAAATAATTTTCAATTTTATATAATTCATATTGCCCTTTTTTTTTTCTTCTACAATGTGTTCTCCCTGTTTGATCAAGAATTCTTCCTTTATCCATATGTTTGCAAAAGGTATTTCCTTCCTTGTTAGTCTTCTGATTTGTGATTATGACCTTTTATGTTTTCAATGTGTATACTTTTGAAATTTATAGTGATGTATGGTAGGGGATTCTAGTCTAAATCTAATTTTTTCCAGATTCTCCCATAAATTGTTGTCAAATAGACTAACCTCAATGTTGCTATCCTTGAGTGGATACTGTTATGTTCATTTACTATTTCTGAAGCTTGTGTACTTAATCTGTTTCATTAATCAACTTCTAGTTTTAAAAACTTTTTTTAAACTAGTGCTTTGTAGTATAGTTTGAGATCTGATAACTGCTAAATACCTTTCCTTTCTCACTGCTTTTCATTATTTCCAGGGAAATTTTTGACCTTTCATTTCTCCAGATGAATGTTGATATTATTTTGTCTAGTACTTTTTTCAGCTTTTTAAAATAAATTTTATGGAAATTTTTTGTTTTCACTAGAATTTTTCCCAGTGTTCCCTCATCACTGAAAATGGAAGAGACAAAAAACAAAAGCAATTCAAAATACTGAAAAGTTTGAAAATATGTGTAATGTGCCACACCCTTAGATCTACCATCTCTGCAAAGGATTGGGTTAGGACATGTTTTCTCATCTTTTCCTTGGATCCATACTATTGTTTGTAATTTTACAGCATTTCCTTTTCATTATCTTTTGATTGTTTACATTGTAGTCATATATAATGTTGTCTTGGCTCTGCTTAGTTCATTCTAGTAGCTTATCTCCTGAATTTTTATTTTTGCTTTGTCTGATAGCATAATTGTAACTTTTGCTTTATTTTTTTTAATTCACCTAATACATAGAAAATTTTGTTCCCACCCTCATTTTTTGTGTATATTTTTGCTCTTTTTAGTATTTTTTTTTAAGCCACTGATTGTGGAGTTTTGTTTTCTTACCTAATCTGTCACTCTTTGTTATTGTATTGTTTAAAACTCTTTTCCCCTAACTCTCAAGTCTCCTCACTCCCATTTGAAACTCACTTACCTAGTTTGGGAGTTTATTACTTTTTCTTTTTATCGAGTTTTTTTATTCTCTCTTTTTTTTTTTCAATTAAGTAAAATCTCATTTCTCAATCCTTCAACTTATTTTTTTTTTATTTTTTAATTTTTAATTTTTCTGTACCTTCATTTCTGAGGAGGGGAAAGGAAGCAAGAGGTGGTCCTGTTGTTGCCAAGGAATGATGGGCTTAAAGTCAGGGGTTACAGGAGGTTGCAGAAGCAAAAGAATTGAGAATAGAACCCATAAAACAAGTTCCTTTTGTATAACCAGCCATGCCAGAGAGTTAGGGGTTACTGAGGATGAGGGTGTTGTTGAAGTTGTTATGAATTAAGCATTAGTATTTTTCTGCTGTTAATTCAAGTTGTTACCTTCTTAAGGCATAATTACTTATCTCTTACACATAATTCTTATTTTGAAAAGTTTTAAGAGGTCATAAAGATCAGAGAAAATGTCCTCTCTCAGTTGCTCATGTGACACAGATTCCCTCTGACTTGTTCTTTAACCGTCTTTTGGGAGATATGGGGTTAAGTGACTTGTCTAAGGTCACACCACTAGTCTAGTAAGTATCTGAGGCCATATTGAACTCTAGTCCTCCACTGTACCACCTAGCAACCCTAAAATAATCTTTTGATAATTTAATATGGCACTGAATCTACAAATTCTGATAGTATTGGCAATTATTTATTATATTAGCAACAAATCCCTCTCCAATTATTTCTTCTGTTGGGATTATTGGTAGTAAACAGAAATTGAAATGATTTTGTGGGGTTTATTTTATATTCTGCTAGCTTACTGAATTTATTGTTTATAATTTTTAAAGTTAGGTCTCTAGAATTCCTATCATATTATCTTGCAAAAAAAAAGGATATTTTTCCTTCTTTGTCTATGATTATTCCTTGAATTTTTTTTTCTTTCTTACTACTGTAGCTAGCATTCCTATAACTATATCAAAAAGTGATTAATATTTCTGCTTTATCTCTGACCTTATTTGAAAGATTTTTCCATTTTTCCATTACAGATAATGCTACCTCTTGGTTTTAGATATGTACTTCTGACTATTAAGGAAAGATCCTTTTATTCATATATTTACTTATTAAAGGGTTTTTTTTTTTTTAAAAAGTAAGAGGATGTTATAATTGTCAAAATCTTTTTCTGCTTCTTTTGGTATGATAGTATTATTTTTATTGGTTTTGTTATTGGCATTATCTGCTTATAAATTTCCTAATATTGAACCAACCTACAACCTCATATTGAACAACCTACAACCAACCTACAACTTACAACCTGATATAAATCCAACCTGCTCCTAGTGTGAAATCTTTTTAATAGTTTCTGAAACTTTTATAATAATACTGCAAAATGTATTCATGGATATTTATTAGTAATATTGGTCTGTAGTTCTCATGTTCTAAAATCTCTTCCCTGGTTTGGGTGTCATGACCATATTTGCCTATAGGAGTTTGAGAGGATACTACATTTCCTTGTTATTACTTAGTCAACAATTTTTGTCAAATTGAAATTAATTGCATTTTAAATATTTGGGAGAATTCTGAAGTTAGATTATTTACATTCTCATTTTTTTTCTATTAATCTGGATATTTTATCGTTTTGTAAATGTTTTCATCTATGTTCAGTTTTATTAGTATCTAGTTGACCAGAAATTTCTAATTTTCTTTATTTCCTTATCATGTTATAAATTCTCATTTTTCTTTTTAGATTTTGGCTTTGATTAGTTTTCCTATTGATGAAGACATCTGGTTTTGGACGTTCCCTTTCAGGGAACCAAATGAGGTCTAGATTTAGGGAACCAAAATGAGATTAGGGTTTCTGGTGGTCAGGGAGTTAAATGTTAAGGTCTAGTGGCAGGTTCAGGGTTCAGGGAACCAAATGGAGAGGTTTGGCTCCCCTGCACCCCCTTTGGGATTCGGTGCAAGGGTAGGGAGTTTTGGGGAACCTCCTTCTGGCGATGCAGGGATTCTCTGTAAAGGAATTAACCCGAAAAGGCTAGATTGATAAAAGAGGTTTGTTTATTATAGGGATTGGGAAGTAAGGTTAGAAATCCCAACAGAGAGGCATAAAGTCTCTTTAGGGAAATAGGTGAGGATAAAGAGAGGGTAGCACTGCTATGCAAGCATGGCATAGCGGGCATGTCTAGAACCTCTGCAAAGAGAGGATTTTAGATTGGTTCTTTTATAATAGGAGTTTTGGCTACAAGCTGGGTTTCATCTTGAGCTGAATTTGAATAGAATAGAATGAGTTTCTTTAATTGAATGGGGTTGGAATTCTTTTAGCTAAGGACTGAACCAACCCCACTTAGATAACAGAATGTAGCTGTTTATCTTGTTTCCTTTGAGCAGGGTCCCTCACTAAGGTAGAGTCCAAAGAGAATTTTTCCTTCAAGAAGTTTTAGAGTTTGGGAGTCCCTTCTTTATTATCTCTTTTTAAATTATGTAATGATTTATCTATTTTTTTAGCTTTTTAAAACAACAATATATAGTTCCAGTTATATCTATCCATTAATTGTGGAGGTTTTGTTTTTTATTTTATATCTGATTTTGATAATTTTTGTTTTTATCAATAGATTTTTGATTTCTTTTCTAATTTTTTATTTAACACACTCAGTTCATTGATTAGCTCTATCCCGTTTTTTGTTAATGAAAGTGTTTAGAAATACAAAATTTCCCCTAAGAACTGCTTTAGCATCATCCCAAAAATTTTGGTATGTAATGCCATTTAAATTTTTTTTCCTATTCTTTCTTCCTTCCTTCCTTCCTTTTTGCTGAAGCAATTGGGATTAAGTGACTTGCCCAGGGTCACACAGCTAGGACACATTAAGTGTCTGAGACTAGATTTGAACTCAGACTCTCCTGATCAGAACTGATGCTCTATCCCCTGCACTGCCTAGCTTCCCTGCCATTATCTTTTAAATGAAATTATTGTTTTTACATTTTTCTCTTTGACCCACCAATTCTCTAGCATTATATTATTGTCCATTTATGTTTGAATTCTTTGTTTAGAGATCCTTGACTGGTGATAATTTTTTTATTGTATTATGGTCATTAAAAGATCTACTTAATTTTTCTTATATTTGTTTATGAAGTTTTTATGCTGTACCATAGTCATTCTTTGTACTATGCACATCCTAATATATGTAAATTTCCTTCATTTTCCATTTAATTGTCACTAAAAATGGGTCATATTTAATTTAGATCTGAATGGAGCACAGTGGGTTCTCCCATACTTTGCCCTAGCACATAGTAGGCATTTAAGAGATTTCCTTCTATCATTATATAAGTACTATCATTTAGCTTTTTTTTTTTTCTTAAGTTCATTGTATTTGATGTAGAAGATTATACTCAGTTTTGGTTGTAAACCTTTGTCGTTTACATTTGGGAATATTTTATTCCAAGATTTCTTTTCTTTTTTAGTCATAGCTGTTAGGTCTTTCATGGTCTTTACTGTGGTTCTTGAACTTTTTGTTTGACTCCAAAATTCTGACTTTTGACTATGACATTCCTGAGCACTTTCAATTTGAAGGTTTTTGGTTTTTTTTTTTCCAGGAACTGAATTATTTCTAGTTTTACTTTGCCCAGTGTTTCTAATTGGTCTGGACAGTTTTCTTTTATTTTCTGACACGTGATGCTCAGGTTTTTCCTTTGTTCCTAGTTTTCTTGAAACCCAGAGATTCTTAAATTAGCTCTATTATTCTGTGTGTCAGATCAGTTGATTTTATAACAGATACCTTACATCTTATTAAATTATTTTTTTTTTTTTGGTCTTTTGATTTTGTTCTAATTTTTTGATTGTTTCAGGAAGCCATTAAATTCTTGATGTCCTTTTTCTAGGGCGTTTCCTACTTCCTTGTGGTTTTTACCTGCTATTGGGTTCTGTTATATAACTATTTTTTTTGTTGTTGTTGTTCTTACACAATTTAGTTCATATTTTATTTCTCAATTTATTTTTTTTAGATGCTCTTGTGGTTCTTGTTACCAAACTATTTTTTTTTTTTTGGCAAGGTAATTGGGGTTAAGTGAATTGTCCAGGGTCACACAGCTAATAAATAAGTATTTAAGTGTCTAAGGCCGAATTTAAACTCGTGTCCTTCCTACTTCAGGACCAGTGCTCTATCTACTGCAACATCTAGCTGCTCCCTCCTCCCCACATACACACTTTTTTGACCAAACTATTTTTAAAAAAATTTATAGATTTTTTTTTCTGTTTCTCTTTAATCTTTTAATTGGAACTTTGTGCTTGGTTCAAACTGTGTAAAAAGCCACACTTTTAAAATGGGATGTCAGGTCCAGCTTTGTAGTCTGGATGCTACTGCCTTCACTATTCTAAATAAAGTGGTATTGGCTTAGATTAAACTTCAGCCTCTAAAAATTCCTACTCTGTGGGTCAACTTGGGCTTTTGCTTTATCCTCTTCATTCCTATCTTTTCCTTGTACAATCTCAAACTGGAAATTGGTTCCATCCTTTTCTATGATCCCAATGGGGGCCAACAGGTTGGGGAATTGTCAATTGTTCTGGTTTCTGGTCTCTTACAATGTTCTGTGCTGTGGTTCTGACTTAAAGTGCCTAAACTTCAGAGGTGTTAATTTGACTATCTCCTGCTGTAGCTTTAACCTTTGGCACAAGGTGCCTGGATACTATGGCTTCCATTATTCTTGGCTTGTCTCCACTAAAAACGTCACAGGCTTCTGGCTGTCTTCTTATGTAATCCCAAATTGGAAAGAGGAATTTATGTAGATAAATTTCTTTGATTTTCTTATTGTTCCTTTTGGTGTATTTTTAGATTTTGTGGAGTGTTTTGGAGAGATCTGGGCTTCTCTAGATTACCATTTTAAACCTGAAGTCTCAGTTGCAAACTAATAGTAATCATGTAAAATGTTTTAAATCAGGGGTTCTTAACTTCAGGGTCTGTAAACTTAATCTTTTAAAAAATCATTTTGATAATTATTTTAATATAATTTATTTTCTTTGTAATCCTACTGTATTTTATCATTTAAAAACATTATCCTGAAAAAAGATCCAGATGGTTAGCTGCTAAGATGGGGTACACTTTTCCTTCAGGCCTCTGAGACATTAAGGCTGGACTGCAAGATGAGTACAAACAGAAGGCAATATACCAATTACAATAAAAATACCACTACAAACAAGCATAAAGCATGAGATAATATTCATTTCCAAATTTAATTTGAATTTCAACATTAGTTCAAAATATGTTTTACTCCTCTTGAAGCAGCACCA
This sequence comes from Sarcophilus harrisii, assembly GCF_902635505.1. NCBI lineage: Eukaryota > Metazoa > Chordata > Mammalia > Dasyuromorphia > Dasyuridae > Sarcophilus > Sarcophilus harrisii. The sequence continues at coordinate 290,034,396 of NC_045429.1, read as the reverse complement.
AAAGTAAGTTAAGAAAGTGATCAAGTGTTTTAGTTAAAGGAACTGAAAGAAGATATGATTTCAGTCAAGGAAATATGTAAGGAAATAAGGGAATTATTTCCCAAATAATTATTGGAAACACCAAAGGAATTAATATCATGGATAAAATACTGGTGGAAACAGGAAAAAAAATGAGTCACGATGCAGTAAAACAAAAGAATGAATAACAGAAATCAAGTGGAAGAACAAGCTTAGAATGTAACAAACTTAGAAAACCAATTGGTAGCAGTATAGGAAAAAGTGACCCACCCCTCAAGAGACTAAAACTTCATAATTAACTTTCCAGAGGGCAATGATAAGGGAATGGATCTGAAGAACTAGTTCCAAGAAATTTTTCCAGAATTAATAACACCCTGCAATAAGAAAAAATTCAGAGTCTTAACAAGAAAAAAAACAAAAATTTAAATTTCCAAGGTGCATCAAAACTCCAAAAGATAAAAATTACCTAAACCTCAAAAAAAAAAAAGAACAAATCATTTATCAGAAAGAATCAGTCAGCATTTTAAAAGACTTTACAGCTTACAATGGAAGAATTAGGACAATTAATCAAGGATAGACAGATAGACAGACAGACAGACAGATAGAGATACTTAAGGCTAAGGGATTTGGGCTTAGTTCCTAGAATCACCTTTCCAGCACTTTAGCTTTCTTTTGGAAGGCAGAAGAATAACAACCCTTCAAAGAATTCTGTGATTAAGGAATTCAACTGAAAAGAAATTCAAAGAGGTACAACAATAATTCCATATTAAGTAGTTAAAGATATTCAGCAAAAGATTCTTAAAACATATTGGTAACAATGGTTGTGATTATTAAGCAAAATTTACAAACACATTAAGAGAAATGTAACAGTATTGTATTATCTTCAACTCAGTTCAGTAAACATTAAATTCCTACTGTCTACAGAAACACTACATGCCAGATGGGATAGGTTTCCCCTTGAGATTATAATCTGTTAAAAATAATATATATAATACTAATTTTGAAATGAAAAATTTAAAAAGGAGAATGGATAGAGGGGATTCCATATATATTTGGAAAAATATATAATGTAAGAAAAAAAAATCTAAATTTTTAAAGAGGGGCTAAAGGAAACAATTCTCAAAGTTGGAGTTGAAGTTGAAAATAGGTCAGAGTGAAGAGAGAAATAAGCCATATCTGACAAAATACAACACCAAATACCATGGATTCAATGAAAAGTTGCCAGTAGCAAATACATCTAAAATATATAAAGACTAAGACTATATAATATGCTTGACTAAAATCCATCATGAAGTGACCACTTCCAAAAAAAAAAAAAAAAAAGTAATGATTACAGCAGATAAATCCAAAATGAAAAAGAAAAAAAATATTAGATTGTGACAAAAAGAAAAGTAATTTTTAAAAAATGGAACAATGTTTTTATACTTCAAGTTGAAAAGACAAAAAGTTGAGTAGAAACCAGTTTTCTATGTGTGTATTAATATGAAGTGTCCACAGTTATAAAGACATGACAAATTAGACTTGTTTATAGAATAAATAGGAATTCTTAATGTCTAAAGAAAAAATGGGGGAAAACACTTCTCTTATGTGTATAAGTGATGAGGGCTTGAGGGTACTGAAGAAGAGGTTAGGCAGGAATGGGTGAGGTTCAGCCATACAAGATGCAAATTTCACTAAACCCAAAGGCTATGGCGAAAAAGCTTTATTGTTGAACACCCAAAAGCATTCTCTTGGAGGGCATATCATTCTCCAGAAAGAAGTGATCTGTGAAGAGTCATTTTCTAAAGACCTGTTTTATGCATGAGTCTAAGGGAAGTCTCCAGTGGATGTGAAATCTTGCTAGGTCGTGACTTCCCATAAGAAAGCTTATCTTGCTCCAGAGGATGCAAGACCATTTGGGTTTGTAGATCAAAGGAGACATTTTGTTGATTTTACATAATTTTACAGAGATTACTCAGATCAAGCAGAATTTTACTCTCATCTGTACCATTTGCAAAAATTGTGTGCAGACAAACTCTAAGTTTGAAAAGATTCTATCCTTAGCAGATAATAAAATACACTGACTCCAAAAAGGGGGATGGGCATAGTCTTCATTAGCCTGCCAGAAGGTGTCTATGATACAAAAAAGTTTTAAGAACCTCTGCTCTTAACTTGTCATAGAAATGCAAATCAAAACAATCTGATCTGAAAGCAGAAGCAGAGCCAAAGAGATATATACATTTATTCAGATCAGTGTAGTTGTGGTATGGCAAGCAGCAGGGCAGCTGCATGACTCAGTAGAGTACCCACCTTGAAGTCAGTAGAACCTGAATTCAAATCTGGCCTCAGACACTTAATGCTAGCTGTGTGACCCTGGACAAGTCAATTAACTCCAATTGCTAAAGTTAAAAAAAAAAACCTTAATGTTTCACTCAAACTCAAGCTGACGCTATTGGAGTTATGGAAAGATGGGTGTACCTATGCATTGTTGAAGAAACTGTGACTTTTTCCAAGAGAGCAATTTGAAATAATGCAAAAAGAATGACTAAATTGTCCATGCCCTTTAACTCAGAAATTTCCCTGCCAGCTAACTACCTTTAGGAGATCAGTGATCAAAGGAATGGCCCCACATACACCAAAGTATAATGACACTTTGTTGTAGCAAAGAATTGTAATCTACAAAACAGATGCCAAAACAAATTGTGGGAAATTAATGGAATGAAATTTTGCTGCACTTTGAGAAAATAAATATGAGGACTCTTAGGGAAGTAAACTTGATGCAAATTGAATAAAGAAAACCAGGAAAACAATACATACAACACCTATATAACAAAAGGAAAGAAAAAAAAAATGCTACAAAATAATTGCTCAAAGATGAGATATGAGAAGATGCTTCTCCACTGCTGCTTTGCAGAGATAAAAGACTATAGGTGTGGAACACTGAATATGTTAGAATGTTTTTTAGAATGTTGGTTTGTTTTGTTGAATTTTGTTACTTTTATAAGAGATGGCTCTCTTGGAGTAATAAGGGGTGGAATACTTTGGTTAAATCCTGGTGGTAATAAATAATGATCTATGAATGAAAAAATATTTAAAGGGAAGATTTAAAAAAAAAAAAACACAGCACCCTTCGCCATCTCAAATCAGAACAATAATTGTGTTATATGAATCAATAGATCATAGTGAATCTAGAGGTCATTGAAAACAAGTAGCCAGAAACAGAAGCCTTGACTATCAAAACCAAAAAAGTATCTTTAAGATATCTGGAAACAAAATCTTAAAATTTGTCTTTCAACCTGAGGCATAATTTACTCTCACTTCTTTCATGCATTCTAGGTTTTCTGGGACATTTGCTACCACTTCTCACAGAGTGGGACCAAACTTTTTGGCTAGAATGTAATCTCCAGATTTTGTGAAGATCTTCCTAATCATGCAATGCCAGAGAAACTGAGGCAAGACAGGGATTGGTTTTTAATTTTTTAATGTGAAGAGTTTAATAAGCTAGCTGACCAATGGGACTGTCTTCCAAAACATTCGGTATAGAGAGACTGAGGCACAGCATTTATATAGGATTGTAACTAGCAAAGCAAGCAAGTGATACATAATCAAAAAGAATGCAATTAAGTCATCAGGGCAGCTGTTATACCAAAAAATATTTCTCACAGCTTAAAGCAATAACTGGATGCACACATCCAATGATGGTAATGGGCTTGGGATCTATATGGTGGGAATAACAAGATGTATACAATGATGGGAATGGGCTTAAGGGGACCTTCCAGGATCAGGATTTTTGGAAAACAATAATTGATCTTGATGAGGTGTAGAAGCACCTCATAGGTATGATGCCCAAGTAAGCAAAAGAATAGAAATAGACAAGGTCACTCTATGGTCATGCTTGTCATTTTGATCTAGTGTGTGAAGCTAGATTTAGATTCTCATGAGGAACTTAACAGGGTCCTTTTGGGTACAGCAGCCATCCCTTAATTTTTATCCATGGATGGATGACAGTTGGATAACATCTCCATTATCTCCCATTTTTGCACCATTACTTGAACTTTTCCTGTGTAGTCAAGATCCACTATCTCTCCACTGTCGAGCCCTCCTCGACCTTCCTTGAGATGATTTGTCCAAACCATTAAGGGAAGAGTAAATATGAGGTTAAAGGAAATAATCTTGCAAACATTCCACAGGTAAGATATCTACATCTAATGCTTTCAACATTGGGCCTAAGTTCTCAATGCAGCCAGACTTGGGGCAAAAGACATTTAGCTTAATATGGGGATTTCAGTGTGCAATAAAACCCTCTTTTATCTCCTCCCATTACCTTTATTGGAGAGCTATTTCCTTTAGTAACTTGGCAATGATTAAGGACAGACCATCTCAGAAAGGAAATGAGTTCATTTATCAGAAAATATTTCAGAAATCCATTCAAGTATCCAGCGAGACCTGCCACTACAGAGTAATAAGGTAAATGAATACACTAAGTGATAAAAAGATTTGGCCCATTTCTGCCAAAGTAAGGTGAAGTGGATTTCTTAACCTGAGGAAATGAAAGCAGAGCAGAGACAAAGTAGTATATATTCAGCTCGGTGTAGTGGCAGTTGTGGTATTCCAAGCAGGCAATGCCACAAGATAGTATTAATAGCAATGAGGACAAAATAACCTCACATTTGATAATGGGCTAATCCATTTATTTACTCATCTTGGGCTACACAGTTCTGCAGGGCATAATACTATTCTATTGTAGGGAAGGGACTGAAAAACACCTTAAAGTGCAACAATCCACACTTTCTAATGGGATAAAGTAAAATGATCCCTCACCCTTAGAAACATTGCAACCCTACCCTAAGAACTGAAGCAAAGGGGTACCTAGTGAGGAACAGCAATGGCCAGGTGAGGCTGTATACAGAATTATTCCAATCAGGTAAATTATGAATATTGGTGATCACTAGCATAGTCCAAATGTAAAAATGATTGGCTATATCCACAACATTATACTAATGGTCCTATCCATCTGAAAAGCCTGATGAAGCATTTTAGGCTTTCTTGTTGGTTAGGACAGCCACCATGGTTGGAAAGGACTAGCATTAAGTCTAGCACACACAAAGATTTTAATTTTACTTTAGCTTTTCAATGGTAGTGATAGGGACTGAAGAGGATGGTGTTTTTTCCCTCCTGTAGACGAATTTCTTGGAGACTTCAAAGGCTCCAAATATCCCACTGACATTGGTTGTCCTGCACAACGTACAGATGATGTGTCCCTCCTTTGTTCCCTTTCTTGCCACTGCCATCTTCCTGTTTAGTGAGCCATTAGCCCATCATTACCAAATGTTCTAGGCCAAATGCTTGTTTCCACATCTCCCTCTGCCTTCTCATAGCAAAACCTTACTTTTTATTCACACTGTATTTACAATCCTTTAGCGCCTCAGATCTCTCCCAGCCTGTCAATCCAGAACCAAGCACTCCCTTCCCTATTTTGTGCTTGGTAAATCAGTTTATTTTGAGTATCTTGCCCCTATATCATGTTACCAATCATGCCCTAACAGACTCCAGCCTTAGATCAATCCCACTGGATATGAAGAAAAATCAAAATTCTGACTATGTTCACTACAAATGTGTTACATAATCTCAATTGGGCCTTTACTATTGCTAGGCAAACCACCTACCCACATCGAAGATTAATTCATTATTCCACATACCAAACTTTTTAATCTATTTTTTTATATAAAGCTTTTTATTTTAAAAACATATGCACAGATAATTTGACAACATTGACCTTTGCATAGCCTTGTGTTTCAGATTTTATCCTCCTCCCCCCCCACTCCCTCCCCTAGATGGCAAGCAATTTAAAATATGTTAAACATGTTAAAACATATGTTAAATCCAATATGTATAAACATATTTATACAATTGTCTTGCTGCACAAGAGTAATCAGATCAAAAAAAGTAAATGAGTAAGAAAGCAAAATGAAAGTGAGCAACAACAAAGAGTGAGAATGTTATGTTGTGATCCACATTCAGTTCCCACAGTCCTCTCTCTGGGTATAGATGGCTCTCTTCATCATAAGATCATTGGAACTGGCATCAATTATCTCATTATTGGAAAGAGTCACATTCAGTTCATCAGAATTGATTGTTGTATAATATTGATGTCTTGTACAATGATCTCTGGTTCTGCTCATTTCACTTAGCATCAGTTCATGTAAGTCTCTTCAGGCCTCTCTAAAATCATCCTCCTGATCATTTCTTTTATAATAATAATATTCCATAACATTCATATACCATAACTCATTCCTCCATTCTCCAACTGATGGGCATCCACTCAGTTTCCAGTTTCTTGCCTTTATGAAAAGGGCTGCCACAAACAATTTTGCACATACAGGTATAGGTCCCTTTCCCTCCTTTAAGATCTCTGGGATATAGGCCCAATAGAAATACTGCTGGGTCAAAGGATATGGACAGTTTGATAACTTTTTGAATATAGTTCCAAATTGCTCTTCAGAATGTCTGGATCCATTCACAACTCCACCAAGTTAGTGTTCCAGTTTTCCCAAATCCCTTCCAACATTTGTCATTATCTTTTCCTGTCATTCTTAGCCAGTCTGAGAGGTAGTGGTATCTCAATTATCTTAATTTGCATTTCTCTGACCAATAGTGATTTAGAGCACCTCATATTAGAAATAGATTTAATTTCTTCATCTGAAAATTGTTTTTATCCTTAGACCATTTATCAATTGGAGAATGGCTTGGACTCTTATAAATTTGAATCAATTATATATTCTAGAAATGAGGCCTTTATAGGAACCCTTAAATGGAAAAATGATTTCCCAATTTATTGCTTCCCTTCTGATCTTGTCTGCATTAGCAAACATTTTAATCTCTTCTCAAAATTCCCAATAACTTCCCTTAACCTCCCTCACTCAGTTCAGAACCTTGCTTCATATTTCACTGAAAAAACTGAGACTATATCTTTCTCACCTATCGCTGATAGCTTTTATCTTTTTTTTTACCCCTGACTCACCTGAAGATGTAATCCCTTTCCTAGCTAAGAAACTTTTCTACTAATACAAGTCATCCTTTTTCATTCTACCTCCTCCAGAAATGTACCTCCCCATCATCCCTATTCTCTTAGTTATTTTAAATCTTTCTGCTTCCATACTATCTATTATATATACATATATATTTTTATACATTCTCCCCCATCTTCAATAAAACCCTTGCTTGATCTTTTCTTTCTTGCTTGTTATTGTTGCATATCCTATCTTGTGGCTCAGCTAATTGAATCAGGAATATCACACATGTCTCAGGTAAAAGCCTCTTCCCAACTCTGTTAACTCAGATATTAATCATACAAAGATGTAGGCAGCATTCAGATTTTGTTTACAAACAGAGAATATACATGATAGGATGGTAAATGATAGAAATGAGCACTAGCCACTTTGCCTGAATGTGGGAGGACTTCTCTGTATCTATTCCTCCCCTAAATGGATTAGAATTGATGATCTAATAGGACCTATTGGAAAAAGACATTTTTGAATTTTAAAATAATAAATTGGTGGAGACTCTGAGTTCAGCTGACTGATATATTGAAGTTTCATTAAATAAGAAAATATACACCCTAAAGCTCAAGATAATTAACTTAGGTCAACCTTGTTACACATGTAGGCTATCTTCTCTTTAATTTTAGAGGAGTCATCTTCCTACCTGATACATATAAGTTAGAATATGTGCTTATAGGAATTCTGATTATCACTACCCAACAACAATTCGTGAAAGTCAGGAATAAGGCACCAAGAAATCATGCATCTTTTGAGCCTACTTATTCCCATATATCCTATGTATAAGATGAAATGGCTGCTTCTGTCCTTTATTCTTAGAAAGGTAAGTTCAAAAATATGGTAAAACTAAATTCTGTGGTAATGTTTTATCCATCAGACATTTGGAGATCTGGCATCTGCAGTATTCTCTAAGTAGCAGCCTAGGAGCCAAATATTACAATCCTACTACATGATTCTTGGATAAATGACAGAAATAGTCCTAATTATTGACAAACAAGGCATAAAACAAGTTGTATGTCCACGAATATCATAGACAAAGTCCAAATAGAAATAAGATTCTTATAGATGGGAAAGTTTTTTGGGGAGGAGGTGTTTTGTTTTGCTGCAAGGCAATTGGGGTTAAATGACTTGCCTAGGGTCACACAGTATTGTCAGACAGAATTTGAGCTCATGCCCTCCTAACTCCAGGGCTGGGGCTCTATCAACACACCAGCTCTCTGTTAAACTTCTTTTTGCAGGTGATTGTACTAATTACATAAAGTATATTAGAGTCTTTTTTATATTAGCATTTTATTTTTCCTCTACATGTAAAAACAATTAACATTCATTTAAAAATTTTTTTGAGTTTCATATTCTTTTTCCCCTCTCTCATTAAAATGGTAAGTAATTTGATACAGATTATACATGTTGCAGAGCCTTCTTAATCAGATCTGATTACTCAAAAAAGATCAGCCTAACAAGCCATATTAAAAAAAAAAAGTTAATGAAAAATGCTTATCTAGAGACAGTATGATGTAGCAGTGTTTGATTTAGAGTCAGAAGTCCTAGCTTTTTTGGTTGTTATTTTAGTTTTAGGTTAAATATGTGTATTTTTTTTAATTTCATAGTTTTTTTATTTACAAGTTATATGTATGGGTAATTTAACAACATTGACAATTGCCAAACCTTTTGTTCCAACTTTTCCCCTCCTTTCCTCCTCCCCCTCCCCTAAATGGCAGGATGACCAGTAGATGTTAAATATATTAGAGTATAAATTAGATACACAATAAGTATACATGACCAAACAGTTATTTTGCTGTACAAAAAGAATCGGACTCTGAAATATTGTACAATTAGCCTGTGAAGGAAATCCAAAATGCAGGCAGGCAAAAATATAGGGATTGGGAATTCAATGTAATGGTTCTTAGTCATCTCCCAGAGTTCTTTTGCTGGGCGAAGCTGGTTCATTTCATTACTGCTCCACTGGAACTGATTTGGTTCATCTCATTGCTGAAGATGGCCAGGTCCATCAGAATTGATCATCATACAGTATTGTTGTTAAAATATATAAGGATCTCCTGGCCCTATGTGCAATTCTTTTAAACATATTTCCATAATTGTCATGTTGTAAAACAAAAATCAGACCAAAAAGGAAAAAAAAGTGAGGAAAAAAAACAAATTAAAAAAAAAGATGAAAATACTATGTTTCTCCATATCCCTCTCTTGGAATGCACATGGCATTTTCCATTCAAAGTCTATTGGAATTACCTTGAATCACCACATTATTGGGAAGAGCCAACTCTATTAAAGTTGATCATCACATAATCTTGTTACTGTATATAGTGTTATCTTCATTCTGCTCACTTTACTCAGCATCAGTTTATGTAAATCTTTTCAGGCTTTTCTGAAATTGCTCTGCTTATCTTTTCTTATAGAACAATAATGTTCTGTTATTTTCATATACCATAACTTATTCAGCCATTCCCCAATTGATGAGCATCCACTCAATTTTCAGTTCCTTGCCACTGTAAAAAGAACTACAAACTTGTATGTGATGGACCCTTTCTCCTCTTTTATGATCTCTTTGGGAATTAGACCCTGGTAACAGTACTGCTAGATCAAAAAGTATGCAGAGTTTTATAGCCCTTTGAGAATAGTTTCAAATTGTTCTCCAGAATGGTTGGATCAGTTCACAACTCCACCAACAAGGCATTAGTGTCCCAGTTTTTCCATCTCCCCTCCAACATTTATCATTATCTTTTCTTGTTGTCTTAGCCAATCTGAGAGGTGTGAAGTGGTACCTCAGAGTTGTCTTAATTTGCATTTCTGTAATAGTGATTTGGAGCATTTTTTTTCATATGATTAGAAATGGCTTTACTTTCTTCATCTGAAAATTTTCCATATCCTTTTGATTTGTATTCTTATAAATTTGAGTCAATTCTCTATCAGAAACACTGGATGGAAAAACATTTTTCTCAGCTTTCTGCTTCTCTTCTGAACTTGACTGCATTGGTTTTGTTTATGTAAAAACTTTTAAATTTAATATAATCAGAATTATCCACTTTGCATTTCATAATGTTCTTTAGTTTTTCTTTGGCCATAAATTCCTCTTTTCTGGCAGGTAGACTATCTTTTGCTCTCCTAATTTGCTTATAGTATCACCCTTTATGTCTAAATCATGAACTCATTTCAACCTCATCTTATTATAAGGTATGAGATTTTGAGCCAGTGTCTAGTTTCTGCCATACTATTTTCAATTTTCCCATCAATTTTTGTCAAGTAGTGAATTCTTATCCCAGAAGCTAGAGTCTTTGGGTTTATCAGATGCTAGATTACTATAGTAATTGACTTTTGTGTCTTGGGTACCTAACCTATTTCACTGATCCACTACTTTATTTCTTAGCTAGGACCAAATGGTTTTGATGACTGCCACTTTATAATATAGTTTTAGATCTGATAAAACTAGGCCACCTTCCTTTGCATTTCTTTTTATTAATTCTCTTGATATACTTGACATTTTGTTAGTTTTCTCACTCTATAAACTAATTTTTTGGCAGTTTGATTGGTGTTGTGCCTCAGTTCCCTTTTATTGTCCTGCCTCGGTTTCCCATTCTTTCAGGTATTTTGAGAAAAATCCACCTGTTTCCCCAATTTCCTATCTCTTCCTCCCTTTTTTTTCTTATGGAAAGGAATTATCAAATAACCATCCCACATATATAATCCCAAGAGTGAATCAAAATTCCTATACATAACAGACTAGTACAGTAGGGTTTCCTAAAAATCCCTCAAACATAACAGCAATAGTTATACAATTGTAACAATTTCCAACCCAAATCTTAAATACACAGTAATAGATGATCCAGTCAGGGTTTAACAGTCATTCATCAACCATTCCCAAATTCTCCTATATCAGTCCAAAGTACACTAGGAACAGCCGCCAAGGTCTCTCATTTAAAAACTGCTTCGCGCTGAGGATGGGCAGAGGATGCTCATTTGGAAGGGGAATGGGTATAATGTGGCATGCTGACAATCAAAGCTGATCTAGGTCCCAGACGTAGCTGTAATTTGACCAAAATCTAGGAAAAAACACAAATCTAACAAATTAAGGTTAGAACAGTCTGAGATAGAAAGACTGGTTCACAAGACTGCTACAAGATGTAGGGAGGCCAAAATAGACTCACCAGCATCTAAAGAAACGTGCTTGCTTGTCTCACAGGACAGGCAAACAGCTGTCAGCTATAGTCCTTCCCTCCCCCCCAAACAGCTGTTAGGTCTCAGACCACTGTGCTAATTGTCCTCTCATTATTTAGAAATTTTTTAAAAACTTGAATATCTGTAAACACAATATCCAGTAATAGATGATCAAGTTAAATACTCATTTGCCCAAGTATTTAGGATATAATGATTACATATAACCAGATTGGAAACAGCAAGTTATGACATAATTGAAGTGCATTAACAGTTTCTATTGACCATTGTTTTGATTATAGAAATCAGTCACAGGAGGAAAAAATCCAGAGATATGACTATAATGTAAGCAATCAAAACTGATCTCTAAGCTCATACAGAATAAAATAGCCTTAACCCAGGTTTTACTCCAGATAACGTTCCAATGGAGCTTTAAAATTCCCAAATAATAACTACAAGCCCAAGGAATTTTACCTCCCATAAGAAATCCCATTAACCAAAGTTTCAGATAAATCCTAAACAGGTATTTACCATGACCTTATATTGATAACAGTAAGAAATTTATCCCAGTAAGTTCACATCTTTCATATCGAAATAGATATATAAGTTGAACATTATACAAATCATTTTGTTTTAAAATAATACATAGAAAAAATTCCAAATTGCATATTGTCCATAACAGAAACATTTTCAAAAAGACAATTACTATTATAAAGAAAAAAACTATTTTCAAAGGCCCTTTAAATAACCTCAGGATAAGTCAATTAAAACTTATACAAAATATCCTAATTCCACATAAAAGAATCCAAGAAGTTCTTAAAAGTATTAAATTTTTAGAAATAACCCTACCAAATTATAGACTACATTTATTGCCAAATTCCTTAACCAAGGAAACCATTATGTATCTAAAGAAACAAATATTCAGTCAATTAATTGGAACACAGGTTGGGGGGGGGGGGGTGCTGCCCTTCTATATCAGGTTTAATTGGAGGAAGGGAATTTCACTTGATCTCCCTTCCACCCTTCCCCTATTCCAGATGGCATTTCTTCTAATTCTCAACCCTCTATTCAACTTTCCTTTCCCTCTTGCCACAAATTTTAAACAAATTCTAACAACCCTTCTAACCAGATGCTTCATTGCTAAAGTAGCAGAAAGCAGTAGAGGGGTGAGTTTAATCTTCACCTTTGAAGACAAAAGATCCTGTTTCTCCCTACCCCACCCAACTTCTTTTCGACATGCAAATTTTCCTTCTTGTCTCTCCTAAATTAACTTCATTCACATATCTAGCAGAGTTGAATTTAAAGCATAACTTATGTTAACAAATTACCCAGTGTATTTCAGAAGGTAACATACTTTACCTAATTAGAGGCATGTGACCCCTTTCAGGTAAGTTAACAGAACTTAGCTTTAACAAGTCATTGTTAAAATCAAGATAACCAAATTTAGCCTGTATAGGCAATAGTAATATTATTTTAAAATTGCCCAAAAGGATATGTTTTGTTTTGTTTTTCACTTAGGTTTAAACTAATTCTCCAAAACCTTTCCCCAAGTTTCAAAGCAATTGGTATAAACTCCTTTGCCCTTCAAAGGCCTTATCTGCCCAGCCCAGCCCAGCCAAGCCTGAATTTTAAACTGCTTCAAGGAAAAACCTGACTACCAGTTTTAAAATAGCCAAGATTTTCTGTTCCTTTTACTTACGGATCAGTGCAACAGATTAAGGATTTAGAAATTACAAGCAATTTTTATACTAAGCACAGTTGCAACATTGAAATCACCAATTCTTAATCATTGTTTTGAAAACTTTAACAGAGCTTTTTTAACAGACAGACAAGTCACACAGAACACAAGTCACACATAGACTACACAGTTACAACATTAAACAAAACATTTAACACATATAACCAGATAGTGCCCGAAATGGTGCTCAGAATCAGATCAGACTAGATGTGTCTTAGAAGACACCCAAAACAGAGGGTATCATCCAGCATCTTGGCATTTTATTCTGAGAATCCAGATTCTAGCACACACAGACAGAACAGGTAAACAGATCAGATTATGTCCTAAGACATTCAGACATACTCTCTTGTGCCTGAAATGAAGGTGTCCATCATCAGGCACAGCTGTGGCTGAAAACTGTTCTCTTTTCCGAAGACTGTAAAAAAATCCAAGGGCCAGCCTCTCCAGGCCAAGAACCCAGATCCTCAACCACCCCAAGGCCCAAGGAGACCCGAAGGTCTCTAATCTCTAATCCTGCTTTCATATCTCACTGGGAAGCCTCCAAAATGTAATGCTGGAGAAACTGAGGCAAGATAGAGATTAGTGTTATTTTATTTGAAAGGGAGAGATTGTGCTGGGGAGCATCCAGCAGCTAATGTGTGCTTCCCATGAAGTATATATATATATGTGGCTCCAAACTACCAGGGGTTAGACCGAAGCAGAGGCGGAGTCAGAGCACTGAAAGTGGGAACAGACTATCAATCTGGTTCTGACAGGGTTGGGGGAGGCACCAGACATCTGATAAGTAGGGAGGATCTGGGGTCATGATGTCTAAGATAGGTCTTTCTCCATAGCTGGATCATGATGATTAGGAGAGAGAAATGTTGCAGGATTGAGCAGAACAATTAGGAATTGAGGCCGAACAATTCAGGGAAACTGAGGCAGGACAATAAAAGGGATGTGGCACAACAATATGGCATTGAAAAAGTAGATTAATTTAGGTAGAATTGTAATTTCTATTATATTAGCTTGGCCTACCCATGAGCAATTAATATACTTTCAATTGTTTAGATCTAACTTTATTTATACAATAAATGTTTTGTAATTATATTCTTATGGTTTCAGACTTTGTCTTAGCAGCCATTGTCTCTCCTCAAAAGTATTTTGCTTCTGACTACCCCTTCCCACAATATGCCCTTCTATTGCCCTCCTCCCTTCTCCTATCCCTTTTCCCTCCTATTTCCTGCAGGGAAGAGAGATTTCTATACCCAGTTAAATGTGTGTCCGGAACTCATTTTTTTTTATTATAGCTTCTTATTTACAAGATATATGCATGGGTAATTTTTCAGCATTGACAATTGCAAAACCTTTTGTTCCAATTTTTCCCCTTCTTTCCCTCACCCCCTCTCCCAGATGGCAGGTAGACCAATTCATGTTAAATATATTAAAGTATATGTTAAATACAATATATGTATACATGTCCATAGTTATTTTGCTGCACAAAAAAGAATCGGATTTTGAAATAGTGTACAATTATCCTGTGAAAGAAATAAAAAATACAGGCGGACAAAAATAGAGGGATTGGGAATTCTAGTGATTGTTCATAGTTATCTCCCAGAGTTCTTTTACTGGGTGTAGCTAGTTCAGTTCATTACTGCCCTATTGGAACTGATTTGGTTCATCTCATTGTTGAAGAGGGCCACGTCCATCAGAATTGATCATCATGTAGTATTGCTGTTGAAGTATATAATGATCCCCTGGTTCTGCTCGTTTCACTCACCATCAATTCATATAAGTCTCTCCAGGCCTTTCTGAAATCATCCTGCTGGTCATTTCTTACAGAACAATAATATTCCATAATATTCATATACCACAATTTATTCAACCATTCTCCAATTGATGGGTATCCACTCAGTTTCCAGTTTCTGGCCACTACAAAGAGGGTGCCACAAACATTCTTGCACATACCCTTTCCCTTTAAGATCTTTCCCTTTGGTAACACTGCAGAGCTCAATTTTAAAAGAACAGAAAAAGATCAAAACAGATTAGCAAAAAACAAAAAAGAATCTGACCATAGAAAGTTATTATCATGGTTAACAGGGAAGATCCAGACTCAAACTCAGAAGAGGAAAACATATCAGAACTGTATGGGGGAAAAAAAAACCCCAACACATCACCAAGTCTAACAGTATTCCATATCCCTACCTCTGCAAAGAGAAAGAGGTCCATTTTCTTGTCTCTTTTCTGGGGTCATTTGATATAATTACATAGCATCTGCTTTCATCATGGGGAGAGGTCTCATTTACATTGTTAGATGTAATTTTTTCTTGGTTCTGCTTTCTTCACTTCAACCAATTGATATATCATTTTATGTCTATTTAGGACAGATATTCTCCCAGCAATTATTGTGACTGATTGTGAATCTTGGACAACCATATTTCTGAAGAATCAAAATAGCAATGACTCAAAGGGCAATATAAAAATGCAAGTAAGCTGAAACTCATTTTCAATAATGACAAGCCAGAAATAGCAAAAGGAATATCATATAGAAATGAATGAATAAGGAGATAATTTAAGTCAAGGTTATAGGTATATTGTTAGAATTACTGATACTGTTTTCTTTTAAACATTTTGATTTTGTGATTTATTTTTTATAGTAGATATGTCCTCTTTTGTATTTAAGTCACACAAGATATGTAGGCGTAGTTGGGTTTTGAGCTGTATAGCTGAAAGCACTCACACTGATGAAATTAACTTCATAAAAATACCATATTAGTATCAGTGCAGTATTATTATTATTACTTTGAATATTAGTTTTTGTTCGTTTTCCTTGAAAACATTTTTTAAAACTTGTCCCATTTTAGCATTTTAAAGATTACATTTTCCATTGAAGAAGACATTTCATTGTATAATGGAGATTAAAAGGAAAACTGAATTCCTTTAAGAAAAATGCTAATTGTTTCCCAATACCCTTTACTCATAGGCATGATCACCAGATAGAGGCTCTCACCAGAAATTTGTCCTTCAGCTAAGTCTTCATCAGTATTTCTATACAAGCCTTAGTCTCATCTTTTTTGATCTTTACTACTTTATTATCTGACACCTTGGGCAAATTATTCAATTTCTCTGGGTCTCAGTTTTCTCACCTCTTTTAGGAGTCCAATGGACTAGTTGATTTCAAAGGTACATTCCAGCTCCCAATCTATGATTCTATCACATACTAATGGATAAATGTTTAGAAAGAAAAAAAAAAAAAAAGATACATTCCATAAGGCTAAAAATCTGTAATTGGCTAGGGTTATCCCTGCAGCTTTATTTTAAACTCTCCCTTTTCTTGCAATTCCCTTAATTGAATGAAAAGGGAGAAGCCCATTTTTACAGCTCCATTGTACAATGTAAAAAACTATTAATCAAGTATTAAGCTATTACTACTGACTAAACACTAGGGATGAATGAAACAATCTTTATACACAAGTTTACCTTCCTTGCTAATGTGTACTCTCCAACTATCTTGTTGCTGTTGGTGTGGACTTCCAAGGATCTCACTTTGTCTTATTTATTCTCCTAATGGCAGGTTCACTGGTGCTCATGTCCCTCCCCACACTCACTCTCCCTTTCCCCGCAATGATCTCTGCTAGCTAAAGGCATGACAATTAAGTCTGAAAACTCAGTTTGTACTGCTCATCTGTCATTTAACAATTTGTTGCTGCTTGTTTATTTCCCCACAGGTGAGATTTATCGGCATTATTCATAAAATGTTTTCCCTCTTCTGGAAGAACTTATAGTGACATTCAACTTCTTCATTTTATATGAGGAAACTAAGGCTGAGAAGTAACCCACAGGCAGAAAATAAATCGAATGCCCTTTCCACTAGTACATACATCTTGTTTTCCCATAATGAGACTGTTGGTTTTTAATTTTTTATTTCATCTTTAATAACTCTTTAGTGCAGTGTCTTGTACATACTGGGCATTCATTAATTTTTTTTTTTAGCAAATGCATCCATTTTAAGTTGTATTACCCATAAACCTTGGTATCTTGGATTTCATGGCCAAACTCCTTTTCTGAGCCCCCAACACACACATTCCTTCTCTGATGTTTTCCTCCTTGTATTCCAAACTTATAAAAATTGAGTTCTTGGGAGGTTTTTTTTTTTTTTCCTTCCTCCAGCCTCAGAGGAGAGTCTCCATCTGGTGGACATAGAAAGGCAATGACAGGCAGATTGCCCTTGAAGTTCACTTTTATTTTGGGGGAGGGTATCCCTGACAGTGGTAAAGAAATATATAAATAGAAGAAATTGGAATGTACATTGAAAAGAGAATCCATTCCTCATTTTTATCTCCATTTTTCCAATTCCCAATTTTATATTCATTTATTAGAAATCACTTATTGAGCAATATATTCTAAAGTCCCTACTTTCTAAGCAAGTTAAATTAATGTTTCATTAAAAGGTACTGAATAGGGGCAGCTAGATAGCACAGTGGATAGAGCACCAGCCCTGAAGTCAGGAGGACCTGAATTCAAATTTGGTCTCAGTCACTTACCACTTCCAACTGTGTGACCCTGGATAAGTCACTTAACACCAATTATCTCACACACACAAAATGGTACCGCATCTAGATTTGGCCCAGGGTACTAAGACTTTAGGCAGTTAGATGGTAAAGTAGATAGAGCTTGGATCTGGAGTCAGAAAGATTCAATTTCAAATCTGGTTTCAATCATTTTACTAGTTATGGTGACCCTGGATCATTCACTTAATATTGTTTGCCTGGATTTCCGAGGCAGCTCTGTAAATCTGTAAAATAAATTGGAGAGGGAAATGGAAACCACATCAATTATTTTTACCAAGAAACCCCAAATGGGGTCTCAGAATCAGCGATGACTGAAGACCTCCACCAAGACTTGATTATTCCTGAGCAGTTGAGTACAAAACAGCCAGGATTCTAGAGTTTGGAGCTCCTCCTTTGAGTTGTCTGACCAAAGGATAATCAGATAAACACTTACACAGAAAAGTGCTGCTTAGCTGAATCAAATATTATATCCTTAATATCCCCTCAGGAAGAATGTCTTTAATGCTTTAAATGTCTATTTCCAACCATAGCTAAATAAATCTCCTTTTTTGTTAATTTTTAGATGGCTTTCACGAGTGATTCATTTGACCAAATTTCATATCTAAATTACAAGAATAGCACCTAGCGTGCCCAGCCCGCAATACTGTGTTCAGAACTATTAGATGGTATAGGGAGGGGGTAAGGATGAGGTAGATGGGATGCAAAATTATAATCTAGTCCAATCTATATTAGCTTATGCTTAAGATGTGTAAGGATTGTATTTGATGAAGTAATAGAATGGGTAGTATAGATTAGGTGTTGCTTCTGAGCTGAGAATAGATTCTATGAGTATCAAGAGGTTGTTGAAGACAATACAGACATTTTTATTTACTCTCTGTTTCTCCCCCCCCTCTCAAAAATATTTAAAAGAACACTATCAAGCTGATAGAAACTGAACCGGCTCTCCTTATGCTTCTGTATCAATTACTGCATGTCTCATGCAAATGGGATTTCCAATACAGAGAGAAGATACTAACCTCCCATTCTGGGAGGAAGTCCTCTCATCTTATCCTGAAGCTTCTTTGGATCAATTAAATATCATCTACTCTTGATTCTGGGCATAGTTCACCATAGGATATCACATTATCTCAATTGCTTTGACTCCTACTTCAAGAGCCTAGAAAGAAAACTTTTCTGTACATGTTAAAGCTATCCTGTAAAGTTTTCAATGGGAAAAACAGCCTCTGTTAGCTTTCTCACGTCCCTCTAAATTCCCCAACTACTGGCACATTCTCATTCTTAAAGCATATTTTCCAATATTTCTCCTTCCCGGTACCACATTCCCCAATTTCTAGGCCAGTCTCTCAAATTTCTCTATAAATGATGAAATTTTCAACATTCCTTCTGCTCTTCTCCAAAGCTCCACTTCACCATGTCCCTGAAGGAAAGTCTAAATGAAAAGGGAACAAAGTTGCATGCAGGTTTTCCTGGTGATTTCTGGATTTATTTCCTTTCTACATCCACTGCTTAGCTGAAACTTTTCCCTTCTCTTCTTCCCCCTAGTTTCTGAATGACTTATCTTTTTCCTACTAGTGACTCCAAATAAGAAGGGTGGTTGACTACACTTCAAATTTGGCCCTAGAAAGCATCCAACTTTGCAAAAAAGCCCAAGCCTAATCAGTATATGAGGCAGAGAGAATAATAGTACTTGATGGAGTGATAGAATAAGTGGAATAGATCAGTGCTTCTGCATGACCTTTAGCTGAACTAAGCATGAACCCACCCACTGGATGATGGCAGACACATGATTTTTCTTACCCTTAGTGGAATAATGTAAGGTGGTTAAGAGCAAGATGTTTCGTTTTTGTTTCTGTAACCTATGACTTGGTGTGAATTTCAAAAAGTAGGTGCATAAGAAACGTATGTTGATTCCACAGTTTCAAAGTGCTTCAAGAACTTTCCCCAATCCCATAGTAATTTAATTTCCCACCATTATCCTAGAAAAGAGGTGCACCAAAATAAATTCTTATTGTATCTGAATCTTCCTAAGGTCCTTGCTTGCTTCCTCTCTGCCTCCATGATTCACTTTGAGGCAAGATTCTTTTACCACTTCCCTAATGCTTGTCTCAGTATCTCTTCACAGGACAGAAAAAAGAAGACCCCAATTTTTCTGTACTCTCACCTTATTAATGAAGCTGCTTAGGTGAATTTAATCTTACTTTGAAAGTAAAAATAAATATCCCAATCTCCTCGGGGTGCTATATAAAATGGGGGCTAAGAAAAACTCTTCTGAGTTTCCAAGGGATATGAGCCTTGGTGGAAATCAGGAACTGAGAGTTAAGAGTTCAAGAGTGGGATGAAAAACTAGTTTAAACTCCCCGCTTCTCCCCAGGGCACAGAGACTGAGCCATACACCCTGTTCTCTCTCTAATCTACATATTAAATGTGTATCTCCTTATAGTTCAGTGAGGTCATCATTGAAGTATAGTAACAAGGCAGGTGTATACAGCTCTGGATCCATGTTAAGTTGTTCGAAGTCATGATCCTCATCCACAATACCATTTTGCTCCAGAGTCTTGTCCATGTCGAGATTGACGCCATTAAATTTCCAAGTGTAGCTGGCAGCATGAGCATTGTAGGGAAGATATCGGTGTAGGATTTCCCACATGGATTCCAGTTCCCCCACCTAGATGAAGGATCAGAGCTCTGGAAGGATCTCAGAATAGCAATCCCATAGCTAAGGTAAAAAAAAGCCTGATGATACAGGTCAGAATTCTTAAGACTCAGAGGTCTAGAAGTCCTAGAATACAACAGTCTCAAGAGACACAGAATACAGAACCCTAAACCTGACCTTCACAGTTATAATCTCTCCAAACTATAAACAATAAAGCTCAACGCACCATTTCCAGAATCAAGAGTCCTGTTTCTAAAAGATTTAGTAACTGAAGGCAACTTTCTTGTAGTCTACAGAATGATTACCGCTTCCATTATGCAAACGGAACCACAGTTCTCAAGATTCTATTGCCTGAAAGTGAACACTGAAGAGTCCAATCAATCCCAGTTATCTTCACACTGGAAGAATTTTAAGAATATTTTGGATAAGATACCCTGCCCCAAATTCTCTAACCTTGGGGGATATGCAAGGTGAAAAATGCAACCCTCCGCAGAATCTTAAGCAAAATAGCTCCAAGAGAACCACTGGCAGGCAATCTGGGGGGTCTAGTGGCAGGATTCGATTTCTCTTTCCTATTGGGGGTGGGGGCTCTCTCCCGCTCATTCCCACCCCCCCTTTCCCCGTCCAGGATTCTCACCTCCAGAGTGTGCTCCTGAGAAGTGAGCGTATTGATGATCCGAATGAGCCGGGTCTTGCTGGAGAGCAGTCCCACCTCATACTTGGACTGCCTCCACCACGGCTGGCCGAAGTCATTGGCCCAATCGGAGCGGGGCAGCTGCGGAGGGATGTGTACGAAGCGCCCTCTGGGAGTATAGTACTTCAGGCAGCCGGTCAGCGGGTCTATGTGCGTTTGGATCTTCCAAGAAGGAAAGGCACAGATGAGCCCCGCCTTGCTCCACAGACTGGACACCCGAAATCTCTCCCCACGACCCCACGCTCCCCAGCCAGGGGACTCTGGCACTCACATCGCTAGTACTGGGGTCAAACCAGTGGCTGATGTCCTGTCCTGCCGCCTCCAGGATGGGTTTCATCAGCACGCTCCCTGTGGGGAGGCGGAAGGGGAAAAAAGGGAGGGGGGCGGGGGTATTAGCCCAATGTCGGATCCTTTCTACGACCCCGGGATCATCTTCCACCGCCACCGCCGCCTTTCCACGCCTTACCTTTGTACTCCTGGGCTAGAGAGGTGAGGTTGTACACAGAGCCCAGGTAGGTTACCCACAGGTCGTCGGCCGTATTGTGCTTGGCCACTTCGGCCTTATTGAAATAGCGACGCCGAAAATACCGCAAATTTGGGCCGGCCACGAGTCCCCGGGTCGGCTTTTCAAAGATCTCACTGTCTTCCACATCCAGCATAGCTCCCCACTGCTGGGACCACCCCCTACTTAGAAGCGGAAAACTCTACTCTCCACCCCTATCACCCTCTTCCGAGGTGCACCTTCAGGGCTTTGCCTATACACCTTACTCCACCCCAGCGCTCTCCTTTTTCTCGCTCTTACCATGGGGGAGGGGGAACGCGGTTTCCCGCTGACATGGGAACCATTGTCCTTTGCGAGCCACCGTCCACGGGAGTGGCAGGCCCTAGGCAAAGGAAGATCTTTGCTTTTCTGGGAAAAGTGGGGGATGAGAAATGTTTCAGTGCGGCTGCACAGCTTCATGGGAACCGTAGTTCGGTTCCGTAATCCCAAAAACGGAGATCCTGCTTAAACAGGAACAGGAAGCCGGGAATACGAAGTGAGCGGGACACATGAACATTAGTTGTTTGCCACAGCCTATTCGCAGCAGAGGCGGATATTGGGACTACAAGTCTCATGGAATAGGGGGGAAAGAGGTGAGAGAATTCTTGAACACTGTTAAATAGGCCAAGATTAGTGTTTTTCTCCGGATAATTTGGGAGTCCAAGGAAGATGGGGTCGAGGCTCCGATGCCTGTCCTATCAGTGAGCTCACACTTCTAGGAAGCAGGCGGAGCTTTACAGAAGCGAGAAGTTGCCAAGGAGACGGGAGCATTCGAGCTATTGGTTTGAGTGGTATCGCGAGAAAGAAGAGAGCTTGGAACCAAAGCTCTCTTCGAGACACGCCTTTCCCCCCCTCCCCTCCGTTTGCTCTAGGTCCCGCGAGATTTTAGACTGCGCGTATTAAGTACTTCTGGAGAAAGCGAGGAGGGGCCCCAGAAGAAGAGCCACCGCCGGAGTCCGATGGCAGGAGCTGGGGTGACCGTACTGCTGCGAGAGGAGAACGGCTGCTGCAGCCGACGCCAGAGCAGCTCCAGCGCTGGGGTCAGCAGCGGGGCCACCAGAATCGGGAGAGGGGGCAAAGCGACGGGCGGAGAGGCGTAGGGAGGAGGATAGGGCAAGGACTACAATCTCCCGGCAGTCGTTGGGGCAGCTTTCCCTCTTTCCAGCGCTCATGGGCTATGGGGACTCCTGGGAGTAGTAGTTCCGCTGGATCCTTCGGCTAGCTGAACACTGTGTCCTCCCTCCCCCCGGGCTACAGGACTCTGACGGAGAGCGTGAAGACTCGGCTGTGGCTGCTCGTGCGCGCAGGCGTTTGGAAGGCCTGCTCAACAAGAACATGCGCATTCGCATGACAGACGGGCGCACCCTGGTGGGCTGCTTCCTGTGCACGGATCGCGACTGCAATGTCATCCTGGGCTCCGCTCAGGAGTTCCTCAAGCCCACGGGTCAGATCGCGTGCGCGTGCCCGTGCTCCTACCCCCGCGTCTGGGTTTCTCCTGGGCATTCACTAATGGTGCCCCTGTTATGCCTCAGGTCTTCATCGACCCTTGCCCTCGGCTGAGACAGTCTGGGTATACAGGGCAGGGCCTCTGAGATTTGGGTTCTAGTCTTGGCTAGACTAATGAGGGGGGAAAATCATTTTTCTAAGCCCCGATTTACTTATTTCTAGAAATGGAGATAATTCCTGCATTACCTATTTTGCAGAGTTATAAGGAAAATGCTTGGTAAACTCTAGAGAAATGTTGGCCGGGACTGTTATGTCGGGTAGGTTTTAATTACATTTTACAAAGATGATGGGTGATGTCTAAGATCACACCAAGTTTTTAAGAGAGGACTAAAAACTGGGTCTCTTGATTGCTATCCTAGGACGATGTCAGTAAAAGTTCATAACTGATTCAGAAGGCACTAAATGCATAGCTTAGTACATTCCCCGACACCTCCCTCACGTTCCCCCCACTTTCTTTTTCAGATTCCTTCTCAGCTGGGGAGCCCCGTGTCCTGGGGTTGGCTATGGTTCCTGGGCACCACATCGTTTCTGTTGAAGTACAAAGGGAGAGCCTGACCTCTCCTTATCTGTGATTCCTGGCCCTCAGCACCCACTAGGGAAGGCAGCCTGGGAAGCTGTGATTATCTGTCTTACCTTCATCTTCCCTCATTCATCTTCTGATTAAAGCCTGTGATCTATTGACCTTGTACTGCTTGGGTGGGGAGGGTGGCTGGGAGGCCAACTCCCTGACCCTATTTCTGGGCCATGTAGAAGAAAAACCAACTTCTAGTTTTGAAGTGCCCAGAGAGAGAAGCCCGTTACAAAGAATATATTGTCTGGTGATACCAGAGAAATGAGATAATCCTCTTCCCGACTCCCTTTCCACCAAGAATTGACTGGGAAGAATAGAAAAAGTATCTATATAGTCCTTACTCTGTCACCAGTTTGCTTATGGGACCATAGACAAGTTGCAGCTTTTCTGGGCCTTAGTTTCTTCTGCTATAAAATGATAGAATTAACAACTTTGAGTTTATCTTAGACTTGAGCATCCAGGAGATGTGACTAGCTGTACCAAACTACTCAAGAGAAGGGGAATTAATCTACTTTTCATCACAGGACCCCCTAAATGAAGTTGGTTTCTTCACACACTGACTCCAGGTTGTCTCTGCAGGAAAAGGGTGGAGTGATGGGGAAGGATGTAGGACAGGATCCTTGGAAGGGAAGTTTCAGGCGGTATGGTTGCCAAAAAGCCTGCTTGTGAAAGTTTGTCTAGAATAAAATCCAAGCACATACCTGCCTTCTATGGCTGCTGTCCCATTCTCCCATATGTACACACAGTCATACCCAAGACCTTAAGGTGACCCAAGTGGGAGGGTGTGGGGACCCTCCATCCTGTACTTGATGTCTCATTGTTTCTAGCCCCGGCCTGGCAAGACAGAATTCCTCCTGACTGGGGTCAGAGAATAGACAATACTCTTGGCTGGGACACCTACCTCCCAAAGGGAGCAAGGGCTGGGAGCCAGAGGTAGAGTTCCCATCTCAAGTCAGCAGTGAATGAGGAAGGCTAAACCCCAGAGACTGGTCTGGAAGATCTGGCCAGAAAAACCTTAGATAAGATAAGGGTGGAAGATTTAGTGGCCCTTGATTTTCCCAGCTTCTGCAAACAGCAAAGGGAGTGGTTCCTTGTCCACAGTTCTTCAAATCAATTCATTTCTGTTCAGACCTAAAGTTAGCTGGTTTTCTAGACCCCTAGAGAAAAAGTGATGTTTGTAGCTAAGAATTTGAATCTGAAGCAAATTCATTAACCCTTTATTCATGAACCCTGATAGTTCAAACTTTTCAACATTGTTTAACTGCCCCCGTGGAGCAATTTGACTTTAGGGTTATTTCAGAGATTGTTCAGGTATGCCAAAACTCAAAAGTGACTTCTAGCCCCCATGTTCAAATGTAGCATGGAATGTATTTCAGATGTACACAAGGAAAGGGAATGAACTTCTCCAAAGATGGGGATTTTTCATTTTTAGTCCAGATTATTTTCTATTAATATCAATCCAAACATTCCCCATTTCCATATATCTAATAGATGGCACAGGTAGGATCCTAGAGGTTTAAATTGGCAATTAGGATGGACTATTTTAGCTAAATTGGGGAAGGGAGGGATGGGCCTTTCAGACCCAGACTTTGCTGGTGGCAGTGGGAAGAGATTGTGATCCTCTGGGAGCTCTTAGAGTTGCAGAGTGGGAGAGGCCCCCATTCTGGTAAATGGCTCGGCTATAGGGTACCAGGCAGTCAGCAAGACGGAGACGGCAGTAGAGGCGGCGGTAACCAGCTAATGCGAGAATCAGCAAAGGCACCAGGAGCAGGAAACCCACCACCAGCAGCACTGTGAATCCTGGGTCTTGAAAGTGGGCAGTACAAGGGAGTGCCTGAGAGTGTAGGAACTAGGATGAAGGAAAAGTGGAATAAGAAGGGGGACCCAAAACACCAGAATCTCAAAAGCAAAAAATATGGATTGAATCTTAGTATGGGGGAGGGGGAAGCAGAGTAAGTAGTAAGAGGTTGCAACGAGATCAGATTTCTAAGATGAGGTAAATTCGGTTGGGAATAGAAATCGGGAAATGAGCCCGAGAACCCTCACCCTCCTAAATAGATCCCTTTCTGAACCTCAGCATTTAGCCCTCTAGAATCTAGACAGATCTCTTTTATTGTTGTGGGCTACTTCTGTATTTCATTCCTCACTTGCCCCCACCCTCCCCCTTCCCATTTCTCCCAAATAAGCAAAAGAAAGGGGTAAGGCAAAATCTAAGGGAAGAAGGAAAAAAGGCTAAGACACAGCTTGTAATTACCTTTGAGTGGCAGAGGAAGCCAAAGCCCAGCATGAGGAGGGCAGGCAGCAGTATTGTTCCTAACACCACACCCAGCAGCAGGAGGTTGAAAGTGGCCACAAGCAGATTCTGGGCTGTGACTAGCACAGCACAGGCCCAGCAGTCCAGTGGGTCTCGAGGTTCAAAGTCCCCACCTCCACTGTAAGGTGGTGGGTGATGAGCCCTAGGGCCTTCTGCCATTGCAATCAGACCCTGGTTGTGTGAATCCTGTGTCCAACCATTATATAGCAGTCATCCTCCCTTTCCTGCCCTCCCTCTGGCCCAACCCTCTCTTTGCTTACACTCCCACCTTACTTATCCTGGAATGTGGCTCTGGGTTTAGTCCCTTCCCACCCCCTCTCATTTTTAGGTTGGAGTTGGGAGCCCTGCACATTCCACAAATGTTTCTGGAAGATGTATGTGTAAGGGGTATCTCTGCCTAACTCCATTCCCCCTCCATCCAGATCCTCCCCCTCCCCAAAATCTGTTCCTGCCATACTTCTCCCATCCACTATAACACCAAGTAGACTAGTTTTCCCAATACCAGTCGCATGGCTTAAATTGCACACTAACACAATCCCATTATCAAAACGGTTTTTTCTGCATTTATTTTTTAATAATATTTTCACACAAATTCACCGAAAGTAGGGGTAGGGGATAGAGGTCTCTGCCCTGAGGCAGAGCAGCAGTGCAGTGAGGGGAGGGGGCAAGGAGGGATGGGAGGGCCCCCCCTCAGCCAGAGGAGAAAAAAACAGCCAACAAAACGAAAACAAAACTCCAGATAGACAATCGCACAGAGGTCATCACCCTCACTCCCCCCGGCTGTTTCATTTTAAACTCCATGTTTAAAAATGGGTGCAGAGGAGAGCATGGCCCAAAGATCTTCCTTTTCCTCCATTCTTTTTCGTTACATGTACAATAACAAATTTCTGTTTCCACACCTACTCCTACAGTACAGGAGCCACTCACTTGCCCTCTTGAAGATCCAGGGAGGAAAGGGCGATGGAAGGGGGAAAGGGGCCTGGCCCAAGAAAGTGCAGGAATATGGGATTGGTGGGAGAGAAGGATGGGGTTTGAGCACCATGATAATAAGGCCAGAGCCTGGGGGAAGATGGAGCATTGGGAAGAGACACAGTGGAACAGCTTGGACATAAGGGTGACAGAAATGGGAGATGGGAACATAGGAAGAATGGGGCAGAGAGCAGTCTACTAAAAACCCACTGCCAGAAGGAGGGAGGATGGCACTGAAGGTGGTAAGAAAGGGGACAAGGGGAAGATCCTGTTTCCCCAAAACTGAATAAATAGAGAGTAGGACTGTTATAAATTAAAAATGAAAATAGAAAATATAAATCATAACCAAGTGAACAAATAGTAGACAGACACGCATGGGTAGGGTGGGTCACAGGGAGCAACCAAAGTACAAAAAGGGAAGTCCTAGAAGATGTGGGATGGGGATAAAGCCCATACAAAGAGTCTTGTTAAAAACCTCACCCACTCTGCCCTGCACATCCCCCACCCCCACCCCAGAGGACCATGACAGGAGTGAGGGAACCGGAACCCGTATCTGACCCCTCCACCATCATCCTCCCCAGAACCCCATTACTCCTTTTATCTATTATTACAAAGGCCAATGTTGGTAGGGGAAAAAAGGGGTCTGGCCAAGGCTGGGTGGAGGGATGGGGCTGGTGAGGAGTATACTCTGGTCCCCACCCCTATCTTTTTTTAGAATTTTTTTCCCTCATATTGGTGTTTTTTTTTTTTTTTAAACAAAAACAAAACAAAACAAAAACAAAAAAGACCCCCCCCAAACCTTTTCTGAATAAATTAAGTAAGGGAGGGGGAGCTGCCTGTGGGAGAGGAATTCAGCCCTGCCCCCTCCCTCTCCAGGCTCTGGCTCCTCCCTCTCCCTGGGAAGGCCCCTACCCCAACCCCCAGGGTATGGGATGTGGGCTGTGCTGTGATGGCAGAAACTGGGCTTTGACATTTTCTCAGCCCTAGGAAGGGGTGTCCTGCCTCATCATCGAGAGTTGCTGGATCCAGCCTATAATGGGGGGGGAAAAAAAAAAAAAGATTAAGCAGAATATGTAGTGAGGAAAGGGCAGGAGATTGTTTGGGAGGCTCCAGTCCCAGGTACCTACCAGGGTGAAGGCATCATAGGCCTGGGCCAGCTCCTCTGTCCTGTACTGCTCTAGCACCACAACCCCTTGTAGGCCTCCGCTGCGTCTCCGAGCACAGCTCTCGCAGTGCACCAGGTATGTGTTTCGGCTCCCATTCTCACTTGTCACAAACAGGATATTGAATACCTCTACCTGTGTGTGCAGACAGGCATGATATCACAGTGGCCACAAAAAGTTAAAGGAGATGGAAGAGAAGACACAAAGGAGAGGAAGGGGAATTTACTCACATCACACTCATTACAATAATAGGCAGGCTCATCCTTGACTCGGCCCTGGTAAGCAATCTTCTTCCCAGCCCTCACTAGGCTCTCTCGTTGTACCTGGCAATGCTTCATAGATTGCAGCAGACAGAATCTAGGGGCAGGAGGCAAGGTATAATGACAGGAGGCATAGGGAAAATCCAAAAAAAAAACTCCTACATGAAATCTTCCTTTTCTGATGCATTCCAGTTACTTTAGAACTCTCCATGTCCATGTGACCCGGGCCTCTTTGATAACGCTTACCATAACTAACCACTTGAGCTCAGCATCAGAATTTTATTTACCCCACATATGTTTAAGAGCTGTCGCACAGAATGAAAACTCCATCTGTTTAAGGGACCAACGAATAAGGTACAGGCAAGCACTAGACCCCCATAACAACAAATCTGTCCCCTTCTCACTTGATCATCTTGAACAGGTCCGGATCACTGACTTTGACGGTACGGGCAACGTTCCAGGACACATGGATCATAGGTACAATAGATTTGACATTCTTCACCTCATTCCATTCATAGCGCTCCAAGGCCAGCTGGTATTGATAGGCTAGGGGAAGGGGAAGGGGGTGACCCAAGGAGCCAGGCCCACTGAACTCCAGTTCTTCATCTCCCTGGCCCCCCAGCTCTCACCTGTGAGGGGCCCCACATTCCAGGCAATATTGTTGCACCAGCCTGTGGCCTGCACCCAGTGGACAGTGCCTGCATTAATCCACACCAGGTCCCCAGGCCGCTGAACAAAGCGATACACTGGGATGTTGGAGGCATAGAGATCATCCAGGATTGGCCACCATGAGCCCGTCAGGTAGTCCACTCCGTGCCTATAGGAATACACAGACTGTTGGGGAAGAAGAGAGGTCCACCCCACTGCAGAGAATGGTAAGGCAGGGAAAGCTGAGGGAAAGATCAATGGAAGATCAGGGGAGGAAGAAAGGACCGAAGAGGAAAGCTCTCAGGTTCTACAATGCACCTGTCACAGAAGGCACTGATGGTCTCCCAGTAGTGCTCATGGACCGCAAACCATTCACAGTCTCCAGGACCAATATTGATGTTGACAGAGCAGAAATTGTTGTTTTCCTGGTGGCCTTTAGGGGGCAGCAAAGGATAACAGTCACTGTACTTGCTAGAAGGTAGGAGGGCAACAGTATAGCCTCCTTCAATCCTCACAAGAGCAAGGCTCACTATTTCTATTGATCATTAAGAACACTAAGTCAAGAAGCTACAAAATTCCAATTTGCAAGACCTGGGAAAGGGTCTTGGAAAACACTTCACTCAAACTTTTCATTTTACAGAGAAAGCAATCCTGGGAGATTCAATGTAGGCTTCTTATAATACTTAGTTTGCACAAAATTCCTTTATTCCTGAAGCTTCAATCTCTTCAGTGACCACGCCCCCACCCCCCATACCCCAACAGAGTTTCTAATACTGGTCACAACCCCCAATAGCTGCATGATGGCCCCAATTCCTCATCCTGGTTATGGGGAGGAGTGCCTTTCATCACTTCCTTTCCAAAGTACCATCCCCCACCAACTGAATAAAGCAATTAAAGATGTAAAAGCACAAATGGCACATTTATTAAATTCCTCACACCAAATTAAGAGGAAAATGAATATTCTAGATGATAAGAATAAGGATCGAAAAAATATTAATAGGCTAGAACACTGACGTGACTCACTTAAGGATATAAAATTCAATATGGAAACATGTAAAGTCTGACACGAGAAAAAAACTGATTTCATAAAACAAGATGAGGAATCCATAGCTAGATGACAAATTGTCTCATAAACATCTAGGGATTTTAGTTCATCAAATCAAAATTTAGAGCTGAAAGAGACCTTCCAAACTCACTTGAATTCAGTCCCCACATTTTATAGGAGAAAACAAGATCACAAAAAGCTTAGTGACTTTCCTAGGGCCCCAAGGTCTAAGTACCTGAGGCAAGATTCAAACAGAGGTCATCCTGTGTCTAGACCTTTCTCCATAACAGACTGACTCCTGCGCCTCCAGTTGACCACAAATGCAATACCAGTCAGCAACCTGAAATGGCAGCAGAGCAATGCCAGGCACAGGGCCCCAGGCTAGGGAAACTCTAGTCCCTTGTACTCTGTCCCAGGCTGACCATGTCTGAAAACTGCCTTCACTTAAGAGTGTCACATTTTGAGAAGAATATTGACAAGCTTGATAGCTCATGACACATGAGGTCAAAGTGAAGGAAATAGGAATGTCAGAAATAGGGGGTCATGACAGCTATCTTAAGATATCTAAACCATGGGGGAAAGACATTAACCTTAATGTGCTTGCTCCAAAGAAGTATAAGAAGCAATAGAGGGTTATTTCAAAAGTAATTGCAGGATTACTATTAGGAAAACCCTCTAATTATCAATTATCCAAAACCGAATCTAGCAGCCATGGGAAAGAATGTATTTCCCCCCAATTGGAGGTGGTCCTTGCAGCTAGACAAGTATGTTAGAGGAACCATTTTTGTTAACAAACTGGACTAGATCAGCTCTGAGGGCCCTTCAGTTATCTGCTTCACAAGTTTCAAAGATCTTGGCTAACCCCGCAGGGAGATAGGTTACCTGGTGTTCGGCTCCCTGGAACCTTCATATACAACTGGACCGTGTTCATGCCCAGGATTGTATGGCCCACATGGCTCAGCATATTTCCTGTAGATGTGACCCGCATGAAGGCAGGCAGTTTCAGCAGCTCTTGCAACTGGGGCTTCCACCTAGGAAGAGATCCTAATTAAGTCCTAGAAAAACTTCTTTGTAATGCTGGGTTCAACAGTGGCAAAGTTTAGAAGGCCTGGTATTTAAGGACCTTCAACCCTAGCTTTAATTTATCTTTCCAGATCTATAATACTTTTGTTTGACATCTCAAATATTGATTTAGCACATATTATTATATATTCATCTGTTTGTATCTTATAACCCTATTAGACTGTGAGTTTCATGGGGAACAAAACTCATCTAAACTTTGGATGGTCAGTTTGGGAGAGCACACTGCTTTATCCATATAAGATGAAAGGAATAGAGAAAGAAAACAACAGAGAATGAAAGAAGAGAAAGGGAAGGAGGGAGAGTGAAAGGCTCTTGGCTCAGTAAATTACATTATTAGATGTGAAGGGTCAAGATTCAAGAAGAAACCATGACAATGACCCCAATGTACTACATTGCCCAAGGCCTGAGAAAATGAGGATATAGAAACAGTAACATTTCAAGGATTCTAACAGTCACTGTCTCTAACAGTATTCCCATTTTTAAAAATTACCTTTCTCAAATGCAAACGTTTTGATCCATTAGAGGTATTACATAAAGGCAAGGGTAGTTCTAACCTGTCTTTGAGACCTATCAGCACCACTCTACAACCCACATTTCTACTCACCGTTTAGCATCTGACAGATCAATATTGGTGCCAAATTTGATGATGTGATGAGTTTTCTGATCTGGGTTGTTGCTAATGCAAAGGAGATGGGGAAAAAAGAGGGATAAATATATTAGGTAAATAGCATGAAAAACGGGGGGAAGAAAAAAATGTAAACTCTAATCTTACAGAGCAATTATAAGGATCAACTGAGGTATAATTCATATAAAAATACTTTAAGATAACCAGAGGTTTTTGTCCAAGATCAATCAAGAAGCTTGTCAATACCTGGGAGGTGTTTCAGTGGTGCTGTCTGGTTCCTCTGTCTCGTCTTCACTCTCTTTTTCCTCCTGTTCCCCAACCCCCCAAGATGGCAATCACATTCAGATCAGGTACTCTCTAAACCCTAGCCTCCAACTTGTTCCTGATTCCTCAATTCAATATTCACTCCCATCTACCAAGCCCAAAATTTAATTCTTCTCTTTCTGTCCTCTTTATTCTCTTGTCCCTCCCTCCTGTATTCCTCTTTCTCCCTCCAGATTCATTTGTTACCTGTAAAGATTCCTGGAAGGAGGAGGCTTGGTACTGTGCATACTTGGCAATCGTAGTGTGAGAACGACTACTCTCACAGGGCCAGATCTGTCGAGTGCCTGAAAGGTCCCAGTTCTCATCTGATGGCTGCTGCACCTGAGTCCTTACCTCCACTGCATGTTCGCCACTTGCCTCCACCAGGGTCTTTGTGGAAAACAGGCCCAAATCTGCAGTGGAAAATAATGGGTAGGGAATCAAAGTGATAAGGTAATAGAGGCAGAACAATGAGCAGCCAATCCCTATGGCCTCTCTCAAATGAAAAAAAGACAGACCTAAGAGTCTCTAAGAAAGGCAATAAAGTAGAAATGACTTTCAGTGACTCTAAATCCCTCCCCAGCCATACACCCTCTTTTAGAGGGTAGTCCAATAGTGTGATTGTTTTTCTAGTCTGATCTCCTGATTTCATGAAGATGTTCCAATTTACAATCTAAGAGAATTATATGGAGCACTAAGAAATTAAGTGATTGCCCAGGGGCACATAGGCAATATACTGTCAGAGGTTAAAAGTTAAACCCAAGTCTGATTCCAAAGATGACTTAGCTCTCTACTATACCATAATGTTTCTCAATGAGTAGAGAAGTAAAAGATAAAACTCAGATCAAACTAGGGTTCTTGTGAGAAATTCTGGTGAAAAATTTGGTGTTTTTGTACCCTTTGGGGAACTTCCACAACCTATATTCAATTAATTTCTGATCATGAAAGAACTAATAAGCATTATTAGCTACCTATTGAAGTAGACAGATTGCCTTTTTCCTACTTCTAAGCTATTTGGACAGACAAAACTGACAGAAAAGCAGATGGCAAATTGAATGGAATGCATAGCCACGCCCATGCAAGAAAAGTCCTGGCCTTGCAAAATAAGTGCCATCTCCCCCAACAACCACAGCTTGGACAACCTCATCCACATCAACTATCCCCCAAACTAAGGCACCAGCAAGCTCAGCTCAGATGTGCACATTCTATAGATGGTAAAATGGCTTACCTAGATGGTAAGATATAGCTTTCCCCAACTTTCTCAAAAATCCCTAAGACTCCTACTTTTCTTTCTCCTTCCTCTTGGCCTAGCCTAGCTCCTGACATGAGGACTCACTGAGGCGAAGGGAACCAGCCAGGCCCCGGATCACTGTGATGGGGTTCCTAGGATCTGTGCAGAACTGAAGCAGCACTGGGGAGAAGGCATCCCGTTTGCTCTCCAGCTGAAGACGGAGAATTGGGAAAATAAGGAGAGAATTAATACAATGCCACTATTTGCAGAATGCTTACTACATTCCTACCCTACTCAGGCAAATTTCCCATTCATAATATTTAAGCCAAGGTAAGGCTGTCACCTTCAATCCATCACCCTCTGTAAGGGAACCCATAGGGACAAGAAGATTTTTCCCAATTCTGTTATCTTTAACAAAAGAGAAAATGAAGACATACAAAAATCTCATCAATCCCTGGAATTAGATACCATTTCTTTAGATGTTACAGCAATTTAGGTGTATGTAGGCCCTTCTCTACTCTTACACTCCATAAATACTTTCACTGAGAAAGACAGAAACATACGTAGATGCTGGGTGTGGGGGGGTTGAGTTTTTCCCTTGGCAGCTTCTCTTCAGAGTTGATCTGAGGTTTTACAGATTGGGCAGGTGATAGGTAGGACTCTCGAAACTTTCCTTTCACCTTTGCATTCCTGTGGAAAGAAGAGAAAAAAAAGTGGCATGGTAAATCCACAGTGATAAAAGCATCAGTCTGGGCTACAGCTATTGAAGGAGACCAAAATCCCATTTGCTGAGATCATGAGTGGTTCTGTTATATACCCAAACCAATTAGTACTATAATGTGGTAAAGTGGGAAAATTGTGGTAGCCACTGGAGTCTGCTCTGAAACTTTGTCATGATAATGTCATTGTGATCAAGTCACATGAGCCTTTGTTATAACGGAATAGTAAATAACACATGAACTATCTCCTTAAGAGATCTGTTGTGAAACATTCTAATATAAAAGTTCTTGCAATTTCGTGTTAGTTTGTGAATCTGTACTGTATATGTGATTACTTCCACATATTTTATGACATTGTGATCTCTCAATGTATCATTTTAGGGATTTAAGGTTGTCTCTAAAGCTTCGGCTGTTAAAAATCTAAATGAACTGGACAGAGCTTGCCTGTTTCACATGAGGAATGGGGATAGACCTGGCAGATTCTACAATGGGCTATTATTGATCTTTTTTTCTTCTTCAATATTAGAAGGATTTTTCCAGAAAAATTTTCATTTCCAGACATGACACTTAATCTTGATACCTCAATGCAAGAAAACCCATCCCCTCACTCCACCCAATGCAAATCAGCAACACAAGAGCCTACTTTGCTCCTTCTCTGAAGATGGGGTCAGGGTGTTACTTACTTGCTGGCCCGTACCACATCGGCAGCACAGTGCCCAATGGTAAGGTCAGCCATACTCAGCCGCCGTTCTTCCACCTCAGAGGCCATGAATGTCTCCTTGTCACCACTCTCCACCTTGATAAGCCGAATCTTTAGCTCCTTGGGTGGTCCCTCACTCAGGGACCGGAGCTTCAGCATGTCAGCTGGACTCACACTGGGTGGGCCTGGAGTCTCTTCCCGGGCTTTATGCCGTGTCTCACCCCCAGGGACTGGTGCTGGTGTAGGGGCCGGTGAGGGTGGGCGGGGAGGAGGAGCAGTTGTAGCAGGGGGTATAGGAGTAGGCAGCTTGACTTTGGCAGCGCCACCAGCCTCAGGTTTGGCTTTCTCCCGTCCTTGGATCTCCTTGCTTTGTAGGTCCAGATTTCCTAGCACCTGTCGGTTCTTCTCCTTGTGCACCTTACCCTCCCGATGCCGACGTCCACCATCCTTGCATCCTCGCCGGTGCCGCCTATGTTCCTTCTCTTTCCGCTTGCTACACCCAGGCCCAGCACCACTTTCTTCCTTGGGCCTCGGTGGTGGTGGTCGCTCCCCTCCACTTTCCACTGGCTCCCCTGTGCCCCTGCCCACCCTTTCCACCAGTGTCTCACAAGCCCGACTGATCTCTTCTAGTACCTCTGACTCAGAGCGGGTTGGGGGTAGGACAACCCCTAGCCGTGGTGGTGGTGGTAGGAGTGACTGGGCTGGGGGAGGCCCAGATGGCTCCTCACCCCCTCCTTGCTCCTGGGCCCATGGCCCGCTTGAGGTAGAAAATTGAGATGATGAAGAGACCTGCAGCTGCAGGGGGCACAGGAGGTTCGTGGCTGCCATTGCAGGTGGGGTAGGGATAGCACCTGATGGGGGTGGGGGAGAATACTGAGAGGGAGAGGTCACAGCCTGGGCAGCCCCTGCCCCAGCCCCTTGGTAAGAGTATTTCTGCCCATCCAGCACATTGGCCAGAGATTTTAGCAAAGTGGCTGGACCGGCTTGTGTCGATGGTGGCGGTGGCAGCGGTTGAAGGGATGGGGAGAATTTTGCTAGCGGTGGAGGAGGGGGCAACGCTGGTGGTGGCGTCTTCTCTTCCTTGTGGGGGAAAGAGGCCTGCAGTGGGGCAAAGGGCTCCTTCAGGGGTGCCAGAGCTCCCCCACTGGCCTCTCGCTGTTGCTGCTGTTGCTCTTCCTCCTTTTGGATAGATTCATCTAGCATCTTCATAATGTTGGCCAGCCCATCGGGCAAGATCTTAAACTCTGCCGGTTCCTCAAATTGGTCCTCCAGGGGTGTTGAAGGAAAATCAAACAGTCGAGGGCTCTGGCTGGGAAGCTCCCCACCACCTCCAGGGGGTTGGGGCTGCTGGGCATTGCTCAGGGGCCCAGGAGGTGGCCCCCGCCCCACCTCTGTGGTCTTTGGGAAGGAGACCCTGGGCCGGGGGCTCTCCGGGCGCCTGAAGCTTCCTGAGGTATTTTGGTGGCAGGGTGGGGTGGTAGGCTGGGGAATTGGGAGTGGCAAGGGAGTGACAGGAGGGGCTGGAGGGCTCAGAGAAGGGCTTGGGGGATGGGTATCTAAACCCCGGGAAAGGAATGGGGGAGGGGGAAAGGGCACAGGCCCCACTTGGCTGCTGTTGCTGTTGCTGGTGGTGATGGTGGTGGGGGTGGTGGGGTTGGTGTGCGAATCCTGAGTGCCCACGGGGAAATGGGGTGAGAGAGTCCCCAAGAAGCCCTCGTGGTGGGGGAGGGGGAGTGGTAGTGGAGGAGGAGGTAGGGGAGGTGGAGTGGGGCAAGGGCCCTTCGCTCCAAAGAGGAGCTCCTCCAAAGGATCCCCTTCTTCTCGACCCATAGCTCCAGCCCCTCTGCCTGCTTGGCAGGCAGGGCCCTCCAGCCATGAGGATGGGGGTGCTGGGTGGAGAAGACGGGGACAGGGTGGTGGTGGGGTGGTAGGGCCGGGCAGGAGGGGTGGGCCCGGTGGGAGAGGCAGGGGTGGGGCAGCGGCGGTGGGGGCAGGGGGGAAAGATTTCCGACTGCTATGTGCCGATGGCCCCAGGCGGCTCTCGTGAGAAGTAGCCTCTAGCCCTGGAGTTTGATAACAGTCAGAGCCCTGCAAAAAAGAAAATAGAAGAGGAATAGAGAACAAGCTCCAAGCTTTTAGAGACTCCCCAGAGCTCTCTGCTCCCTTTCCTATCTGATCTCTCTGCTCTAAGCATATCTTCCAATTTTGCCTTTTCAACTCTTAAAAATTTTCTTTACATTCATTCAGAGTTCTACTCCTCCCTTAGGCTCCATTTCCCTTCTTTTTGTGTCACTTACAAGGCCTGGGCTCTGTTCTGTGCCCCGGAGGCCGGTGCTGCTACTGCTGGTGGTAGTGGTGCCGGGGACGCCAGGGGGCCGGGAAGGGGCATAAGGCACGCAGGCGGTGGTTGCTGCTGGTGAAACGCTGGAGTCCATCCGCGACCTCTGAACTCTGCTCTCTCTAAGGTCACTTCCAGGGGAATGGGGGACAGGTGGGCAGCCATGGCTCTCTGCTCCTGGGGGATGGGGGCCCAGAGGGGCCGTAGGGACTGACCGGTGGCCAGGGGGGTGCGAAGCATAGGAAGGAGTGGGGTATGGAAATGGGAGGGGAACTGAGTGCCGCTGCTCCTGTTGAAGAGTAAAAAAGTATGACTTGTGAGGGGACAATTTAGGCAGGAATAGGATCATGAACTGGAGCCACTGAGCATAAAAAGAAACAAGAAAGACCCTTATATATTGTCAAAGATCTATGGTTAGGCAAATGGGGTTGCACAAATATGAAAACTCACAGGATATCCAGAAATGGTGAAAGGCTAAAATTAATAAAATTTAGACTGAACTAAAATGACAGTGAAGAAACCATACATAATGCAGTCCCCAAGATCAGGGTCTAACAGGACTCTGCAGCTCCTGAGACTTAGCAGTAGATCCAGATGGTGAACAGATCAATTTACCTGACGTTCTGGAGGAGCAGAACCCTTGCACTCAGTGCCCCAGGCCTCTCCATGCAGTGGGCTCCATAGCCCTGGCTTCGATAGCTGGAAGGGGGGATTTGTAGCTAGGCCTGGCAGTGGAGGAGGCAGTGGTGGTAACCCTGGAGGAGGACCAGTCTGGAGAGAATGGGAAAGAAATCAGGGGGATTTAAGCCCAGAGGCTTCCCCCTTTACCCTAAGGCCCTGTAGCAGCATTCTGTGCTATTTTCTATATTCTTAATACTAAGGTGTACCTGATCAGGGCCACAGCCCCTCCTACGTTTGCCTCCAGGGCTAAGGCTCTCATCAGCAGGACCAGGAGGAGCCACAGGAGGCACAGGTTGTACCACAGGAGTTTCTGCTGCTCGTTTTACTGGGGGACCCCCACGCTTTGTCCCATAGCTTCGCTTGTGCTAAGAGAAAGGAAAAAGAAGAACGTTCACCCACAATAGTGTATAGTAGGTCTGTTTTGCCTACCACCACTCTTATTTTCTGCCAGATTCCCTCCGTCCCCTAAACATGCTATTCTCCTCCTCCTACCTCAAGATGTAGAAGGTTCCACACTTGTTCAAGGGGTGGCAGAACCTTGGCCCGATGCTGAGAAGAGCCTGTGTGAAAATTCCAGATCTGGGCCTAGTCACAAAAGAAAACCAGAGAATGGGAGTATCCCAAGAAGGAAAAAACATAAACTCAAAACCTTCCCTTGACAACACCTCCCTGCCCCTTTGTGACTTCTCCTCCCCTGTCCAATTCTTTACCCCAAAAGTAAAGTAGGCAAAAAGCCATGCAGTAAAACCTTCCCAACATAATCCTGGCTCCAAGCTACACAAAGTCCTGAATTCAGCTGGTTTTCCTTGAAGCCCACATATCCCTCGTATCCCTATACTTGCCCTTAGCCTACATTCTTGGGCTCCAAGAAATCCTCACCTGCTGAAGCCGGCCAATACGGAGCCCTAGTTCTGCATAACCACCCCCATATCGGGCTGCACTGTGGTAACAACGCATGGCCTCCTCGCCGTCTTGTTCCGATTCATAAAGCTGCCCCAATTGTTCCCATAGCCCTGGCTGGGCTGGGTCTCGAAGCAAAGCCTGAACCCAGCCATGCAGTGATTCCAGCTTCCCATGCAGAGGCCGAGAATTGGGAGTCCTTAAGCAGTGAAGAAAAGAATATAAGCAACATTGTAGACTGAGGCAAAGTCCAATTATGTTGGTCACTTTGATACCTTTTAAACCTCATTCTTTTTCCTAAATCCAAGTTTGACTTCTTCTGAGCCAGCAACTTCCTCTCCCTTTCAGAATCCAAACACTGATTTCATCTTTCCCTTTTCTTTCCCTTTCTAGCCCTCCTCCCCTTTTTTTTCCAAATTATTTTTCAATGGATAAGCATTAATTTTCTTTCTCTAACACTTCCTACCTTTATCCCCTTTTGGGAACTGACAACACTAGCTCACATTCCAATCCTTCATCTCCTTCCAAACAACAGGTTCCATTCTCTAAAACTTACACCCTTCTACACTTACCCTGGAGGGTAATAGGACTTGCTGGGATATCCAATACCACTGCCATGGGCTGGGGGCAGGTGAGCTGGGAGTTGGGGCTGCCCAATGCTGGCAGAACACCTGGTAGGGTCACATAAGTCAAAGGTTGGGGGGTGGGGTAGCTGGGGTGTCCCTTGTTTGGGAGAGAAAAAAAGATGTCAAGTAACAACTGAAGCTTATCAAGGCAGAAAAAAAAATTAATGAAGAGGATTGCAGCCAAATTAAGACAGAAACAAAAGATTTATAACGAAAATATAGGTTCAGACTTGGGAAAAATGAGGCTAAGAGCTATGAGAAAAAGAGAAGGAAAGAGGGAAGAAAAATAACAAATCTACAGTAGGAGAAACTAAATAAGGAATGGGAAAGATAGGATCTCATGCTTTACTTACCTGCCCCCTGGCAGCCATGCCCGGGGAGGGGGGTGGGGAGGACAAGAACTCCAGGTCCCAGCACAGCTCAGGCCCCCAAGGGTGAAGGGTTCCCGTGCAGCTCGGGCCCCCGGAGGGTCCACTGCCCGATGCATCCAGCCTAAGGGGGGAGGAGAACAGATTTCTATCTAAAACTACACATCTTCTCTGGAAGTCTAGGAACACCCCATAAACACCCCAGCTCAACCTTCTTAGCACTCACTCACCAGGTCAGCGGTGGCCCCGGGAGCCCTTAAGATCGGGCTGGCCCCCCACCCTTGTCAGCCGGTTAAAGCTCCTCAGAGGCGGTGTTCTACCTTCTACCTCTACAACCACAGCCCTCCGTATGTTCTGGGGGAGTTTTCCAGGTAATTCTGTAGAGAGAAAAAGGAAAGAAATGAGGAGAAAAGAGAGAAAGGGAAGAGAAAGAAGAGGAAAAGCTCAAATCTGGGATCAGGAGCAGTAAGACCCGACTACTGCCCCAAGCCCCTCCCACCTCCCTCCCTCCCTCCGCCTCCCTACTTACTGAATTCTCCACTCTAGGAATCTGTCCAATCACAGGGCGAACTCCCTCCCCTGAGAGCGAATCATCGCCTTGGTTGTCTGTCTGCCTCAGTAACAGCCTGCCAGGGACCAATGGAAAGAGGTTAGCTTGGTAGGGGGCGAGCATTGTAGCCAATGGAGATTGGGTTAAAGCAGAAAGGGGAGAGAAGAGCAGGGAAGCTGGTCAGACAAGCTTAGCTGGGGGTGGGGGTGGGGGATGACGGGGTGGTGGTTACGGTGACCCCTACATGACCCTGTTTCTCCCACCAAAGGGTCCCTACCATTGAACACCCACAAGTTTCTCTACCCTCATCCTAAACTCCCCACAATTCCTTTACGACTTCGCTACTCTTGTTCAGGCACGAGGAGATACCAGAACAGATCAGGCAAAGAGATTGGGGCAAACCAATGAGATTCTCAGAAAAGAGGAATACAGACATATCAACACAGCGAACAGACTTTAAGAGCAATGGCACTAGCAGCTTCCCCCCATCTACCCCCCCCGCCCCCCCCCCCCCCCCCCCACTCAACTGAGACAGAAACCAAGAAACACTTAATATATAACTCAACCTCCAAGACAAAAAACAACCTGCCCCCAAGCATCACTCCCAGGGTAGCAACAGCTTGAATCCCAGGCTTTGAAATACTGTACACAACTAGTTCCCAGACATTCTCATCTTCTCGTCCCAAGCTTCCAGTCCCTTTTCCAAACCAACCTTAAGACAGAGATTCCCAAGCACCCAAAAATCTACTTCCCCAAAATAACCCTAATCCTTTGCCCGTCGACAACCAACACCACAGACGGTGAACGGTGATTTTCTAAATTTCCCTCCTCTCCCAGAAACTCTGTCCCAATTCCTACATCGTAATTATAAACTCTTCCAGTCTCTTACCTCCTGAATCCTTAATAATCCCTTAACTGACTTGACTTCCTAAATCTTTTCTTTTCTATCCAGTATTCACCCTTAATGGGCACTGATCTCATCCCTAGTCCCCAAACCTGCTTTCTAATCCCCATCCTAGTAAAGTCACGCACCCAGCTCCAGAGTGGCCACTCTTTCACAGCTCGAATATCCTCTGTGCCCTTCCTCAGTATGGTCCACGCGCTCCCCACGGCCCACGTGGCCCCCACCCCCCAACACGAGGGGAGGGGGATTTCGGGGGTTGCCCGTGACGTGGCTACTTGCGCAGCGGAAGGGGTGGGGGGGAGAAAAAAAAGAGGGGGGTGCAGAGTGGGCCGGTACTCGGTGACATCATCCTCCTCCTCTCACTCATAACCCGCCCACTTCCTTAAAGAAGCCGAGAGCTTATTTTACTTCCTCCTTTAAATCGGAGCAGGCTGGCTTGGGTCTCCCAAGCAACATCCACTCGGCTTGGGGGGAAATGGGCATCCACCCGTCCAGGCTCCCCGCCTCCAGACCTT
The DNA here is from genome assembly GCF_902635505.1 of Sarcophilus harrisii. NCBI lineage: Eukaryota > Metazoa > Chordata > Mammalia > Dasyuromorphia > Dasyuridae > Sarcophilus > Sarcophilus harrisii. The sequence continues at coordinate 289,992,979 of NC_045429.1, read as the reverse complement.
TCCGGTCTTGTCTCATCACCTCCTTCAAAGGCAGGAGTCACTGAAGGGAAGGAAAGGGGCAAAGTAAGCTAGCTACTGAAGTGCAGGAAGCTGGGGGAGAGTTCAGGGTAAAGTTCTGGGGGTGGTTGGAAAGTTCATCTTTATGCATATGCCGGCACAGCGGGGAAATTTCCAACCCAGTCCAGAGACCGGCAGGGACTTCTGGTGAATTCAGCCTCAGTCCCTCTTCTCCCTCCCCCTTCCCCCCAACGCAGAAGGTAAGAGCCTTCTTTAACTGCATCATAACACAAGAACCTTCATTTCCTCAGAGAAAGGCAGACTAAAGGAAAAGCAGCCTTAATTAGAAGGGTGAGAGTAACACCCACTGAAACAATGCTTTTTAAATCTAAGAATTCTCAGGCCTGTCCCAGTGGACAATGGTCAGATTCAACCTTGGAGATCCACTTGCTAGATAAATTCCTTAACCTTTCTAAGCCCCAGTTTCCTAAGCTGTAAAATGGGAATAATTCCTTCATTCCAAAGTTGAGTGAGACTCAAATGTGATAATGTTCCTTGACTTAAATGAAAGGCTATAGATTGGACTGCTTCTTAAGACTCCTTTCCAGCTCTAGTTTCTATTATATAAATTAAGCTGCTGCTACTACTACTACCACTATCATCACAAGAGAAATGAATTAGCTCACAGAAGTTTGAAATATGTTAAAGAACTAACTAAATGTATGCAAAGGCTCCTCCTTCCTTGAATAAACAAACTGATAACTTTCTCTCTTACTTTCTCTCCCATCTGTTACATACACTTGAGCTAAGCCACTGGGGGAGTCCCAAGGGTGACAGAAGCAAGGAAGGGGAACCAGAGTCTCTACCTGGGAAGTGGAACCTAGAAATGCTATGCTAGCTACCAGGAAATGTAGCTTCCCTTTTTCTGATGATGACACTTCTCAGCCACTTCCCCTTTCCCACTGAGGCCTGACTCAGCTCTCCCTTTAATAAGCAACATGTTTCACCAGTCATCTCTCTCATACTCCCACACTGCTATTCCTCTCAGTGCTACTGACTAAAGTCACAGATCCCCAGCTCCTCCCCTTTACCCCCCCTTTAAATCCTATTCTTTTACTGGGACTTAGGGGCTCTGTTCTCTAATTCTTCCTCTTTTCAGATACCCTCCCTGCTATGTCTGATTCAAGCTTGGGTGGGGGGGGAGTCTGAGTCACTAAGAAAGCCTCCCCCACATTCCCACTGACTCAGCCCCCATACCTCCCCAAAGACATACATACACAAAGTCAGAGACAGACACAACCTCTCAGCCTACACACACTCTCACAATTTAGTACCATGGAAAATCCCCTTCTCTTACTCCTCACAGAAAATCCCTCCCACTCATCTGCTAGGCTGTATTAATATACACCCAAGCTATTTCCTTCCCAAAAACATACAACCATGGCCCTATTTTCTCCTTTGGGGCAAGGAAAAGTCTTCCCCACTTCTTATTATACAAATTTGTTCCATCTTGGAGGTTTGCCTCTTATACCATAACTATTCAGTTGCCCCATCTTCTTAATTCTACCTCTATAACATATCTCCACAACATTCATCCCCTTTTTTACACATTCAGTAGTTCAGGTCTTCAATACCTTTTGTCTAGACTATTTCTCTATTTCTTTGTTTGGAGGAAGAAACGGGGCTAAAGTGACTTGCCCAGGGTCACACAGACAGTAAATGTCAAGTATCTGAGGCAAAATTTGAACTCAGGTCCTCCTGACTCCAGGGCCAGTGCTCTATCTACTGTACTACCTAGCTGCTCCTGCCTGAACTATTTCAAAAAGTCTTCTTATTGGCTTTCCTATTTTCAGTCTCACCAGTAGTCTAGATACAATAGCCAAATAATCTTCCTAAAAGTACAAGTCTGACCACATTAATTTCACTCAAATATCTTTCCACTAAGATAAAATACAAAATTCTCACATTGGCCTTTGAAGACTTCCCCAAAAAGCCTATATCCCATTATTTTCCAGTTCTATTACTTCCCTCCACATATTCTCAGGCCTAGCCTAGCAAAATCTGGGTCCGAAATGTCTTCCCTTCAAAGCTCCACCTAAGAGAATCCCTAACTTCCTTCATGGTCTATTTCCTTCCAACACAAGATATTTCCTGATATCTGCCTTGAGCTGTCAGTTGCTGGATGCTCTGTAATACAGAGGGATCTAAGTTTGTTTTTTGTTGATATTGGTGTTGATCAGCACATATAGAAGGTCCTTTAATAAATGCTCACTGAACTGAATTTGGGAGAAGAACCTTACTGCTTCTTCAATACCTTAAAAACCTGGTAACTTTGATGAAGGCTACAGTCCTTCTCTATAAGTTAATATAAGGTCTTCTAAAGTATCGAAGGCTGAAAATATCACTTATTCTGCAACCAACTAGGTTATGACTGTCTGAACTAAGCCAGGTAGCTTTCTGAGCCATAAGTGTCAAGGTCCAACAAGGATATACTTCGGTTGTTAAGAGCTGAAAGAATGAGCAATCATCTAGAACCTATGGTAACCTGCACACATAAGGAGGTATAAAGGCATATCTTTAATGGATAAAGACACTTATCTATGTGTTGGGCACTATCAGCAGTCAGAAGACTCCAGACCAAGTCAGGAAAGTCACAAAGGGGTACCTCTCAAAGAGTTAATTCTTTCCTAGGTTAAGCCCTGCCCTCTTCATCCGGGTTTTCCCAGGCTAACCAGGCTCCACCTTTCCATCCGGGCCTTGGACTTTTTGATAGTTTTAACTCCCCTTTCCCCGAAAGGAGACAATATCAGACAAGCCAACAAAACCTCAACTACTCTGCTTAAGCAAACTGAGAAAGAATCCCCAACACTACAGGAGTAGCTCATCCCCACAGGATGTACACTCATTATCCAGGGTGCATGAATGAGCAAGTGCTCCAGAGCAATTGAGCGCTGATACCCATCCATATATACAAACACTATATACAAACACCCCCACACACACACACATACACACCCCCCACACACACACACCCAGACAAGTAGAAACAGAACCTTATAAAGACAAGGTTTCATAGGATCATATATACATACACAGACATATAAACAAGCATAAAAACTTACCAAAGTACCCATCTGCCCCATACATTTTGATTTATTTTCATACTTTCTCAGGGACTTTCTCAGTCCCTCATGGTCATGTTAAAGCACAGCAGGGGTGGGAGAGAAGGAAGACTGGATGGGGGAGGTGGGGTATTTAAGAATGGCCCCTTGGGGCTCTTCTGTGACTCAACCCAACCACACTAAGATTTTTTTTAAAAGGGAAGGTCACCAGGATTCTAGTTCCAGTTTGCCCCACTCCTGTATGATACAGGAAGGGGGGGACCTGAGGGACTAAATCAGAATAAGACTGTGACCAAGAGCTGGCCCAGGAAAGCTGTGGGTAGCACAGTATAACAGTATAACAGAGTCAGAACCTCTGACTCTGTTATCTGTGGTGGGGCATGTTTCTAACAATGTCTCTGTTTCAATATGCACCTCCATATGCCAATGCTCTGCTGGGAGTCAGGCTTTGGTTTTTAGTTATTACTCCCTCTTTTCTTCTTGCTAGTGGGATTGTCTCTGCATGTCTTGATGTTCTCACTTTCTCCTTCCATCTGTACATGCTTGACTTCTTTTGTCATACTCTCATCTCGAATCCATTTGCATGTCAGGGTACACATCTCTGTATTCATCAAGGCAAAGTACATATCTGACATAACCATTTTCCTCATTTCTATCCTGAATATTAATGATGATGCCCTATATGAACCTTAGAAGACTTGTTGCCTCAGTGTGTGTGTGTGTATAAAATTCAGGATGTCTATTTAACCCTAACATCTCTATATGCTAAAACTCAATCTAAGTCTCTATTCCCCTTTCCCATTTCTGACTTCAATAGTGGGCCCCAGATAAGGCTCCAACCACTGTCTTCCATGGCCAAGGTTCATTTCTTCTACTTTAGCTCCATGTCCCTCAAGCTGTTGTGGTACACTGAAAGAGTAGTTTTGGAATCTGAGAACCTACTACCTGAATAAACCTGAGCAAGTCACTTAACTCAATAAAACTGAGCAAGCCCACTTGGGTGGGCCTATAGTTCTTTGATATAAAATGAGGGCATTTTATACAGTATGTGCTTTTAAAACGCTGATAAAATTTCATTGTCCCTATAGCAGGATCTCAGCTTTCCTTCACTTCTACAGAACAGGAATGTGGTTGCAGTACAGGATCAGAGGCAGAATTTGAGGATGAGTTGGGGAAACTGGTAGTGGGTGTCCTTGGAGATGATTCTAGTATAGTTATCAAACAGAGCTAAACATGCTGTCTTTACTTCCTTTCTATTCCTCAATGAAAACAGGAGCCTAGGAGCTGGTTTTTAAATATTATAAAGTAATAATAAATGGGAACAGGCAGAGACAATAAGACAAATCCTCAAGACAAGAGCTTAGAGAGTGAGGAAGGAGATGATAGTAGGGACTAATCAAGAAAACTTGGCTTAGGGAAGTTCTAGGAATTGGATGGAAAGGGGGGTTCTTAAAAAGAGAAGATAGGAATAAAAGAGAATTCAGGAAGGTATTCCTGGAATTGTCATAGCAACCGTATGTTGTTCACAGCAAAAATTTTGTTATTTCCTCTCCTTGATTAGTCTAAATGATCCTATCTCCTTACAAACTCTTCTCAGTCCTCTCCTCCTTAAAAGTCAGTTATCCAAAAACAATTGGATAGAGCAAAAGGTTTAATGTGCTCCCCTCCCCCACACCTCTAGTTTTCATGATATCTCACATATGCCATCATTTTGCCAGCTTTAGCAAAATGGAGATTAAGCCATATCATTCAAGGGAAGTATATGTGGAGATTTATCCAATATCTATAAAAATGGATTGAATAAGCTAAGGAGGCAAGCTGGGAAGTATATATCAACTGAATCTCAGAAGAAAAACAATAAACTAAAAAGACTGAACCATTCCTGTTATGTGTAGTGGGCAGATAGACTAGACCCATTAACCTTCAGATTACATCAACCTGGGGAAGAGTAGCATAATTTTGTATTAAGGAATAAAGATAATGCATATTATAAATACATAATATAAATATATAAACATACAAATACATACATAGGAAGAAGGGACCCATGGGGGTAAGACTTACCAACTGGAGCTTGGTATATCTCTCTCTCATTGGCACCAGTGCCCCTGTAAATGGGATATAGCAGGCAGGGGAGGGTTGGGTGGCACTATGGAGCTGTCATGGTGATGGTGTTTTGTTTTGTTTTGTTTTGTTTTTTTGGGGAGGGGGAAACCTGTAGAAAAGAAAAGGATGTTAGGAAGGGAGAGTCCCAACCAGAAAGCCTCCCTTTGTCCACTTTCCCCAGCCACTCACAGAACCGGCTGGGGTAAAGGAACAGGAAGAATCTGTTTCCATGGCAACTAGAAAAAGCCATTCCTCTGCTCTCGAGTACACACACACACACACACACACTCTCTCTCTCTCTCTTTCTTTCTCTTTCTCTCTCTCTTTCTCTCTCTCTCCCTCTCCCTCTCTCTCTCCTCCCCCACCAGTTCTGCCTAAGAAAGAATAGTGGCTGATAGGGGAGGAGGTGGGTGATAACAGGGCCCTGGCTATAATGTTCTCAGATAACAACTACTATCTGAGGAAATCTAGGTTCAATTCCATCCTGAGACCTTCTTCCCAGGGTTCTATTCTCCTCAAATCAACCTAACCTTCCTACTCCAAGGAACCTAAACTGGGATGTCCCAGGACTTTGCCCCTCCCCCAAGCTATTGCCTCCACCCAGTCTTATCTAGCAACCAGATGGCCAACTCCACCCTCTGGACTCTGCACCCTCTCCTCCCCTCTTCTTCCCCCAAGGCCAGGCAGGTCCCAGCTAAAACACAGGTGACTGGACAGGCTGAACTGGACCAGAAAGGGAGGAGCCAAGGGCTCCCCTTCCTGCCAGGTATATATAGGAGCTTCTTTGGCCTTATATAGTACACTGCTCAAGAGTTAGAAAGGGAAAATATGGGTGAAGGAATTCCCTTCAAGGTCATATGCTGTTTCCCCATCACTTCCTTCCTCTAATAAAATGAACAGGAAAGGTGACAGGGCTCTGTTTTACAAAGTGTCTGATCCATTCAACACTTATTCCCTTCCCAGGAATCATATTCAAGCCATGTTCCATTTCAATTCCTTCAAGAATCTATGACCCCTATATCACCAACAGCACCCCAGATTCTCAGATCAGTTCTCCACATTCCTATTATATGTCTATGTCCTGCCCATTCTTGTTCCTTCCTCCAGAAACCAGGCCTCTAACCCCCAGTCTTCATGATGCAATCTGCTGTAAACCACAGTGACTGCTGATGACACTCCTTCCTAAGGAGTTGTTATTCCTGACCCACCACCTCCCCTATGACAAGTGGGCCCAGGAGATGGGATAGCAAACTTCCTTACTGATAAAGATTTGTAAGGGTCCAGGTGGTCCTCACTAGGAGGTAGGTAGCATCACTTGAGAAGGGCAATAGGATGCAAGGATGAGAGCAAAGTTAAGAGGGTCAAGTTGGAATTGAAGATAGAGGAAAAGAAGGGTCAGTAAATAATAACAAAATTTGCAAAAGATTTTACTTAATCCTGTAAAGTCAGTAACGCAAATATAATTATCCCAGCTTTCACAAATGAGGAAACTGAGGCACTAAGAGGTTAAGGGATTTGCTCATGATTACACAGCTAGAGTTGGAAGGCAGGATTCAAATCCAGGTCTCCACTTACCCTACTCTCTCAAACCTTTATCCCAAATCCAGCACCACAACCTTAATCCCTTATTAGCCCTGGCCCAGAACTAGAGGCTGTAATTCATCTGCCCAACAGCTGGGATGGGGGAGGAGAGGTAGTCCGGAATGGGGAGGGGGATGACAAAGGGAGGGGTTGAGGCTCTCTAGTGCCTAGCCCTTGAACAAAAGGGGAAGGCTAGGGGCGCCCTTATCTTCCTCAAGTAGTGACCCCAGGAGAGAAAGAGACTTCCACTTCTTTCTATGTTCTTTTCCCTCAACCTCCTGATCTCTACGATTCAAGTTTCCAGTGACCATAACTCTGGGCCCTACACTTTGAGGTGAGGGGAATATGAGATTGGGATATGGAATACAGTTAGAAAACTCAAACTACAACCCCCCATTAGACTGGGCTGGCTGCCAGAGCTATAGCCCCGGCCCCTGTTTCAACCAGAGCATTCTTCTCTACCTTGCTAGCCAATCCCCTTTCACCAGATCCCCCAAAACAACCCCCTTCAACCCTAGACTGACTCCCTCAAGACTATGCTGTATCCTATCACTGTTCCCTTCAATCAATGAAAGGTGGAAGTGACTAACTACTCTGATGCTATTCCTTTTACATTACCACCCTAACCCTAGACATTTGGGTCTATTTCCCTTCTCAGCTTATTTAAAGGGACATCATACTGGAACCACCCCCACAGACACTGATGTTAATAGAGCCTTCCCACCTCTCTATGAGTTTTTGAGAAGCAACCCCCAGAACCACAGACAACCCCCATCCACCCCCACTAAATGCCCCCTCCCCAATTCCGGTTCCCTCCCCTCCCCCAATAGCTGCCAGGAGAAAGGGGTTCAGGGTTGGAGGGACTGGGAACAGCAGAAAATGAGGAAAGGGCTAAGGGCTTCTTCCACAGGAAGAACAGATGGGCACCTAAGGGAACATCAGAGGTGGAGACGACAGAACCTAGAGAGGGAGATATAGGTAGAAGGAAGCTGAAGAAGAGACCGGGAACCTGGGCGAGAGTCGGGTAGAGGTGAAGTGGGGGAGGGGGAGGCTTAAGCACAAGGAAATCAATGGGGAGGGGGGGAAGAAGAGAAAGGGGAGTCTACACGGAGAGGCAGAGACACCAGAGGCAGACAAGAGGAAGACATGGCAAAATAGAGAGATAAAAGGAGAGACTTGAGTAAAAAGGAGAGAGAGAAAAAGGTGGGGGAGGGAAAAAGGGGAGAGAGAGAGAGAGAGAGAGAGAGAGAAACACAAGAGAGACAGAGAGAGAGACAGAGACAGAGACAGAGAGAAAGACAGACAGAGAGAAAGAATCCGATAGGAACCATAGGTGGTGGTTGGGGAGCCGGGCCGGGGGTTACCTGCTGGGTGTCTGTCCCCCGGCGGTGCCCCCGAGTCCGGGTAGGGAGGGGGGAGCAGCGGAAGGGGGGGGGAAGCGGGGACTGAAGGGGGGCGGGGGAGACGATCCCTCCTCTGCCTCCTGGGCCTGTCCCCGGCTCTTGCGGCCTCTGCCTCCCTCCCTCCTCCTCCCAGTCCCCGAGTCCCGGAGTCAAACAAAGAACTGTAGCAGGCTCTCCCTCCCCACCAGGCTCCCTCCTCCTCCCTTCCGGTCTCTTCCTTCAGCAACCCGCCCCCCCCACGCCCCTTTAGCTGTTGCCTCTCCACCCACCCCCCAACCTTTTATACACCCTTCAGTTCCCGTCCCCCCTCCCCCTCCCCTAATGAAAAAATATGGAAGGAAGTCCCCTTGCAGAATTAAAAGGCTCCAGAAAACATGAACGAGAAATCCCCTTAAAATCTGAGAGCTACAATACAATTGCCTTCCCTTTTTAATGAAATAGTCCGAGTTGTTTCTTCCCCAAGAAGGCAAAAGACTAAAGAAGCAGAGCATTAAGGCTGTAACTAAACCCCCTATCAAATGAAGAAACCAGAGTTGCTGAAGCTTACCATCACCACCAAATTAACACAACCTCTCCTCCTCCCTCCTCCCACCCCACACCCCAATTCCCAAGGTGTCGAGGAAAGGGACGCTGGTCTGTCCACCAGAATAATGGCATGAGCCAATTTTAAACCTGCCCCTCCCCCACTTTTCAACCCAGGATGCAAATAAATACCTGCCCAAAAGCAGCCTCCAGCTGTCAAAGTCCTCTCAATCCTCCCCATAAAAGTGAAATGTAAAAACTGATCTGCCCCCCCCAAAATTAAAGACATGAGTTTTGAGTCATATATTATTTCTCCACATACCCTATAGAGACTGGAGGGGGGAGGAGAGTGCCGTTAAGTGAAGGGAAAAGTAGAAAAGTATGTAATCCCCACAATTATATCTTTTTTTGAGTAATGTCCCACTACCACACACACAACCCATACTATCTCCCACATTGCTCCCTCAGGAAGCAGCAGAAAGGGGAAAGAGGAAGGGAATGGCAGACTCATGGGAGCAAAGTCTAAGTAGGTGGGGTGAAATTTCTGGACCACTCACCACACCCTACACTTCACTACGTCCCCCCCCCCCAAAAAAAAAAAATCCAGTCCAGGATTTCCCACCTGCGTATACTAGGATAGGAAAGGGGAAGAGGTGGCAACGGATCTCCACAGGACTAAAAGTGGGAGAGGAGGCCACACTGCCTAGCAACCACCCCCAGGCACGTGCACTAATGACGTCATCTCTGCCACCTCTGACACCAACCTCTGACCCCTAGCTACAGGGGGGAAGAAAGTTGTAAACCAGCATAAAGAGAAATAACCTTAGGAATTCTGGGAAGTCTAGTAGGAGATCATGTCCAAACAAGCTTCATTCCTAGATCCTAAACCTCAAATCCCTTTATTTCTCTGAAGGATCCCAGTTTTCCCGCTTAAAGCTGAATTTTTCTTCCTATTCTTTAAGGAGATTCATCTTGGACAGGAAATAAGAGGTAGAGATTAAAGTCGAGAGGAGGGGTCAGTCTGGTTGTGTGCATGTAGGGTCTCTTCCCCACCAGGGAAGGATTTCCACAGCCCCATCACTGTCCTGGCTGTCCCCGGCATCCTAACACTCCCCCCTCCTCCTCCATTCCAGGGCGGAGTCTCCAGAGTTGAAATCAGGACAAGGCAAGAGGGAGAGTTATATAATCAAGAGAAGCAGAAAGAAGAAGAGAGACAGACACTAGGAAACAAACAGAATGACACAGATTCTGGAAGACTATTTGAAGAAGCATTAAAAAGAGAGACACACTGGATTATAAAAAATGGAGGAAAAAAAGCTAAAAACTTTATACAAAGGAGGAAGACTGTGGGAAGGATGATGGGGGAGAGAGGAACGAGACTGAGTTCTCATAGGTTCTTCTAGCCTTCTCCAGGCTACTGGAAATCTAGCTCACAGCTTCCAATATCTATGTTCTAATTTTCAGCTTCCTTTCCCTCAGTTCTGATTCTGCCAGTGAAAACCAGGGAGATTCTAATCACCCTCAGGGAAGAAAGCCAAGGCTTCTAGAGGCCCAGAGGAAGGAATAGCAGCAAGACACCCTCCTTAACAGATGAAGCAGGAAACCACAGCTCCACCCATTACCACCTGGGATCGGAGGGTGCCAGCTGGGATAGGAACCCAGGTAGCCTAGCTTGTTCTTTCTCCCAATCCCGACAACTTCAAAGTAGAGATTACTGACTTGCAGTTAAAGTCTATGATAGACTTTCTGAATTAGAGCCCCAGGGTGTTTTGCAGAAAGCCTAGATCTTTGGGGTGGGGGTGGGGGCAATCAAATGGGACAGAAGCGGGAGTAAAGTCCCAGAAGGTTTGCAAATACTTAGCAGGGCCGGGATGTCGGTCAACCCTCCGCGCAGGCGCAAAAGGGTAATTAGACGCGTGCGGGGGGTAGGAGGTTGGTAAGAGGGGGAGTGAAAGATGTGAGCGTGTGGGAGTGCACGTGCAGGTCTGAAGCAGCTGCTCAGAGATCCCTCTAATCCCCAGCCCCCTCTACTCTCTCTTCCCTATCCCTTCTTCCCCCACCCCCACTATCATCAGGCCGCAACCCTCTTCCACTCCATTGGCGGTCTGTCGGTGATGTCACCAGAATGTCCTTAAGCGGATTGGGCGGCTGGGACAGCTTGAGAATCTGGCTCCCGACTCTGCCTCCAGTTACTCTAGCAACAATGCAAGCAGTAGTGGAAGAGTAAGACATGAGCTCAGTCCAGAGCTCGGAGTCTCACCGTGGCTCCGCCCCCCCGCCCCCCCGCCCCCCGGGAAGGAGTAGTTTGCTCCTCCCAGACAAAACACTCGGGCACACAGACCTTTAGAAGCATGTTCGTTTCTCCGTTTTCGTGCTTTCGGTTCTCTCTGTAGGATTCTGGCTTCTGCTCTTTCTAACCCCTACCTCCACCACAAGGCATCCTTGACCAGAAGCTGGTCGTCTTTGCTACTAATAAGCAGGCTGCCTTTCTCACGCCCCGACACAGCGCGCTCCTAGTTGTTTTGGGTGGAGGAGGGCGCTGTGCCCCCATGTACCACTTCGTCACCTCCACTTTTCCGCCTTTTACTGTTCAGGTGGGTTCGCACTGACACTAAGCCCCTTCCCCCAAGAACCAGGAGCCCACACACTTGGGATCTAAAGAGCTCAAGACGAATCCGGCTGCCTAGCACGGTCTATCAGCCCCGCCTCCCAGAAACAGGAACGCGCATCACCCTCGCCCCCTGGTGGTTGAACAGGGGAGGGTTCAACTCCAGCAGGGGGCCGGGGAGAGAAGGCCGAGATGTGGGAACTAGTTTAGGACTGGAAAGAGTAGGACAGCGGGATTCCTGAGGGCAGTGGGTGAGGGGAATTACCACCTCCCGATGGGGCCTCTAAGACCCCGATTGGTCCAAGACTTTTTCCATTAGACAACCTACCCTCAACCACCGCACGGAGGCCGCGCCCCGCCCCCTCTCACGGACACGCACTCAAACACCGAGAACTGAGCGACTTCTCAAGTTTCTTCTTTGGTTCGACCTCCCTGGATCCCAGGACCCCGGAGCCGCGACCAGACCACAGGCCGTACGCGCCTGCACCCTCCCCGAAGAATACAGGTGGTTCCCGGGATCCCGCGGCGCAATCCGCCCCGCCCCCTGCGTGGAGATGGTTTCCCGCTCTCCAGGCTCCAAATAGGCTCCCCGTTACCTGGTTCTAGGAGTTCCAGGTGTCCCGGCTCCCCGTGGACCCCCAGGGGGTCGGGAGGCTCCCCCCACCCCGACCCGGGCTGGGGGGGCCGCTCCGCCCCGTGGCGCAGTTGGATTTTCCAACACAAACACCCGCCCCTGCCCGCCCATGGCCCCGCCCCGCCCCGCCCCTGCCCCATCCCGGTCCGGGCCCCTATGCCCTGCGCTCCCTGATCGGGCCCCGCCCCTCCCTGCTTCGTACCCGCCCTTCTCCAGCCTCGTACCTAACCGCGTCTAACTCTTATCTCCACCTCCTCTATCTTCAGCCCCGCCTCTTCCTGCTTAGGCCCTTCCCCACAGCCTCGCTTCTGTTTAGGGGCCCGCCCCGCCCCTTTATTCCCGACTCTTCCTATCTTCAAGGTTCAGACTATCTCACCTTCGTTTAACTCTAAACCCAGCAACACTTACTGTGTATGTATATTAATGCACCCTCTTCTTTTCCCCATGACATTCCATTATCGAAGGATCCAGAAACAAATTTAAAACATGTTTATTGAATGAAGAGATGATTTTAACTCCTCCTCTCTTCATAAATAAACCTTGTGCTCCAGAGTTTTTCTAGAGCAACGAAAGCAAGGGAATGTGGCTCCTCCACTCTATGCTCAATTTCAGGCCTTTTCCAGATTCAGAAGCTAAGCCTCATAAACCCAAATTCCTCTCCTCCGGGTTCCAAGGATGAGTAAATACTGCCATAGTTTTCCCTTAGTTATCTAAGCTCATCAGCAGGGCAGTTCCTCTCTTGACCCAGTGGTCTGATGGCATGCTTCCAGCTCGAAGATCAATGCCAATTACAAAGGAGGCTCGGTCAGCACAGCCTGCTCGGTTGGGATAGTAATAGCAGGGACAGGAATACATGCCTGAGGGAAAAAAAAGAAAGACTAAAATACCTAGATACCTGTGTTGGGGGCATGGTTGGGCCAGCTTAGGGAGAACTGATGGTAGGGACAAGACCATTGCAGGAAATGTTGGTCAGGATGGTTGGTAGGGAGATTTGGTGCAAGTTTAGGTCAGAGAGCTTGCATGCATACCCTTGGCACTCTTTTTTCGGCTCTCAGTAGGTTTGAAGTGTATGGTAGGGATAGGACAGACAAGTTGCATGGGTTCTGCCTCTGCTAAGCATGAATTCTTCTTATCCCAACCTGCACCCTCCAAGAATAGGCCACGAACCCAAACACCATCCTAGATAGAAACCAAAGGAACTGCCATAGTAAAAAAATAATACTCTTAACCTCACTTGCCCAGCTCCTCCCAATTCCTTAGATAAGGGGTTTCTTCTTTCCCACCCTATTTAGTTCTAATTCCAATTCCCTCTCCCCCTCAAGCCCAAGCATATCTGATCCCTACCTTGGGTGGATAAACTAAGTTGCTGTCATCCACAGTGGAAACAATGAACTCCCAAGAGAGGCTGTCAATGGAGACCTGGAGAAGAGTTAAAAGAGAGGTGGCCTCATGATCTATTTTCAGTAGCTGAATTCATTCATTCTCAACCCCCCCCCCCAATATGATCCTCTCTCTTCCCCACACCCCTGATCCCACACTAATAATCCCTTCTGGTGGTGGGAAGCTTGTGTTCCTGCCCTTTCTAAGGGACCTCACATTATTTTGACGGGCAGAAGCTTGCAGCACAGCAGTCAGGAAGCCTGTGGGAAAGGTAAACCCAGACAACCAGAAAAGCACAGGAGGTCGGGCTCTGCTAGCCCACGTTGCAAACTGTTCTACTCGAAGAGCAAGGTCCCGAGTCCAAGATGCTAGAGGCTTTTGAGAAGGATAGGCCTGGGGAAGGAGGTAGGTAGATTAAACCCAGGCAATCAGTCCCAATCCAACTCTATTCCTCAACTAAAATTGAGTATAGAGCTCCTGATCGAAAACTTCAATTAGTAGATAGAATCCTCACCTTCTCCCAGAGGTGGGGGACACGTGCATCAAAAATGCTGTTGAAAATCTCCTCCAGGCTGGTGGACATGACAACAAGACCATGAATACCCTTTTCCAGCTCTATTAGTGAGAACCTAGGGAGAAGTGTTGTTAGTGTGGGAGATCTTAACCTGGAATTTGGGAACTTAAAAAAAAAGTTGATAAATTTCTCAATATAGTTTCCTTTGTAATTCTATGTATTTTATTTGATGCATTTCAAAAACCTTCCGAAAATGCATTCATAGGCTTTATATACACAACACAAAAAATAGTCTAATGCCATTTTTTTTTTTACCCCAAGGGTGTAAAAGATTTTCCCCTTCTTACAAAATGGTTTCCATAAGCTTGTTGTATCTCTGGATCTCTTGTAGCAGGACCACATTAAGTGGGGAAGGGTCTGGTGCCAGAAGAGTTCGTGTTCCTTCATAGTCAATTGTCTCAGGTATCTTCTGTTTCACATCAGCTGCCAGCTCAAGGACCTGAGGAGACAGAGTTCAAGAGATTTCTCCAATACAAAGTTTTGTTTTGTTTTTTTAAATGTTCTCAACCCACATATATATCACATCTGTAAAATCTCTATCTTCACCTTGTCTTCCCGGCTCTGGGCCCCAGTTCCAATGGGTGTGATTTGGGGCTGCAGGGAGAGCAGGGTCTCGAAGAGAGTACGTGCTTCTGTGATCTGAGATGCTACATCTGCATTGGGGTGCTGGCCAAAGGCCTCAGGAGGGTCCATGCCAGGAAGCATGCTGATATACTCTTTATAAGAAGCTAGATTCCCATCCTTGGGGATGCAATAAGTTTCCAGTACAGAAAGCCTGGAAAGGGTGGGAATAGCACAAGGGTTACAACTCCATTTTTAGGCATATGAAGCTCCACTAAGCCTAAGTAAGCTTCAACCCTTTTTGATTTCAGACTCATTCTCCATTTCTTTTTTGTTGCTGTTTGTGACCCCATTTGAGATTTTTTTGGCAGAGATACTAGAGTGGTTTGCTATTTCCTTCTCTAATTCATTTTTAAAATGAAGAAATTGAAACAAATGGGGTTAAGGGATTTCCCTAGCGTCACATAGCTAGTAAATGGCTGAAACCAGATTTGAATTCAGAAAAGTTTTTTCTGACTCAAGCCCCATCCAACTAGCTGCCCCAATTTATATAGCTGCATCCTATTTACATTCCTATCACTTATTGTCCATACAATCAGACACTTAGAATTATCAAAGTTTAAGAACTAGAAGGCATCCTAGAGTCACCACCTACCCCAACCTCCTTATTTTATAGAGGATGAAATCAGGGTCTAAGAAGCAGCATGATTTGAAAGTCTGCATAGGTGATATTAATATGAACCTCCTTTGACTCCAAAGTCAGTATTCTTTTCCCTTTCTCAGGGGAATACCAAATCTGCTCCTAATGTTCCATCTTGTCTTCTGATCTCTTTAGCCAGATGGTCCTGTTCAAAACTTCTATCTTCATCACTGGCCCTGCATCAATGCTCCCAATCTCTGTTCCCACTGCCACAATTAAACCCTTACCTGAAAAAGGGAGTATTTAAACTCTGTTCACAGAAATAATCATTGATGTAGGTAATGAGAAGGCGCCGATCCCAGTCATCAGTGACATGTCCTCCATAATTGACACCAGCAATTAGGTACTTGAGGGCATCCCATGGTGTCTCCTCATACTCATCAAGGTATAAGCTCAAAAGATTTTCAGATACCTGTTAGGTTGAAGCCACATCTCAACCCAGAATTATAATTACTATGTTACTATAGTAACAGAAAGGGATTTTATTATAGGGTCTTTGGCAACCAAAATTCTGTTACAGGAGGGAAGGGGGGGGGGGTGTCTAGATGAGGATAAAGGGTAGGGGACGATCAGGAAGTAGTTTGGCTCTGACCTCAAAATCAGAGTCGTTGAAGCCATAAATGATGTTCCAGCCCAGCTGTAAAAACTTCTTACGTTCAAGCAGGACCGAGTGGAAGAAGCAAAGTGCAAAAAGTAGCTTCTTGTATTTGTTTGGCTTGCTGCATCGGGAAAACTGTGTTTCTGTCAACAAATGGTACAGCCGCTTCATGTTGGCTTTCAGACCCTGAAAGGAAGCAAGGTCTAAATTTGGGGTCAGAATACAGGGAGTCCCAAAGTGAAAGGGAGGGCAGTTTTGAACACCAATTGATGTCCTGGCTCTCTGCACCTTTTATATACATTTTCATCAGGCATCGTACTTTGCTGCCCCTTCTCAGCCCCACATTCATTCAATAAGTACATGCTTGGTACTGTTATGCCATTGTACTAGGTACTGAGGGGGGAATCCACCCAATTAATAAGAGGTGGTCTTTGACCTCAAAGTATTTACAATCTCCTGGAAGGAAAAAAGACATGTACATAAATAATAATAAAATAACACTTTAGAATATGATATAGATATCTACAAACTACTATGAAGCTTTTGCTTTGAACTTATTTATAGCTTAGTTCATACACCTGGCTCCATTTCCTTGAACTTTAAGAGGAAGATTAAATACACACAGAAGGGTTAGAGAAACATTCTAATAAGTCAGAGGTCAGGAATAGAACATGCTTCGTTGTACATACTTGAAGCCCCTCTGAGGAACTATGTATATTGTGAAACCACCTTCATATATAAAGACATATGAGGTGTTGGGCCTAGTAGAGCAAAGAGGCTGACCTAAATGAAGATTAAAAATCAATATATAAGTAGTAGTGATGAGGAACATCTTTTTGAGATGGGGGAGAGGAATGACAGTGATCTTAAAGGGAAGAGTCTGATTGTCAAGGATGCAGAGGGCAGAAATCTTCTGAAGTTCTTCATGAAATTGTATTTTTAGCCACTCCTTTGAGTTCAATCATTTATTAAATGTCTAGCCACTGTGCTAAGTGCTGAGGATTGTTGTTCAATCATTTCAGTTGTATCCAACTCTTCTTAATCCCATGTGGGGTTTTCTTGGCAAAAATATTAGAATGATTTGTCATTTTACAGATGAGGAAACTGAGGCAAAAAGGGTTAAGTGATTTGCCCAGGATCACACAATTAGTAAGTATCTCAGGCTAGATTTAAATTCAGAAGATGAGTCTTCTTCTAACTTCAGCACTCCATCCACTTCACCACATAGCTGCCCAGGTGCTGAGGATACGAATTTCCTAATTTAAAGCAGTTTATATTCCATCATTTTATGTTATCTAGAATTAGACTGCAGAACATTAATTCTAGTAGCTTCCAAAATTTAACAAATCCAACAAAAGAAAAAAATTAGAGACTTTTTACCAAAATGTTTGAAAAACTAAGATTTTAAAAACAGATTTTTGAATAGCAGACATTTTTAGACAGACTTTCATAATACTTGTACAAAAATTGGTCCAGCTACAACCGAATTAATCCAGAAATATTTAAAACCTCTTTTACAGATTAAATTAGATTGTAAAGAGCTCCCTCCACAAATACAGATTGGCAACTCTTCTCTAATTTAGTCTGAAAGATGCCTGAAGGCCTAAAAAGTTAATATATGAAGTGACACTGGAACTCTCACTCAGTAGCACAGGAGTGCAGGCAAGGGAAAAGTGACAAGATGGCAGAGTTTAACGTCACCACCATTAATTTTTTTTTAGCTTTCAATATCTTCTGATGTATGGCAGCTTATTTGTACCCTGTTAAGTGGATTTACAGAATATATTATCATTTTTAACCAAGCTAACACAACACATTCATACCCAGACTGCATTCTATACACATCTATACAAATGGCTTCAAAAGAATGCAAAGAACTTGCCAATTGAAGATAATACTAATATTTGAAATATAGATTTATGTCCACATCATTAATGCTGAATCTTATTCTAAATATATCTTTTTGCCATGAGTTATTAGATAGGTAAAGCCAATATGGTTAGTGAATCATTTTCAAATTAAGCAATAAATAAAACCCTCCATAATATTTTTTATAAGTAGTTATAGGATTCTCAATCCAGTACTTTACAAAATTTCACTGATCAATGATAAATGTTTAGAAATCTCTTGAAGTTTCTTAAAAGCAACCCTCTCTCCCCCCCCCCCCCCCCCCCCCCCCCCCCGCCAAAAAAAAGCCATAAATTATTGAAGAGACACTTGTCTTCCTCCTTTGGTAAGACAGCCGAAATAATACATGGAAAACAATATGAAAACAAACTAACTTGCATTTTTTTTTTAATCATTCAGGACTGTTGGAAGAAGGAAAAACCAGCCTTGCTGAAGCTCTATTGAAATAAACATTAGGACGGATTATCTCATGTGGAATGATTTCTTAATGCAGTTGGATAAAAGAACAGGTATTTCTAACACTTTTCAAACTATAGCATTTGCTAGAATCTGTTTTAATAATGAAATATGTTTTTTTTTTATTTCGTGAACTACTAAAGGAAGCAATAATGTGCCATTCTTAACAGTAATTGATTTTTTTAAAAAATGAAAAAAACTTAATGGAAAAACTAATGATAATACACACTGATGGTGCAGCTACTATAGAATAAAAGGATTCTCATGCAAGGCCCATAGAGCACCACATGTGAAATTCATTTACTGCATCATTTGTAGCCAAGCCATTGGAACAAAGGAGCTGGAGTCAGAGATGGAAAAAGTGTAACAGGATAGCATTGATATGGTTAAGTTATAAAAACAAGACTTTTAAATGGCAGAATATTTATAATAGTTGGTAATAAGATGAGGAATGACCATGAAAATTTTTGTGCCACACAGAAGTTTGTGAGCTGGTTAGATTATGGCAAAGTAACAGAAATGTTGACCTTTAAAGATGTTTTGCATTTTTCTTTTACAAAGGTTTTTCCGGCATTTTTTGTCAAAGCCTGAGCCGTTATTTGGGTAACTGGGGTCTTTGATTTTATCAAACATGCTACTGCCTTAATTTGTTTTTGTATGCTATGTACTTAATGTGTTCCATTGATCAACCTCTCTTCTTTTTAACAAAAAACAAACTGATTGGTGACTATTGCTTAGTTTAAAATCTGGTTCTGATGGATCACCTCTAACTTCTTTCTATCTTTTAAAAAAATTATCATCCTTGAAATTCTTGATCACTTGTTCCTCCTTTGTTATTTTTTCTAACTATATGCAATTAGTAACTTAGGTAGTATAATTTTTATTATATTGACATATCCACAAGCAATGATTATTTTTATAATCATTTAGGTCTGTAGATAATCATACTAATATTTTGTTATAACTGATTTATTAATATTTTATTTAAATTTCTGAATCAATGTTCTTTGCACATACTGATTTACAGTTTTCTTTATCTCCTTTTTCTCCCCTGGTTTAGGTATAAAGACACTATTTGTTTCTTAGAAATATCCTATTATTGCAAAGAATGATATTGGAATTAATCTTTGAATGTTTGATAGAATTCATAAATCCATCTGATCCTGGTTATTCCCCTTTTGGGAACCCACTTTGCCTTATTCAATTTCTTTTTCTGATAATTAGGTTATTTGAATAGTCCATTTCTTCTTTTGTTAGTCTAGATATTTTATACTTTTGTAATTATTCATCTGCTTATTCTAAGTTATAAGTTTTGTTAGCACATAATTGGGCAAAAGTTTCTGAAAATTTCCTTATTCTTCAGTTATTTTGAATTCTATTTTTCATTTTTATTTCCTTTATTTCCAAAGTATTCCTACTTTGATTTTCTTTTTTTAAATTAGATTAGCTAATTATACATTTTATTAGTTTTTAAAAAATAAAAAGCTTCTAGTGTTATCAATATAATAGTCTTTTGCTTACAATTTTATTAATATCTTCTTTAATTTCCATAACTTCTACTTCATACTGAGGTAAAGATTATTGATTTGTTGCTATTTGAGTTCTTTTGAAGTATGCCAAATTCAAAGATTTGGCTTTTTTTTTTTTTTTTTTTTTTTGGTTGATGAAATTGTTTATAGATAAATATTTTCCCTTCCAAACTTCTTTAGTTGCATCCCATAAATTTTGGTATACTGATTTATTACTGTCATTTTCTTTGATGAAATATTCCATTGTTTCTATAATTTATTTTTTGACTGACTAGTTATTTAGAATTCTTAGTTTCTGATTATTTTTAAGTTCTTTAAAGGGCCTTCATTAAATCTAATTTTTAAATGATATGTTTAGAATTTTGTATTTTTACATATTTTGGAAGTTCTCTATGCTTCAAAATATGATCAATTTTTATAAAAGTATAACAGAGAAATAGGTAAACTCTTTTTTATTCCCATTCAGTAATCATTAAAAGCAATTATTATTGCTAATTTTTCAAAAGTTCTATTCAGGTAATTTCTTTTTTTGTTTATCTTTTGATTAGATTTGTCTACATCTGAAAGAGATATGGTGAAATCATGCAATAATGAAGACCCAGTTCTTGGAACTTGTGCACATTTGCCCTGCCTGGGTTTTACAGGGAATGCACTATATTTCCATGTCTTATTTCAATCCAATACTTAAGAGACTTGATGAATCTTCCTCTGGCCAAAAGTGACTGAAGGGCTGGTATGGGGTGAAGAAGAGTTTTTTAATTGGTTCGGAGACATAAGGACTGAATGTGGAGCCAGAACTGAGCTATAATATAAAAGGACTAATTTGCTCCTTCCTTTGGCTATTTTTTGGGGCAGCTTTCTAGAGAATTCTTATGCCTTATCTCCTCACCCAGATATCATATGTTCCAGAAAATTCCCTGTTTCTACTGTGTTTATTTTTTTGATGATCTTAGATGAATTAGTACTTGGACAAAGAATGAACCATGTTATTCTCTCATGAGCTTGTTAAGGCCAAAAGAGACATCTGGAATTCTCAATAATAAGAGTGAGTAACAGCAGGAGCTGAGTTCATTGAAAAACCAGGGCTGAGGAATGATCCGTTTGACCCAGTTCAGCCTTGCTAATGCTGACTATCAAATCCTGTAAGAAGGTAGCTAGCCCAGTTGAACCAGACACTTTTTGACCTGCTATACTACACTTAGAAGTGAATTTGATAGGAACTACAAAAAGGAAAAAAAAAAAAAGGACTGTCAAAGCCAGGAGATATCCCTTGTCGACATGTGTTATCTATATGGGTGCTCCAGTATCTTTGTACTTCAAATGTGAGCCCACTCTACCCAAAGTAAGTGATACAGAAGGGAGAGAGTATCCCCAGTTTGAAAAGAGAAGATTTGTTTGTCATATTCTGTCCTTGCTTTACCTACTTAATAAATTCTTTTGTAAAAGCTATTTAATATCAACTGATTAACTGCCATGGCAGAGGGCAAGTATGCCACATGGGGGATCATGGGCAACCAAAAAAACCCCTCAGGGTTACCTATTTAACTCTTTAAGTTTTCCTCTAGGGACCCAATCTATCTAAGGGAGCAGAAGAATGAGCCCAGAGAAATATTAATAAATCAAAAGGGATTAAAACATTGACAGTGCTTAAGATAAATGGGAATCTATTTGGGAATCATGATCCCTTGGGAGATGGGGAAAAGATTGGATCAAGAGATGTTGCGAGCATTGAACTGTCTAGCTTGTCTATGTGTCACCAGAGCTTAGTTAGCATATAGTAAGTACTTAATAAATGCTTTCCATTCTTTCATTCCTACTACCTAAAGATCGGAGAAAAAATTATGCCTATTCCTCTGGGAAGGAAAGAATGTCAATAATCATGCAAGTACTGAACAACTACCTTCCTTTCCCAACTCTACCCCCCCAAAAAAACTGTATTTCCCACCCTCCTGTCTCCTCCAATACATACTTTGGGAGGCTCAGTAGTCATCTTGATGCTGACTTGCAGGATGGAGATGGGAAAGTCAGGATGGGGGCTGGAACTGAGCCACAAGCGAAAAGCTGAGTGTGGCTCCTCCACCTGCAGTTGCTCCACAAGCTTATCCAGTTGTGGCATCCAAGAAAGTGATAGGTGGCAGTTGGCCAGGAATACCCAGTGCCCTGCAGAACCAGATACCAGGTTCAAATCTCTCTTTCGGTGGATCTTCCTATTTTTATACTTTCCACTTAGTAGAGTTAAAATACCTGGACCACAGCCAAGATTCAGTCTAGGAGGGAAAGGTCTAAGATTGCTAATGATATGAATGATATGGGACATGACAGAGGTAAGGACTGGGTCTGGTTCAAAAATTCTGAGATGGAAAAGGGGAGAGGAGAGCTTTGTTTGGCAACTGCAGGATAATGAAATATCACTGACCTTGTTGTACACCATCACGGATGAGTCGAGCAGCAATGGGAGCTTGGCCCTGACCCAGAGACAAGGCGTGGAAACGCTGGCCCATGCCTATCTGCTCTGCTAGTTGTAGCAGAGCACTAGTAGGATCTACTCCGGGGGACAGGATAAAGATGAGTGGTGTACGTGGTGTTGAATCTTCCATTACCTATCCAGAATGCAGAGTAGAACTTCAGGTAATGGTTAAGCTAAAGAGGGAGTGCAGAGCATCATCTGGTCCAGAAAGGGGGAAGAGAGATTGGAACCACTGACCGATTTCATATTTAACACAGGAGGCTCAATGAATCGGGAACCTAGATTGGAGACGATGAAAGATGTAACACAGAAAGCCACTCGGTCTTGGCGAAGGGATCGAACAATTAGCATCCGCTGCATCTCATTGCAGGCATTTTCCCACTCACCTAGGAGTTGAAGCAGCATGGCACAGAGGTTAGGAAGATGAGCATGTACCTGAAGCATAAATGTTTATATAGGTAATATAGGGCCAGATACACAAATAAGGGTATGTGAAAAGAAAAGGAGGTGAGCAAGGAGACTAAAGGACCATGGTTCTTATACCAGGAAGCATCGCCTTCTCAGGTGCTGAGTGGGTGTACCACAGGTTCCAGTCACGAGGATATTGTTCAAAGGAATTCATAAGCCCATGAAAGTTAGCCAGTTTGTCCAACTCGGTAATGTTGTCCCAGTTGGCATCAGCCAACCAGCTTGTACAAGGATTGTCCATCTGATCTTCCCTATCCAAGACCTGAGAGGAAGATTGAAAAGAACAACAACTGTGGAGAGATGGTTAACAGTAAGTCAAAAAGTAATTTCTCAGGACTGAGATAAAGGTCCCGGCATTCTGTTGAGACAACTTCCCCTAGAACACTGGAAGAGTTAACAATAAATTTAGTTGAGGAATATAAGGTTCTAGAACCCTCTAGTGGTACATGGAGACAGCACAGTTCAAATTAAGTAGCAGAAAGCCAAGCACCCTCTGCCGGTCACCCAAGGACAGTTCTTGCTTTCTCCTGAGCACCTTGGTCAAGGCTATACACCCCTTAGTAGGGCAGACACTGTTAGTTTTGTATTTGTATCCTGCTTAATCAAATGAAGTGAATCAATACTACAGAAGTGTTTGTGCTGGCTTTATAATCCTGGGCAAATTGCTCAACCAAGATTACAGAATTATAAAATTGTGACTTGTAGACAACACTGATTTTTGATAGCGTCTACTTGCCATCAGTTGCCTATACCAATGAAGTCACAAGTCTAGTCCAAATCCTGACCTACCCTAGGCCCGCTTCAAAAAAACCCTAATAAGCAGTTGGGTTACAGTTAAATAAATGGGTAAAAGTAAACAGAAGACATAAGTGAACAAACTGTATGCCAATTTTCCAATGACAAAAAGAGGGTACAAAAGTTCTTGCTACAGCGCTTACTGACTTCATGAATCTTGTGCCAGGTGTCTACTCTTGCTCACCAAAACACAGGCCCACCAACCCTCTGAACATTTCCCCCCTAGCCAAGCCTCTAAAGCTCTGGCCCTGTCTTTCTAACTATACCTCCTAGCGTAGACACCCTATACTGATTCTACACTCTGTCTACACGTCTGTCACACTTACCACACCTCCTCGTAGAAAAAAGTTGTACTCATCCATGTTGAGTTTCCCAGAAGTCTCTAGGATTTTGGCGCACATTTGAAAACTGAAGAGCAACTTGTGGCGCTCAAAGAGTGTCCTAGAGGTGTATCTATGGAGAAACAGGAAGGAGAGTTTGAAGCTGAAGGTGGGGAGGAAAAGACTAAAAATCAGAATAGGTAATTAAGTGGAAGTTCAATACCTATCCAAATAAAATCTCAAAATTCCCAAGGTGGGACAGTACCTTTAAAACATTTAATAGAGCCCCTTCATTTCACAGATGAACTTTTCACAGAGAACATTTGCCCAAGGCCATTCCACCAGCTAATGAAATTATTGGGACTTAGAACCCAGTTTCTCTAACTTCCCATTTGGAGTTTTTTGCTTGTTTGCTTGCTTTTTAAAAAATATATACATTTTTATTATAGCTTTTTATATACAAAACATATGCATGGGTAATTTTTCAACTATGACCCTTGCAAAAATTTCTATTTCAATTTTTCTCCTCCTTCTCTCCACCCCCTCCCCTAGATGACAGGTAGTCCCATACATGTTAAATATGTTAAAGTATATGTTAAATACAATATATATATATATATATATATATATATATACATGTTTATATAGTTATCTTGCTGCACAAGAAAGATCAGATTTAGAAGAAGGTAAAAATAACCTGAGAAGAAAAAACAAAAATGCATTGCTTGGGTTTTTTTGAAAGGCAACTGGGGTTAAGTGACTTGCCCAGGATCACACAGCTAATAAGTGTTAAGCATCCAGATCCAGTACTCTATCCACTACACCTTCTAGCTGCCCCCTCACTCCCAATCAAGGGACTAAGTAGAGATCTAGCAGACCTGTAGACAGCATAGGTGTGGTATTCATTAAGGTAGTCAATGCGGTCCTCAAGTTTGTTGCTTCGGTGGCTCTTATCAATGCTGAGGATGAAGAGGCTGATGTAGGCATCCAAAGAGAACTGGTACATTGGGTCAATTCGACCCATATCGTTGAGTACAAAAAATAGTACTGAAGCACGCTGGGCACAGGGACGATATGCCTATAGGGGAAGCATCAGGGTTACATAGAGAGGGGCAAAGAGATGGAGATGAGGGAGGGGAAGTGCTGAAGGCAAACATCCTAATAGTTAGCAGTTGACCTAGGGAGCTCAAGAATTGTAGAGTATTAAAGTTAGAAAACCGCTTCATTCCAAACCTCACATTTTATAGATAAGAAAATGAGTCAGAGAAGAGAAGTGAGTTGCTCAAGATCAGACAAATAGTTACAAAGCCTGGACTAGAGTTCTGGCCTCCTGCCTTTTTGAGTATTTTGCACACCTCACGGGCTAAGTCAATATTGATCTCTGTAGTCTCACTGGTCTCCAGCTGCTCGGTCACTTCAATGGCTGTCACCTTGGAAGTCTGTAGGGTGTTGACCAGCTGTACATCATCTAACAGAGATCCTGTGGCTTCATTCAGCAACCTGAAGAGGAGACCAAAGAATACATGAGAGAAGGGGAAGAAGGAGCCTGATGACAACAGCTGGGCAGTGAGGATCCTTGAGCCCCATTAATTTCCTTCTGCCACAGATTTCCAGCAGCTTCCAGAAGGATCAGCTTTCCTGGCAGCAGATAGATAGCTCCAAACCCTGAAGCTGACGAGAGCTATCTTTGTAGGAATCTCCAATCAGGGACTGAGGAGAGGAAGATGAGTGGAAGAATGGGAAAGGAGACTGAAATGTTCAGCCATTTCTTAAGGTAGCTGGTTTATCCATCCCCAGAAGGTTGAACACAAGATGGATAGATATAAGAGTGTCTCTTGTATCAGGATGGTTTTAAGAGTCTCACCTGAGAATCTCATCCTCCAGTTCTTTGATTTTCCTCTTGCCAGCAGCAATATTGATAACCAATGAATCTTTCTGTTCCTCAAGCTCAGGCCGTTCCTTCCTCACTACAATGCCCAGTAGCTGGGCTTCAAGGCCCTGGGAGCACAAAGATTTAGGACAGGTATACTACTTGAACATTCCTTCACAAGATTCTCTCCATTTCATTTTTCATCTCTCCTCAACCTCTAAGGGTACACCTCCCAGACTTCTTCTCTTCCCTCAGTCAAGGAAGTGCCTTCTTCTAGACCCAAGCCTTACCTGTTCCTTGACAGCGAAATTGACAATGGTAGTTTTGGCTGAAGTCTCTGGACTGTAGTGAGGGTTGGACAGTTTAGTGGTGATATAGAAGCGAAAATCAGGATTGTAGTCCACCTCTTTTTCTCCCAGACGCATCAGCAGCTTGCCCCCTGAACCCATAGCAAGATTAACCCTGAGCTCCAGCTTCCCCTGGAAGTGACAGACCCACTCCCTAATGGCCCACCAATGAAAAGAAGAGGATAGGAAACCTGTGAGACTTCATAGTCAGGCCTAAATCCCAACCATGACTAACTGAAGAGATAAAAGAAGAAGTAAGAAAATTAGCTTCCTCTCCCTCTTGATTCCAACCCTACCACTCTAGCCCTTATCCTGGGCCTAACCAATTCGGGTGACAGACTTGTTGAGGACAGGAGACAGTGTGGGATCCAAGTATTCCTGAACATTCTGCAAGAGTACTGGATTCCCATACTGGATGGACCCTTCTAGGATACGAAGGTAGTCAGTCATTTGTAGATCAATGACCTTCAAGCCCTGAAAATAAGGTAGAGATAAGGGAACAATGCTCCATCACAAAAGGCAGAAGACAAACTAAATTAGGATAGGGCTCCAGGAAAGGGAATAGAGTTTGGCCAAAAAGGAAATTTTCATTTAGAGCTGAGGTGTTCTTGAACTAATTAAAATATAATTGGGAAATGTTTAACAAAATCACTAAAAATACAATAAAATATAGATAATGCTAATTTGTGGTTGTTGTTTTTTTAGTTTGGTTTTTTTTTTACATTTGACTTTGACACCATTGATTTAGAGGACTTAAGTAATTGAGGTCAACCAGAAACGAAAAGATGTGGGCAATGCTTACCTGGCTGCCCTCCATATTCTTGATCCACTTCAGGGCCTGACCTTGGGGGTCAATCATCAATGCCCACCTGGAGAAGGAAAATAGACTCAATTTAGCTGGGTTGAAGCAAGCCCTGAAAGAGTTTCTGGACCTTCTCCTTACTTCACCAATTCCCCTTACCTGTTACCACGAGTGACAATAATGCCATTCTCAGTGGAAAAATTATCAGAGGGCAACCCTTGAATGTTCCAGTCTCGGACCTTGGTGGGGTTGGAAAGGAAGCTGTCGAAGGTAAATCCAGGTGAACAGGGGACTTGCAGCTCCCGGATCTGTGCAAGGGATATCCTGATATCTCAATCACCAGATTCAAATCCATAGTTCCCCATATTCTTTTCTGTCTCCTTTTATATCCCTATCCTTTGAGTTGGAACTCAAAGATTTCAATTAGTCATTTCTTGAACCTTTATTTCTAAAAACACCCTGCTCACCTTTTTGACCCAGATTTGGGAAACAATCTCATCACGATAATTGGTCAAGAAGGGACCCATGTAGGACAGGAAAGCAGCTGCCAAGAGACAATCTCCTACAAGGTAGCCCAGGTCCTCCTCTAGGCCCTTTGGAAAACATGAGGAAGCATTAAAGGCATTAAAAAATTCTCCTCTGCAAACTGTCTAGGTAAGAAACTCTCTTCTTAAAAGGCCTACCTCATTAATATATATTAATATATTGTTAATTATATTATATTAATTAACAATAATATATAATATATGTTTATTTATATAAAATGTTGTGAACCATCTTTTTTCCCCACTCCAAGTTGTTAAAAAGAACAAGAAGCAAAGGTTTTAATTATTTAGTGTTTCCCCGTCTTCTCAAAGCCTTTATTCAATCACTCTATAATTATTCAACCACAATATACAACACTTACCAACACTAGTTTAGAAATTCCCCTCCATATTTTTGTGGTTTATATTCTGAAAGTTCTGTCTCTCCTATTAAACTAAAAGCTAACTGAAGGCAAAGACAATGAGTTCTCCTTCCTTTTCAATTTTCTTAAGGTACTTTGTTTAGGTCACTTGTCATATGATAGTGTGTATCATAGTTATTACTATAATTCTCCTGTATTAGACTGTAAGCTACTTGAGGAGAGACATTATGTCTTATCTGAACTTTGTATCTCACTCAGCATGAAGCTTTAGTATTCTATAATAGCACCCAAAAGATGCTTAATAAATGGGATTTTACTGCCTACTTCAACAAGCACTTAGTAAGAGCCTACTGTGTGCCAAGTGCTGAGTTAGGCACTATGAATATGAAAAGCAAAAACCTTACATTTTATTTTATAGTTATATTTTTTGAGTATGCTTTATTCCCTAATAGGTTTTAAGCTTCTTGAGGTCAAGAATCATGTAATTTTTCAACTTTGTATCTCTACAATCAAGTGCTTTGCAGAGAGTAGATATCTAATAAGAGTTTAATGAATTGTTTGGGATGGAATGTCTTTTTTTCTACTCATATCGGCATTCAGTCTAAAATATTCTGTACATGGAACATGTGTTAGTACACCTTGATTAGTACATCCTTCCACAAACCTAAGGCAGTTTTTAAAACATAAGTGTTTTAAACACAAGTCTCCCCCAATTCTTAACCCAAAGGAAAAAGACTTTTTTTACTCCCTCCTCATCCTAATGTAAGGATTCTTCTAAATTCAAAACTCTGGCTGCCATAGTGGGAATCCCTGTGGTCACTGCTGAAGAAATAGGAGGGAACATACCTACCCAATCACCTTACCTTTACATTTTCTTCCCATCGGGCTTTCTCGCCTGACAGCCCAGACACCAGCATCCCAGCCCGTTCTAGTTTCAATTCCATCTCCTCTGACTTCTTCCGGAGTTCTTCCTTTTGTGCCAGTTTTTCATCGTATTGTTTCTTTAGCATTTCCAGCTTTTCAGCCACCTGGGGGAGGCACAGAACAAAGGGATAGCAGATGTCTAAACATGAGCCATAATGATATGAAGCAAGATCCTTCAAGATTCTTTTTTTCTCCCTCCTCCTTCTCCTCCTCCGCTTCCCTCCCTCAGTTTTGTGTATTTGGGGGGAGGAGGGGAGTGAGAGGGTGGGGATTAACCTGACAGAGAAAAGCCTCTCGTGATTCAGTCACAGTCAACAGTCTTTTGAAATTCTATGGGAAACTGTATTGTGATTTGTACCCTTGGGGACACTCAGGTCAATAAACATATGAACCTACAATGTTTCAGACATTATACTAGACAGTGAAACTACAAGTTAATATACAAACATATGTAGCTCTTATATTCTATTTGTATCACATTCTGAATATTTCATAATACACTGAATATAAAGAGAATAAATACAAAGTAGTTAAGTAGAAGGGGAAAGGGACTAAGTATTTATGTAGTCCCTCTTTGTGCCAGAGACTAGGCTAAGTAAGCCCTTGACAAATATCTCATTTGATCCTCCCAATTCTATGAGGTAGATGCTATTATTATGCCCATTTTATGCGCAAGGAAACTGAAGCCAAAAGAGATCAGGTGATTTGTCCAGGGTCACATTCTGAGACTGGATTGGTACTGAGATCTTCCTCACTGTGGACTCAGTGCTCTCTATCCATTATACCACCTAGCATTAGGAGTTGAAGTCACAAAGCTGAGAGATTGAAGGAATGGTTTAAGAGTAACAGGAAAATTTAGGAAAGGAGTTATTTTTTTTTTGGGGGGGGGGAAGCAGGTAAGTTCTGTTTTAGACATTTTGAGTTTGGAATGTCTCCAGGACAACTATTATGTATACCTAAAGCTCAGGGTACAGATTGGGATTGGATACATAGATCTGTAATTCACCTTCATAGAGATGATAATTCAGAGCTGAAGAAGTTAGCAAGAATCTATGGAGAAGTGAAGAGGACCCAGGAAATGTGGCCTTAGGGGACATATACATTTAAAAAGCATAATATGAATGATAAGCCAGCAAAGGAGGGTGAGGAGTGTTGAGCTGAGTACAAAGAGAAACAGGAAACAAAATGACAAATGCAGTAGAGGTGCCAAGAAGGATAAAGACTGAGAAAAGGCCAACAGTTTTGTCCACTAAGAGATTGTTGGCAGATTGCTTGATTTTTCAGAAAGGAGCTGAAGGGAGGGAAGGATAGAATTTGAAACTCAAAACTTTTTTTAATGTTAAAAATTGTTTTAACATTAATTGGAGAAAAAATAAAATATTTTAAATGTGGGGGGGAGGAAGGAAGAAGAGAGAAGGAGGGGGAGAAGAAGGGAGGGAGGGAGACAGGGAAGGAAGGAGAGAGAGAGATTATAACTGAAGAAAGCAGCATCAGCACAGAGTGGTAAGATTGTGAAAATTTGCATAAGGTTGGGAGTGACAAGAGAGGAAGTGAAGGCAATCTCTATGACTTTGACCAAAGAAAGAGATATTAGACAATGGGTGAGTGTGATGGAGTCTAGTGAAGATTTTTCAAGGATGGAAGAAACTGGCCATATTTAAATGCAACAGATAAGAAATTGGTAGATCAAAGGACTTGTAAGATTAGAGGAGAAATTTGCTAGCTAAAACAACAAAGGATAGAGTCAAAGGTACATGTTACTGGTCATAAGAGATTGGGAAAAGGATAAGAAAAAGGGAGATGATGTCAAGGGATTTAGAGATAAATAAAAAGGGTTAAGAAGCTCATGATGAATGACCTCAATTTTTTCATCCTTTTCATTTCCACCCAAATGACCCAAATGAGACCATCAGCAAACACATGATTAGAATGTCAGTGAAGATCATCATATTTCCAGTAGTCCAGGAATCCAGGATAGTAAAGGATAGAAAGAAACCTTTGAGTTAGTGTAGTATCATCAAAATAACATTGGCTTTGAAGGCTTTTAAAGTATAAAGCACACAAATAACCCTGTGGCCTCTTGGCAATCACTTCACCTCTGGGCTTCAATTGGGTCAGCCATAAAATGAGTTGTACTACATGAGGTCCTTGCCAGCGCCAGTCATTCCATGATCTACATTTGTTAGGAAGAGGGGAAGCCAAAGCATCTGACTGCCAGGATTGCTTAAGAGTCTCCTACTTTAGTATAAATAACTCCTAAGGGGGTTCACAGCTCTTATGTTCACATTTTGATATAATTATCTATTGAATTACCCACAGGTAACTCCTGAATTAATCCCCAGAAACCCCATCAAAGGAGATCCTTTCTTGATTCTTTATAGTGTCCCAATGCTGTTTCCTGGGACAACCTAGATCAGGAATGGATCTGAACTAGGGGTGTGGAAGAAGAGGCTGTGGAGCAAATGTGAATTAGGTGGGGAGAAACAGATTTTGTGGGGTAAGCTGAGTAGAGTTCTAGTGAAAGCCTGACGGACCTCCCGAAGCTTCTCCTGGGCTTCAGCTAGTGCTGCTTGCTTCTCCTGCAGTTGGGCCAGGGCAGCATTCATCCGGGCCCTCTTAGGCTCCACCACTCGGTAGAGGCGCCCATACAGCTGAGAGAAGAAATGAGATTGAGAATCATCCTTGCTTATACATCCCTTGATTATTTGTCTTCTTCCCCTGTCTTTTCTCCCAGTTTTCCCTTCCCTCAATCCTTTCCATTATTTTCTTTTCCCAAGTCTCCCCCTTTTCCTCTCCTTTTCCCCAGCCTTGACTTTACCTCCATGGCCCGGACCCACATACAGAGAGATTTGGCAGCAAGAGCGACTCGGCCAATGATGTCAGGCTGAAAGTCAGGCTGGGCGCAAAAAGCTCCAATCTTCTTCAGCACTTTATCTGAGATGTTGTCTTTGTCAAAGTTGATCAATGACTTGATGAAGTTCGGATCCCCTTTGGGATGGAGGAATCTTGGCCAGAGGATCGGGTCTAGTGCATTCTCCTCTCCCCACACCCAAAGATTGGATATCTGCCCTGACCTTTGCCTTGAGATCTGTCACTCTTGAGGCCCTTCTTCCTCTTCCCCCACTCCATATCTAATCAGTTCTAAGTCTCATGGTTTCTACCTTCTCTCACACATCTCTCTTACATGTTCCTTTTTCTCCTCTGTCACTGTCACCATCGTGGTACAGGTCTTTTATCACCTCACACCTGAACTACTCTAATAGTTTTGTCTCTCTGCCACAAACCTCTCCCCACTATTGTTCAAGTTCTATTCAGATTTTAAATTGATCTTCCTAAAGCACAATGGTCATGTCCAATGACTCTCTATTACTCCCATTAATCAAATATAAAATGCTCTAACTTTGGTTATTAAAGACCTCCATAATCTAGCCTCATCCTACTTTCCAATTTTTTTTACACTTCATTCCCTGCACATATCTGCAACTTAATGGCAGTGGTTTCTTTGCTTCTCCTGGCACAAAACACTCCATTTTCACTGTATGCCTGGTACTCTTAACTTCCTGCTTTTTTTGGTTCTTTCAAATCTTGGTTAAAGTTCTGCCTTCTCTAAGAAGCCTTTCTGATCCCTCTTAGTTCTAGGGACTTCCCTCTGTTGATTATCTCCAATTTATCCTATACATATCTCAGTTGAACATAGTTGTTAACATGTCTCTCATGCCTGGCACATAGTAGATGATAAATAAATGCTAGTTGATTGACTCTTATTTGGGGGGGGGGGGGAACAGCTTACTCAAGTAATCCACATTCCAAACCAGGCATTCAGCAACTTTTGGCCTTCCCCTTTACCTAGCTGCCTTTTGGCCTCTACCCAGGTGGGCTCATTTCCACGAAGGATCATAACAGCTTGCATCACCGTTTCCACTTGGGTGGGTGGCCGTCCATATGATTTGATCTCTCCAATATCCTTCTTATTCAGGGATTCTAGAGCCTAAGAGGTAAAGATCAGTTCAGCAGACAGGAAGGTAAATTTATTGAGTAAGACCTAGCTGAGGGCTCCACTACTCTTACTCAATCCTTGAGTAAGGATTAGATTTAGGGCAGCATTACTGAGGTCTTTAACAGATTATTAGCAACAGCCACCTTTTGTCTCATTCCCAGCCCAAGTTTTTTCCCCCCTCCCAAAAGCACTCCTGGATACCCTCATGGCCTCCTCCAGTGCAGGCAATGCCTCCTCCAAGTCCTTCTGGGCATTTTCTGCCAGTGCTTTGCACTTTACTTCCTCCACTGCAATCTTCTCACTATTAGCTGTAACAGCCTAGGGGTGGAGAAAAAACAAGGCTCTCAGCTCTGCCCCCCTTTCCCAGTTGTTAAGATAGAAAGGTAAGCAAAGAATTTGAGAGAATATGAAACAAAGGAAGAATTGCCCTGTCTCCCACCTGGCCTCTTCCATGGACACAAGGACATAGCTTTTTTTTGTGTCTCTTCTTTCCAGGGGTACCCCAGATGGGACTGTATTGGAATTCCATCCCAAGATAAAAGTGTTTGTGAGTTTCAAAAGGTATAGAGGTTCTGGGAGGACTCTGAGGCAGACAGTAAGGGAACTCTCCATCACATAGAGGAAACCCTTGAATTATGAGTTCTTCTCCCACCTTCACCCCACCAAACTTCTATAAGGACAACTGAAACTAAGCCCATGCTTCAAGAAATGGGTCCTATTATAGGCCAAGTCATCTATGTTACAAATTCTTGAAGAGGAACCCTAAAAGGTGAAGCCTATGCAAATCCAAGAAATAGTTTTTCTTTTCATCATAATTCCCTAGGAGCAAGACTTCTCCAATCAAAAGCAATACTTTCCTTCACTGGACTTTTATTATAGTCTGTACCTCTCTTATGCATTAATAATATCAGAATACAACTAATTACAGAATGATCCTATCTTTCCTGCTTTAAAATAACTGAGATCATATATCTTATTTATCTTTGCATTCAGGTAAATAGATGGCTCTAAATATGCACACCTATTGCCCTGAGCTGCACTGAAGGGGCAGCTGCCTTTTCCAAACCTTTTGCTGTTCATCAGCTTCTCGCTTCTGTTGTACAATGATAACCAGGTATTCTTCACACTGTTTCTGGAACTCTGCCACCTTTTGTTTGGCTTCCTCAAGCTCCAATGACATCACTTGCACCTTCTCCCGAGTTTCATCAATCTTAAACAGCCCAGTCCGAAGCTTATTGGCTTGGTCTAATAGTTCCTGCTTCTTCTCTGCCAGCAATCTAAGGAGCAGAGTAGGAGTATCATCATAAGAGGGAGCTTGACCCGCTGGTGGCAGGCTGAGATGGACATCCCAGAGTAAAAAGAACCAGGAAGCTGGTATTCCTTGATTTCAGTAAATATGAATTTCAGAGAAGTGATTGGATCCAAAGCAATATTTCCCCAGCAGCCCATCAAATCACTTTAGGATATCCTAAAGATACCCTTATTATATAGTAATGATCTGTGTGGGGGAGAAGTAAACATAGTGTTAAACATAGCAGAGAAAGGGATGAGGATACCATGAAGTATATGCATCTATTTCCTTCGATAGCATCCATCATTCAGTCTCAAAATCTTCCTGTCTTGATTCTTCCATCTCTTTTTACAGCCAATCAGCCATTAAGTCCCAGCAATTCTTTGTTGGGGGTGCTGCTTGAATTTGTAACTTTCTTTCCATTCCTATTGCCATCTCATCAATTCAGACTCATTGGATTATTACATTATGATATAATTATGACAACTATCATTGCCTTCCAATCTATACTTTTCAAGGTATTCTGAGTACCACTGGATTAATTTTCTTAAGAATACTATTTTTTGTCCCATATGAGCCTTGCTCAAAAAAAAATATATTAATTATAGCCTGAAATCCTTAGCTTGGTATTCCAAGGCCTTATACATTTGGAAATTGAACTTCCTCTCCAATTTTATCTTCTACTGCTCCCTAGCAGAATCATGGAGTATTACAGATAGAAGGGACCCCAACTTCACTACACAGATGAAGAAACTGTAGCCCATAGTAGTTAAGTGACTACAGATCATGCCATGAAGCCTCTGCTTTACCCTGGCTAGTCTAATTAACTATCCCTTTGTTCATTCTATAGTTCTTGCCCATAATATCCTTCCTTCTCTCTTCTTCTATTTTCTAAGTTTTATGAACCCTACCCACCTTCTCTAAGAAACCTACCTTCACATACCACTCCAATCCATACTGATCTTTCCTTTTTCTGAACTCTTAGAACACATTTTACTGTTTTTGTGACTTACTTGACAATTATTCCTAGTTCGCGCACAAGTTGAAAAGTCATGCCTTCTTTGAGAAGTGCATGAAGCTGTTTTATACAAAAGTGCTAAAGTACCAAGAGTATTAAATTGCATTTAGATATGTCTAGAATGAAATTTATTATGGTTCCTCACTACTGATGGTCTTCAAGCAGGAACTACATGACCATTTATTGGGGATAGTGGGGAAGAAGCCAGGGTAGGGTTAGAAGGTGGGTAAGGCAGGCATCAAGGAAGCTGGAAGGAAATCATCCCAGTGAGGCAGCTGGGGAACTAAGAACAATGTCAATGTCGTCTAACCTGTGAAGGTACAAATTGGACTAGATGATTTCTGAGGGATTTTCTAGTTCTGAAAATCTGTGATACTACATACTATCTTTTTTTCAGTTGAAAAGAAAATGATATATTATGTATATGTTTTGTTTCCTCAAAATAGTGACTACTTCAAGTTCAGGGCCCATGTTTAATATTTTCCTCAATATCAAGCATAGTATTTACTTGCTATCACATAGTACTGATCAATAAATGTTAAATAAGTGGGATAACAACTCATTTCTGTAGCACTTCATGGTTTAAAATATACTTTCCTCATGATTTAGGTATTGCAAATAGTATCTTCACTATATAAATAAGAAAAATTTCACAGGGGATAGATGATTTGCCTGGTGTCATACAACTATTACATGCCAGAGCTGTGGCATTTTAT
Organism: Sarcophilus harrisii; assembly: GCF_902635505.1. Taxonomy (NCBI): domain Eukaryota; kingdom Metazoa; phylum Chordata; class Mammalia; order Dasyuromorphia; family Dasyuridae; genus Sarcophilus; species Sarcophilus harrisii. The sequence continues at coordinate 289,957,378 of NC_045429.1, read as the reverse complement.
ATATATATATATATATATATATATATATAAAATATATTCAGCTGGAAAAGGAAGTAAGATAGGCAGACAGATGCACCAGCAGACACTTGGAAAAGGAGAGGAAAAGAAGCTGGATAAATTCTGACTTTCAAAGGTTTATCATGGTCTGAAACAAACTGTGAAACAGGTCCAGAGGATAGAAACAGCCAGTCAAGTGTTGGAATGTGGTCAATACTAAGAAGCACATTCAGAAGATTAGGAGGGCTGATGAAAAATGCTATCCACTTCTAGAGGGAAAATTAATGAACTCTGAAGAAAAGTAAAGCATACTTTTTTCACTTTTTTTCTTGCCTTTTTTTTTTTTTTTTGCAACATGAAGAAAGCGGAGAGAATTTGGAATTCAAATTTGTTTTGAATGAATGTTAAAAATAAGTAGATAGGGGCAGCTAGGTGTCGCAGTGGATTAGAGCACCAGGCCTGAAGTCAGGAGGACCCGAGTTCAAATTTAGCCTCAGACACTTAACATTTCCTAGTTGTGTGACCCTGGGTAAGTTAACCCCAATTGCCTCAGCCAAAAAAACAAACAAACAAAAAAACAAATAATAATAAAAAAGGCGATCTCTCTCTATATATATATAAATGAATGAATGAATTTTTCAAATGAAGATTATGAGTCATGCTTTCTTTCTTTCTGTCATGAGTTAAAAAAAAATAAGCCCTCCCTTCCACATCCCTGCTCAATTTATCATAATCCACCATCTCCCAAACTCTCTATTCCTCAGTACTTTTCACATCATCTCTGACAATTTTCTATCTTACATATATAGATTTCTTTAACTACCCCATGTCTTCATACTTTTTGTATCCAGAAACGAGTTCCAAGTAGTTGGTGGGAGTGACATAATTGTATCTTCGAAGTTCCAAAAGCATCTTCTGGGAGTAGCGGGCCACTGACCAGTGCATAGTGACGAAAATCTGGGCAACTTTCTTGTGGATCTAAGGGTAGTAGGAGCAGGATGTGAGGGGGACAGGAAGGATAAGAAGACAGAGAGGAAGGAAGAGTTCAGACAACAAGGGCTAGAAGTGGAAGAAGGGGCAGAGGTTGCCAGGGATATTATTATAAAGAAAAGAGTTCTCACATTTTCCTCAGGACCAAGGTCCACACCCACGAGGTACTTCTCAGCTACCTCCAGCAAGGCCTCCCGGGGCCATTCAGAGAACCAATTGATAGTTGTGCAGTTCACCAGGGCTGGATATTGTCTAATCCAGTTCCTAGGGGTATGGGGCAGTGTGATCCACTCAAAGGTCCAACCCTGGCTTCCCCAACCCATGTTTATTCTCCCAGTCCCTGGCTTTATACATGTACATATTAGTCATCATTTCTCTGGTCTATATGAAGTTCTCAGGTCTCTAGTACTTCTTTCTTAGTCTTTGCTTATTTCAAGAACCACATTACCTTCAATCTAAAGGTAATCCCTCCCATACCAACCCTGGCCCTCAGCCCTTCATTCAACTCTCTCCTAAAAATTGAATGATCCTGAAAAGTGACAAGATCTATTTGAGGAAAAGGGAACTGTAAGAAGAGCTAGGGAACAAGACAAGCAGGTCTCAAAGGAAAGCAGGTTATCAAGGAAGGGGCCTCAAAGAGAGGGCATGAGACTCCCAGAAAGGATGTAAATAGGGCTCACCTGAAAGGATCCCCCACAGGGCTGAGGCAAAGTACAATATGCAGATTGTTCCTCACACGTTCAATGAGATAGGCAAAGAGACTATCTGAGGTCTCAGACACCTGGTCTGCCTTTGCCTGGTCTATGATCTGTCTCTGGATCTGGAGGAGAAGACATAGTAGAGTCAGAAGGACTGGCATCAAGGAAGTCAGGGGGAAAGCAAGATGTGGAATAGTAAAGCCGTAGGGAGGCCAGCAAAGTCTCTTTCAGGAAAAGGGGATAAAAGAGCATCATGACCACCTAACTGCACCAGATAAAGAGATAATGGCATTGTTGGGGCTTATTTATTATAGAGTCAGGTATATGTGGGGGAGGTGGATTTGGCTGATAGGAAACACCACCTACCTCCTCAAACTCATCACTTTTATAGAGGTTGGGGACCTCACCCGAACTGAGAATATTGTTAATATCTTCCAGGAAAGACTGGTCAGCAATCTGAGTGTCCACAAAAAGGAAAGAGGTGGCCTTCAGATCTACCCCAGCCTGGCGGTAGAGACGCTTGATATCTATGCATGAAGAAGGAAGCAAAAGGGAAAGATTACAACATTCTCAGTTTTCCATCATGACTTACATCCAGGGTGACAAGAGAATCTAGAAATAGAGGGCCCCAAATCACAGATCGCTAAAGGACAGACAAAATGATAAATTTACTCTTATTCCTTTTCTGGAACCCAGAATTCTACCCCCTTCTCCTAGAAGCTTCTGGTTCTCTTTACTATGCCCTTTCCTAATTCTTTTTGAAGTTATCACCTCTTTCCCTTTTTCCCAATAACCCTCACTCAAACCCCAATTTGGCCTCAAAAAAACCAAGCAACCTGGCTCTCAAGTCTGAGGTTTTTCTTATTCCTGAGACAACTCCCCAGTAGCCTCACCATCTCGGAACTCCTGCTTTCGGTAATGCTTGGTAACTTCAATCTGGAAGGTAATATACTCGCAGATGGAGGATGCCAAACGGGCAAGGCTCTGGCGTCCACTGCCTCCAATTCCTACCAATAGCATGTTACCTCGAGGTTGTCCAATAACTCGTACTATCCGAGTAACTGTGATGATATTGAAAGAGACTCTACATTGCAGGACCACACATTCAACAACTTAAATTATCAGTGTTTTATCTTAAAAGAGGGTATCTGAATCTATTGTAAAGACCACCAAATGATTTAAGGCAAGACCATAAACTCTCAGGGCAAAGAAGGTGTCTTGTTCAAATCTAAAAGGGCCCATTCTCCATATATGATAAAACTATGTGTAGAATTTTCAGAGACCCAACTCTCTACTGTTGTCTCCTCATCTAGTTCCTAGGATCTCCAAAAATGCTTTTATTGACCAACAAAGAAGTTTACCATATTCACCAGGTCTTACTTCCAATGAAAAAATTAACTTCTACCCCCAGAGCAATGTCCAGGAAAAAATATCAAAGTTTCATGAACTCTAGTTAGGGGGATGAGAAGAATGAAAGCCCCTTCCCCCACACTGAAGAAGATGGAAAAGGGAAAGCTCACTGTGTTCAATAGCTTCACGGAACAGCACCAGCTGTATTTGCACAACACCAGGAGACAAGTTGTACTCAGCCAATGCAGTTTCCATGGCTGTCTTTAGTAATGTCAGGTCAACCAAGTCTTCATATACTTTGGGCTCCCTCATGAAGTCCCCTAAGCAAAGGGAAAGCAGAACTGCAGTACCTGGTCTTCCTTTTCCCTCCTATCAACTACTACTCTAAGACTGAAGAATCTAGTCTTCCACTGTAACCCCTCAAAATTCCAGCACCCACAGACTCCAAACTCACCAAAGATGGGTGGGCGCTTGTTAGGACAAAGGTTATGAAAAGCAAGGTCAAAGAAACTTCCAAGTTTTTCATTCAGGATGCTTACAAAGGCTTCAGAGTCTGTCACATCTACCAGCCGGTCAGAGAACACTCTATCGGGGAGGGGTCAGAATATGGAAGGTTAAGAATAAGATAGAAATGAGGAATAATTAAATTGTAGGATACTATGCTAGGTGCTGGGAATACAAAAGCTAAAAAAATATCTCAAAGAGTTTAGAATCTTGTAGGGAGAGATGAAGTATACACAAATAACTATAAAATTAAGTTAGAAATAAAGTACATGGAAAACACTGTGTAGCCAAGAGATATAAAGAGGCATTACCTCTAACTAGGGAGGATCATTGGAGGTTTCCTAGAAAAAAAAAAGGCAGCTGACCTGAGTCTTGAAGGAAAGGATAAATAGAGATAGGAGAGGGGTTTCTATTCCAAGCCTGAGGATGTCCTGTGTAACAGCATAAAAGCAAGGGAAGGTAGTAAACAAGACTTGGGAACAGTAAGATATAGAGGGCAGAGTAGAGATGGGTAAAGGAATAAAATTGTAAAGATATGAGGAAATAGAAATTTAGAGAAGGATACAGAGGATGTGATAGAAAGAATAAGTGTAGGAATGGGGACCAGGACTAGAGATGAAAAAGATCTGGGCTGAATTTAGGTGTGGGACATCTCACCTGAAACATTCATGGATCCAAAGTCGGGTGATGCTGTTCTTGGTATCATGGAAGGCCTTGTTGGCTCTAAGCATGCCCTGGAATACCTATTGGAGAGATGGAGAATACATGGATCAAACATTTATTAAATGCCTGCTATGTGCCAGGCACTGTACTAAACACTTTAAACATATAATTTCATTTGATCCTTAGAATAACCCTGGTAGGTAGTTGCTGTTATTATCCCTATTTTACAGTTGAGGGCAGACAGAGATTAAGTAACTTGATCTGAGGTCATATTTAAAATCAGATGTTCCTGACCTGTGGACCAATATTCAATGTATTGCACCACCTAGATCCCTCAAAAACAGTCAATTGGGAATTGAAACATAATATAGACAGGGAGTGGGTTTAAGATTTGCAAAGAATTTTTACAAGTATTATTTCATCTAGCTGCTTATAGTACAGGGATGGAGGAACATCTATTTTGTGGGCCACATAGGGCCCACAAAAACTAGGTACTACAATCTCCCACTGCTTGAGCTCTATAAGTTGATAATTTTGTCACATTTTAAGAGGGGTAGGCCTAATTTTCACCTTAGAAATATCTCGAAGGTTGAAGAGGTAATGAATCTTGGCAGGTGTGGGAAGGAAACGTTGCACCACAGTGTTATAAATGTCTAAGGTGGCTGCAGTCACCACATTTCCAATGGGCTTTACCTCTTCTTCAAAGTCCTGAAGCTTCTGGTTGATCATGGTACCAAAGATACGGAGAATCTGAGATTCCTAAAGACAGTATTGATCCCTTGGATTATCCTTTCCCCAACTGTCTGGTCTTCTTGTTCCCAGTCTTCCTGTTTCCTACTTTACCCAGTATTCCTAGGATCCCACATCTCATCATAGGAAAGTGGATTTCCTTAGTTTTGGATCTGGAATCAGGAAACCTGGTTTCAAAAGCTAACTCTGCTACATGTTACCTGGCAACCTTAGCCATATCGCTCAAAATGATGGGGTAAAATTAAGGCTTCTAGAATCCCTTACAGCTCTTTATTTCTGAACCTTCTGAACCTGATCAATCCTTCCTCCTGGAACTACAAATTCCAGTAGTTCCCACCATGAAACCCTTATAGCTTTAGGGCTACAGAGTCTAAAAGACAACATTCCAAACCCTCATAGACTGTAAGTCCTAGAATGCAACTGTTCCCAGATTTTTCAGTTGCTCTTTGGTCTGTCTTTCATTTTCTACTAAAAACAAGGCTAAAGGGTCTTCTCCTGCCAGTTCCTCCCAAAAGGCTGTGATGGTTTAGCACTTTCTCTTTATCTCCCCCACCTCAGGTCTGTTCCCTTCCCCTCCTTCATCCCAAGACTCCAAAAACTCCCTCACTGTGGGGAAAGTCATGTTGATGAGATGGAATCTACTCTGAAGCCTCGAGGAGATGACTGTCCTTCCTCCTCCTGGAGGTCCCATGGCAGCCATCAGGAACATGTCCTGGTATAAGAAAGATGAAAGCAGAGGAAGAGTGTGAGAGAGACTTTGGGAACAGGAAAAGGAAGAAAGAAGAAGAGAAGTAGAAAAAGGTGGGGGGAAGGGGTGGTTAAGGGAAGAAGTCAGGGAGGGACAAGAATAGACAGATTAGGAATATGAAAGAGTAATGGAATATGGCGAGAGATTAAAAAGAAGAAAGGGGAGCTATTATATAAATATTTGAAGCTGGATGTCAGAGAAGAAAAAGGAAGTTGAGTATCAATGCTATGGGGGAAAAGGAGGAACAGAAAGTAAGATGCCTGGGCTTTTGAAGAGGAAATCCATTCTTGTTTAGTTCACAAGTGGATAATCCTGCCTGTTACCTTGAGTTGACCACCTGGGTGATAGGAAGTAGCCAACAGAGCAAAAGAAGGGTCAAAGATAAAGGACTCTTGGATATTGCAGGAATGGTGGAGACAATTCTAAGAGAATGGTGATTTAAGAAACATAGTAAAAGAATTGGGAAGAGAGGGAGCTGAACATTATGGTTCCTTGGTTTCTGAGAGGAGTGAATTAATAGCTTAAGGGGCAGCTACTTAAATCCTAGAAAGGGATATCCTGAGGGAAGGACAGTCAGGTATGAGAGCTAAACAGTAGAGTTGTGGGATGGAGAAGAAACTGGAGAGATGGAAGAGAGTAGGAGGCTTGATACTTACTTTGATATGCTTAATGGTCTGTTTTCCCCGGTCATACCAGAAGCCATAGTCAATCCAGAGGCGCAATAGTTCCAAGGGTGGCTGAGAGCCAAATGTGTCCTTGGCTGGCATGTTCAGGTCATCCATGAAAGTGATCATGCTCTTGCCTCCAAATGGCACATATACTCCCTTTGTTCGCTTCTCCACACGGCTTTCAATGATGCTCTGCACGTTGTTGGATGTGGTCTGTGGGAAAAGCTTGTATAGAGGTCTTGGGGGCCAAATAAAGAAAAAAGCTAAGGCACTGGGGTAGAGAAGATCCAAGGACTGATGGGCCTAAGTCTCTGAGGAAAATAAGAGCCTGGAGATCTCGAGGACCTTTCCTATGAATTTATCTCATTCTAACATGAATTCTTAGACTTTGGGTTTGAGGACAATGACTTCCCTGTATTCCCAGTATCTGGTAGAATGGCTCAAACATACTAAGCAAACTTAGTGTCTGTCGAATTACATTAGAATGAGCTGGCTGCTTGGGTTTTCTACTAACCTGAGCAGACATGTTGACAGTGAGCACAGCCCACTGGTTGGTGGGCAGGGCCTGCAGGACACTTTGAGCATTGGATGTCTTGCCTGTGCCCACTGGACCAACTAACAGGATCGGGTTTTGGCTGGCTACAAGGGCACTCACTAAGTAGTTGTATCGGATAGTATCCACAGTGGGCACCATGATCTTATAGAAGGGGGCACTGGAAAAGAAGGAATTAGTTGGAGACTTTGATTCCATTTCCCTCTTTACCCCACTTTGTTTCATTCATTTCTAGGCCTTAGCCCCAACACCACTAAGTTCATCCCCAAGTAGAGTCCCAGGATTAAGTCTTCACTCTAGACAGCCCATTTATTATCTCAAGATGTGCCTCCTTGTCTTAGAATCACCACTCTTCTCTTTGCTTTTAGTCAACAAATTTTCTTTCAAGGCCTTGCCCTTCTCATCCTATCCCACAGCCTGCCCTTACTTTGGGGGATAACGCCAGCTCTTGGGCAACTTTTCCTCAAATGACATCCAATTCTTCAATTTGGGGTCCACAAAGTACTCAAATACTGTGTCCTAGAAACCAAAAAAAGGTTATCTGTCAGGTAGGTCTAAAACCCTTTCTCCAGCTTTCCCATGTTCAATTTTAGGGCTTATATTCTAATTTAAAGACTATGGGATCAAAGAAAAAGAGAGTTAAAAGTTAGGTACTGGGATGTCAGACATTTGTTTCTCAAGCAGTCTTATAAGTAGGCCCTATATAAGGGATTTGTATGGGGTGCAGAGGAGGGAGAACTGAGGACATTTGAGGCCTTGGGTTTAAGGACCTTGTTGGGAAAGGATCCCTCAATCTCTCTGAGGAAACTGTCTATCTTCTTGCGACTCTCCTCATCCACAGATGCACACACTGACCAAATAAGACTGAATATAAAGTTCATCTCCACCATGTTGGTATAGTTTTCAATATCAGCTGGATTCACCTAGAAGGAAGCAAATGGTGTTAAAGATAGGGGATATATTAGGGGACTTGTCTAACCTAATAACCTCTAAAAGAAAATGCCCCATAGATATAGAGATTTCTTTCTTTGTAAGTTCTTTTTGTAAAACTAAATGGGTATGAGTTCTAGACTGATGAATCTAACACTTCTTGCATCTGAGAAGATGCTCTAATACCAAAATCTTGGTGCAGAGTCCCCTGCCTAATATACAGTCCAATGAATAAACTATATCTTTTGTATGTAGATAGGATGCTTTTAATCCACAATAATACAATCCACATTTATATGTTATTTTAAGGTTCACAAAGTGAACCTTCACAACAATCTTGTAAAGAAAGAAGTGCAAATAGTAATATCTCTATTTTATAAATGATGAAACAGAGGATTAGAGTGGTGATTAGCCAACAAGTCAGGACTTGAACTTAGGTCTCCAAAATATCTTAAAACTAAACCACTCAGCCACTAGAATAGTGTTTATGTGATGCCTGAAAAGGTGAACACATTCTCACTCAGACTCCTTTTTAACCAACATCTGTGAGATAACAAACTAGGCAGGATTGGAGTAATGGTCAATGGTCAAGGGACACAACTAAGGTGACAAGATTAAAACTCTCAACTTAAGTCTCTAGTCAATTAAGTAACCAGCCAGACAATATGTGGAAATGAATGTATAGCTACATAGATAGTATGCATATCCCTGAAAAGATGTATGTGTATCTAAGCCAATGAATATGTAGATTTTGCATACATGTAGATAGCACGTATATCTATGTAGGCATGCATATATATTTAAGTTAACCAGTCAGACAATGAAATTATTCAGGGAATATATAAGAGAAAACATTAGGCAGAATGGAGAATATATATCTATAATCTATCTGCAATCCTAGATTTCATTTTGCCTGAAACTTTATTCATCTCCTAAAATACATTCACTTCCCTAATCAGAAAGCTCCAATGACTCCTCATTACCCAAAATATCTATGGGCTCATCTATGGCATAGTTATGAGCATTGCCTTCCACACAAGTGACCTGGATGTATATTGGAAAGGTTGGGGTGTAGAGTTGGAGGAAATCATATGCTGACATCCAATCTGCTGCTAAATCTTGTTAATTGTAGATTGGAACACCTTTGCAACATCTCTCAAATATAACTCCTCTTTCCTTTGATACTGATATTACCCCGATGCCATCCTCATCACCTCAGACTTGGACTACTGCAATGGCTCACAATCACCTCCAAGATCAAATAGATCTTCTGCTTGGCATTTAAAGTCCTTCATAATCTATCACCCTATCATCCCCCACCTTTCCAGTCTTCTTACACTTTACACTCTACCATGTACTCTTTAACCCAGATGACACTGGCTTTCTTTTTATTTCACAACAAGACCTAACTTTATCTCTTAGCTCTGGACACTTTCCTTGGCTCTTCTCCAAGCTTGGAATGTTCTACATCTCTGTCCCCAGCTTCTCTGACTTCCTTTAAGTCTTAACTAAAATCCTACCTTCAACAAGAAGTCTTTTTCAATCCCTCTTATTTGTATTAATTATTTTCTATTTATCCCATGTATAGCTTGTTTGTAAATATTTGCTTGTAGTCTTCCACATTATAGACTGTGACCTCTTTGAAGACAGGGCTTTTTGTGCCTTTCTGTGTATACTTAGCACTTAGCACAGTACTAGAACATAGTAGGTGCTTAATAAATGCTCAATGACTCACTCACACCATGGAAAGGAAGCAAGGAGAGGGAGCTACTGGAAAGTATGGATGGAACTTTTTAGTACGATGTAAATAAAAAGTAGACCCGTGTGGCTATAATGGAGAGGACTAATGGGAAATCCACTGAGAGAGCTGGTCATCAGATTTGGAAGGACTCTAAGAATCCTTTGAGAAAGAGTAACTGCTAACACCTTGCTTACTATAGCCTTAGGGCCAAGAGAACTGTGTGTGTATAAACTGACAACACCCACTAGGGAATGTTTGACATGAAAGGAGATAACTGCTGTCACTAAGGATCTAACTCAAGAAACCATGTGAAATGTGGTAACAAAACCACATAAAATGCAAGAACATCCAAAATATGCCTTGTAGAGATTGGGGTAAGAGAGGAATAGAAAAATAGATTACATACAAAGAGAGGCAGATGGGGACTATAGATCCTAGTGTAATGAGGCTCTGGTGCATACTCAGATCATCTGAAATAGCATCTGTCTGGCACCTATGCAGATATTATTTGCTAAGATGATGCCATCCATGTGGAAGGCATGTGGGAGAAACATGAGGACTAGAGCATGTGAAGACATCTTCTGTTGACTTACTATGTGGTTGAGAACAACTATTTTCACTGGTTGTGTAGCTATAATTGTCAGCCTCTTCAAAAAGTTGAGAGTTTTAATCTCATATAGGATATCTTCTGAGAGAGAGGGATTATGGGTTATCTCCCATAATTGACAAATTTTTGGGGGCCATATGGCCCTACTAGGGAGGAGAAAGGAGGCTATAAGACACTTCACCATACCACATGGTATTACTATAACATTGAGTAAAAGAATCACCTCAATGTATCAAACTTGAATGCAGCAAAAAAGCCCAGCTGGTACTAATTCAATTCAGGCCATTTTGAAGATGCAAGAAGCTGTGGCTACACCACCAGTGGAAACAGAGCTCCTCCAACTAGGTGGCAGACCAGTACAAAATGCCTAGGCATGCTCCAGTCCACACAGATCTCCTGGAATGCAGTCTCTGGTATCTTCCATAGGGATGAGGCCATCCTAGCAACCTGATGTCTGCGCATGCACCAGAAGGAGGCCATCTCAGGTGGTCTTGACCGATCCCCAACAGCATTCACAATAAATTCCTTAGTCTGGCTTCCTCATCTCCCATTACAGACTAATCTTTTAACACCTTCCATTTCCTGATTTCATTACTCCAGCCAAACTAATCTTTTCACTCTTCTCCATATATGACTTGTTCACTCATGTCTCTCTTTTTGTAAAGGCCATTCTTTTTCACCACAAAAGGCTTTCCCTCCTCTCTCTACCAAAGGCCTTTCCCTTCTTTTCCAAATTAGGCTCCAAACTCTTGCTCCCACCCAAGGCTTTCCTTGTGGGCATGGTAGACAGAGTAATCTGTCTTCTTACCCCGTTCTCTGGAGTGGCTAGGGCTGAAAAGAGTTTGCAGAGGGAAATGATGCCGCTGTATTCAGGGACAGCAACCAATTCTTGGCAGTTCTCCTTTTTAAAGGTTAGCATTTTGTTGACAAATTTGTCAAACATCCGTTGAAGTGGCTCTACCTCACCCTAGAATTGGAGGAAATAATTAAAAGATTCTGGTGTTGCTTCTTTTCGTGTGGCCCTTTCCATCTCCCAAGACTTCTTTCTTTGCCTCAATTTTTTCCATACCTTTGGTCTTTTCTCTAGCCAGGACTGAACATAAGGTTTCCATCCCAGGTCGTTGTAATCAGTGTAAACCATCCCACAGCGAGATACAGTGGCTGGAGAAGCCACAGCCAAGTTCTCCACTTCAAACAGCAGGGACACCTAAGGATGTAACAAATCATCGTAATACTCTACTTTATGTTTCTAATATTGGGGCTCAATGTATTTTATTTTAAAATCTAAATATCCTGCCTCTATGTCTAAGCCTTTGTCTCTTGGGATCCACAGATTCTACCTTCAAGTTCCTGCTTATTTCTATGGAAGTTCTATTCTTTGGCATCCCAAAACATCTTACTCTATCCACATACCTGCTCAGGCATGGAGATACGCTCTCCATTGATAAGGGTCAGCACTTTGTTGTCGTCCATGACAGAGTTCATGCTCTCAATCCATAATGTATCCACAGGACCATCAAAAAGGATCCACTTTTCATCTGGCTTTTCATCTTGGTATGAGAGAGAGGATGGGAGTCTTTCACATAGCATTCACTCCCTTCAAGGCCACAAACATATGCTTCCCTGACCTCAAGCATCCCCCCTCCAATCTGTTCCCTGACCTAGATAGGAAGCACCCAAACCATTGCCTTCTAGAGACCAAAGTACTCAGCTCCCATGTTCTTCAATTACCAGCACAGGCAGTCCGCATTACACTGGACAAGACACCATCTGTCCACTCATTAGTGTTGAGGTCATATTCACCATATAACTCTCCTAGAGATACTGCCTTAGGATTCAAAGGAAAATCCTAAAAATCAGGAGGAGTTGGGGAAAAATAAGAGTTGGTTTAAGTAGTAAAGATTTTTTTCAGGTATTCTTTCATTTTCAACTTACCTATTAGACATATTATTTCCATCTCTTGGATGGAGATAATAACTAAAATCCTAATCTCTTTTTTTTTCTAAAATCCTAATCTCTACAAGATAGCCTGTCCCAATCTCTCAATTACACTGCCTTCTTCCCTCTCTTGTTTCCATTTTATCCTATATATAGCTTGTTTGTACATCATTTTTTGCACATTCTCTCCTTTACTATACTGTGAGCTCTTGAGAGTATTGTGTTTTGCCTTTCTTTGTATTCCCTCTGCTTACCACAGGGCCTAACACAGAGTAGGAATTTATTGACTTTTATTTAAGTTTATTAACAATCCTCAGGCATCCTAATTCCTAGGCCTTAGTTCTCCTTACATAGCCCTTGCTGAGACCCATGCATAACTACTCCCTTCCATATTTGCCTTCTTTGAGGTTTCACTGTCTTCTTGTTACCTAAGATATTAGCCCTTGGCCCCACTCTTCCAGTTTCATACCTTAACATTGTTGAAGTTGGGCTCTCCAGCTCGGCAGAGAGCAGACATTGCTGCTTGCAGAACACGCCAGGTGACTGTCTTGGCACTGCTTGTGCAGCCCACAATCATAGAAGAGTGACGTGAATTCTTGGTTTCATACAATTGAATAACCTTGGTCATGGTGAATGGTGTGTTCTGTAGCCCCATCTCCTGAAGTTCATGCTCAATTGTCTCACGAAGCTGAGGAAAAACAGAAAAATGGAATATGTATGAAATCAGAACTATTAATCATGACAGACCCACTGAGACTTGGGCTACCATATTTAGAGTCGTATAGAGGCTATTACCATCAGGAAAGAATTTTTCCTCTAGTTGTTATACTGGTGAGTATGGCAGAAGTGGGGGACTTGGTGGGGTAGTGGGGGGCAGAGCCAGTCATACCCAGGAAGATGTAAGGAGGAAGAATACCTTGCCATAATCAATGACAGGAAGCTCAATGTTGGGGAAAAGGTCCTGAACAATTGCATTAAACAATGGCACATCTACTGAGGTTAGCTTGGCAATGTTCATGTCCCTCATAGAAAGCAGTAACACCTAGAAGAAGAGAGCAAATGGAGCTTAGAAAACAAAAAATTGAGACCTCAATAAATCCTGACAATATAATATAGCTTCTAGGGGAGACAGCAATAATTTTAAGGTTCTCTGACTTTAGGGTGCTTCTATTCTAACAATAAGTCAGTGATTCTAAATCTTCTGGCTTTGAAATCTATGATCCTGAGGCTCTCTCTTTTAAGAATGCAGTTAATGATTATAGGAATATAACAATATTTCTTCCCTTAGACTTTAGGGAAGATATATTAGTGATGCTGAGACTATTGTTCTAATAATTTGTCTGTCGATAATTTCAAGTCTTCTGGCCTTACAAAAATTACTGTCTGTTGGATAACCAAATTCTTGAGACTACTCCTTGGTTCTGCCATTAGGCCATAAAATTGGCATATCTATAACATGAAGAATTAGATAAATGTGTCTCTTTGCTTCTGTTTCTTAGCTAAATTCTCTTGGAATTTAGACTGCTTAAATGGGCATTACAATTGCAATAAACTTTGCCCCTTGACTTGGAGATGGGTTCAAGTCTGCAAATTTTTTTGAGATACCTCATGACACTGGTCTGTGATCCTAACCTTTTGGGATCCCTTTCCAACTTCAATATTGCTATCTAACGGTCAGGGTGATTTCTGTAAAGAGTATGGATTCAGGGAATACCACAGAGATTGAGTAGAAGACAAGTTAAGGTTGTTAGGGCAATAAGAAAGTAGAAGACAAGGGACCAAAGGCCAATGGCAATAGAACATCTCTTAATGGAGAGGGACAAAATAAGTAATACTGCAGTGAGGAAGTCACAGACACTTTTAAGTAATATAAGACTTAAGAACTGTCTGCACGTAGGGCTTACCTCTTCATCAGCCAAATCAGGTTGCAGTCGACGCTTCTTACCAGCAAATCGTAAGAGAGAGGTGAGGGCTCGAAGGCCAAAGTCATAATGGTCCTGCTTGGAAAGCTGCTGTACAGCCAGTGAGTAAAGTGTGTATACTTTCTTAGCCAGTATCTGGGTGGGGAGGCAAGAGAGATAGCCAAAAGATGGGGTGGGGGTGGGGAGACCTAGACCTTTAACAGAAGAGTAACTTATTGGTAGAATACTGAAAGGAAGGGCCAAGCCAGGCCTGTTAAACACTCCTGGTAGCTCTAGAGGATAAGGTTCTCCTCCTTGTTCCAAATGCATATAGTAGACTTATGCCCTCAAACATCATGGGATGGGATGACCACAAAACCCAGTTGTCCTATGGAATGGTGCTGCCATGGAATGAGAGTTGAAGGGGAGGGCACAACCACAAAACTACAAGGTCAAGGAGGGTTAGTAGAGAGATACCTTGCAGTTGCCAAAACCTTCCCCAAATAGAATTATCTCTGCAATAAGAGTGGAATCAGGAACCACCATGGATATAGGGCGGAACATGGACTTCAAGTTGTCAGGAAGCTCTGTCCGACCCGCATAACCTGAAATAGAGTACAGCTTAATCCCAATCTCTTACCCCAATCCTAACAATATAACCACCTAAATTTTATTTCCTTCTCTGGCTTATACCTGATTCTGTTTCCATCTGTCTTTTGTTCTTAGTATGATTTCTGTCCCTTCCATGTTCCTACTTCTTCCTTCACTTCTGTCTGTGATTCCCCCACTTTAATCTTAATCCCAGGCCTTTATTTCATAATCCTAGCCCAATTACCCATTTTTCATCTCTGTCTACAGTCCTAACCTACTTCAACCCCCATTTATCTCTTTTGATCCCTAAATGCTTTCCTAATTTTTTCTTTCCCAGAATCTTTTTCAAGGACTATCCCTAGAGTACACACTTGATGGGCCCTGTGCTTTGAGGGACCTTATACTGCTGCAGTGCCTGAAAGCTAAGTTATGGCTTGGTGGAAGCTGTGATGTTAGTTTATACTAAAAACATGAGAATATATATGTGTGTGCTGCATATACATATGTGTACATACACATACACATGAATGTGAGTATGTGTATATACACATGTATATATTTAATTGTTAACAAACCCTTCATCACAACCAAAGCAAAATGAACCTATTCCCCTTTTCCATCAGATTGCATGTTTTCTCCTCCAAGAATGCCTTTAACATTTCTTTAAACTGACTTCACCTGGATATAAATGCTTGCTTATTTATATGAGGGGTAGAGAAAATGTGCTCAAAGATGGGTGCTTTGTCCAGGTCCTTGAACTTTTTTTTGGGGGGGGGGCAATCCTATCTCCTCTGTATCGCTAAACCTTCTAAGGGAAGCCTGTGCTATTCCTCACCCCCCTCTACCATAATTCATAGTAATGAAGATCCCATAGGACTAAATTGATTTCCCCTCTCACCAGGATTCATAGTAATGAAGATCCCACAGGACCAGACAAGATTGATTTCAAAACCTTCAAAGAGGAATCGAGTGAGACCTGCTGCCAAAGCCGAAAGAATGGAGAGGATCTGCTGAGCCACCACAGAGAGCACCTCTATGTTTATTCGATTAAACTCATCAAAGCATCCCCAAGCTCCTGTCTGTAGGAAGGGATAAGTTATCAAGTGGATTAGGGAGTTTAATAGTCCCCAGAAACAAAGAAAATTTAGTGGAGGAAAAAGAATTAAGCCCAAGAGAATAGATGTCCTATACTAGGAAGAAGAGTCTAAAAAAGAAGAGGGAAAGAGAGAAAAAAAGATATAAAAAAGTAATCAGGGTTGGGACAAAACCTTTCCTGGTTTAAAATATTCCCAAAGCAACACCTCAGTAGATAGGGCTTCTTGAATCCAGGGTCTTTAAGGATAAAATTTCTGAGTGAGAATCTCGACACTGGACAACTCTAATACTGGAAATATATATATATATATATATATATATTCTGGGGTAGTTGACATAACAAAAGAATATCTGAGGGTAAAGGAATATGGCTAAGGGGAATTCTTTAAGGAAAAGAAGGATTGCAAGTCTTCTGAGTAAGGAGTAGGACAGACCACAGAATGTGAGCCTGGGCTGATCTTAGGACCAAACAAAGCAAAACAGTTAAACTAATCATCTTTTATTTAGCCAAGAAGAAAGAGGCTAAATCAGAGAGTAGGATGTTTAAAACCAGTTTTGCCTACATCACAATAGGGGTGCCTTTGGATAGGAGATGTCTGAAGATGGAGTGAAGGAGAAAAGCTACCCAGAAGGTTTCTAGAAGAGGCATGGGAACTCTAACCTGAGCCAGTCCTGAGTACATTCGACCCATGGACTTATAGTCAAGACCTTCTGAACAGTTGACCACGATGACATACATGCCTAAGGCTTTGCCCAGGTCCTTCGTTGTCTCTGTCTTACCAGTGCCAGCTGGACCTTTGGGTGATCCTCCACGGTGCAAGTGAAGGGCAGTTGTCAGAGTCATATAGCACCTGTGGGGCAGGTTTGGGATTGAGATCAAGTCCCTTCTCAGCACTTACAGCCTTGCCCTCCCTGCCCCTGATGGTCTACCTGTCTGTCAGAGGAGTGATGACAAGTCGACCAGAGTTACCTAAGTACTCATAGCCATACTGGAACTGTGTGTTGGTCTGTCGTATTATACAGTCATCAAGATCCTAGAGAAGTAGAAATTAATTTAGAGACGGTTATAAAATGGAGAGGAGGAAGAAATTCAGAAATGGGCATAGGAAAGCGCAGGAGCAGGATTAGACTTGGAAGAAAAGCTAAAGATAGGAATAGAGGAAATGAGGAAGAAGTTATGATGGAAAGATTAGAGATTACAAATTACTACTAAAACCTGGGGCTAATTTAAGAGATTTTTGATAAAGTTAAAAGGTGAATTTAACAAGAATTGGTTTAGAGGACTAGAATATAATTATATTATAAAAGGTCAGTAACAAATTTTGGGATGAGCAAGTTGAAATCACAGTACCTTTTCCCAGTAGAAGCGGAGCTGGCTGAGCCATTCAAAGGCATTGACATCCATAAGACCACTCTTATAGAGTTTCTCTATCACATCACGGGCATGAATCTCTATAGTTACTAATGCTACAATCTTAAGTCGGAGGATCTTGGTCAGGTTTCCCCGGATAGCCTCTGAGTACTTGTTCAGTATTGATACCTACATGCATCAGGCAATGTATTGGAAGGAAAGGAGGCGACTGAGTCTAAGCTGAAACATACTTTCATATCCTCACTTCCATCTAATTCCAACCCTGCTCAGGAGTCCAGGACGAAAAAGTTGGTGTAGTCCAGGCAAAGCCTGAAAATATACCCCATAGAAATCTGAGTAATGTAAATATATATATAGCTGAGGCAATTGGGGTAAAGTGACTTGCCCAGGGTCACACAACTAGGAAGTGTTAAGTGTCTAAGGCCAGATTTAAACTCAGGTCCTCCTGACTTCAGGGCTGGTGCTCTATCCATTGCACCACCTAGCTGCCCCCATACATATAGTCTTAAAAGACAGCCCTTTATGTGCTATTGTCTACTTTAATCTTTGAGCCCTTATTATATATGACACATCACAAAGTAACTATATACTATGACATTCAACTATGTGCATTTATAAAAAGTAATATTGAAAAGTATCACTGTTTACTTCCCTACTGCATCCTAACTAGCTACTTTTTCTATCTTTGTCTATATTTCTAACTCTGATCATGAGCCCAATGGCAATCTCAACACCCAGTTTTTCAATTTACTATCAAACAAAATCCCAAGCCATCCTGAACTTTCAGCAGCATTCTATCTACTAATCTACTACCAAGTTCTAACCCATCTCCCAGCCAAACTCTTTTTTAATACCAGGCCCAATTTATCAGTTCCCCATTCCCCAATTCTGACTCAGTTTCCTACCTGTTTCTTTCTCATGACCTTGAGAACTTTCTTGTCTGAGCGCTCTTTAGCTATCTGCAGGGACTTGGTAACATCAGTTGTCCACTGGATCTGACTGGAAGTTATCCCCATCTGGAAATCATCAGGACGGGAAGGGTCAGAAGCCCTTAACTCCTGTTTTTAGAAAATCTACCTAGCCTACTTTTAAATCTTCTAAATTTTACCTCTATTATGGTCTAGTGAGATTGAACTTATATTTGTATTAATAAATGCGAATTAACTGATTGAACTGACAATCTAAATTCTAATTATGAATTAGCAAGCAAAGCAAAAATAGCAAGCTATTTTTCTTCTTCCCAGGCCTGAATTTTCTCCTATGTGAAAGCTGGACTAGAATGATCCCCAATGATCCTTCCAACTTTAATGTCCTATCAATCAAATAAGTATGTTTGATTGTACATGTGCAAGGGATTGGGGATAAACTACTAATTTTTGATTCTCAATGACTTATTTCTACATAAATCTACATATTCCTAATCTCTTCTCTAAAAGTAAGACATAGCTACCTAAAAGGATTAGTTTGAGGAGAAAACATCTGGGAAGTAGGATGCCTGGGTTTTGAGAAAGTTAACAGTGAATAAGGAGATAAAGCAAGAGACTTGTATACTGAGAGGAGATCAGAAGCCTATTTCCTCATTTGAACTTCCACCCTTTCACGCCTCCATTCCCAGTGAGTTTGGAAGTTAAACCAGATTTACCTGGCCAGGCCAATCCTTCACCCACTTGTCTCTCTTGTTAAGGAACTTTTTGAGGGCAATGCGGCTATTCCGGAGCAATTCCCTAAGAGTGTTTCTCATAGCACGTTCGACGTCACAGAGCCAAGCCTAGACAAAGGAGTGAACAGAAAATGGAGTTCAAGTACATAACGCTCAAGAGGAAATAAGGAAGAGATCTAGAGGACAGTATGCCTAGGTCTTTTTTTTTTTTTTTTTTTTTTTTTTTTTTTATTTAATAGCCTTTTATCTACAGGATATATACATGGGTAACTTTACAGCATTAACAATTGCCAAACCTCTTGTTCCAATTTTTCACCTCTTACCCCCCCACCCCCTCCCCTAGATGGCAGGATGACCAGTAGATGTTAAATATATTAAAATATAAATTAGAGTATGCCTAGGTCTTAAGAAGGGAATAGAAGTTGGGGACAGGAGGAGAGGAGACAGCCATAACCTGAAGACATCTCCATGAACGGAACAGAAAGAGAAAGCAATAAGCCTGGGTCTTTGAAGAAAATGGAGGTTGGGAGCAAAGGATGTTTATGTCTCAAAAAAAGAACCCAGCTATTGGGAAAAAATATAATGCTACTTCCTTTTCCAGAGTTGCTTTACTTCTAAAAATAAATAAATAAATAAATAAATAAATAAACAAGTGAAGGGCAGAGCAGAAAGAAGAATCAGCTTGGTCTCAAAGTCTTTCCTCACTTACCTCAACAGGCCCTTCCAAAAGCACTGTGTGGAGAAAATCAATATATTCTCCATCACCTGAGAACATTCCTACACCTTCCCACTTGCTGCTGACTCCACCCATCTGTGAAAAAGAGAGACCATCATCTACCTTTCCCTTACTTCTAAAGCCACATTATCCTAAAGGGCATCTAAACAGTTGGGAGCTCATTGCTGCCTCATCCCTAAGGCTTTTCTGCTTTTGTTCTTCCCTACTACCATCATCATTTGGCTCCCAGTGCTGACCTTCTGCATTCGTAATGACTTAATGTTGTCAAAGCATTTTTTGAGGTGAGGCTGCACAGCTTCAGGATTTCGGGATTGACCCAATATCTCCAGCAGGTCATCATTGGACAAAAAGTAGAAGCGTGGGAAGACATGGCGCTTGGTTTCTAGGTACATGTCCAAAGATTTCTGTATATTTTCTAAGCTTGTGTTCATCTCCACCAGTTTATCCATGAGGCCTGGGGAGACATCAATGAGTAGCATCTACTTTAGAGATAGTCCCAACCCTTCCCCATTTTAGCAAAGGCTTTCACTATTAGTAGTTTAGGTAGTACCTCTCATAAGTCTTTGTAGATGATGGATGCCACCACAATTGGGAGCTACAGTCTCTACTCCCCACGATACCATTTCCCACCCCTGCCCACTCTGCCCTAATTTCTTCAGGGCTACATTAATCCTTGGAATAATTCTCATTTAGCTGGACACCTTGGATCATCCCAAGGCCTGGTGAGAATCAAGTGATTCTGTCCTTCCCTAGGCTTGCAACAGGGAATCTGTACCCTTCAACCTTCTCCAACTTCGTTCCCACACATCAGTGATAAAAAAAAAAAAAGGACCGCAATGTTCATCATTCCTTAAAGGTCCTCAAAATTATAGTAAATGAGCTACTGAAATAGCAGGGTTAGTGTTAAAATGTCCCCCTCAAATTGTTTGTTTCATTTCCTTTGTCATCATTCTCTAAAAAAGATGAGGGTAGGTGTGAGCTGAAATAAACTAACCCTGGGATTAAATTCTGAGATGTCTTGAGAAGCAAGAATGTTTAGTCAGCTAGAGCCTTTAAGAGATTATTTGAATTGCTAAATATTATAGAGAGATAGCTGAAGAATTTCATACATTTCAACAAAAGAAGTATTTTATATCATAAGCTTAAAAATACTAAAGACATTTTAGTTATGTTCAACTCTTTGTGCCCCATTTGGGGTTTTCTTGACAAAGATGCTAGAGTAGATAGCTACTTCCTTCTCCATTTCATAGATAAGGAAACTGAAGCAAATAAGGGTTTTTTGGTTCCCCTACCCCCCTCAGGATTACACAGCTAGTAAGTGTCTGAAGCAGTATTGCCAGTATTGAAGTACATAATTTTTGTCAATTGTCTTGTATAAACATGCACGTACATTTATCCATGTGAATAGAAAGCATTTTAAGTTTCTTTGCTGATATTTATATTCTTTAGTCACTAGATGCTCTGAGAAACTTCTAGACTGCTTTTTATTCTAACCCTAAAAAATGAAACCTATTTAGATTTCAAGGAAGCTGGGATCAATTTAGTAATTTAGTGATCTCTGGGCAGATAGGGAAGATTGATGCCTCATAAATTGCACTGTATAGATAGCCACTATTCCATTTTTAAATGGAGCATATCCAATTTGAGGACTGTAAACTACTGGTCTTTTGGAAGCAAAAGGCGTATAGAGTACCTGGATGGTGGGTGCTACGGAGGGCATTGTTGTCTTTGGTCATCCGGTCCATGATTATTTTCCAATTTTGGTTAATTTGGTCAAAAGCAGCTGATTCCTGGGGCAGTTGCTTACGGATGTCTTCTCCTAGAAAAATGTTCTAGGAAAACAGGAATAAAATAGTCATATTCCCATCCCCATTGCTTCTTAAATCTCTGTTCAGGTTTGAAAGGGAGGGAATGGAAGAAAGTTGGGAGAGTGAAGATTCATTTCTGTAAGGGATGGAGCTTGGTGTGGGGAGGAGAATGGAAATGAGAATAAAGAGGAGAATCGGGTAGGGGACCAGGAGTAAATGTCAGTGTTTACAAATGGTTTGGGATTAGGAGTGGGAACTGATACCTAAATTCCAAGAGAAGAAAAAAGGGGAAGAAAGAGAAATGGGGATGAATGCTTTATTTCTGACCTCTAGGTATAGCCACTGGCGCTGGACAGTGAGCACCATTTCAATGACCTCTAGGATGAGGGAAAGGCAACGTTCCCAGAGATCCACTTCTTTTTCAAATGCTTTGACAAAACGTGATGCTTTCATAGTGGACAGGGCCACCTGGTTATCCTCCAATGCCTGGAATACATCTTCTGTTCCTCTGGGATAGAAAAAGACATATATGCTCCTTTTCTATTTGTCACACCTTGGTTCCAAAATATCCAAACCTGATCCCTGGTTGCTAGCTTTCAATATGTTCTTGTAGGGCCCTACTTTACTCCCTGGCTTCTTGTACCATCCTACCTGAGCCTATGGTGGCCCTTGTCTTTGTAGGGCACTATGTCCAGTTGAGTCACATCCCAGGTCTTGGCAATATTTTGTAATGCCTACATGGAGAAAATGGAAGACTTTAAAACTTAGTCCCCAAGTTGCTAAAAAGAGCAATGACTGAGAGGACAAAACAAGGAGTAAGAAACCAGATGCCTGCATTTCTAGGAGGGGAAGAAAACAGAATAGCTAGGGTGGTGGTAATAGGGAGAAGTGAAGGGGGGAGGAGTTGTTAAATATTCAGGTTCCATACCACTTCTATAGCCAATTCTTTGGTAGCTGAAGCAGAGATTTCCCCAATCTTTTCCACGTGTTGATCCATCCCAAGCTCCACAATCTGTTCCAGGGTGAAGCTATCTGATTCTTGGTCAAACACTCTCTGCACTTCATCCTTCACCTGGTCCCAGTGCCTATAGGCACAGGTAGGGAGTTCTGAGAAAAGAACTTAGGGCCACAAACAACAAAGCATTCCCCTGGGAAGTTTTTAGGATTGCTCACAGTTCCACCTTCCCAAGAGATAAAAGATTTTTTAAAATTCCACAAACATTGATTCAATGAGGAATATATATACTGTAAATTTCTGTGAAAGAGAAGAGCTGAGGAAGGTATAATTAATTCCCTCAAGGAATTTCCAATCTGGTAGAGGGATTGAGAGAGAGGAAAACTAAATAACTATAGGAAGTTATAGGAAGGAACAAGGAAGAGGAATTTCAGGAAAAGTTTCAGAGAAGAGGCAACATTAAATCTGGACCCTGAAAGCCAAAGGGACCAATGGGCCAAAGGTAGGGATGAAGGGTGTTCCAAATAGAGGGAATAAAAATATTTGGAATCAAGAGAGTAGCAAAGCACAATTGAGAAGTGATGAATAGATAACTATTTGGCTGAACAGCAGGAGTTGTGTAGGGAAGTAGTAAGAAATACAGCAGGAGAAGCAGGCTGGGGACAGACAACTGAAGATTATGGATGCCAGGCCAAGGAGTCTAGGCTTTATTTAGCAGATAAAAGGGAATCACTAAATATTGTTGAGCAAGGGAGTGACATAATTTACATATTCGTGGAATAGTGGAAAGAACCTCTAAATTAGTTTTCAGAAAACCTAGTTTTAAGTCCAATTCTTCTTAATGGTTGAGTGATCTTAGATAAGTCATTTAACTTGTCCTAAGCCTCAATGTTCTCATCTGTAAAATGGGAATGTCAATATAGCCTACTTATTTCAAAGAACTGTTATGGAGATAAAATGAGATGTTTGTGAAAGTGCTTTAAATACTACAAAAGTTGCATACAAATACAAAGTATTTTTATTCAATCAAAAATTTAAAAATTTAGTAAGCACTCACTAGTCAATAGTGATCAATCAGTCAATAGTCATTTTTTAAATTTGCTAAATAATGGGGATACAAAGAGGCAAAACACAGTGTCTGCCCTTGAGGAGTTCATAATCTAATAAAGAAGAAAACATGCATAACAACCAAGTACAAAAAAGAGCTATGTATAGTTTAAAAGGGAAATAATCAATAGAGGGAAGGCACTAGATACAAGGCATTGTGTTTTAAATACTGAGGATACAAACCCAATCTCTACCAACAGGAATAAACAAAAGTAATTGGACAATTATGAACAAAAAGTAATTGGAGGAGGGAGAAAATTTTAATAACTATGAAGATCAGGGAAGGTGTTCTGGATGAGGAAGAGATGAGACTGGAGCATGTTCCAACTATAGGGGATGATGGTCTGTCCAAAAGCAGGAAGTTGGAAGATGGAAAATACCAAATTCTGGGAACAATGGGTTGATCAAAGGCACTAAAACCATATAATTAATGGCAAGTAATGTGAAATAATGTTGGAAAGGTAGGTTGCAGCCTGATTACAGAGGGCTTAAATACCATAAAGAATATACAATATTTCGTTCTAGGGGTGATGAGGAGTCCCTTAAAGTTTTCAAGCAGAGAAGGGATGTGGAAGCTCATTCTGGCAACTGCATGGAAGATGAACTAGAGGAACTAAAAACAGGGAGAGAGATTAAGTGGCTATTGGAACAGACTTGGCAAGAGATAATAAAGGCTTGTATAAGAGTAAAAGCCATGAAAATTAGAAGGGGACTGATGTAAGAGGTGCTATGGACATGCCATAAACAAGACTTGGTGGCTAACTGGATGGAGATGAAGAAGAGGGAAAAGTCAAAGGTGGAAACCTGGGAAGATAGTGGTCCTCTCAATAGAAATTGAAAAGTTTGGAGGAAAAGTGGATTTAGTGGGGAAGATAAGTAATGTTATTTTGGACATGTTTCATTTGAGATGCCATCAGGACATTCAAGTAAAAATTTCTAGGAAGCAGTTAGTAATGCATAACTAGAGTTCAGGGAAAAGATTATCATTTAAGAGAGAAATTTGGGAGTTACCTACTTGATAATTAAGCCCATGGGAACAAATGGTAAAGTGATCTTTAGGAAAATTAATTTGGTATAGCAAACAAAACAGACTATGAGGGGAAGAAATAGAAGCAGAGAGTTCAATTAGGAGGCTATTATTTAATTTAAAGTTATAATATAATAATAATGACATACTCCATACCAGAGGTATGCCTACAACACTACTAAATGGCCCTGAACAAGATTACTTTTTTCATGAAACCTTTCCTAGTTCAAAGAAAAAACCTTTTCCTTCAGACTTCACTTTGTTATGTAGCTTAGGTTCAATACTGAGGACTCCACAAAAGTAACCATATTCTAATGCTCCAAATCCATGTTTCCAACCCAAATACAGTTTCCTCTAGTAACATCAGAATTTATTTTGTATTTAGGAAAAGAAAAGAAAGGAGAGGAGAGGACAGGAGAGGAGAGGAGAGGAGAGGAGAGGAAAGGAGAGGAGAGGAGAGGAGAGGAGAGGAGAGGAGAGGAGAGGAGAGGAGAGGAGAGGAGAGGAGACGAGAGGAAAGGAGACGAGAGGAGAGGAGAGGAGAGGAAAGAAAAGGGTCCTCAACTGTCTATGGAAGCACTCAAGGTAACAAGACATGAAATATAGGACAGGCTTTATTTAGCCCAATGGCAAATTCAAAAGATTAATTTTGTTGTTATCCAATTGTTTCAGTTGTGTCTGTGTCTTCATGATTCCATTTGGGGTTTTCTTGGCAAAGATTATGCAAAATGATTTGCTATTTCCTTCTCCAGCTTATTTTACAGATGAGAAAACTAAGGCAAGTAGGATGAAATGACTTGCCCAGTGTCACACATCTAATCACACACCATGTATCTGAGATCAGATTTGAACTCAGAAGATGAGTCTTCCTGATTCCAGTCCCAGTGCTCTCTAGCACCTGTATATAGCTTGTTTTGCATATATGTTTGCACGTAGGTTCACTGGAATCAGACAACTGTGCAGAGAAGAGAGAAATTAAGAAGGATCATAAAGGTTACTATTTCCCTTCATATTTTTCCAAACAAAGTTATTTCAATAAGAAAGGGTTAGGAAAAAAGAAAGTATGAAAGAAAAGAAGAAAAAAGGGAAAAGGAAAAAATGGAAAAGACAAGAATATCAAATGTTTCAGAAGTCAAAAGAATGAAGACTTGAGAAATAGACATTAGAGGGTTGATTAGGAGGTTATAAGTGATCTTTGAGAAAGATCTTTTGTAATGTGGGGAGGCAAAAGCCAGGCTAAAAAGGTGAGGGGAGGATGATACAAAAATGAAGACATCTGTGAACGACTCTTTAAAAAGTCTGACTATAAAAGAAAGTCTGGAAGAAATTGCCCCATTTTCTGATTCCTGTGGTGATCCTATGGGTCAAGGAAAATGGTTCACAAGGGGAGCATAGCAGGACAAACCTTGAGATATGACAAATCTTGCATTAGCAATCTTTTCTGGGGAGGAGAGGTACAAGATCCTCACAAGAGTAATAAAAGGATGATATCCATTTTTTGTACTTTCTTTCTCCTCTTTTTTCCATCTCTTTTATCTTTCTAATTCAGATCTCCAGAAGCAAAATGGTTGGAAGTGCAAGGGGTTTAGAGACAAATTCAGAACATGGAGAACCAACTGGGAACTGAAGAAAAAAAATGCTTCACTATCAGCAATGTCAGTTAGAATCAGCTGCAGTGCCTGAGGATCTATTGTGAATTCTGTAGAGAAAGTTTATATTGTCTTTTGTATCTTAATTACAAGTTATTAAAGTTCAATGGTCATATTCTCCGACGTATCTGAACCTATGGATGCTGAAAGAAATACTTCAAAGGAGAGGGTGAGGCACAGAAATAAGTTATAATTACAAATAGTTAACATTACATTTTCCTATCTAACTAAATTGGAACACAGGGTCCAAGAAAAAATTTTGCATGCAGCACAAAGAAATCCATTGAACTCATTCTTTCTGTCAGTGTCTGACATCTATTTAGTGATAAGGCATGGAGACCTAGAAGAATAATCTGCTTGAGTATCCCCTAATACTCCAAGTGAATACCATATCACATTATATTTAACTCATCAGCGGCCTTCTGGACATTCCATAAAGGAGACACTCTAATGTCTCAGCTCTGGGTACCATCCAGTACTGTCTGCATATTCTCCCTGCTTTGTTTTAACTAATGATTTCCTTGTCTTCCCAACTAAAATCTCACTTTCTACAGAAAACCTTGCCTAACCCTTCTTAATTCCAATGCCTTCTCTGCTAGTTATTTCCTATTTGTCCTATGTATATAGCATGTTTTGAAAATTATCTCCCCCATTAGGCTGAAAGCTCCTTAAGGCCATCTCCAGAGTCTTGCACAGTATCTGGCACAAAGGAGGCACTTAATAAATATTGACTGATTGACATTCCATTTTAGGGAAGGGTGATAGAGAAAAAAAGGACAGTAACTAAAATAGTAAAGAAAAAAGGATGAGTAAACTAAATGAAGGTGTTTTTTTTTTTCTAATATGGGGACACTTGAACATATTTTTAGGCAGAAAAAAGGAGAGAGGAGAGAGGAAGAACTATTAAGAGAGAAAAAAATAAGTCCCAGAGAAGATAGGAAGGACTAGGATCAAGGGCATGGGTAGAAGAGTTAATTTCCAAGTCTCCCTACCAGCAATGTTACCTTTCTCTGAGAGCTGGGTTACGCAGGTCTGAAATGAGGGGCATTGTTCTCTTGAACTGCTCAATTTTTGACCGAGTTGTCTCAATGATTTCCCAGTTTCGGTCCTGAGACGAAACAAAGTTAATCAAATTCTTGAGAGAGAGGACCCAAGTTCTCTCTTTTTTTACTCATATTCTCATCTTACATCCCTTACAAAAGACAATCCTGCCTTTTCTCCATCACCCTCACACTCCCCTCTACAAACCTTATATTCCTTGCCCAGCCTAGTGAGGCGGCGATACAGCCCATGAGCCATGCTTTCCATGGCTTCTGCCTGCAGTGTCAGGAATCGGCCAGTCTTCCACTGGTTCCAGTTCTCTTCCCAATCCCGTGTGATCTCCCAGACCTGCTGCAGGGCATCAAGCTCCTATTTGGCCAAAGAGAAAGAGAAACTTAAGAAGTGCAGCTTTTTCCCTTGGTCCTTTTTTGATCTTCAACTTGCTTCCTTTGTTCCTCTCCAAGTAAAAATACATCTCCATTTCTCTTTTTCTTTTCCTCTGCTCTTTTACAAACTCCTCCAAATTCTTCTTTTAATACCAGCTTTTCAAAATGAATTTTGTTCTTATTTCCACATTTCTCCTACTTTATGTCCAATGGTCTAAGATAGTATCTTACCTTTTCCAGATTCTGTAGGTCCTTGGATGCAGGTTGTTCAATCTTGAAGATGCCCAAGTTGGAATGGAGAGCACTTTCTTCAGCTCTCATGGAAGCCAACATTGCCCGCACAGCTGCAATTTGGTCCAAGGCTGCTGAAAAGCCCACACTGCTAGTGAAGGGACCTGTGAGGAAGGGAAAGAGGTTACTAGGTTCAAGGATATGCAAGCTTCCTCATCCAAACCAGGCTCTCCTGAAAGCAGAGGGGCTGCTCCTGAGAGGGAAGGAATGTGATATCTGTTACAGTAAAGATGATGATTAGAAAACAGGAAGAATCACCAGTGGAAGTTGTATAAGACAGAAATACAATATTTAGGCATGGGAGAATGTGTGTAAGAAAGACTATAAGCTTTTCTCTTTTCTTTAAAAATTTTCCTTATTTGGGACTTGACTTTTATACTGCATTCCCAAAAGAGACTCAAACTTAAGCACCTCCGTCTCCATCTACAATTCCCCAGTTCTTGCTTCATAACTCTTGATTCCTCTTCTAGGGTTCAAGTGTCCAATTTCTCAGTTTGATCTTTCTCTGTTTCTCCCAGGATTTGAACCAAAAATCTCAGGGTGGAAGAAAGGGAACAGGCTAAAATTGTGGATCCTCGGGATCCTAAGGTACCTTTGCTATCGAAGTCTTCCAGAAGATTATGGGCTTTCTTCTTGAAGTCATCTGCTGAGTGAATGAGACCTGTCTTGAACTTCTCCTTATGCCTTTTCAACATTTGGTCACTATCCACCAAGATTTGTTGGAAGGAAACCCATTCGCCATTCAAGCTGTCCAGCATTTCTAGCACCTGTGGACAATACAAATGCAGGGATGCCTCAACATCAATAATTCTGTTTTATTTTGTTTTACCAACTCACTCAATGCTCTTATCTGCTCTTCTCATTTTAAAGACTCAAAGAATCTGAGAGTTGAAAGAGACTATCTTACTCTTTATATAGAAAGGCTCCTGGAAGAGGGAACCCACTATT
Organism: Sarcophilus harrisii; assembly: GCF_902635505.1. NCBI lineage: Eukaryota > Metazoa > Chordata > Mammalia > Dasyuromorphia > Dasyuridae > Sarcophilus > Sarcophilus harrisii. Next base: position 289,928,674 of record NC_045429.1, on the reverse strand, counting down.
TGAGAGCAGCCTGTTCTACTTTTGGAACGCTCTAGCTGTTAGGAAGTTTTTCTTTACATCAAGACTAAATTTTGTCTCTTTGTAATCTCATTGTTCTGTCTCCAAGACCGAGAACAGTCCAATTATTCTTCAGTATGGCTACCTCAAAATACTTCAGAAGAGTCCCTTGCCCCTCTCCAAGTCATCTTCTCAAAGCTAATCATCTCCAGTTCTTTAGGTCAAGCTTCATATGACATGTACTGTCACTGATATCATGGGAAACTGGACCCCTCTTAACCAGAGTCAGCAAGAGACTGAGATCTACATGTATGAGTGTAATAGAAAATTGTACAATGAATAAGTCCGGTCCTTATAAGCATATGCATGGAACTCAGCTGATGCAACTGCCATGTGGCCTTTGGAACATGTATTCAGTAGCTAGATTGAGTTTGCAAACCACATAATTAAGTAATCCCTTTGACTGGTTTGGCTAGCAAAAGAGTTGGGGTCTGCAAGGAGTCTTCAGGTAACTTCTTCCTATATATTTATGTTCCAAGAGAAGAAAGACTTGGGTCCTCCCCATCCAAGGACAAGATATAGTGAGTATTCTAGCTTAATTCTTCAGAGGAAGACCAGTAACATCTGAATGTTTCTAGAAGTGCCCCAATGATCTCTTCTCTAATGCTTTTAGCTCAAATCCCTATCCTGGTAAGGTTCTACCCCAGTGCTAGCTACCAGTGACTCCCAGTTCTGTTTAACCGATTAACACCAATAAGCTTTTTAAAAATTTGTTTTGCTTTTTTTGCTAAGGCTATTGGGGTTAAGTGACTTGTCCAGGGTCACACAGACAGGAAATGTTAAGTGTCTGAGTTCATTTTTGAACTCAAGTTCTCCTGACTTCAGTGCTGGAGCTCTATCCACTGCACAACCTAGCTGACCAATAAGCTTTCTTTAAAAAAAAAAAAAAAAAAAAAAAAGATTTACTTCAAAGAGACAGTGAAGACATGTAAACTGACTCCTAACCAAGCTGGGTCAGGGAGGGTCAGCTTTATGCTTCTTGTCGCCTGTGAAATGTCGTTCGTTAGAGAAAAGAGAAATTTCCCCAAATCTATAAAGAGTAAGTTGGAAACCTTCCTGTTCATATCCCATTTATCTACCAGAGAATGGATGGAAAAATGATCAAAGGATACGAATAAGAAGTAGTTTTCAAAAGAAGAAATTCAAACTAACAACAACTATATGGAAGAAAAAAAGTCTTAAATCACCAATACTTATACTCCTCACAACCTAGACTGGAATAGATGACAAAAGAGTACAAATGACAGGGCAGCTAGGTGGTGCAGTGGATAGAGCACTGAAAGTTAGGAGGACCTGAATTCAAATTTGATCTCAGACACTTGTGATCCTGGGCAAGTCACTAAACTCAAATTGCCTCAGCAAAAAAAAAAAAAAAAAAAAAAGTACAATGACAGTTGCCCTATGGGAAAACAGTCAAAGTTGGTGGAGCTATGAAGTGGTCTAGCCATTCTGGAAGGCAATTTGAAATTCTGCCCACAAAACGACCAAACTTTGCAATCCCTTTATATACAATTATATTTATAGCAGCTCTTTTGTTGTTGGAAGGAAACCCATTCGCCATTCAAACTGTCCAGTATTAGAAATTAAGCAGATATTTTTCAGAGGAATGGCTAAACAAATTATGACATATAAATGTAATGGAATGTTATTGTGTCATAAAGAAATTATTAAAAGGAGAATCTCTAAGGAAACCACAAAGATCTTTATGAGAGCTGATGAAAGTGAGCAGAACAATTTAAACAACATGACAAACTAATTTTAAAAGTTTTTAGAACTGTTCAAAACAATGATAAGCCACACATCCCAAAGAATGAAGATCAAAATTCCTACTCCCTCCTGAGAGAGGTGATGAACTTAAGATGCAAAGAGAGGCATATGTTTTCAGAAATAGCTAACATGGAAATCTAGGTGGCACAATGGATAGAATATTGGTCATGTAGTCAGGAAGATTTGAGTTCAAATGTGGCTTCAGACACTTACTAGCTGTGTAACCTTGGGAAAATAACAACCTCTTTTTGCCTTAAGTTTCTTCAAGTGTAAAATGGGAATAATAATAGTGCATATCTCCTGGTGGCGTTGTGAGGATCAAATGAGATAATAATTATAAAGTGCTTAGCACAGTGCCTGGCACATAGTTGGTGGTATTTATAAAATGTTAGCTATCAAGATTATTATGTGGGATTTTGTTTTGCTGAACTATGAAGCTATGGTATTTAAAATTTTGCTTTTCAGGTTTAATTTTAAATTTATTCAGTGGGTGGAGGGAGGCAGTAAGAGGAACAGATTAATTTAAAAATACTCATTATTTGAAAATAAAAAAAATAAACTATAAAAAGGCAATTAAGAGATTATTAAATAGGTCTATTATGCTACTGTTACTGAAACTAATTTCTTATTTAAGTAACATGCCCTTTTTTGATTAAAGCCATGAATGCCTGTGAGTATATGAAAATGTGCTAGAATTCTCATTGTATATCTGAATTCCACAACAGGAATCCAAGTTCAGTTAAGACTGGTGTATATTAAAAACTAAAATTAAGGCCAAAAAAAAAATTAGTTAACTAGATGATCTGTGCCTGGGACACTGAGAGATATTCTTCATGAATGTTGAGATAACAGTGTTGTTGCAAACTTACATTCTCTGGTACTTGAACCTCATACTTTTCCAAAATGGTGAACTGTTCATGAATGGGAGGTATCTGGCTCTCTGTATTAGCCAAATCATGCTGCAGAGTCTCCATGAGCAAAGGGTGCCAAGATCCTCCGGGCGGGGTTGGGGATGTTCTAAGAAGGTGAGAGGGAAAAGGAAAAAAGGGGGGAAAGCCCCCAACCCCCTTTCCTCTTAAGGGTTTTCTTTATCCGAACCCTTTATTTCCAGAATTTTCAAAAGTTTCAGGCCAAAACCTAGCGGGTTTCTTTTGGCATTATAATTGTTTGCCAATTAGTTTGGGCACCAAAGGTGGAGGAAAGCCGGCTTCCGGATTTAGGGAATTCTTCCTTTTAATTATTACCTCTTTTTTTGGGGATCCAACCATCTTGGGAATTTCCCTGTCCCTTTCTTTTCCCTCTTCCTTCCCCTTTTCTATTCTTTCCTTTTTTTTTCATGATCACGGACCCTTTTCCAATTTTTTTTTTTTTTATCCTATTTTTCTCTCTTTTATTTTTTTCTTTTTTTTCCCCCCTTTCCTTTTTCCTTTCCTTTCCCCTTCCTCCTTCCCCCCCTTCTCTCTTGTCTGTTCTCTTCCTCTGTTTCCTTTTCCCTCTCCCTCCCTTTTCTTTCCTTTTTGCAGGGGGAAGAAGTGAGAGAGAAGTGGGGACAAAGTGGCTGAAAAGACACTGTTATCATTCATAATGGCTATAGCATCATGAGCTCACTTATTTCCCATACCCTGGATCTGGCCCTACCTCCCTTATCCCTTCCCTTCCTTCATGAAATTCAAAATATTCTTTTCCAAGCGTCACCAGCATAATCACTATTGCAATGACAATGGCCCCCTCTAGGGTTTAGACTAGGGCTAAAGAACAGTTGCTGTCTCCAGGCAACCACAGACCTCTGCCAGGGAAATCAGAATAACAGATTTCAAATGAGGTGTTTCTCTTCTGAGACAATGGAAACAGGCTTATCAGACAGTAGAGAATAGTGACAAGAGCTGAAACAGAGAAACATCGGGCAAGGACATGTGTGTCCCAAAGATTGTATATAGTGAATTGGTAACAGAACTAAGAGTTTTTCTTCTCTCTGATTTTTCTTTTCTGAACCCACTCTAAAAGTACTGTCCTGTCTTTCAGACTTTCACCTATTAATTTTCAGTCACTTTACTCTTAAGTTTGCAGGTCTTTATCCCAATCCCTCTCCTACATAATGGATCCTTCCCTGTTGAGGTCTCTAATTCCCTGACAGAATACTATAGAATCCTAAAAGATTATCTCCTTTTCACCAGATCTTTCCAAGTTCTTACTGCTTTCTGATAATTAAGGGATCCAATCTCCCAATTCCTTGTTCTCCTCCCATTTTAGAACTCATATCTTGGCCCTGGGTTCTCTTCCTAAGCCCTGAATCTTTTGAAGATTCAGTTATTTTTATACCCAACACTCACCGGGCAATGTCAGCATCAAAGGAGGAAACAGGTGGGTTGAGGCGCTGGTAACGTCGAATAAAGGAGTCCTTGTTGATCTCCCAAATTTCCTTGTATGTATCCCAGGTCTTGAGGTAGTTCTGGAGCAAGCTTGCATTGGTAGTCATACCTGCACTGATTTGTGCTTGGATCTTCTTGATGTCCTCATCTCGCTCTATGAAGGAAGAATAGGAGCACTGAGGATTCACAATAAAGCTAGAGGCTACTTAGATTAAAATGGAGCAAATTAGACCAGAAAATTTCATTGGCATATATGACTAGTTTGGGAATACCTTAGCCTATGATTTCAGTGGTCTGTAATAGCCAATTCTGTAGCATGTAAGTCAGATTTATATTACCTTCTTTCTCTTAGTTCCTAAGTAAAATTATTTTTAAAAATCAAGCTCTGTCTTCTAGGGGATGATCCTTTATCTCCAGTAACTATCATTCTATATATCTTTTGTTCTTTATGACCAAATGCTTTTTGATCATCTACAATAGGTGTCTCCAATTTCTCTCTCTCACATACACTTTTTAACCCCTTGTGATCTGGTTTCTGACCTCATGATTTCACCAAAATTTCTGTTTCCAAAGTTATCAATGATCTCTTAACTGCCAGATCTACTAGTCTTTTCTCAGTGCTCATTCTTTTTGACTTTTTTTGTAGGCTCTGATATTATTAATCATCCTCTTCTTCTTGATACTAAGTCATGACTGAACAATAGTGTCAACCAGATCAGGCCTTCATCATCAGATTCTTATCACTTTATGTCTTGATTATCACAAGAGTCTGCTGGTGAATCTGCCTCTTTTTACTCCATTTCCTTCTCCATTCAGTCACCAAAGTAATTCCTAAAGTATGTCCAAGCATGTCATTCCCCTATTCAATAAACTCCAATGTCTCTCTATTGCCTTGAAATCAAACACAAAATATGGTTTAGCATTCAAAGCCCTTTATAACCTAGGTCCCTCTTGCCTTTCTAGTCTTTTTACACCTTATTCTTTGTCATGTATTCTTCAATATAGTGTTATGGGCTTTCTATCTGTGCCCCCAACAAAATACTCCATTTCTTGGATCCAAGCATTTCTAGTTGTTTTCCCTGCCTGGAATGGTTTCCTTTCCTCATCTCTACCTCTTGGCTTCCTGGGCTTCCTTTAAGTTCCAACTAAAATCCCATCTTCTAAAGGAAATCTTTCCCAAAGCCTTTAATTCTAATTAATTACATTTTTCCTATTATATATTATATATGCATATTATATATATATACATATACATATAGATAGATATATATAATTTGTTGATATATAGTCCATTAAACTGTGGCCTCTTTTTGTTTCCTCACTGCTTAACACAATACATGGTACATAGTAAGTACTTACATATGTTAAGGATGGAGATGTGACTTTGAATCCCAGGAACATATAACCTTAACACTAGAACACCCCTCAGAAGTTATCTAGTTCAACCCATACATGAACAAGAATTCCCTTAGAAAATACCCCAAATGGTCATCAAGCTTGTACTTGAAGTAGCCCATTCCACTTTTGTTTAGCTCTGTTGGAAAGTTTTCTAAATCTGCCTCTTTGCAACTTCTAATTATTATTACTAATAATACAAGCATTTATCAAAAGCTTACTATATGCCAGGAACTGTATTAAACATTGAAGGATTGGTGCATTGGGCACTAGGTACAAAGACATGGGTGAATGAAAAGGGAGGATGGGATCTTAACAGAGAAGAGTGTACCATGGCAAACAGATGAAATGATCTATAATCTGATTTGGTTATCTATAAATTAGAGGGAGCCACTAGAGTTTCCTAAGAGTGACATGGCCACACCTGTACTTGAGGATAATAACTTTGGAAGTTTCATGAAGAGAGGATTGCAGTGAGGACCTTGTAAAGTTACCTTACAGGCCCTTGTTTCCCTCCTCTTTAATATGAAGGGGTTAGCTATATGGCCTTTAGATCACTTTATTATTCATACTTTGCAATGAATAGGTTTTTACTGAATGGATTTTGCTGTTGGCTTCTTTCTTGAATTCTGTCTCCTAGTAATCCTACTTCTCTCTTCCTATATTATAGCTACTTTCTATGGCAGGGGTTCTCAAACTTTTTAAATGGGGGCCAGTTCACTGTCCCTCAGACTGTTGGAGGGCTGGACTATAGTAAAAACAAAAACTTTGTTTTGTGGGCTGCTGCATCTGGCCTGAGGGCCATAGTTTGAGGACCCCTGTATATGGTATATAACTTGGTGAATATATTAGGCAGTTTTTTCTCTCTTCTTTCCTTTTCAGGCTCTAAGTCTTTTAAAGACTATTCAATCCCTAGCCAAGGATCCTTCCTCTATTTTAAGTAGTGGTCAAAAAATTCAAATCTCATTCTTAAACACTATATTTTAAAACAATAGTACATTTCCTACTGCTTCAAGAGTTGGCTTTTCTACACATAGTTGTCCTATGCATGCACACTCCTCTTCTTTCATAGGTCATCCTCCTTGCTCCATTGACATATCTTGCCCCCAATGCCTTTCTGCTATCTCTGACTCACCCACTATCACATAGATGGGATCACGACTGATCTTTCGATTAAGAAGAATTTCAGGAAGGTGGCGGAAGACAGAGATTGTGTCAATGAGGTGGCTGCCAATACTGTTGACCACATTGGCCAGGGTTTGCAAAGTGGGTGAGAACTCCACCTATGTGGGGAAGAGGGTAGAAGGTAGTTAGCATCTGGCTGTGATAGGAGGTAAATGTTTAGGAGAGAGGAAAAGGAAACAGAGGGGAGAGGGGCAAGGGCTAGAGGAAAATTGGGGTAGCAGGGGTGAAGAATAAGGTGTTAGAGTTGGGGGGAGGGAGGAAGGAAGAATGCCTCCCATCCTTGTTGGAACTCCTACCTGAGCCACACCTCCAGGGCCATCACTCTGCAATATGACAAGGACTCGGAAAAGTGGGTTGGGGGTGGACTTGCCATCTCCATTGATAGCTTTGGACAATTCTAGCAGTGACCATTTGACATTGAGACGCAAAGCTTCTTCCATCATATGATTCAATTGTAATGTGTATAGCAACCACTGCTGCTGAATCTGGTGGAAAGAGGTTGGGCAAAGAGAAATGTAGCCCTCAAAGGGATGTAGCCAGAGTACTAAGAGAAGAAAATTAGGAGCTGAGCAATTGGAAGCTTTCCTCTCAAGAGGTGAACAATAGCTATAATTGAGGAAGATACTCTTTGAGATGCTGAGAGTGATAGGAGTAAAAGAGAAATGAGCTTGTGGCTATAAAAAAGATATTGGAATTGCAGGAATTGGAAAAGGTGAGATAACAACTGGAAAGGGCAGAGCTGGATGTTAAGCAGCTCAAAGTGAAAATAAAATTTGTTTGTCCTGCTAGCTAGTAGCACTAGCTACTAGATCTCCTACCTCAGCACCATCATTCTTGAAGACTTCAAAGGTTTCACTCATGATATCCACCACTTCCTCATATAGAGACATCAGTTTCTGCAGGACTACACTTCGATGCTCCTTTTGGTCCTCCTCAAATTCTAGATCTTGGTAAACCTTCTTGCCAGTAATGCGAACCAATAGGGTTTCAGATATTTCCTGTGCCCTCCAGCCAATTGTCAGTGTGGCTGCTTTAAAATCATTCACAATCATCTGAACCTGGTTGGATATATTAAGACACACAATCATGAGGATATGAGTTCTGGGTGAAGGTTCTCTGCTTCTAATACAAAACATAAACCTTAAACTGACTTTTGTGACATAATTCTACAGAAAGGAAATCTATTCCATTTCTCAAGGCTGAAAATAAAATTTCACTAGGATTCAGGTATAATGTTTGGGCTAGTTCCCTGGAGGGCTTCAAGATCAGTCAGAATCAGTCTCAATCAAAGTCCTCAGTCTTTAGGAGGTGAAATGAAGGCGGCAGGCAAGCTGCCACTTGGCTCATTAAAGATGAATTGACTCTGAAGTTTGGAGCCTGAAGTCTTTGCTCCTCAGAATGTTGCGGCAGAGAAACTCTGACTCTCTCCTTCTGCCCTCCAATCCTTGCCTATGATTATCTCACCACCACACATTCAGCAAGTACCAACCTTGAGGAGAGCCAGCACATTATCATATCATCTAAGTATATGCTTATAGAACCATTATCTGAGTAGGCAATTAGCCTTAAGTGCCCTGCTGGCTTAGATTCAAGTACACCTTTTCAGAGTTCCAGCTTTCTACAACATTCAGGTGTCTTTAAAACAAGTCCCATCCCACGGTTAGGGCACTGATTCCCTCAGTCCCCCATCCCAAATGGATGGGAACCAGGAACCTTCTAGGAACGTAGGAACTTACTTGTGTGACCCTGCCTCTGGACCAATACCCACCTTGCTGGCATGTATACGACACTCATTGATGAAGAAAGTGCTTGCTCCTTTCAGGATCCAATGCAGTTTCTTGAGTCCAGGATGGATCTTCTTGTCCAAGAAACGGATTCGTTCTTTGAATAGGGCCCTCTCATCTGGGGACAGCATTGCAATGATCCTGTTTATGAAAAGAGGGGCCAGGGAACAAATGGAGAAAATGAATCAGGAGAAGCAGAGTTCTAGAGATTTTCCTCATAATCGGTGAGATGAACTGAAAGACTTCAGAGTACTTTAAGGTGGGAATCAAGAGTGTTTATGAAATAACACTGAAATGAAGTCTCTACTCCCGGTTCCCCTCAACCTAACTAAGTAAAGAAAAGCCTTCAAAAACAGAGAAAGGATTCAGTTCTGCCATGATGCCCTCATTCTAAAAAAGACTATGAAGAAATTCAGGATCAATATGGAGATAAAAGCAGTTCACTTAATGCGACTTTGTTCACCAATGGACTGACCTAAGTCCCAATCAGAAGTTTGTCTAGCTTTGTGAACTGAGTTTCCTCCTGGATTGATCTCAGAAGTATAGCCTAGATCCATGGCATTCAGGAAGTTAGTTTGATTTTATCCTTTAAAGCAAAGCTTGTGGAACCAAATATGAAAGACAGAATTTGAGCATTCTGAACACTAGGGAAGAGCTAAGATTTTGGAAAGACAAAAGTATCAAGGAGGAACACAATCCAGAGCAGAACAGAGTTAAAGAGACAAAGGAAAATTGGAGACCAACCTGTTATAATCTCGGGCAACAAGCAACAAATTTTCACGCAGGACTCGCAAGTCCTCAGCACGCTCAGCTACATTCACTACATAATGAGGAGTCTCAAACAGCAACCTTTCCCAAAAATGAATCTCCACAAAGAGTATCAGCAGGGTCCTAATCATGGGAAGACATCCATAAACAGATATAAAGTGAAAACCAGAGCTAGGAAAACAACATGCATAATGACTACAACAATGTAAATGCATTAAAAAACCAAAATGGAATATTGAGAAAATATAAAAAACAAAATTTTCTCCAATGAAGAGATATAAGAAGAAACATCCTCCCTTCCCCATCTTTCTCTGTCCTTTGCAAATGTCAAAATCCATAGGTATGGAATACTGCTTAAAATATCAAATGTTTTTTGTGTTGATCAGTCTTGCTGATTTTTTCGTTTTTTCCTCCTTAAAAGAATTCTCTGTTATAAGGGAAGTCCCTCAGGAAAGAAATAGAAGAATGATACACATGAAGTAAATATGATATAAAAACAAAAAATTATTTTTTTACTTTTTAAAAAAGTAAGGAAAACCAAGTAACAAAGTGAAAAATAAGAATGCAAAAGAGATGAATAAAGGAAATGGTTAAAATCAACATGCCCCCCCAACATCTGATCCATTTAATAATAGAGATAAAAATTTACAAAAATACAAAATATCCAAATTAACAGAACAAAAAACAAAGAATTTTAAAAATCCAATCTCAGAAGAAGAAAATGAATAGGCAAAAAGGAATGCCCAAAGAATAACTCTAAGACCAGATGATTTAAAAGTATATTCTAACAAATATTTACTCCCCCCAAAAAAATGAAGGAAGAAAGGTACCCTACCAAACTCTTTCTATGGGACAAACATGGCCTTGATATCTAAAATATGGAGAGATAAAGTAGAGAAGGAAAATGATATGCCAATCTCTCTAATGAACACTGATGAAAAATATTGACTATTGAATAAAATATTAAATATAAAATAAAATAAAATATTAGCATAGAGGTTACAGAAACATGCTAAAACTAACAATGCAGGTTTGGTTCAACATTAGGAAAATTAATATATTAGACAATACTGGTAACAAAAACAAAAACCGCAATAGAGAAAAAATTTTGATGAAATATGATACCCATTTCTATTAAAACATTTAAATGAACATTTTCTTAATAATACTAAAACCAAAAGCTACCATTATTTGTAATGGAGAAACACAGAAGCCTTTCTAATGACTACTGCTCAGATTTTCTCTTCCTGGTGGTTTATATAGATCATGTACATATATTTCTCAGATTATTTCCAATCTAACTGCATATGAAAACTTGAAAATCTTACTTGGGACCATGGATGTCTGGGGAGGGCTAATATTATACAATGACAAACAGACTTTTGATGACAGGAATCAGGAAACTGAATTCCCATAAAAAGGAATCAAATAGGCCCTTCTTTTAGCAAACCTTTTTGTTCTTTTCCTTACTAATGGTGAATGAGGCCAGAATTATTACTTAGGGAAGTTAAGGAAGGGTGGAGCAGAAGAAAGAAGTTGCTTCCCTATCTCCCACCCAGCTGCCATATGTACATTTGTTTGTTTTGTGTGTATATTTTCCTGACCTTTGGTGAACAAGTATTTGGAGATAGAACTTTGAAAGGTTGAAAAATCTATCTGAAGTCCCTCAGCAATCAGAGTGAGAAAGAGAGTCTACTGAAGGTGGTAGCAGGGGCTACCATAAATGGATGGATATAGGAAGTGCTTGTGGCAGTTTTGGAGTTTGTGATTCCTCTTAAGACAGAGATATATTAACTACAGACTAATAAAGTCACTTATTCACCAACCCAGAAAATGAAACCTAAGGAAACCTCAAAAGGATTCCATTAAGAGAAAAAAAAGGGACTTAGATTCAGAATTTGAGAGGGACATTTTGGTTGTTCATGCTCTTGGCATATGTGCCTTATGTTTGAGCATATTCTTCCTTAAGGAATCTTGGGTGTGCAAGAGGAGGATGTAACTCCTAGGATGCACAGGCTGGGGGAGGGGGATGTAAAACTCCTGTTGTTGTTCTCCTTTCTCAGTAAGTACCTTTATCTAGAAGCTTTTAGAGTTCTATTGCTTAATTGGTCTTGGAAACCATATAGCATAAGGGCTCAGGAGGTCTTGTCAATTTCTGAGATGTAATTGTTCACAATGAAAAATTTAATCATCAGAGCTGGTAAGATCTTAGCCCCAACACATCCTTGCTTTTTAAGCTGCTTTTTGGTAACTGTACATATTTTTAATGCCAGAAATGCTACTGTCCATGGTATATCAGCATTTATTTTGTAATAAATCAAGGTGCATGTGTTGCAGTGAAGAATCAAAGCATCTGGGGATCATTAACATGAAGGAAATAAATTTCAGATTTTGCCTCATACACAGAGCCTTGACCTAACTATGTTAAGAGGCTTCCTCCTCTGAGATAAAGAAAATCTCCAAAGGATTTCCACTTCTCTGTGAACTAAATGGGCCTAAAAGGAAGAAATAGAAACAACATCTCCCTCTAGTTGTCAGAAGAAAAAAAGTAAATAGGACAAAGATCTGATAATGTTTTCAAAAATAAGAGCACCACAAAAAGTTATCAAACTGTGCATACCCTTTGATCCAGCAGTGTTTCTACTGGGCTTATACCCCAAAGAGATAATAAAGGGAAAGGGACCTGTATGTGCCAAAATGTTTGTGGCAGCCCTGTTTGTAGTGGCTAGAAACTGGAAAATGAATGGTTGCCCATCAATTGGAGAATGATTGAGTAAATTGTGGTATATGAATGTTATGGAATATTATTGTTCTGTAAGAAACGACCAGCAGGATGAATACAGAGAGGATTGGCGAGACTTAAATGAACTGATGCTGAGTGAAATGAGCAGAACCAGGAGATCATTATATACCTCAATAACAGTACACCCAAAGAAAGAATGTAAACTGCTTGCATTTTTGTTCTTCTTCTTGGGTTATTTATACCTTCTAAATTCAATTCTCCCTGAGCAACAAGAGAATTGTTCGGTTCTGCACACATATATTGTATCTAAGATCTACTGTAATTTATTTAACATGTATAGGACTGCTTGCCATCTGGGGGAGGGGGTGGAGGGAGGGAGGGGAAAAATCGGAACAGAAGTGAGTGCAAGGGATAATGTTGTAAAAAATTACCCTGGCATGGGTTCTGTCAATAAAAAGTTATTAAAAAAAAATAAGAGCACCATTGCTATGGTCTGTGAGATAGGCTGTGCAAATGTTAATCATTCACAGGAAACCATATCTTCCCCTAATAAGTGTCAGAACTGGAACCAAAAGATTGTGTTCTTACCATACTATATCATGTATTTATAATATAGCATACCCTAAACAATTTTAAACAATAATTCCAAAAGGATTCAGCATTGGAATAATTAAGGAGAGCAGATAAGAAGTTTCCTTCATTATATAGGAAAGGAAATAAGCATATGAGAGAGGGAATATATTGTGTAGAAAATGGGCTATTATCTATAATAAATATCTATTTCTCTCTCTCCAATGAGCCTCACTTTCCTTCCTGGAACTTGATACTAGTACAGTCTGAGCTTGGGGTTACAAATGAGTCAACAACTCAAGTGCTGGTGAATAATACACTTCTTGTAGGGATCTCTTCAGTCTGAGGGAAGTACTTTAAGATTTTGGGAGGGCCCCTAAAATGGAATCTTATACTTGGGATTTCTTGAGAAGCAAGAAAAAAGTCAAGAAGTAAGAGCCAAGTTTGCTTCTCTGAATTGTGAGTCAGTCCCCTTGTGCATCTGCTAGTCTTACTTTTCCTCTTGCTAAGGGCTTGGTTCAGGAACTTAACACTGTCCAAATTTGTCCCTCTTCTCTAGGAGGCTGGATTTAATCTTCAAAGGTATCATTGCTCAGAACTACCCCTTTTTTGGGATGATGTGTTTCCTTCTCTAGGGACTGCTTGTCTATCCTACTCAATTTCAGTCTTCACTTGAGTTAGGTGTTTTCCTTTGCTCCTGAGGTCATATGGGTGAAAGGCTCTGCCAATCATTAGCTCTCCATAGCTATGTATTTTAAAACCTTTGGCTTTTTTCTTTTCTTATTCCTAGATCATATTTTCAATATATGTTTTGCCATCTCCAGCTATCTTTGCATTAGAATCACTGAGTATTATGGTATTTAATTATATACATAGTATCAATTTTTCTCCTAATTTTTTTTTTTACTAACAACAATGCTATTAATTTCATAAAACGTTTCTTACTTTGACCTCTCCTGCTTTATTGCTGGGGTAGAGAAATGGATAGAGAGCCAGACCTGAAAGTCAGGAAGCCAGGAAGACTCATCTTTCTGGGTTCAAATCTAATCACAGACACTAATTGTGTGATCCTAAGCAAGTCACCTAACCCTGTTTACTTCAATTCTTTCCTCTGTAAAAAATGAGCTAGAGAAGGAAATGGCAAACCACTCCAGTTTCTTTGTCAAGAAAACTTCAAATAGGGTCAGAAAGAGTCAGATACAATTGAAATAACTGAACAACAACAAACTCCTCTTTGTATAAGACATCTCCTTTGAACACTTCCTCTTGATTTTCTCCTTATATCTGGCCATCCTCTGATACTAATTGCTCCTTTTTTCATGTCCATGCCATGCTAGACCATTAAGAGGAGGTAGAATACTATTTTTTTCCAGTGCCATTTTCTAGTCTGTCTATTTGCCACCATCAGCAGACTCTCCTTTCATCCATACTACTCTTATTTATTTTAGTCCACAACTTGGTTACTATGGTCTATTGCCTTCTTATCTTTCTAGTCTTGTCATACACCATGCAGTTCAGAGAAGACTTACAAGAATATACATTACTCCCTTCCATGCACTTTCAAGTCCAGTTCTATTGTTCTACAATGGTGCAAATTATATGGATCAAGAAATCATTTTGATATGGTTTTAATGTCATGGCAGCAATGGTCATGTGAGTGTTCCTGCTGTTACTAAGCTAACTCAGAACATATGACTTTGACCAGATGAAACCAGATTAAATTGGTTTCCCCATCTGGAATTAGTTCTCTGTCAGTTGTACATTGGATTTCAAACCCCACACATGTATTTCATTGCTCATTTTTGTTACATTTTAATTCAATGATTTTTTTAAAATTGATATCACTCTAAAGAAATCATAAAAATCACAATTCTTAAAGAGTATATAATTCAAATATTGTTAGATATTGCAATAGTTGTTGGTGGTATTTATTACAAAATAAAAGACAAGCATTTATTTCATAATGAAACAATCATATGTGTCAAACATAAGGTAGAAAACTTAACTAATTCTTAGGAAAAAATAAAAGAGACCTCTGGGAGGGATCTAGCAGTTAGAAATGTTACTGACTCCTCTACAAAGACTCCTTAGTTGTGGAAGAACAACAAACAGTCTAATTTAAATTTTTTTAAAGCTTTTAACTACTGTTATGATGAAAAACCACTAACTATGGACAAAACAATAAAAAACTGGGATACTCAAGACTAAAAAAAGATAATTATTACTGATGAAACTTACATTTTCAGTGAGGGCTAATTCCAAACCTTTTTCAGAAGTCTACATGAGTTTGTAAGATCTAGAAATATTCATCACACCTACTTTGTCAGGTAAACTATCTATCCAAAAGACTGTTTGGAGAATTTTTTTTTTACTTTCTATTAAATTTTTAAAATTTCAAACCTGAAAGTTTTGTCCCAATTTAGGGAAAAATAAAATAATTTTATTTTGATATATTGAGAAGCAAAATTGTTCTAGGATTAAAGAAAATCCCAAGGGGAATGAAATACTGAAACACAAGTCCCTGAAACAGTCCACACATCATAAAGTAAATTTATCTAAGATAGGGAGATAAAACATGTTTCAGTGCTCTGGAAACCTTTTTTTTTAAAATTGTGAGTTATAATCAAAATGAAGACTTGGGCAGGGAGGAAGACCTATTTGTCAATGTACATTTCATATTCAATGGGATCAGGTTTTATGAGAAGCAATTAAAGAATATGTCAAAATCTTATGAACTCAATGCAAATTATGTAAAAAAAATGATGAAACAAAAATACATATTGCACCTTAAGGTTGAGTTTTTTAAAATACTTTAAATCATTTTGAGTAGGGAAATGCAAATCAAAACAATCTAGAGATACCACTACAGGTCTATCAGATTAGTTAATATGAAAGAAAAAGAAAATGGCAAATGCTGGAGGGGATATGGGAAAATTAAAATACTAATGCATTATTGGAGAATTATGCACTATTCCAAACATTCTGGAACGCAATTTGAAACTATGTCCAAAGGACTTCTAGGCCTGTATCCAAAAAAGAGATAAAAAACAAAAAAGAAAGGGACCTATATATATAAAAATTTCTATAGCAGCTCTTTCTGTAGTGGCAAAGAATTGGAAGCAGAAGGAATACTCATCAATTGAGGAACAGCTGGATAAGTGTGGGTATGTGATTGTGATGGAATACTTCTGAAAAGATGAGATATATGATCTCAGAAAAATCTGAAAACACTTATATGAACTGATGCAAAAGGAAATGAGTAGAACCTGGAGCATACTATATACAATAACTGTAATAGTATGTACAATGATCAACTGTGAATGACTTAGCTATTCTCAGCAACACAATGACCCAAGACAATTCTAAAATGCTATTCATCTTTAGAGAAAGAACTGATGGAGTCTGATTGATTTAAAACTTTCCTTATTTTTCTCATAAACATTTTTGGTTTACATGTTTTTCATGACTGCACATGTATGACCTGCATCAAATTCTCAGGGATGGGCCAGGGAAGAGAAGGAGGGAGAGAATTTGGAACTCAAATTTTTGAAAAATGAATGTTTAAAAATTATTTTACATAATTGGGAAAAAATTAAAAATATTAAATGAAAAGTTTTTAAAATGTAGAAAGTTATAAGGTTTATTGCATGTTAATAAATATAATTATTTTACTTTGTTCTGATTAATTTAAATGCCTTAATACTTTGTCTCACACACAATACAATCTCCCGTCTCTATGTCTTTGCACATTCCCTCACCTCTGAGTCTTAAGAATTTATTTTTTTCCTTCAATATTCTCCTCAATTACTACTTTCTTTCCCTGATCCCCACTGCTGCTCAATCCCCTTTCTGAAATTACCTGGTATTTGTTTTGTACATATTGTGAACATTTTGTCTTTGTAGTCACAGCATCTAATCCAGTGCCTGCTACAGAGTAGCCATTTAATAAATATTTGTTTTTAGTTAGGTTTATAAGAAAAATCAGATTATCATCCAAGTATAGAATGACAATGATCTATGAGATCTTGAGAATAGTATTTAGGAAGAAGATGATGCTTATTTCACATACAGTAAAAAAAAAAAAAAAAGACAGACCCTCACTGAAAATACATTCCCATTATATTTAGGTATAAATCAAAAGATAATAGATTACAGTTTGTGACTCTTAAGCACCATTCACTGATCTGGATTTTTTTTTTTAATTGATCAGCTATCCAACAGGTTATGTATTTCTCCTTCCCACCTTCCAATATTATAGTCAGAGATAGAAGTCTCACCTATGACTCAAAGATTGGCTCCACTTCAATACTTGTGGATGTGACTAATGATTTCTAGCAGAACCTAGATGGCTCTAAAATCCTCCTGGGTCTGTCTGGAAAACTCTGGCATTGTTTCTGTCCTTTCCCTTCTTCTCTAGTTACTTTCTAACACATTTTGTTTATTACCCACCAGATTCCCAATAGTCTTGGCTTTGACCCTATAGATAGATGCTAAGAGGGATTAGAAATCAACTACCATTTAAAATAAACCCCATCCTAGCATGTCTCATGATAGTGGGATGTGGCTGTTCCTTAGTAGTCCCACGACTTACTGTGCCCACATCTCTAGGTGAAGCAGTACCAAAACAGCAGTAGCTAGGACACAGTCTATCATTTAAAGTACCACATTCAGCACACTATATCACAATAACTACAATTTTAATTCTTGAGTTACTTCCCCTTAACTCTCTGATTTTGCCATGGGCAAAAAAGAACTGCAAAGGAAGAGTATATCCTCAAATTAGGAACCATAACACTAAAAATGCCCAAAGGGCATTTGGAAAGCAGTCCTCCACTTATTATCTTCTTAATAAAATCAAATTGTAGGTCCTGAAGAGCTTAAGATTGATATTGATTATATGACCATTTGAAATTTAGAGATCAGCACTAATAGTGATGGTATTAAATACTTAGTAGTCATGACAGCTCAAAATCAATAGATGTAGAGAAGGGGCCAACCAAATTAACTCCTCATCTCACGTTTCAATCTAGGAACCCTCACGAGGGCCACCATCTAAATTCTGAATAAATATCCTACATATGGTTATTTCATTTGAATATTAACATAATTTTTATGAGTTAGACAGGTATTATTATCAATATTTCACAGGGGAGGTCTTTGCTCCTATTCCTATTTCCCTATTTTGAACTTTTAAAAAGTTACAAAGTCTGGTCAAGACCAAGATTTTTGGCAAAAGAATTTTTTAAAACTTTTAAGTCTAGAAATCTACAAGTGCAATCGTTTTTAAATGTACTTCCTAAAACCAGTTGTTTATTTAATTAGTGGTTCATCTCTATAGGAATAAATCCTACAGGAATAAACTCTACAGTTTTGAAAGAAACTGTATTTATTTAAAAATAAAGAGTAATACTATAAACAAATTAGGAGAGCAACGGATAGTCAGATCTTTGGAGAAGGGAAGAAATTATGGCCAAAGAAAAACTAGAGAACATTATGAAATACAAAATGGCTAATTGTGAGTACATTAAATTAAAAAGGTTTTGCACAAACAAAATCAACTTAGCCAAGATTACAGGGAAGCAGAAATATGAGAAACAATTTTTATAGCCAGTGTTTCTGATGAAAGCCTCAAATTTATAAGAATACAAGAATACAACTGGAGCCCAATTAGAAGATATGAACAGGCAATTTTCAGATGAAGAAACTAAGGTCATTTATAATCATATAAAAAAATAACTCTAAATCGCTATTGATTATAGAGAAATGCAAATTAAGACAACTCTGAGATACTTCAGACCTCTCTGAGATACCTCACACCTATTAAATTGTCTAACATGATAGGGAAAGATAATGATGCATGTTAAAGGGGATATGGGAAAACTGGAACACTAATTCATGGTTGGTGGAGAACAATTTGGAACTATACCCAAAGGGTCACAAAACTATACATACACTTTGATCCAGAAGTGTCACTACTGGGTCTATATCCCAAAGAGATTATAAAAGAGGGAAAAGGATCCAAATATGCAAGAATATTTGTAGCAGCTCTTTTTGTGGTGGCAAGGAATTAAAAATCAAGTAGATATCCATCAATTATAGAATGGCTAAGTTATGATATATGGATATAATGGAATATTATTGTTCTATAAAAAATGATGAGCAAATTGATTTCAGAAAATGCTGGAAATACTTATATGAACTGATGCTGAGTAATGTGAGCAGAACCAAAAGAACATTGTATTCAGTAATAGCAAGATTGTGTGATGATAAACTAGGGTGGACTTAGTTCATCTCAGCAATGTGGTGATCTAACACAATTCCAATAGACTTGGGCTGGAAAATGACATGTGCATCCAGAGACAGAACTATGGAAACTGAATGCAGATTGAGAAAGAATTCCCCACCCCAATTTGATTAAAAAAAAAAAATACTGGGAAAACTAGAAACAGTCTGGCAGAAATTATGCTTTGCCCAATATATAAAACCAATATCCCATAATTAATTTTAAATTGATAAATAACTTTAATATTAAAGATCATTTAAAAAGTTAAAGAGAAGCTCATCATATGGGTAGGAGTTGTAATTTTAACCAAACTAATAAGAAGTTACAAAAGATAAAAGTTAACTGTAATTGTATGAAATGGAAAAGCTTCTGCAGAAAGTTAAGGCATTTAGAAGAAAGGAATTAATCATATAGAAAAAAAGAATTTTTAATAAAATTTACCTGATGAGGGTTTGATATCTAAAATATATAACTGAGATTATATATATATATATATATATAGAGAGAGAGAGAGAGAGAGAGAGAGAGGTGTGTATACTTATGTGTGTTTAAATAAATTAAGCAGTTTTAATAACGAAATAAAATGAATAAAATATACATATCCTTTAGTGACTATAGATTCCATTATAAGGCTTATGTCCTAAATAGTCCATTGTTAAAAAGAAAGTCCCTATATGTAATGGGCTGAGGTTTGAGTTGATGCACTGAGGTCCCAAGTATGTGAGGCTAAATAGTAATTGGACTACACTCTATTAATATACATGATTGGATAAAGAATGGTCCCTGCCCACTCTTTGTGCAAGTCCTGATGTGTTGTAGAGGAAATAACGATTTTGGTGGGTGAAGGCAGAGAGAGACAGGAAGAGAAGCTGGGAGATATTGGCCTGGGTTCCATACTCCTAGTTGCTGGTCGTGTGGCTGTTGATCTAGCTAGCTTCTTGACTCAGCTACACACATTGCTATTGCCCATTCTCTTCCACCTCCGATCTTTCTTCACTGAGAATAAAGACTGACGATTTTCCCCTAACCTGAATTCCTGACTCCGGCTGATTTTAAAAGGTCTTCACACCTCTATCCACCAAAATATCTATAGCAACACTTTTTTATATTAACAAAAAATTGGAAAGAAGGTAAATGCCTATCAATTGGGTATTCTGGTACATGAATACAACAGAATATTACTCTGCTATAAGAAATTTTGAATATGATGAATATAGAGAGGAATAGAAAGATTTATACAGTCATGCAAAATAAAGTAAGCAGTGCAATGAAAACAATAAACATGACTGTTATTGTTCTATAATTTTCAATCACATCGAACTCATCATGACCCCATTTGGGAGTTTTCTTGACAAAGATAATATTGGATTGACTTATTATTTCCTTCTCTAGCTCATTTTACAGATGATGAAAATGAGGCAAAAAGGTTAAGTGACTTACCCAAAGTTACTCAACTAGTAAATGTCTAGGTCAGATTTGAACTCAAGAAGGTAAGTCTTCCTGACTCCTGATCCAGGACTCTTATCTGCTATGCTACCTAGCTGTTCCAATACATGACTATAAATAATTGATAGTGAATATTGTAAAATTATAAGTAAGCATGGTGCAAAAAATGAGAAATGAAAAACAGCCCTACCTCATTCCTTTGCAAAGAATAAATCCTATTGATTTTTTGCCATCTAAGTTAAATATTCCCACTTCCTTAAGCTGATCCTCATATGGTATATGTAATATAAATTCAAGATTCTCTGAACTAAATATACAAACTCAGTACTATTCCTTAATTATAAGAAATAAGAGAATTAGAATATGATGTATTCCAAAAGACAAATTGATTTGTACCCCAAAAGAACATATTTTTCAAAAGATATACTTTTCTGTAAAAAGGAATAATTAATTCCTATGCTTAAAAATTGTTCTAAATAATACAGAAATTCTGCATTCTATAAAAACCATTTTTCTGAGACAAATATGATCCCGAAACCCAAAATGAGATGGAACAAAACAGAAAAGAGAATTGTCAATCCTTTTCACTAATGAATATCGATGTGAAAATTTAAAATACAAATTTTTCTGAGACTGTGGTAATATAACATTTTATGTGAAAGTTGGTTTCTTCCAGTCAAAATTACTCTTTAATTTCTTTAAATCTTCCCAAAAGCCCATTTTAGTGTCTTTAAACAGTTATAAATAAAAATGAGATGGGGTCTCTTTAGAAGGCAATCTGTATCAAAGAACAGATGGATTAGACATGAATCTTATTTTTTACAATACCTAGCTAAATTACTGATTCACCTAGAAAGGTGAAGCTCCATATAGGTCTAGCTAAGTCCAAGACAACTAGTTCAGTTCAAGCAACTGACTAGTTCTGGATGATTTGCAGATGCTAGGGAGCTGTGAAGCTTTAAACTGAGTTAGAAAAAGGGAGCTAAATATCACCAATCTAGAGTGAGCAAATTCCAGTCATTTTTTAATGTTCCAATTATGATGTCAGATAAATCTAAAAACAGGGATTGGTAGAATACCTTTGGAGTCAGAAGATGCATTGATGGATTTATTTTCACTCACTATCTCCTAAGCTTCACCAACTGTTAATTTGGATATTTCAAACTGGATGTCCCAGAGTCATCTTTAACATATCCAAAACAAAATTTATTATATTTATCCTCTTTTCAACTTCCCTATTACTGTTTAGGGCACTATCATCCTCCCATTCACCTCGGACCTTAATCTTAGTGTTATCCTCAAACTGACTTACTCATCCCAGTCAGATGTCAAATCTTCTTTCTCCACAATCTAGCTCATATATGTCTTCTCTCTATCCACATAACTACCTCCCTAGTTCAGGTCTTTATCACGTCTTGCAGGACAATTGCAATAGTCTTTTAACTAGCTAATCTCACCTCTGCCTTCTCTAATCCATCTTTTGGCCAAAGTGATTTTCCTAAAGCATAGTTTTAACCATATGGACCTATTTCAATATACTTCCTCTTACCTCTAGAAACAAACTGGCCTCTTTCTATCTTTATAGTCTTTTTGGCTGTACTCTCCAACATGGTCAAGCTCTGCTGACATATTAACCCTTCTTTATACATACTTCTCCATCTCTCATCTCTGTGATTTTGCACTGGTCGCCCCTCAGCAGCAACACTCTTGCTCTTAACCTCCAATTCTTAGAATCTCTGACTTCCTTTAAGAATCAGCTCAAATCCCATCTTTCACAAGAGGCCTATCCCAATCCCCTTGACACTAATGCCTTTTCTTCTACTTTACCCTCCATCTACTCTATGTATTTTGTATTTCTATATATTATTATTATTATTCTATTGAATGTTTGCTCTCTTTGTATTCTTAGGGTTTAGCACAGTATCTGGCAAATAGTAAGGGTTTATTAAATGCTTGCTTGATTGGATGAAGGGGTCATAGCCTAGAAAGGCACATGGAACAAAAGCATCTTATTTGCTTGCTGACTTTGTCAGTTCTTTTGGTTCTGCCCTGTTAAAGCCTGGTGGGTTTATGTAAAATGTCCCTTGTATTGTATATTTATTTGACAGTTATTGTTCACATTTTTTTTAAAAACCAAAAAATAATGGTTATAAATTTACAAGGAGGGATTTGCTCAGACTTCCCTCCTGCCACATACCGCATGGTTTTAACCAGGGAACAGAAACACCAGGTGGCAGTATACCTTAATCATTGGCTCCTTTTTGAGGGGAGTTGATAATTCTTTTAAAAAGTTAAAATGTAAAATTCAAGTTATAAAGTAAAAGCAAATATGGTAGAGCACAAATTACAGAAGCAGAGAGACTGACAGAAATAGGAACCAAGGCACAAAGACAGAATTGTGAGAAGAGTCAGGGAAGAGGGACAAAGAAGATGAATCCTCTACTTGTCAAAGTTGACATCCAGCATTCCTGGCTTCTCCGTACTGATCCCCAGCAATGGGGTGTCCAGTCGCCGAATGCTGTCCTTTTCCACAGTCTGTGTCCAATCTTGAAAAGTCTTTCGAACCAATTCATCCATAGCCTGGGTCAGCTGCTGGTATGTGTGGACACTCTCCTCTCCAGTGCCAATGTGGGGCAGAAAATGGGCAGATGAGAGGCACTAAAAAGACAGGTGGAAAAAAGCGTATAAGCAGGCTATATTTTTAACACGTTAATACCTGATCTGGTCCAAAGACTTTTACCTGAGGGCTATAGAAAGTTTAATTGAATAATTGGAAATACTATCTACCAGAAGAGAAAATACTCAGAGAGAGGATTGATTTATTTCAAGTGTAACTGAAGTATAATTTTCTCACTTTATTTTTCTTGCCTTTGTCTTTATAACATGGCTAATATGGAAATGTTTTGCATGACTGCATATGTATAATGGGTATCATATTGTTTGACTCTTGAGAAATGGGAGAGGAACTAGAGGAAAGACAAGAATTTGGAACTCAAATGTTTTTAACAGCATCTTTAAAATAAATAATAAAATGTTTAAGAAAAAATGAAAATGTAAAAGAAAGATTGATATAAATGATCTGATCAATAGAGTAGGTCAAAAGAAAAAGATTGAACAAGATGTTATAGAAAAGAGAAGGCATTACATTGAAAAAGAAAAAGGGGATAAGAGAAAAAAGAGACAGCAAGAACTTGGGTCTTACTGAAAGAAAAATACATAAAGTACACAATGAGTGCCAAGCACCAGAGTTGAGATATGAAAGGGTAAGGTCAGTGTACACTAAGCAGATACTAGAACACTTACATTCATGGAACGATCAAGGCGACGACGCAGGGTGCGCACCCAAAAGGCATGACCAGAATACTGGCCCATATATGGAGGTATATAGGGCCATTTCTTGCTTAGTTCCCGGTTCACCAGAGTCAATTCCCCATTGAACATCATGTACAGATCCACTGCCTTCTTGTCAAATGTTCGCTTTATAGCCTAAAAATAAGATAGAAGGAGCTTGGGAAGGAAGTTCCTTGGATTCCTGAGAACTGATGTACAAGGAGGCTCCTCCCTTTTAGTAATTCCAGAGTGTGGGAGTTACTCTATGGAGGATATTGTTAGATTTTTACATCCTTCTTGGGTGATCTTGAGAGCACTGCTAAGGTATTGATGATTTGGTGTGAGGTGGATATGGGATAAAAATGGGTTGGTTTAGTCCCTAGGTGAGGAGGGACCAGATAGATTTAAAGATAGTGAGGGCTTTCAAGGATGCATGAAGCAGGGGGCACCTCGCGGCTTGCAAGTCTATGAAAGGTATCCAGTAGCAATACTCCATGTTCTACATCTCGAACTGTCTCAAAGGCTGCAGTAATCAGGTTCTGTGTCATCACCTCCAGATCTTTAATTCCTGCCCGGAACCTATAATAGTTGCAAAACATTACATGTTGAGATGAATGAGCCCTCATTCCTGGCCTCTGCCCAACCCCACCTGAAATCCTTGAACTCCCTTTACAAAATCATAGAATCTTAAGAATTAGGAGGGACTTCAGAGGCTGCATCACTTTACTTTTCTAAAAACTGGTTCTCTCTAGTTAGCCCAGACTAGATGTGCAGACGCTTCGACTGGCATGGTAGCTCTGACCTATTTCTGAGCTGGTGCATCAGTCCTTGGGTAACCTGGTATGCTTACCCAAAGAACTCTCACTCACAGTCCTTGGAGCTCATCATGTTAATTAGATTTTCTACAGAACACAATTGGCTCAGACCATTATAGTTGGTAACTCCCAAACTTGAAGAGTTCTGTGAGTCTCCATCAACCTCCCTGACAGCAGGCATCACAGGCATAGGTCCCCCATATCTGGCCCAACCCATTTCTGACCAAGAATCCTGTCTACAATATCTCTAATTGTTATCTAGTCTTTGATGACATCCAGTAAAGCAAAACCCACTATCTACTAAAGTGGCCCATTTTACTTTTGGACAGCTCTATTACAATGCTTGTTTTTTGTATTGTTTTCTATAACAAATCTTTATCTGCCTGAAACTTAGACTCATTACTCCTAGAAGAAGGGTTGGGCACATCTGGGACTAAACAGAATACATCAGATTCCTTTTCCACATGACAAGCCTATAAATTCTTGAAGACAGCTATCACATTTCTCTATAAAATTTTCTCTTCTGAACTAAATACCCCAGTTCCTTCAACCAGTCTTCATATAACATATTTCTCCAGTCTTAACACTATCTTGCCTTTCTTCTATACATATTTCAGTTTGCTTATTTCCTTCCTAAAAAGTATTGCCCCAAACTCAACAGAGTTTAGTTACATGTGATAGTCTGACCATTTCAGAGTATGATGAAATCATTACTTCCCTACTTCTGGATACTATGCCTCTCTAAATGCAATCTAGAATGGCATTGGGCCGCCATATGATACTATTACTTTGAAGTGAATACACAAGGTTGCCATATCCTTTTCCCCAGAATTATTAAATGGTTATGTCATCCTTATCCCCTACTTGTGAAATTGATGTTTTGAACTCATGTGGGATTTTGTTTCTCCTTATTAAATTAAATTTCATTTTATTAAACTCAACCCAACAATCTAGCTGTCAAAGATCTTGATGATTCTGACTCTAGCATCTTCTTAATTCTCTCAGTTTCATACTACCTGGAAAGTTAATAAGCCATTGATTAAAATCCGAATAACATAAGACTAAGGACATATTCTCTGGAACACTCCACTAGAGATGTCATAACAAGTGACATCAACCTAGAATGACTATTCTTAGTCGGATTCTGCCAAAAACAGTTCCAATCTCACCTATTACTTAGCCAATATAATCCTGCCTATAAGGCCAGAATGAGAAATTCTGGCAAATAGATATAAAATATATCTATAATATGTTCCTAATCTACTGTCTTGTTACCCTACCAAAAAGACATAAGGTTAATGTGGCATATCCTGGTCTTGAAGAACAGGCTTTCAGTGATCACCGATTTCCTTTCTAAGTATTTACAAACTGTCTCTTTAATTATGTGCTCTTTTACCCTCTTATTTGAAAACTAGCACATATGCTATTCTCCAGTTTTGTGACACCTCTCCCATTCTCCAACATCTTTCAAAGATCACTGATGGCAGATCAACAATCACTTGTGCTTTCAATAATACAGAATATAGTTTTTTAAGTGTCTTGCACTCAATTGAGGGCATTTAGATGCCAAATAACCATTGTCTCATCTCTTTTGAGATTTCCCTGCCAATTATTTGCATGCTTTTTTGGTCCCAATCTAAAGCTTACTCTTAAAAGCTATGCATCAGACAAGTCCCTTTACTTTTCCTGATCTTGAAACCTTTTCCTATTCTATTCACTTTTTTCTACTCAGTCTTCCTTCTCTCCCCCCCTTCCTTGGTTTCACTCTGTGGTTCTCCTTACCTATTATAATCCTCATGCCAAGATGTGTTCTTGACATCTAGAATGCCCCCATGAACAGCCCGTAGCATGAGCAGATTCTTATGAAAGATGTCCTCAATCTCCAGCAAATTACGTGCTATTTGGGGCCCTTCAGCACCAAAGAAACAGGGTATATCTTCCTGCTTGCCATCCACCCAACGAGCAAAGTGATATTGGCAGTCACAAACCTAGAAGAGATTGCACATTTGGTCTCCTGCTTCCCCTTCTTAGACTAGAAGTTTCCAGCTAGAAGCAATCATACTTCATCTAATAAATAGGGTCAGTAAGAGGCATAGGTTACTGAAATAGAATTAATAATAAAGAATTAGATCTAGCATATTGGATCAGTGATAATGATGGAGGCAGAACCTGTAAATAGGCTGAAGAGGGAAATGGTGGAGCCACTACAAAGTACCTGGCATATAGTAGTCACTTAATAATTGCTTGTTGCTTGATTAGTCCCTACTCCCCCATCTCCTCAGGCTCCTGAACAAGGATTCTGCCACTGGCTTCAGTTCCCCACCCTAACCAAAGTTTCCACACCTCAATAAGATCCTTGCAACGCTGTACAAAGGCATCAACCTGGGCAAATATGCTTGTCTGGTCCAAAACCCAGCCCCGGTTGGAGAACCTGAGTTGGGAAGTAGAAAACACAGGTATGATAGTTTTAGATCCACTGGCAAGAGATACAATACTAGATTAGTACTTAATCACAGGAGTCTTTAGCAGAAAGGTTAATTCTAAGGATTTAGAATGGGAAGAACCAGAGATAGGGAATGATGCATCTAGGTTCTAGACATGATGAATAATCAAAATTCTGTGGTCCATTTGTAGAGCAAAAGGGAGAAAAGGGAGGTTCCTGGGAACAGATATGGGTTATTAGAGAGAGGTGGGAAGTAGTTGGACTTGCACCCAAAGAGAAGGACTAAATAGGAACATGAAATCTGTGACTATGAGAATTCAAAAGTAAAGAATTAATTCAGGAAGCAAATTCTGCTTTTTTGGGGACTGGGGAGGGGTCAGGGAAAAGGTGATATAACCTACTGCGTATGTAATTGTACAGCCTGCATGTAGTGGTCCTTCCATGCCTGACAGCATTCTATGCAGCTGCGCAGACTCTGTTTGCTAGAATTGACATAGCCTTCAAATATTCGGTCCAGGGAAATATTATGGCAGCACAAACGTATGATCTCGTTGCTCATCTACAAGGACAAATTGATTTTACCCCTCAAACTATAGTCTCCCAGTCTAATACTCAATCATCCCAATCCTTTCTTTGAGTCTCCTTGACTACATCCCCAAGTCTACTCCTTGCTACTCATGGTTTCCTTTGCCTCTAAACCATTCCCAGGTGTACTGTATATCTGGGTTATGAACCTCCACACTTTGGCTCAGGTGGCTCCTTGTCTCTAACCACATAATCACCTCTCACTAAGACTGTAGCCTCCTAACCAATATCCCTCATTTTAGCTTCTCTCCTCCCATCCATTGGATTTTTTTTTATGCTGACACAATTGGGGCTAAGTGACCAGATTTGAACTCAGGTCCTCGACTTCAGGGCTGGTGCTCTATGCACTGAACTACCTAGCTGCCCCTCCAATCAATTTTTAATGCACCTCTCAAAATGATCTTTTTTTTTTTTAAGGCTAATGCTGATCTTAACATACAAAAATCTGCAATGGCTCTTTACTGCTTTTAGAATAAAATGTTAAAAGACTTTAGCATAGAACACAAGAACTTTCAGACTCTACCTCCACCTGCCTCATTTCATAAGACCTATTTATGTATTCTATGTGTCTATCAAACTGGTCTAATAAGCCATTTCCCAAATTTCTCTATCTTTGTGACTCTAAGCCTCCAATGCCCAGCCTTGCCTTACAATCCTTTCTCATCTTCATCTTTCAAAGACTTCACCTTCTTTCAAGGCTCAGTTCAGATGCTACCTTTTGTAACATTTCTGGATTCTACCCCCTCTCCAAATATTAATGGCCTCCTCTGCTTCAAATGTGTCTAGAGAGCTGAGTTCTCCTTTGCATGTGCCCTGTTACTCCCTGCTTTGTGTTATACTTCCCAAGAGAATGGAAGCACCTTGAGAGCAAGAACTATTTTGTTACTTCAGTGCCCTGCAGAGAGAAATCACTTAATGCAATTAATTGCATTGAATATATTTAAATGAAACTTCCAAATCCACCCTCACACCCCTATTAGCCTCATCCATACCCACTACTCAGCTGGTTTCTTTCTAACTTCTTGGCTCACTTTAGGGATTTTACAACTGAGGGAAATCGTTTTGTCCAAGCCTTATCCATGTTTCATTCTTAAATCCTTCTTGCTTTAGTGGATAGGATAGAATCATATTCTCAGGGAATGCTAAATGTTTGTTGAATTAAATCCCAACACAAGGAAAAAAGAAGAAAATCCTAATCCTTCCTACCAGAATTTCCGGTCTGAAAATTCTCCATTCCTTCAGATACAAAAGAATTCAGCTCAAATATCTACTTACTTAGGGTCTGAAGCAAAGAATAATTTTGGAAAACTTAAATGTTCTGTTGGGTCTCGTACTTTTCAGATATCTTCACAATAACCCTGAGAAGCTGATAATATTATCCCTACTTTACAATTGAAGACACTGAGACAGATAGAGATTAAATGACTTGCCTTGTTCAACAAAACTAGTAAATATCTAAGGCTGGATTTGAATTCAGGTATCCTTGACCCCAAGTCCAGCATTCTATCCACAACATCCCCTAATATAACATGTAAGCCTGAGAACCCTGGAAATAGCAGCACATCCATCTACCCAGATTATAGGCCTTGCTTCCAGGGTGATAGAATAAGTTTTGTGAAGATACAAGCTGTAGGTGCTGTGGCTTCCACTTTGTCAGAAGATATCACTACTAAAGATGCAAAAAGAAAAAAAATTTTCTAGCTACCAAATCTTTGTCACTATCAAACAGTTTATCATCGGAAATGACTGGTTTATCAATGAAAATGATGCATCACCATCTGTTTTGCTACTGTAACCTATGGAGTAATGGGGCTTTCTGTATGATTTGCAGCTAAAATTTTCTATATGTGTTGTTTATCCTTACTAAAATGCAAGCTTCTTAAAAGTAGGAATGCTTGCTTTTCTAATTATTCTTCGGTACCCTTAAGGTCCCTGTGATTCCCAGATGATATCTGGCTGAATGAATTTAGTGCACAAGTTTTCAAAACTTTGACAAACAATAAACCCATTCTCATCATACAGACCTTTCGGAAGAGGGAGGTGAGCCTCTCACGTGTGTTATAGTATGGGGAGTTGACCCAGATAATGCGTATGAGACTGAGAAGAAGAGGGAATTTATTGGGTATGTCCTTAGGCTGCAGAACTGCCAGTTCCTGATAGGGCTCCTTCAGGATTGACAGGAAGGTCAGGTTTGACTGTGCTTGCCGGGAACCATCCTACAGGTGAAAAAATGCTGTTAGTCATCAGAGAACATATTAGAAATAGGGCTCTTCATTTCATTGGGTCCCCATCTTAATTTGCCATCTCCATATTATCTTTTTCAAACTACTGGACCCAGTATCAATTATTCCAAATGCTATTGCTCCTCAGAATTTCTGCCCATTGCTTGCACTGTATTTTCCCTAGTTTATATGTTACTCTGAGAGTATAACATCTTTTTTTCATCATAACCTCCAAGTACCCTAAGAAGAGGATTTATTTCTATTTCCTCTTTATGCAAGACTCTGAACACAACAGTCTTAATACCAACTATCCAATTCCAAATCCATTTTGCTCAACAGCCAAGTCTCTTTCTCTCTCACTATATACATATATATATAATATATATACACACATATATATCTATATATACATAGACACAGACACACAGACATAGACATACACACTGCATGATAAAGCATAATGAATTTTATATCTACATATTATTTTATATTTGTATATGTACTATACACACACTGTGGGATATACATACTATGAGATAAAAGTATAATAGCTTATATGCATCTAAATATATACATATGTGCATATGTAATTTCTACATATCTAATGGGCACTCTGCTATTGGTTCTAGATCTCATTGTGTTCCCCCATTTTAGGGGCATTCTGTACCCCTAAGGTTTCATTTAACCATTTAATATTCTGACTAGCATTCATAAAGTTATACTTACTTCAGAAATATAGCAAGAATAACATACAAAAATCCTAGGAAGATAATCCCCCTCTTGCACTTTGGGGAGGGGATTAGGTTTACTCAGCTCAGTTCCTATATAGCACAATATCACCAAATTCCAAGTCCAAAGCCACTCATGCCCCTCTGTGTTTGAGACCCAAGCAATATGATTTCTTAAGCTTCATGGGCTGGTTGGCTGAATATCTGGGATCCTGAAATTCTGTCAAGACAGTATATATATATATATATATATATATATATATATATATATATATATGTATACATATACGTGTGTGTATGTATATATATATATATATAAATATATATATAGGAGTATACATATACGTGTGTGAAGGTATATATATATATATATATTCACATATTCATGTATATGTATATACATATATAACAGCCATCTTTTTTCTAGTTCCAGTTTTCCCATAGTTCTACAGTTTCAGGTTTCTCCAGTAAATGGTATGATTCACTTCCAAAACTTGATTCAAAACTTTATTCAAAATTCACTAGGAAGATTTCTAGAACTCCACCTCTCTCCTCTCAGAATAGTCCTTCACTCTGTACATAATTCTAAAGTAGTAGTAGTAGGAGTAGTAGGAGTAGTAGTAGTCATAGTAGTGGTAGTAGTGATAGTAGTAGTAGTAGTAGTAGTGTAATAGTGGTTGTGGTAGTAGTAGTGGTGGTAGTGGTAGTAATAGTAATAGTACTGATAGTAGTAGTGTAGTAGTACTGATGGTAGTAGTAGTAGTAGTGATGATAGTGGTAGTAATAGTAGTAGTAGTTGTAGCAGCAGTAATGGTGGTAGTCATAGTAGTAGTGATAGTAGTAGTAGTAGTAGTAGTAGTAGTAGTGATAGTAGTAGTGGTGGTGGTGGTGGTAGTAGTGGTGGTAGTAATAGTACTAGTAGTTGTAGTAGTGGTAGTGGTAGTAGTAATGAGTAGAGAGGAGTAGTAGTATAGTAATAGTAGTGATGGTGGTGGTGGTAGAAGTTAGTAGTAGTAGTGTAATAGTAGTGGTGGTAGTGATAGTAATAGTAGTAGTAGTAATAGTAGTAGTTGTAGTTGTAGTAGTAATAGTAGTAGTGGTAGTCATATTAGTAATAATGGTGGTAGTGGTGGTAGTAGTGATACTTGTAGTCATAGTAGTAGTAGTAGTATAGTAATACTAGTGGTAGTGGTGGTAATAGTAATGATGGTAGTAGTAGTGGTAGTCATAGTAGTAGTCGTGTAATAGTAGTGGTGGTGGTAATAGTAGTAGTTATAGTAGGGGTTGTGTTAGTAATAGTAGTAGTAGTAGTAGTCATAGTAGTAGTAGTGGTAGTAGAAGTAGTAGTAGTGTAATATTTGTAATAGTGGTGGTGGTGGCAGTAGTAGTAGTGGTGGTAGTGGTAGTAATAGTAGTAGTTGTAGTTGTAGTAGTGATAGTGATAGTAATAGTAGCAGTAATAGTAGTAGTAGTGGTAGTCATAGTAGTAGTAGTGATAGTCATCGTAGTAGTGATAGTAGTAGTATTAGTGGTGGTGGTGGTGGTAGTAGTAGTTGTAATTGTAGTCATAGTTGTAATAGTGGTAGTGGTAGTAGTGGTAGAAAATTTGGGAGTTGTTTTTTTCCAGGGTAAAAATTGTCTTCCCATGCTACCTTTCCCCATACTCTTTTAACTATCCAGATAAATCCTATTATTCCTCAATCTCTTTCTTCCTTTCCCTTTACTGTTCCTGAAATGCCATTCTGATTATTAAAAAACTTCCCTTTAATTTCTACCTCTTCTTTTCATATACTTTCCATCTTTCACTCACTGGAACCTGGATCTCTCCCAAAGATTATCACTAGTCACATACCGTAATGCCAGTTGCTTCTTACTTCTTATTCCCTAAATAATATATTCCTTACTTCCTAATATTCCCTCTGCCACCATCACTTATCAACCTCTTCTCCCTGGAGATTCATTTCATTACTCTATGTCATTTGGCTCATACAGACAAAAAAGAAACAAAATTATGACTTTTTGCAGATGATATCTACTTAGAGAATCCTAGAGATTCAACTAAAAAATTGAAACAATAAAAAACTTCAGCAAAGTAGTAGCAAGATAAAAATTAAATTCACAAAAATCATTAGCCTTTTTGTATTTTACCCACAAACTCCAACAGGAAGAGACAGAGAAATGCCATTAAAAATAATTATAGAATGTATAAAATATTTAGCATTCACCTACCAATATGCAGTGAGAATAAAATGTTTTAAGCTTCTATTTTGTGAATGAATAGTTGTTATATAAATTATTTTTCTATAATAAGGATTTGAGTGTTGTAGTTTAGCAATGACCCCAGATTTAGTAACCAATTACCAATGATGGGAGTGTCTCTCAGATTTTGTAAACAATTGCTAATGACCTGTGTCCTCCAAATCTGGTAAATAACTGAGAAACATTTGTTATCTTTGATAATTCATTTCAACATAATATCAGATAATCAATCACCAACCAGAATTTGGTTATCACCAGCTAATGCCTGTAGCTAGAACTTTAAGAAGCCTATCAGAGATCCCCAATCTTCATACTGATATTGGGTTTAAACTGAGGTTGCTTCCTCTATTCTTCTACCCCTTTCAGTTAAAACTGAACTATCTGCTATCTTCACTTGAAGGCATTATTGATAAAACAATGGAAATATGGCTTGTCAGTCAACCATCCTGGAGGAAGACACACAACCATCAATTGAACAGAGAACGAAAGAACCAGGTCATCAAGTATTAGGTTGTATTAGTATTATCAACATATTAGGTTGATTGATTCCTTCCTAGGAAATCAGGTTGATGGCTTGTCCTAATGGGGTTGATGTTTATATTGTTTAACAGATAATATAAACTAATTTTTCTACATATTGATTTATAAAGTTTGATTACTAGCATTGAGAAAGGTACATCTAATTAGCATTTCCACAGAACTACTTAGCAAAAGTAACAGTAAATTGGTTCTGCATATACACCATGAATTACACAAGATACACACAAGATTTATACATAAAATGTCATTAAATTTAATTGGAGAGATATTGCTGGTCCTTACTACTATAATAAAAAAACCAAAACCTAGACAATACTGTCTAAATTAGTTTAACTTATTTAATACTATAACAACCAAAATAAAGTATTACTTTATTTTATTATTATTATTATTATTGGCTGAGGCAATTGGAGTTAAATGACTTGCCCAGGGTCACACAGGTAGGAAGTGTTAAGTATGTGAGAGCAGATTAGTATAGTAGTATCAATACTACTATTAAGATCAATAAGACAACAAACAGAATTTAAAGTCAGAAAGATAGAAAAAGGCAACAAAATTATCCCTATTTACTGATAATATAATGGTATTCTAAACAAACAAACAAAAATCCTAGAAAATCAGCAAAGATACTCAAATAACTATAAAATATTTGGGAACTGACCTATCAAAGTACACAAAAGACTTGTAGAGATTCAATTACAAACTTAAAGAAATTAAAAAAAATCTTAAATAGATGGAGAAATATTCAGTGTTCATGGGTAGGCCATGCTAGCATAATAAAAATGACAACACTATCAAAATAAATTAAGATTTTTAATGCTATATCAATCAGATTTCAAGGGTATACTTTATCAGACTTGACAAACTTAACAAAATTCATTTGCAAAAACAAAAGATCTAAAATAGTCAGAAAAATTATGAAAAAAGTAGGGATGAAAAACTAGCACTCCTGGACCACAAACTACATTATAAAACAGTAGTTATCTGTAGGTTAATAGTAATTAACAGTAGGTTAAAAAATAGATCAATAGAACAAATTAGACAGGAAGAATCAGAAAAAATGGAACTCTATAAAGCAGTGTTTGATAAAGTGGAAAACATAAATTCCCTAGAAAAAAAAATCTCCTTATTTGACAAAAACTGATGGGAAAACAGTCTGGCAGAAAACAATACTTTATACCATATTCTACAATACATTCTAAATGAATATATGACCTTAACCTTAAGGATCATAATATAAAAATAGGAGAAAAATCTCTCCTGTACTTCTCACACCTATGGATAAGAAATATAATCTTTTGTCCTGTTTTTTTTTTCTTTTTTGCTAAGCAATTGGGGGTAAGTGACTTGCCCAAGGTCACACAGCTAGGAAGTATTAAGTAATTGAGGCAAAATTTGAACTCAGGTCCTATTGATTCCAAAACCATTGTTCTATCTACTGTGCCATCTACCACAAGATGGTCCCAAGAAA
Organism: Sarcophilus harrisii; assembly: GCF_902635505.1. Classification (NCBI taxonomy): domain Eukaryota; kingdom Metazoa; phylum Chordata; class Mammalia; order Dasyuromorphia; family Dasyuridae; genus Sarcophilus; species Sarcophilus harrisii. The sequence goes on along the minus strand of NC_045429.1, from coordinate 289,893,914 downwards.
TATATTCTTTTTTTTCTTAATGTACATTATTTCTTCCTTTATTTAAAATATGTACTTTTTCTTTAAACCCACTAAGTATTTCTGAGTTGCCTTGGAAACTGGATCCAGATTCAAATTTGACAAAGAAATATATTCTTAACCAAACAAGGGGTAGAAACAATTACAAAAGATAAAATAGATAACTTTGATTATATGAAACTAAAAAGTTTCTGCATAGACAAAATTAAGGCACCTAGGATAAGAGGAATGGTTGAATTGGGAAAAAAAATTTGTATCAAATTTCACTGTTAAGAGTCTGGTACCCAAGATATATGAACAATACATACATATACATATATGTAAGGTTCTTGTTGGTTTTCTGGAGGTCTCTGAACAGCCTTCTCACCAAGAGAATACTAAAATGTTAAAGTCCAAATTCTTTATTGTCTCCTTGCCTGGGACTGGGCAGGTTTCTGGAGAGCCTTTCAGATCAGTTTTGGTTTCAGTGGGGGAAGTGCAGGAGGCCAGCCACCACAGTGGTGTGAGATGAAGTGAATGAATCTGTCTCTCCTTGGCTCCCAGAGCTTGCGCTCCCTTGTAGAGGGCTGAAACTCTGAATAGGTGTACTTGAATCAGACAACCAAGCACTTAAGACTAATTACCTAATCAATAAAAGACAATGACTTTATTAGCATATGTTTGGATAATGGTTCTTCTCACAGGTGATGCTAGCTGAATGCTTGGTGTTAAGATAATCATAGGCAAGGATAAGAGGGTGGGGTGACAGAGGCCAGAGTCACTTTGCAGCACTATGAGGAGGAGGGAGGCAGGTGGCTCTGGACTTCAGGATCCAGGATTCTGCTTGGCTGCCTCTTTCACTTTCCCCCCTAAAGACCAAGGACTTTGATTTATCCTGACTCTGGCTGACCCTGAAGCCCTCCAGAGAGCTAGTCCGGACTTCACATTCCAGTCCTCTTGTCTTCTCCAGCTCTGTCTCCGAGATTCTCGGTCTCTCAGGAGAACCACCAAGAGCCTGACCAAAGATAGAATGAATCTTGTCCAGTCCTTGCTGGCTTTTTTATACTCTATTATAATTACATTATCATAGGTGTGAATCTTGTGGAACTATATTAAGTACTAAGTACATGTACTGAACTAGAGAACTATTAATCACCGTGCTAAACTAAATAACCATTGTCTTATCAATTCCACTTAGCACCTTGTAAGAATCCTTGTTTCAAGTACAGAATTCTGGCCCATAACACACACACACACACACACACACACACACACTCACATATATATTTTTCACAAAATGTCCTAACTAGATAAGTGACCAAAGGATATGCAAAAACAATTTTCAAAAGAAGAATTGCAAAGTATTCACAACCACATGTAAGAAGTCTCCACAATACTACTACTAAGAAAAAAAACAAAATCAAAACAACACTTTGAGCTTTTACTTCACACACTGAAACTTAGCAAAAATGATAACAGTCAATGTTGAAGGGGTTATGGAATGATAAACACACTAATACATTGTTGGTGGAGCTATGAAATGATACAACTGTTTTGGAAAACAATTTGGAATTATGAAAAGTGGCTAAAAGTCTAAAAGTTCTATATCCTTTTAACTAGATATTCTGTTACTGAACCTATATCCCTAGGAAGACATATCCCTAGAAAGAAAAGTCCTCATATACACTAAAATATTTATGACAGCCTTTTTTTATAATACCAAAGAATTGGAAACAAAGTATAAGTCCAACAATTGGAGGATGGCTAAAAGAAATGTGGCACATAAATATAATGGAATAATACTGTACTGTTAAGAAACAATATGTGTGAAGAACATAATAAAGCACGGAAAGATCTGTATGAACTGATGCAGAGTGAAGAAAGTCAAGACAAGAAAGCAATATATACAATGACTTTTCAGTTATGTCTGACTCTTTGTGACCCCATTTAGGGTTTTAGTGGCATATTGGAGTGGTCTGTCATTTTCTTTTCCAGCTCATTTTAATGGAAATTGAGGCCAACAGGATTAAGGGACTTGCCAGAGTCATGGAGTTAGAATGTGAAGTCAGACATGAACTCAGAAAAATGAGCATTCCGGACTCCAAGTCCAGCACTCTATCCACTGCTATCCTACACAGTGACTAAAACAATGTAAATAGAAAGTACAACAAAGCATTAAAAAAAATCAAAAGTAAATATAACAAAATTAAAAAGATCAAGAATGAGTTGAATGAAGAACATTCTAACCTGTCCCTTTGTGGAGGTGAGTTCACCAATATTACACATTACATCCACATTATATTCACATTACACATTTTCAGATTTTTTCAATATATTGATTAGTTGTACTGATTTTTTTTTCCTCTCTAAAAATACCTCTTATATAGGAAAACTCTCTGGGAGAAAGAAATGGAGGAATACTGAGGATAACTATGATGATATTAAGAGAAAACATCAATTAAAAACTTTTTTTTTTTTACTTAGGCAATTGGGAATAAGTGACTTGCCTAGGGTCACACAGCTGAGAAGTGTTAAGTGAAATTAGATTTGAACTCAGGTCTTCCTGACTTCAGGGTTGGCACTCTATCCACTGCACCAACTAGCTGCCCCAATAAAAACATTTTTTTAAAGTTAAAAATAAAAGGAAGTTCTGAAAGACAATTCCACTGAAGTAAACAGAAATAGGAAAAATATTAATAAAAAACAAATTTTTCAGATTTAGCCAATGTTTTACATGACTGTGCAAACTTGATACAAGGTATTGTTCTTATGGTTGAGTCATTTAGGTCATATTTTCATATAGTCTGGGTGGTAATTCCTAGTTTGAAATAATCATGCTAATAATTCACAATGGTCTTTCTTTTTGGTAAAAAGTAGGTTTATTTATGAGAAGAAGTTACAGGCAAAATGAAAAGATAAAATAGACAGCAGGGATGGTAAATATGAAATAGAATTAGAAGAACATATAATTAGCAAGGAAAGGGTTTTTAAAAATTAACAATGGAAAAGACAAGTTCTCTAGGGAAATTCACAATTAAACAGGGAAAAGGGAATAAACCATGAGGTAAGAGTATGCCATTAACTGGCTAAAAAGGATTTAGCACCCTAAAAGAGATAGTTAGCTATAACAATGAGAAAGATACTATGAGATGGGCAAACCCAAAAGGGATTCAGCAAAGATGTCATGGGCCATGGGTAGATATATGGGGGGAATCTAACTTTGGGATTTGATATAACTTGGCTTTTAAATTAAGTAGTGAAGCTGATCCCCATCAGTGTCCTTCCCTGCTTGCTTGAGGGGGTAATCTTATTAGTACTTTAGGCTTTCTTTACCAATCCCACTTAGTGACCTAGGACCTCATCATTATGACTACAATATTGTAAAGAAAAACAATTATGAAAATCTGAAGAACTCCAATCAATGCTATGACCAGACTCCAGAAGTTCAAGAATGAAGCATACCTCCCACCTCTTGATAAAGATATGAAGTACAAGAATTGTAGCATGAAACATTCATTTCTTTGGATTTGGCCAGTGTTTTATATGACTATGCAAACTTTGTACAAGGTATTATTGAGTCATTTCAGACATTTTCATGATCCTATTTGGGGTTTTCTTGGTAATTACTTCGTTAGCTCCTTTAACAGATAATAATTTGCCCAGGATCACCTAGCTAAGTGTCTGAGGTCACATTTGAACTCAGATATTTCTGACTCAAAGGTCAGCTCTCTATCCACTGTTGTACTACTTAGCTGTCTGTTTATTAAGGTGTGAGGGCAAGGTTTTAGAGAGGGGAAATTGTCAAAGAAAAGAGAATTAGTGATAGTGATGTCAAAAAAGGAGAAAAGATCAGTAATGAAGCCTTTTTAGAAAGCAAAAACAGAAATTAATTCAGAGAAAAATAGAAAAAATAGTCTTTGGAACATTCTTAATGTAATGTAAACATATGAAAAGCAAGCTTTGAGTAATGGGTTTGTATGTAATAATCCTTTTCTGTTTTTTATATATGAAAATGTTCAAGATACAATTCTTTTTCTAAAGAAATGAGCTCTAAATGGGAAATGTGCAGTAAACACAAACTCATACTGGGAAAAACCATTTAGGAAAAGATACTTCAGATATGGATTTAAATCGATAGCAAAATACAAATCAATCCAAGTCGAGATTTTCTCAGGAAAGAATCTGTTATGTGCCTGGGCATATAGAATCAATTATGCAATTGCAACGCAATGGCATTAGCAAGCAACTGAGATGGGAAAAATTAGGTAGTCTAAGGGAAATCAGAGGTCCAGCTCTTACATTTATGTGAAATCTGAGGCTAAAAAATTCTGAACTCAACTTTAAGAATATCATTTCAGCACAAGAGAGTATATGCTGATTTTGCCATTTCAGAGGCTAATCTACTATAGAAGTTGAGAAAATAGAGAGGGTCAGTCTGGAAAAAGTGAGCAAATGTCTATGAAACTACAGTAAACAAAGAGTACATCTCAAGGCTGGTAAAGAAGGGAAAAAATTTCATTATGAGCAGTTGCTAAAAAGAAAACATTTAAGTTAAATTTAAATATAATTTTAAAAAGACACAAACATATAAAATTGAGGAATAAACTAACTTTCCAAAAAGTAGTCAAACTAAGTGTAAGGGGGGTTAGACTGGAGCATATTCCATGTAAATATCCTATGCTGAGCCTACATCCTGGTCAGTTCCAGTGAAACATGTACCACAATACTGGTAAGTTTGTTGCTTTGGGATGATGAGTAAATCCGAGGTGGTCCCATGGTTCACTAACTTAGTTGGACAATCTTTCTGGAGAAGTATATAGGAGAAAACTAAATATATATATATATATATATATATATATATATATTCAATATATACTCAAAGAGAGTACAGTGGCAAGTTATTAAGATAACATAGAAGAGAGAGACTAACTCTTGGCTTCTTGGAGAGACTGTTTCAGTGCTGGTGAATTCAGTAGCCTTTGAGTTTTCCTCCAACTTCTACAAAATATTCCACCAAGAAAAAGAAAGGATCAGGGGAGCAAAAAATCCATCTTCTATAAAGTTTGAGGGAACAAAAATGAAGTCAGGCACAGAGATCATTTTAGATGCCCCAAACATTAAGACTGATTTCATAATCAGAATTTACAGATCCTATTCTACCTGCACTCATAGAAATATGAAGAAGTAACAGTTCAGACTGAAAATACGGAGTGTTACACTACATCCTGGTCATTCTATGAAATATTGAGGAAAATTATTCGCATGGCCTTTGACAAGACTAGACTGAGGAACAAGGACTATTCATGTTTGTTTTACACTAGAATATGTCTGAAGTTTGCTAAGGAAATTGTTGGTGTCAACAGAAAAGTTGGTCTTTGGTCCAGAGCCAGCCAATAGACATCCCTGATTAAAACTGATTCCAGTATAGTGAATATTATGTCAAACATGATTGACAGATTAGTTGCTTTTGTTTAACTGTGGTTTTTTTCTTTTTTTAAAAAATTCTTTCTTAGACCTGGAAAGATTTACATGAACTGATACTGAGCAAAACAAGCAGAACCAGAAATACTGTAATAGCAACATTATGCAATGATCAACTATGAAAGGCTTGGTCCTTTTCAATGATTCAGTGATCCAAGGCAATCTCAATAAACTCTGGAAAGAAAACACCATCAGCATCCAGAAAGAAAACTATGGAGATTGAATGTAAATCAACACATGCTATGTTCACTTCTTTTTTCTGGGTTTTTTTTCCCTCTCTCGTGGTTTTTCTCTTTTGTTCCGATCTTTCTCTTCCAACATTATTCATAAAAAAATATATATATTTTTAAAGTTAATATGCATGTGTAACCAGGAAAAAATAAAAAAATTCTTTCTAACAAGGACTGCTTTGCTGGATAGGTGGAATGAATAAATAAATATATATATATATATATATATATATATATATATATAACTTTCAGAAATGGTTATATAAAAACAAAAGATAATTTTTTTTCTTAAAAGAATCAACTGCTATCTCATCAAGGTTCTGCAGGATATTGCAAGGTATCAAGGTGGAACGAAGTACCTGAACACCCTAATCATCCTAGCAGCCTATAAAGCAGACAAGAGGAGAGAATCACTTTTGACCGAGATAACTACCTGTATGGAGACAGGCCATGCAGGTTCCACACACCTACTTTAACAAAATCTTGAAATTTATGCCAGATTAAATGATGACTATGAAATCTAATGAAAAATTATAAGTGATTCCTTCCACTCCAGAACTTCACACCCTCTCCCCCCCAAAAAAGTAAACCAGAAAATTGCAGGTAATACAAAAAGAAGCTGCTAGCAACAGCCAACAGGAGTACAGGCAAAAAAGCCCAAACTTTCAGTGCACCAGTGACATGTCAGAGACATATGTAGCCCATAAGACTCTGTCTAAAGACACCTCACCTACAGGAGCCTCTGAGAGATCCTCAGAGAGATCTAAAAGCATCAGGGCAAGGACCTTGGAGCTTCAGAGAACATGGAGGTATGGCAGTGATCAGACTAGTATGAACTAGTACTTTGTCCTGGACACTAGCCCTGAAGATCCAGCAATCTAAACTTCCTATCACAAAGTGTGCTTAATGATGGGATATGGAAGTGAGTACAGGAACCCAGGGGATCCAAAGAGAGATCCAACAGGGTTAACCAACGCATCCCAAAGTGTCACAGGAGGCAGACCCTGGTCTTGCACAGCTGAGTAACTAAATTTAGAAAAATTAAAACAAAATAAAACAACGACAACAACAACAAAACAACCAGCCTTAAAAAAGTTATTAGTATGGCAGAAGTTAGTGTTATCGAAATGGGTTCATGATCTAGATATAAAGAATGATATCATAAACAAATTAAAAGAACATAGGATAATTTCTCTCTCAGAACTGTGAAGTTGGAAGGAATTTGTGACTGGAGATCATTATTGATTACAAAATAGATAATTTTGATTATATTAAGTTAAAAAGTTTTTGTACAAACAAAACTAATGCAGACAAAATTAGAAGGGAAGCAACAAACTGGGAAGACATTTTCACAGCCAAAGGATTTGATAAAGGCCTCATTTCTAAAATAAAATAAAATAAAATTTATAAAAATTCAAGCCAATTGATCTCCAATTGATAAATAGTCAAAGGATATGAACAAACAATTTACAGATGAAGAAGTTGAAACCATCTCTAGTCCTATGAAAAGGTGCTCTAAATCACTATTGAGCAGAGAAATGCAAATTAAAACAACTCTGAGGTAACAATACATACCTCTCAGATTGGCTAAGACGACAGGAAAAGATAATGATGAATGTTGGAGGGGATGTGGAAAAACTGGTACACTAATATATTGCTGGTGGAATTATGAATGGATCCAACCATTCTGGAGAGCAATCTGGAACTATTCCCAAAGGGTTATCAAACTGTGCACACCCTTTGATCCAACAGTGTCTCTACTAGGCTTATAACCCAAAGAAATCTTAAAGGAGGGAAAGGGACCCACATGTGCAAAAATGTTTGTGGCAGCCCTTTTTATAATGGAAAGAAACTAGAAATTAAGTGGATACTCATCAATTGGAGAATGGCTGAATAAGTAATGGTATATGAATGTCATGGAATATTATTGTTCTATCAGAAATGTTAAGCAGGATAATTTCAGAGAGGCCTGGACAGACTGGCATGAACTGATGCTAAGTGAAATAAGAAGAACCAGGAGATCATTGTACACAGCAACAGCAATATTTTACAATGATCAATTCTGATGGACATGGCTCTCTTCAACAATGATATGATTCAAACTAGTTTCAATGGTCTTTTGATCAAAAGAGCCATCTATACCCAAAGAGAGGACTGTGGGAACTAAGTGTGGTTCATAACATAGCATTCTCACTCTTTTTGTTGTTTGTTTGCATTTTATTTTCTTCATTTTCTTTTCTGATATTTTTCTTGTACAGCAAGATAATTATATAAATATGTATGCACATATTGTTGAATTTAACATCTATTTCTACCATGTTTAACATATATTGAACTATTTGCCGTCTAGAGGAGGGGGTAAGAGAAGGGGGGAAAAACTGAAACCAAGATTTTGCAAGGGCTAATGTTGCAGAATTATCCATGCAAATGTTTTGAAAAATAAAAAGCCTTAATAAAATTTTTTTAATTATTATAGCTATTATAGCTTTGAAGACTGCCTTCAAAGGAGAATAATTTTATAATAATTGCAAACAATGACACCAAGGAAAAAATATTTTTCTCAAAGACTACAGAAATACTTAGAAAAAATGAAATAAACTAATTTTAAAAAGAAAATTAAAAGCATTAAAGGAAAGAACTAGGAGAACAAGTAGTTTAGAACAGAAAGTGGTAAACCTTATCCACATTATAGACTGCCTGAAAGAGAAAATAAACTAAACAAAAATCAGAAACTCCAAGAAATATCACAACAAAATCAAAAGATTGGAAAAATAGAAGAAAATATAAGATACTTGATATCAACAAAGTGACCTACAAAACAAATCAAGAACAGATAACTTAAGACTCATTGGACTTCTAGAAACTGTGACAAAAAAGCTAACCCACTATATTTACAAAAAATAAAAACTGCCCAGATAGGGCAAAGTGAAGACTGAAACAATCTACCTATTTCAAAAAGCAAATTCACATAATCAGACAAAACTGACTAGTCAAATGGTTCTGCTCAACTATTTTTCTTTGTTACAAGTCAGGAGTAGGGTGTAATAGTCAGAAATGAATATATCATAAAAACAAAATAAAAATGTAAAAATAAAAAATATTATCCACAGTATACTAAGTGTGAATCTAGGAAGGGGCGTTCACATTCCCAGTGTGAAATGGGAAAAGAAAAGCCACAGAAAGGGTAGAAATTCTGAGGTGGGAATAGAAATTTAAAACCTTGAGTAATATTCCATTTCATCTTCTAGATTAATTTCAGACCTATCTAGTGAGGGGTTAATCAAAGCTATTTTTCTGCTGCTGCTGCTTCCTAGGGGAATCTAAAGCAAGGTTAAGAGTCAAGGTTAAGTTGGGTGGTCACCAAGAAGTCAATTGTCATACTGAGAAGAGAAGAGTCCATCTTTCAGGAGCTTCTTCTTCTATCTTACTCCACATCTCAAAACTGCTCTACATTTTTACTCATCTAATCCTCTTTTATTTCTGTCTCTAAGGAAATGGTGGTGTTTCTCCTTCTCTACTTGTGTCCTTTACCAATGATGTCTTTAAAAAAATTAATTGTTTCCAATTACAATTTTAAAATTTTAACATTCATTTTTTAAAATACTGAGTTCCAAATTCTCTCCCTTTCTCCTTGCACACCCTACTCCTTGAGAAGGCAAGCAATTTGATATAGGTTAGACAATACTTGTATCCTTGATATCATTCCCTTTTAAGAGGGAATCAATCATTCCTTCTTTCATCTCATTATCACCTTCAAGTCCTCCCAATCTACCAATTGTTTTTCCAGTAACAAAAATCATGTTCAGGTTTAACCCACCCTTAAAAATCCCTTCTATGATTCTACCTCCACAAAATGCCTCCAGAATAAAATAGAAAAACTCTTGATCTTGCAATTTTAAGGTTTTCTACACTATTACCCAACCTACTTTTCCAGTCTTATTTCATATTATTCATCTTCTCATATTTCTGTTTCTGTCAGATTTGACCAGTCAGTCCCAAAGTGAATATCCATCTCTCCATAAATTCACATGGGCTATATCTCCATAGCTTTGCTTCTCAGTATCTGTTCTCAATCATGGCTTGAAGTCAAACCATCTCTAAGTAGCCACTCTCTCCTTCATCAGACCTTTCCTGTTGGTGTTATGTTCTTAATTCTTCATATTTTAATTTGATGTGTACAGTAAAATATATGCTTTCTAAAGGCAAGCTCATTTTTTTTCTTTGCCTTCCCAATGTATCCCCCTAGTACAGCACTGTGCACATAGTAGGTATTTAATAAATGAGTGTTTAATTGAACTGAATCCATCTGTGCAACTGTAGCTAATTCTTCTCCAATTCTATTAGCTACACTCTCCCAGGACATCCCTCTCATTCTGTCTCTACCCTCCCCAGTCACTTTGACCTATTCTCAAACCTGGATCTGTCGAGCCAACTTCAGAAAAGGAGTCAAATAAGAAGACTTGGCAAGACGTAGGACTGACTCAATGTGCTTTACTCCTTTCTTGACCAGTTGTGTACTAATTCCAGACAAGTCCATGCACCGGTTGAGCCAGAACTCGATTTCCTCCAGAGGGCCCAAGTTTTCACCAGTGTCTACTGCTTCCTGGGCACTGAGTACCTCCTTTATCTGTCGAGTCCAATGAACCATGGAAGCTAAAGGAGAAAATGTATTGTAAAAGGGGTTGCCAGTAGTCTCCACTCAACCTTTTCCCCATTTCTGCTACCTTTCTTTTTCCTCCCTAATTTCAATCATTTCAGTGGTGTCTGATTCATCATGACTCTGCATGGGATTTTCTTGGCAAAGACAATGGAGTAGTCTGCCATTTCCTTCTCCATTTTATAGGTAAGGGAATTGAGGTAAAACAGGGTTAAGTGACTTGCCCAGGGTCACACAGCTAAATGTATGAAGCCTATTTTGAACTCTCCTTACAGCAGGCACTCTATGCACTCTATCCTAGGTGGTGACCTAGGTCCTCCCTAATTATCATCCCCAAACTCCCACAAAATATAGCCCTTACTCTTTTCTTTACACATTTTTTTTTATCATCAACCATTACTAACTTTGGTCTTTTCCTATTTCTTGGGCTTCTTAGGGCACACACACACACACATACACACACACACACACACACACACACACACACAGCATCAGAATGAAGTTCCTTACTCTCTAATCGTTGTACCAGCTCTTTGTCCTTCACTACTACTTCTGGACTCATGTTCATGGCTTCCATGGGAATGTAAAGGACAGTGTGTCCCTCCAGCTTATACCGAGTATCTGAGGAGTGATAACAGAAGTTCATAGGATGGAACAAAACTTTTTTGGCTTCAGTTTCTATCTCATGTTGGAAGTTGGGGGAAAGAGAAGGTGGACAAATGCAAACTATTATTACATAAAAAGCATTAGAAGTTAAAACCTCAAGTGAACATATTTTAAGATTCTTCTGCAGGGCTAGCAAGGTGAGGAGATGTGGAGAAAGGAAGATTCACAGATGAATGACTAGTAATGTTTTTCCTCGTAGGATAAATTCAAAGAATGATATTAGTGCCTTCTACTCTCCCTGGCCGAGACATGTACAAGTCACTCATTATTACTGCTTCATAGGTTTTTGTTATTGTTCATTCTTCAGTTGTAATTGACTCTTTGTGATCGCCATTTGGGGTTTTCTTGGCAAAGCTACTGAACGATTTGCCATTTCCTTCTTCAGTTCACTTTACAAATGAGGAAAACTAAGGCAAATAGGGTAAAGTGACTTGCCCACAGTCACACAGCTTTTATGTATCTGAGTATTTAAAATCAGATCTTCCAACTACAGGCCCAGCATTCTAACCACTGACCCACCTGGCTTTCTCTCAGGGAAGAGTCAACAAAATAAGACATCTGCAATGGCAGGAAACAGGTAGGTCAGGGGATGTGCTCTGTGTTCCACTCCAAACTAACCCAAGACATCTATTCTTATTACCCCACTCATGACACCTTTATTCAGCCAACCCTTTAAGTTTTACAAAAATACCAAGCAGTCCAGTATGCAAATGGTACTATTCCCATTTTGTATTCTTATTACCCCACTCATGACACCTTTATTCAGCCAACCCTTTAAGGTTTACAAAAATACCAAGCAGTCCAGTATGCAAATGGTACTATTCCCATTTTGTATATCAGGCATCTCCACCTCTCCCATGCCCCTTACCTGTCAGACAGGCCAAGAACTTGTGAAGATGAGAGGAAAACTGATTTCGGATGCTCTCAGGCCAAGTGACATTGCCAAAAATCTGTGGGGCATAGATGCCATTGAGCAGACGAAGTAGAGCTGGGATGTGGGAACCTCGAACTGTCCCAAACTGCACAGTCACCTCAAAGTTCTCAGGGGTGATGGGGACAGGCAACTGTCGAATGAAGTAGTTGAGCTGGTTCTGATTCTATAGGAGAAAGAGCAAGTTAGATTTTGGCTTTCCCACATATGACGTGCATCACCAGCTAACAGCCTGCATATGTGTGACCTACTATCATTCTAGAAATTTTCAGGGTAGGACTAAAGAACTAAGCCAAATTTCCAGAATTCATGTTGAATAAATAGGTAGTATATACTAGCTTTAAATGGGAAGATCTTCTGATAGAGAATAAGGGAAGAAAAAAAAGTACATGTGGTAGCTATACAATAGAAATGGAAATTATTTTGAAGTTACATTGTTACTACATAATACTTTAGCATTTTCAAAATACTTTTCCTGATAATTTTGTGAAATGGGGGTAATGCAAATATTATTATCCCCATTGTATAAATAAGGAAACTAAGGCTCTGAAAAGTTAAATGACTTTTGTAGGGTGATGGAGTTAGTAAGTATCAGAGCCTGAGATTTAAAACCAAGTCTCTCTTAATCCTAAATTTGGCACCTTTTAAAATTTTCTATACAATCATTTTCCATGTGATCATTAATAATCATTAATGAACAACTTATGATTACAATTCAGAATGGATAAAATAAGGAAGACTGGGACACTGAGTTATGGTCATGGAATAATAAAGAAAAAAGCTAAGTAAACATCCTGAGAGCAGCTGATATAAGCAGGCCAGGAATCCTTTCTGAGTCTCAGTTTCTTCATCTTATAAACATGAAGTCTGGTCAGCTGATTCTGAAGTTCCTTTTAGTTCAGACAGTCTACAATTCTATATATATACCTGAATGGGCATCCCCAGTTCTAGCTTAAGCCCTGCACAGGGGTCAATGAATACTGTGAGAATGGGCTCTCCAGGCTCCATTATAAACTCCTCCAGGATCTGATTATGCTCCTCTGTCCATATGGAATCTGCTAGGCCTGTCAACACCATTCGGCTTCGGAAGAACAACTTCTGTCAAAGGAAAAGAACAAGAAAAAAAACTAGAATAACTCTGTCCAGATGACCTGGAATGACTTACATGTACTGATGTAAAGTGAAGTGAGAAGAACTAGGACTGGTTCAACTAGGATGGTTCAACTACCTGGAATCAGAGAGAATTTCTTAGGTCAAACTCATTATTTCCTATTTGTCATGTGAGCATTTTTGGCAACTGCATCTGAATTTGGATAGTGCCAAATAGTGGTGGCTGAAAATCTGGTAGTAACCAGATCACAAAAATTACATATTATAAATTCCACTGGACTGGTAAGCCCAGACAAGGGACAACAATATCCTTTCTCACACTACCCCCACCCTCATTTATACTCTAGGTAATGGTCCCAGACTTAGATCTCTCTCTGGTTATTCTCTCCACACCAAGCATGGGTCAGGGACTGCCCAGACATAGCTGAAAACATGAAGGATAATCAAGAAGATGAGGGCTATACTTAAGAGCATTTAATATTTTTAAATACCATGTGGCCATGGTAGAAATAAATTAAATGCCTATGTCCTATGAATGTAGGCACTGCTGTCTGAAAAAGGAGATTATAGGTGGGGATAGAGTCCTAAAATTCCACATTTTGGGGGACATTTCCTAGTTCAAATTCCAAAGGGCACATTTAAAACTGCTTAGCCATGCACAAAAATATCATTTGAGCTTTTGTTGCAGTGATAGATCAGGAGTCCAAAAGATCCTGACAGAAAAGTGACAAACTTGAATTATCTAATTTCTAGAGTTAAGATATTATCAGTTGGAAATGATTGTTGGTGGAGATGAGATGACCATTCCAGAGGGCACTTTGGAACTATGCCCAAAGAGCTATCAAATTATGCATATCCTTTGATCCAGCAGCAGTTCTACTGGGCCTGTATCCCAAAGAGATCATAATGGAGGGGAAAGGATCCTGAAGTGCAAAAATATTTGTATTGGCCCTTTTTGTAATGGCAAGAAACTGGAAATTGAGTGGATGTCCATCAATTGGAGAATGGCTGAATAAGTTATGGTATGTGACTGTAATAGAATATCATTGTTCTATAAGAAATGGTGAGCAGGCTGATTTCAAAAAAGCCTGGAAACACTAGTGAACTGATGCTGAATGAACTGAGCAGAACCAAGAAAAAATTGTGCACAATAACAAGATTAGGTAATGATCAATTCCGATGGACTTGGCTCTTTTCAACAATGAGGCAATTCCAATAGACTTGGGATGGAAAATGCCATCAACATCCAAAAAGAGAACTATGAAGGCTGAATGTGGATCAACGCATAATATTTTCACCTTTTTGTTGTTGTTTGTTTGCTTGGTTTTTGATCTTTTGATCTTTTTTATTTTTTTTTGTGCAGCATGCCGAATATAGAAATATGTTTAGAAGAACTGCACATGTTTAATCTAAATCAGATTACTTATTGTCTTGGGGAAAGGGAAAGGGGAAAAGAAAGGGAGAAAAATTTGGAACACAGAATTTTGCAGAGATGAATGTTGAAAGCAATCTCTACGTGTATTTGGAAAAATAAAATACTATTTTTTGAAAAAAGGAAATAAAACTGGAAGTCATTCAAGGAATCATCTGGGTATCATACCTCTATGCATAACCCAGCTGGGGAGATTTGGGAGTCAATCCAAGGAAAAGAGAACTGCTGAGGTTAGACTAAAAGATTTTTTAAAAGACAGACAATGAACATTTAATTTTCTTTTTAAAAAAGGGTTCCCAACTTGTAATACTTGTTGCAATCTTTCTCTTTCTTCAGATGGAAGTGGAATGCTAAACTCATTGGAGTCCTCCTACTTACCACATCCATCACTTCCTCAAATATATCTTCACTTTCTTCTTCTTCTCCTTCTCCTTCTTCTTCTTTTAATACCATTTCTTCATGGTCATCACTACTTGTGTCTGAGGGAAACCAAAAAGTATGAAGGGACATCCTTCTCCTTTATTTTCCAATTAACACTGGAGTTGTATGCATCCAACTTCTCACTCTCCTTTAATCCATGAACCTAGTTCCACGGGCCCCAGAAGTCCTGCCTTGGAAAATGGTACTACTCCAAAAGACCCACGCAGTCCCATCTCACTTATATCTACTCTCTTGGTTGTGAGTCTCAAAGGTTTCTACTTCTTTCCCTTTTGAGTTCACAAAGGAAAACCAAGTTCCTGCTACACACACACATACACACACACACACAATTTCTTGAATTGAACAGAGGCATAAATTGCCTGTCCAAAGGTAAAGAAGAGTTGGAAAGTTTTCAACTAGACAGGAAATTATTTTCCAAGCTGGTGAAGACAACTATGACTTGACAAGTCATATTAGGCAGCTAATATTATGATATACAATTAAGTGAAGTAACTCTTGAGAATCAAAAGTGTATTATGAAAGAATAATGTGGAACTGAAATAGGGAAGAATGAAAGGGAGACAAAAACCACCTCAAAAAAGAACTGAAATTCTACATAGAGTGAACAGAGTCAATGAAAAGAGAAGTAAAAGAAGCATGTTTTACTCTGTTCTGTGAACTAGACTGGACCCCTCCAGGTCTAAGAAGGCTAGGCAAAAACAGATAATTCTAGGGCAGTTTTAGAGATTTCTAGCCTTTCATATTTAGTAGCTTAGGATACTTTCAATCTAACCTTTACTCCTTCCACCCTCTTTCCTTGTATTATTTTATATATGTTCCCTAACAGAGTTATTCCTAAAGACTCCTGAGGCAGGACTTTATCTCTGATTGTTCCCTTCACTTTAAGACCTTCAGTTTTATTTATTCCTGAAATTGTGAGCTTCAGGGACCAAGGACACTTTAAGCTGTTTCCATTTGAGCAAACAGAATAAAAATGAGAATGATATTCTTGCATATTTTTAAGGCCCTAATCTTAAAACCAAATATTTATCTGGACTTAGCTCCATGCTATGCCATGTCACACTGGCTTACACCCTCAGGATATGCCCTGTAACACAGAACCTACTGCATTTTAGCACCTACAAGTCCATCCAGAAACTCTAAATTCAGTAATGTGGTACTCTGCTAGTCACAATGCTGCCTCCCAAGTCCAAGAAAGAAATCAAGGAGGTAACCTCTAACAGCCCCCATCTTCCTTTTCTTCTCCCCTCTAAGCTGATGGTGTGGCTTTCCCTGCTTCCTCCTGCCCTTATTTCTAGGTCCCCAACAAAGAAGGGGCTGAAAGATAGCAGAGCCTGGAACAACAACAAAAAAAAAAGCTGCTTAACATCTCAGGATGGAAGGGAGGAAAAAAAGGAGAGGAGGGGAGGGAACTGGGAACAAAGCAGGCTGGGTTTCCATGGTAGCAGGCTTAATGGAAGAAAAGAAACACTATTTGTTTTGCCACTAAAGATGGAAATGGAATAAAATGAAAAAAGGAAAAAAGTCCAGGCTGTCTTAAGTGGAGAAGATGCTTGGGAATAAAAGAACGGGAACCCCTCACAGGAAGATGTAACTAGTGAGTTTTTAGCACACTAAAAGGAAAACTAAGGGAGACAGAGAATAAGGCTATCCAAAAGGTAGTTACACAGAAAGGATTCGGTATGACTAGAACTCTGCTGAAGTCAGGACCCAATCACCCATTATGTTCAGGCTTTTTTTAGTTCTTCATATTGCTCGAACCAAAAAGGTTTTGTTCTTCCTCCTAAACTCAAACACTCTACCTTCAAGTGCTATCTCCTCATTTTCCCTAGTGACAAATTATCTTACCAATATTCTCTCCTAAAGATGTAACATGGCCTTCCCAAAAATATAAACATACCGATTGATATGAGAGGTTCCTCCTTGGGAGACTCTGGTTCTGGGACTGACATTGCCCGTGGACTTACAGCAGATGGGACTGATGCCCGGGAAGTTAACCTCCGCTTCTTATCAATGCTAGGTTTGGTTGACATGGTGCAGACAAGACCTGGAGAGATGCTACGAGTTATAAATGGCTTCCTGGTCCCTCCTCAAAACTCAGTTTTCCAACATGATTCTGTTGTTAACAAATAAAAATTATGCCACTATGACATCCTGTTTACAATTTTACCTGGAGAACACCAATCAGTTCAAACTATTTTGTGCCATGCCAGATCTTCTCTTTTCTTGAAGATACTTTCTCTAGAGAGGTTAATGATTAAAGTTAGCCTTGACTACATGCCTATTGAAGACACTATGATCTATTAAAGGAATGGGTTAGGTAGTAGTGTCTCCTTTCTATGAATTCCATAGGCTTGATCAGTGGTACTAAGAATGTGGAATGTCCAGGCAAGAGTAACCAGTTGGATAATATAGTTGCCTATGACCTCTCCACTTCACTTGCCATAGTTGAGAAAACTGTGGGCAAGTGAAAGGGGAAGAGAAATCAGGAGTTGCCCACTCCTTTTAATCAGTTCCCACTGTATCAAATAACTGAGTTAAAAACTTAAGGCATTTTCTCTTCCATATTTAGTTATCTATATATAGATCAAGTTATTTCCTTTTCCATTTTAAGACTAAAGATGGTAGGATAATTGTCTTTACCCCAAAGTCTCCAATTTCTCTAAACAAAATAGACAAAGAAAAGCTAAAAGACTCTGAGCAAATGAATTGTCCCTTTAGTTTATAATTCCTGTTTGCAGTTTGCCAGATAGTTATTATAAATAAGAAAAAGAATTATCATTTGCCCTGAAAATAGACTCAAAGGAATAGATCAAATAAAAGCTAATACTTCCAGGAGACAATGAAAAATATCACATATTTTTATTTAAAATATTTTAAAATTTAAACTATTAAAATAATGTCAAGGAAAATAAAATAAATGATATCTCAAAGTAAAAACAACAGCAAGAAGGATGAAGGTTGGTGATCAGGTTCTTTTTAATATTATATAGCAAAATACATACTGAAATGATCGTAGCATCTTTTCTCTTAGAATAAGGAGCTCTTAGATTTCTCCATAATTTCTCTGAGTTTCCACTGAAGGGGAAATATTCAGAAACTATGGCATCGGTGGAGTTTTAAAAAAAAAAAGGGGGGGGGGAGGGGAATTCTCTTTCTCCTCCTAAATCTATGCTACCTTCATTCCTTGAATACCTGCCTGCTGAGCCAATAACTTGGCTTCACTACTTCCACACCCCCTCCCAGAGCCACCTGTTGCTTCCTTCCTCTTTCCTCAGGGGGCTCTAGGGGACATTGATCCTAGGTTTTGAATTGATTTGGGCGGTGCTACAATTAGAAGCAATCTGTTAAATCTATCAATAAAAACCAACTCCCGCTCAAGTCCCCCGGCTAGTGTTAATTCTCCCCCACGACTCCGGACCCACAATTAGTTCCGACGGAGAGTTTGCCCCTCTCAAATTTTTAAGTGCTTCATTCCTTTCCCTGTGGAAGACCTGAGACCGGACCATGTCTGCAAGTCCAAGTCAATGACAATTTTCGTTGTTTTTGTGACTTAAGAACGTCCTGACTTCAAAACGGACCGCTCCAAAGAAGAAAAATCGCTCCCCTTTAAATACACCCTCCCCTCCCCCCCGCCCCCCACCGCGCCCCCTTTAGCTTCCTTCCTCCCCGCCCCGCTTCAGAAGTCTCACATCCAGAGTGACTTCTGTTAGGACAAGTGCCCCCCGACTCCCGTCCACGATTACCTTCACCCTTTGAAAACTATTTCCCCTTCCCACCCTTTTGCCGGTAGACAGCGTAGCTCCAAATCGGAGTTAGCCCTGCGTGGTCACAGCCACGGCTCGCGCGCCCCACGCGTCACCATGGCAACCACCCATCCGGGGAGTGGGGCGGGGCCACAGCGCGAGCAGTCAACGACCCTGGAGAAAGAAGAAAGATGGGGGGTGGAGCGTTCCCCAGCTGTAGTTCCCCCCCCCCCCTGGCGCTTCCCCTCCCGGGCGTTTAACTTTGGGGCGGTGCGGGCGAATGGTTGTGCGGAGGGAAGAGTATGGGCCCAGAAGAACAATGAAACCCTCTCCCTCCCCCGCCCCCCCCCCGGAGCTTGTAGGAATGAGTGTGGGGGATCAGGGCGCCGGCCCGCTGGGCTGGCGGCTCTCGGAAGCGAAGCCGACTGCAGATGGCGCCCAGGCGCCTGGAAACCTGCAAGTCTGAAAGACTCAAATCTTGCCTTGTTCCCTTTGCCCGGGATTTCCAAGCGGCCCGGGCTCCCGCTGGGTCTGAAGGAAAACTCGGAGCCGAAGCTCGTCAACCCGTTCCCTTTTCTTCCTTGCTACCTCCCCCCCCAGGGGACGGGAGTCTAAGATTCAGGGAGCGTGGGGAGGTTGGGGGGAGGGAGAAAGAGGATAACTGGGTTCCTGGGATGGAATACGGGTTGGATTTTGAGTTGAGGGGCTCAATTTGGGAGGAATGTACGCGTAGGGCTGGAAAACCAAAGTGCGTTTTATAAGGGGCGGGGGGGTGGAGTGGCGGGGTGGGCCAGGGGCTCTGGGGCCCGAGCCTCTCCCCTCTAACCCCCAGTGGAGCAACACTTGGATTTGAGACGGGGGACCAACTCCGTT
This sequence comes from Sarcophilus harrisii, assembly GCF_902635505.1. Classification (NCBI taxonomy): domain Eukaryota; kingdom Metazoa; phylum Chordata; class Mammalia; order Dasyuromorphia; family Dasyuridae; genus Sarcophilus; species Sarcophilus harrisii. Next base: position 289,874,350 of record NC_045429.1, on the reverse strand, counting down.
AAGGACTTCCCCCCCAGGGACGCCTTCCAGAAGGGCGTCATGCCCACCAGAAATAAGGCGAGGAGGGCAGGGGTGCTGAAGGTTTCTGCTTTTATTTTTTGCTTGGGGACGGAGGAAACAAAGCCCTAGGGGAAATCACTGACAGAAGGTTGGGGCTAATAAGGAGCTCAGGGAGGGAGGAGAGGAGGAGAGATGACCGTGCCTCTCCCTTCTCTGGCTTCTCCTCAGCAGTGCCTAATTAAGACAAAGACTGCTGCAAGCCCACTGATTGCACTTCCACGAGGAGCTGAGCTGATGACATTTTCTTTCCTGGATGGGAGGTGGGTTAGTGAGGAGCTGGCATCTCAGCTTCCCCCTTCTCTAGTGCCAGCGTCACGGGGGCTGCTCTTCACACCTGGCAGGCTCTCGGATTCTCTTTATGCCAAAGTCTGCCATGGTATAAAGCAACCGACCCAGGCAAAGCCCAGAGCGGGAGGAAACTGCATTTTGCGCCTCCCCCTGTTTGAGATCATGCTAGTTAAGAACCTTAGACCTTGTCAGTCCCCTCCTTAGCAGAGGAACTCTTCTTAATGAAGAAAATAAATATGGGCAAGTTCTGTATGTGAGAAGTCACACTCAACCTGTCATCTGTCAATGAGCACCTAAAACTTCTACTCCACGACTCAAATCGTTTCTGCATCATCTTCCATTCTCTTTTCTTTGGATCCCGTCTCTGAAAAAGAGATACTTATCTTTTACTCGTGCTTTAGAGTTCATCCTTCCTGGCTCCTAAAGGACTTGGGGTCTCTGAACTTTTAAAAAATAAATTTAATAACTATTTCAATATGATTTGTTTCCTTTGTAATCCTGGTTATTTTGTGCATTTTAAATCATTACTCTGAGTCCAGGTCCATAGACTTCACATAAGAATCCCTTTCCTCTTTCTAAGCTCCATTCTTCAGTCTTCAACCTCTCATAATCAACTGACTTCTTTCCTACTGACTTCAAACATATTCAGGTTTTTTCCAACTTTAAAAACTCTTCCCTTGATCACAGTTGTATCCGTTCTTCCTTTCACAATTGAAATCCTGGTATATATATTGCCCTAAAATAAACTCAAAAACAGTTTATGAAAGCGTGATACAAGAAAACTAGTGGGGCATGGAAATCACTTGAATAGGGGAAGAGTTCATGAGTCTCACAGGAGGTAAAATGGAAAATTTTTATCACATAAAACTAAAAATGTATTGCACAAACAAAATCAATGCAGCAAAAACTGAGAAAAGCAGGAAACTAGGGGAAAATCATTGCAGCAAAAACTGAGAAAAGCAGGAAACTAGGGAAAAATCATTGCAGCAAGTTGTCTTGATAAAGGTCTCATTTTTTAAATATATAGGGAGCTGAGTTAAATTTACAAGAATAAAAGACATTCCTCAACTGATAAATGGTCAAAGGATATGCATAAGCAGTTTTCAGAAGAAATCAAAGTTATCAATGAATATAAGATGAAAAAGTGCTCTGAATCACTAATTGGAAAAATGCAAATTAAAACTCTGAAATATAACTTCACACCCATTGATTAAAATGACAAAAAAATGGAAACACTGTTGGAAGGGTTATGGGAAAATAGGTACCTTAATACACTGTTTGTGAAGCTGTAAACTTGTCCAACCATTCTGGAAAGCAAACTGGAAGTTTTTAATTAAATGCTATTAAACTATATATACACTCTGAACCAATCATACTCCTACTAGGTCTACAATCCAAAGACATGAAAGAAGAAAAGGACCCAAATGTACAAAAAATTTAACAGTTCTTTTTTTTTGTGATGGCAAAGGATTGGAAATTAAAAGAATACCCATTAAGTGGGGGATGGCTAAACAAATTATGAGAACAATGTAGTATTTTGTACTGTGAGATTTGAAGACATGAATGAATTGATGCAAAATGAAGCAGAACCAAATGAACAATTTACACACTAGCAACACACTAATAGCAAATTTGACCAGTTGTCAAAAACAAAAACAAACTTAGTTAACTCTGATAAACACATTGATCAATCACAGTTCCAAAGGATTCATGATAAAGCATGGTGCGTGCTTCTAGACACAGAACTGTCAGACTCAAGTGAAGACTAAAAAAATTTCTTTTTTTTTCTTTTTTGGAGGATTGGGATAGAGGAATATGGCTAATGCTGAAATTTGTTTTGCATGACTATACATATTTGTAGTGGGGTTTTTTCTTGCCTTGGATATCATATTGTTTTCTCAAAGAAGGAGAGGAAGAGAATTTGACTCCAAAAAATAAATGTTAAAAATTTTCACTTTCAGAATAACCAGGGAAGCGGGAAAGGGAAAGAACTGAAAATAAAATTGAATTTTAAAAAGCATACTGCCTTCATTTCATTGCCTACTCACTTCTTGCAATCTAGCTTTTGACCTTACCTCTCCAATAAAACTCCTCTCTCCATGGTTACCATATAAGCTTGATCTCTCAACTAAATCTGATGATCTTTTTCTCAATCCTCATCCTACTTGACTTCTCTGTAGTTTTCATCAATATTGACCACACCTCCTAGATACTTGCCTTTTTTTGCTCCTAGGACACTGGTCTCTCATTTCAGTCCACCGTACCAAACAACTTTTTTTCATTCTCCTTTCCTGGATCATTTTCCATCTCCCATTTATTGAACATGAGTATCTCTCAAACTTCTGTGTTGGGCCCTCTTTTCTCACATTACTCTCTCCCTTGATAGTCTCATCTATCCCCATTGATTTAATTATCTCTATATTTAGTTGTCCAGTCATTTTAAGTTCTCATTCTTCATAGCCTTATTTGGGGTTTTCTTGGCAAAGATACTGGAGTGATTTACCATTTTGTTCTCCAGCTCATTTTATATATGAGAAAATTGAGGCAAAGAAAATGAAGTGATTGGCCTAGGGCCACACAGCTAGTAAGTGTTTGAAGCAGGATTTGAACTCTGGTCTTCCTGACTCTAGGCCTGATGTTCTAACTGACCTCTATAAAGATAGGTCCTGAATCTATATATCTGGATGAAATCTTCTGAATTCCAGTCCCTTATTACTATATTGCCTGATGATTATTTCCTCCTGAGTGTCTTCAAACTCAGCATGTCCAAAATGGAACTCAATATCTTTCCCTCCAACTCTCTTCCTTCAAACTTTCTTAGTCAATTGTAACGCCATCTTTCTGGTCACCCAGCTTCAAAGCTACTGAGTCAACCTTGTCTATTTCTGGTCTCATTACTACTCATGTTGATTCTTTCTTCTACAGCATATCTCCCATTTTATTTCTTCATTTCGAGTCACATAGCCACCCTAATTCACAGAATTATCGATTTAAAGGTCATCTAGTCAAACTCCTTTATTTTACAGATGAAGCACTGAAATCCAGAGAAGTTAAAGAAGTTGTTCAACATCACACAAGTAACATACACATGAATGAAATTCAAATCCAAGTCCTCTTCAAATGCATTATTAATCTTACCACTGTGGCATTTTGCCTTTTAATCGGGCCCTTATGACTTCTCTGGACTACTGTACCAGCCTTTTAATTGTATTTCCTGACACCAGTCTTTGTCCTTTCTAATCTATCTTCCAAGGAACTGCCAAATTAAAACTGCTGAAACCTAGTTTAGATCAAGGTTACTCTCCTGCTCAGAAACCTTTACCGATTTTTGATCACTTCTGTGATAGGGTTCCCCAAAAAGGATTAATCTTGCCTAAAAGACAACAAAGCTGTCCTGGGGATCTAATTAGGCACGGCATTCCTTAACACGGTTTGCTGGTCACTTAAAAAAAATAAAAATTTTACCTGCTTTCAGTTAGAGCCTCACTAACTCAGGACATATATGAAGAAATCACATCCTCCCCTGATGAGGAGACCTTTTTCTATAAGGCGGGAGGGAAAGCCTCATCATTAGAAGTTAAGTACCATACCACTATATCCTTGTCACATATCTGTGTTTTAGGGCAAAGTAAATCTCCTTTTGTTACAAAGTAACTCAATTTTTCTGATGCTGTTGTCTGGCCTGCCCCTAATAGCCTCCAAGATAAAATGCAAATCTATAGGCTGGCATTGAAAGCCTTCTGAAACCTGGTTTACACCCACCTTTCTAGGCTTATTTCCTATTACTTCCTTTCAAGCTTACTATATTCCATCCAAACTAGCTACTCCTCTAATTTGACATTTCCTGTTTAGTGCTATTCCTCACACTTCAGTTCCTTTTATAATCCCTTGATTTCTTTAAAATTTGATTCAGATGCCAACTCCTATAGGAAATATTTCCCCCAGTTGCTAGTATTCTCATATTGCATTCCCTAGTATAGTAAGCTTCTTGAGGGTATAAACTGTTTTTATCTTTATGGGCCCAAGTTCTAGTACACAGTAGGCAATAAATCTCAAGACCTCTTCACGTGCTTTCTCATCTCTTTCTTAATTCCAGTCTCTGAAATGGCTCTTCCCCTCTATATATACTCTTGATACTATCCCTTCCCATCTTTTCTTGCAGATTGTTCTCACTAATGCCCCCTCTCTCTAATCTACTAGTTCCTTCCCTGCTGCCTGCAAACTCTCATCTTAAAAAAAAAAAATCTTCAGTAGACACTACTACAGTCTATCATATTTTTCCTCTTTCACAACCAAACTCCTGGGGGGGAAATATGTATACTCAATAGCTTCTACTTCCTCTTCTAACACTTGCTTCTCATTCCTTTGCAATCTGGCTTCTGATCATATCATTCAACTGAAATTTAAAGTTACAGGTGAGTTTTTAATTTCCAAATTTGATTACCTTCTTTCTATCACCATTCTTCTTGACATCTTTTTTGCATGATTCTGTTAATAACTCTTCTCTGGTGACACTGCTTCCTCTTCATCCATGTTGGTTACTTGACCATTCCTTCTCAATCACAGTTGCTGGGAGGCTCTGTCCTAAGTTCTTTTCTCTCTCTACAATGTTTTAATTGTTGGCATCATCAGCTCCCATGGTTTTAATTTTAATCTCTATGTAGACATCTCCCGGATTTTTTTTTATCTTGTCATCTAATGAACTCAAATCTGGCATCTCCAATTATTGTACATTTTATAGTGGGTGTCCTACAGAGTTTTCAAATTCAATATACCCAAAACAGACTTACCATTCCCCTAAAACCCACCCTATTATGTCAAGGCATCACAGTCTTCAAGTCATCCAGATCTGCCATCATGCTATCAACCTTGATTCTTCACTATCACTTCCATCACACACTCAATCAATTGTTGTTTCTACTTTCCTAACATCTATCTACTCAAACAGCTACCACCCTAGTTCTGGCTTGAATTTCTTCTCCCTTAGAGTTTTGCAACAGCCTTCTAATTGGTCTCCCTGATTGAATTTACCAATGCCTAGAATGGCTCTAATATACAATACATATATTTACATTGTCTCCCCGGATAGAATCTGAGCTCCTTGAGAGTAGAAAGCATTTCATGTTGTCTCTTTATCCCCATCATCAAGCAAGTATCTGGCATACAGTAAATACTTAATAAAAGTTCATTGATTGATTATATAATTGCTTTGATTGAATTGAATTCCTCATACAGTCTGTCAGTGTTCCTTTTCATCTCCATGGGGATCCAAGGCCCAGGGAATTTCTATAAAGGGAGAGAGATGAAGGAGAATTTGTAACATTCCCCACTCAATGGAAATGAGATATCATGGATCTTTTCTAGAACAGAGATGACAGCAGAAACTATACTATCCCAAGTATACTCTGAAACAGAATGATACATGATAAGAGGAAAGGGATGAGATTTGTACACTTTATTATCTAGAGTTGTTTTTCACACTTCCAAGCTTCTATTTAGATAGGAGTGACCCAGCCTGTGGTTATAAGTGCTATCATTACTTCTACTTCAATCAGACTCAAACATCCAATGAAAAAGTAAGCATATTGGAGATCAGATTTATAGGAGAGACCCTAATCCTAGAGCAAGGAAGAAGATAGGAATTCAAAAAAAGAGCATCCCAAGTTGTTGAGACCAACAATTCCTGTGATTCTCATTGGACTGGTGAACTGGGAGGATGAGACTGATTTCCATCACTGTCTCAGAATTCATTTGTCCAGGATCTCAAAATAGAGTATAGACACATCATTTCATTAGTCAATGCCCTATCCATTCATCTGGGCAAGTGGGATGAGGTTTAGGAAGTGGCTGGAGCTGAATATATATCAAGCAAGCATTTTATTGGTTTCTTTTAACTTCATTCTATATACCACAAATTATGTAATCATGTTAAGCCATGAATGTGGGGGATCATGAGCTAAAGAAGAGGAACCCCTTCTGAATAAGATGTGCATGTATGGACTATAGATTTAATATTTTGAGTAATATTCCATTTCATAGTCTAAATGTAATTCCAGAAGCATACAGAATGGTTGAATCAAATTGCCATTGTAGGCCCTGGGAAGGGTTTCCAGGGTAGAAAGAGGAAGGAGCAATTTAAATATTTGTAGGCTAAGCACCCTCTGCTGTCCAGTGGGAATACTGCAAGCTTTTAGGGAGCTATGCCATTTGTATACCAGAAAAACTGGCATTGGGCTAGTGGTTCAAATAGAGTGTCACCTAGTGTGCATCTCAGATATTACACTCCTTTGCTGGATAATTAATACAGTGAACTGACTGTCTTCCTAAAGTCATATTAAGGAAAGCAGCATCTGAGACACCAGATCAGATCTTGCTGACACAAGTGGCATACCCATGTTTTTTATCTTGGACATTGTTCTCAACACTAACATTCTCTCCTTCTTTCATGATATCTCTACCATAAGTATAACTGATTTCTGGAGGAAATTGTGATGGAGAAAGAAGGTACTGTCATCATTGAAGTAGATTTGGTCTCACCCCCGAGCTACCTCTACAAGCCAAAAAAAGGGTGGTGGGTGGAACCTTCTGAAATTCCAGTTATCTGATTAATAGTGAGTAGGAGAGGAGAATCTGGCAAATATCTCTAGTCTGTGAGGAGGGAAAAGATCCATGAGGGGAGAGTAGAAAGAAGGGGAAGTTAAGTCATGGAGAGTTTTGAATTGGATGAGCTGCATACTTGGGTCCCTAATGGAAACAAAGCCTGAGTGAGTCCTGAACTCCATTTGCCTGGCTCTTTTCTGCCTTTTCCTAAGCTTCCCAACCCCCCTACACACACACACACACATACATACACACACACACACACACACACACACACACACACACACATACACACAATTATGCTAACTAGCTAATCAGGCATCTCTCTTTGTTAATTACCATGCAATCCATTAAAAGCTGCAGAAGCTCATCAGCAGAGATGGAATTGTGGTGGAGATAGCGAGAGAGAGAGGAAAGGGAGGAGGGAAAGTTGAGGGTCAAAATGGAGGGGAGTTGAAAAAAGGGAAAAGGAGATAAAGAAGGGAGAGAATGAGAAATAGAGAGAGGTATAGGAAGAGAGGGGAAGTAGGAAGTGTGGTGTTTTACAGTTTGTAAAGATTCCAACAAGGAAGAATGAGAATGAAAGAAAAAGAGAGATGAAGGGAGGGAAATTTACAGCTGGAATAGGGGACCATCTCTCTAGCTAACGGTACAGGTGAAGTAGTTGACAACTAGAAGAGCAAAAATCTTGAGTCCCAGGATGGAGGGTCAAGGCCCAAAGATTGCATAGGTGAAATTCCCTTCCCAGGATCCCCTACTCTGGTTGCCCCACTAGCCTTAGTCTCTTAACTCCTCCCCTAATTCTCACTCTCCTCCAGGACCTATCATTCCCACAGATTTCACTCACCCCCCACACTCCCTGCCATTTAATAAGCTCTGTACTTTCATTGTCAATATTTGATTTCTCAGTCATCTCCCCGCCGAGAGGTGGCCCCTCTCTCCCTCCCTCTATTTCCCCACCACCACCCTTCCTCAGACTTGTTGACTTAATGAAATTATATTAAAGTCCTAAGCAACTGGAAAAGACTCGTTGTTATGGTGAAGCAAGTGGGCAGGACGCCTGGGTTCCTGAGGGGAATAGTGACTGGGGAGGGGAAGAGCCAAAGCTTAGGAGCAAGACCCTAAAATAGAAGGGGAAGTTGGGGAGGGATAAAGGCTAGATGTCTGATGTCCAAGTAAAGGAGAGGGCGGGGAAGGGTTAGAGAGAGATGAAGCTGAGGAGTGGGATACCTATATCTTCTTCCCAGAATATCTACGAGGAAGGGAGAGGCCAGTTTGGGGGGAGAGAGGGGTTGGACACCACAGGGAGGAAGCCAGGGATCTTCCTTGTGCCAACAGCCTTCATGATGACTGAGCCTTAAGCTGGTCCGTGGGAACCAAAATAGATTCTTCTGCTGCCCTGACTCATCCCTCTCCTTCCCCTACCCCCCCCCCACCAGGAACCCCCACAGGTGATTTGTAGCTTATGTCCCAGGGTAGATGGGGCCAGGGCTGAGTCATCCCATGGTACTGAAACCTCAGGGGCCCAAGGAAAAGGGGGAAAGGCATGAGACCAGACAACTAAATGCTACCCCCCATCCTTCCCCTGACTCCGTTCTTCCCACTTACCCCTACAAACCCCACTCCCCTTAGGACCAGTCCCCTGGTCCCCTCCTGGTGGTGGGAATAGAGAGACATTTGGCAGCAAGTGATTGATGAAAGAAGAAGGTGGCTTCTGAGTGCCCAGGCTGTTTGCTGAACACACAAATTCCTCCCAACTCACCAGCTGCTGTCCCCCAAAGATTGTATGCCTCATGACCACTGATGGGAAAACTTGGTGAGGGGGAGGGAATCTCTGATGCCTGGGTCATTGCCTGGGATTTGTGCAGGAGGGAGAAAAAGCTAAATAACTTTGGGGGAGAGGGTGGGAGTAACGGGAGGGACCACCATGGGGACTATTGATCTGGAGGAAATATGAGATTTTGGCTCCTCTCCTTGAAATCCATGTCTGTTCATTTACTCCCCAGGTGCCTTTCACTGGCCTTATTGAATTTCTATCTAAATTGTTATCCTAGCTCCTGCCCCCAGCCCATTCCTCAGTTCATATTAGCTATGCTACCTATGCCCCTTGGGCAAGTTAGGGAGGAACTGAGCAAAATTATCTCTAAATCCTAAGATTCCAATAACAATAACTGGAGTGTATGCAACATATATGTAACACATGTTACATACATATGTATGCAACAATTAGACTACTCCTAGACAGCAGAACTATCAGAGATTTATTCATATCCCCTTGGTAAAAACTCTTTTCCTAATGTGAATTAAACTCTACTTGTATCTTTTTTTTAACCCTTCTTCTATTAATTTGTCCCACTCCTCTTCCCTTCTGCATGGATTCTCACTTATTAGAGCTAATTGACAAGGCTTACTACCTTCATTCTAGTCAATCAATTATTTGGTCAGTCAACAAACTTTTTTTGTTATGTGTCAGACACTTTGCATCTCACTTGGAATGCAAAGAAAGGCAAAAATAGGGTCCTGCTCTTAAGAAGTTCATATTCTAACAGAGGGAAAAATATGCAGATAAATATGGAAGGTAATCTTGGAAGCAGCTAGATGGCTCAGTGGATAGAGTGCCACACTTGGAGTTAGGAATGCCTGAGTTCAAATCTGGCCTAAGACACTTACTAGCTGTGTGGCCCTAGTCTAGTCATTCATCCCTGTTTGCCTCAATTTCCTCATCTATAAAATGAACCGGAAAAGGAAATGGCAAACCAGTCCAGTATCTTTTGTCAAGAAAATCCATGGACAGCATTGGTGTGCTATAGTCCACAGGATCACAGGTCTCTGACATGATGACTAAATAATCTGGGAGGGAAGGGGTAGGGAAAGGGTGGTCCCCAGGAAAAGCCTTCTGCAAAAGATGTGTTTTAAGCTGAGTCTTGAAGGAATTCAAAAGAGCTAGAAATAAGACAAGAGGATTCCAGTTCTTGGGGACAACAGGTGCAAATGTCCTAAGTGTCATGTGTGTGGAAGGGCAAGTAAGTCAGTGTAGCTGGATCCAAGAATTCCTGGTTTCTTGGTAGAAATCCCTGGTAGAAACATAGAAAGGCCAGATTGTGGCCACCAAAGTTCTAGAAAAGGCATTGAGCTTGAAATCAGATTGTGTTTTCTTCTCCACTTTGCCACCTGAATTATCTTGCCAAATCCCTTGTCTCCCTCTGTAATGGGCTGAGGTTTGAGCTGATGCACTGAGGTCCCAAGTATGTGAGGCTAAATAGTAATTGGACTACACTCTATTAATATACTGATTGGATAAAGAATGGCCCCCGCCCATTCTCTGTGCAAGTCCTGATGTGTTGTATAGGAAATGACGATTTTGGTGGGTGGAGGCAGAGAGAGACAGGAAGAGAAGCTGAGAGAGATTGGGCCTGGGTTTGATACTCCTAGCTACTGGTCATGTGGCTGCTAGTCTAGCTAGCTTCTTGACTCAGCTACACACATTGCTATTGCCCATTCTCTTCCACCTCCGATCCTTCTTCACTGAGAATAAAGACTGACGATTTTCCCCTAACCTGAATTCCTGACTCCTGCTGATTTAAAAATACACGGTCTTCACATTTGGTGCCCAATGTGGGGGATCAACAGCAGCTGAAGTTAGTGCTGCCCCTATGAGATGGATTTTTGAAGGCAAAACAGGAGTTTTTACTCCTTTTATAGCTGAAAAAATCCCCATCAATCTGTGGGGAAGAGACGTTTTACAGCAATTAGGGTTAAAAATGAGTACTTTGGTTTTTTAAGCAGGGCTGCTGTTGAAGGCCTGCCAACACTTTCACCTGTTCCTATCCAATGGAAAACTGATACACCAGTGTGGATAGAACAGTGGCCCTTAAGTAATGATAAAATTCAGGCCTTATTAGATATAGTACAGGAGCAGCTTGACCAAGGACACTTAAAACCTTCTCTAAGTCCTTGGAATTCCCAGTGTTTGTTGTAAAAAAAGAAATCTGGAAAATGGAGGATGTTAACGGATTTAAGAAAAGTGAATGAACAGATGGAAACTATGGGAACTCTTCAGCCTGGACTTCCATCTCCTACTCAGTTGCCTAGAGAATGGCCTCTTTGGGTCATAGATATTAAGGATTGTTTCTATTCTATCCCTCTCGATAAGGAGGATATGAAAAGATTTGCCTTTTCAGTGCCCAGCGTAAACTTAGCTGAGCCTTATAAAAGATAAAAATGGACAGTTTTGCCACAGGGAATGAAAAACAGCCCTACTATGTGTCAAATGTATGTTGCTGCTGCTCTTGCTCCAGTAAGAAAAGCATTCCCAAAAGTTATGCTATTATATTACATGGATGACATATTGGGATGTGCACCTGAGGAACAAATGTTAGAAGCATGTCTACAAAAGACCATAGAAACATTAAGGAATTACAAATTATACATAGCACCAGAAAAAATTCAAAGACATGGTCCTTTTCAATATTTAGGATATGAAGTATACCCTAAGGTGCTTACAATTCAAAAACTGTCCTTAAGAACAGAAAAGCTAAACACATTGAATGATTTTCAGAAATTGATAGGAGATATCCAATGGATGCGACCAGTGTTACAACCGTTATATGACATTTTAAGGGGAGACAGTGCTTTAAATTCACCACGCCAGCTTACAAAAGAAGCTCAAGAGGCTTTGAGAGAAGTTGAACTGGCTTTATCCAATGTGGTTGAAAGAGTCACTCAAAACCCTTGGAAATATCAGTTTTTGCCACACAAGAGGCACCCACAGCAGTTCTTCATCATGGAGACAGTGTGATAGAGTAGGTGAACCTCCCGGCACAACTAGAACAAAGCCTTACACCCTACCCAGTGCTTGTGGCTAGAATTTTATTAAAGGCCACTAAGCAAGCAGTACAATTATCTGGGACAAGACCTGACAAGATATACACCTTTTATTCCAATACACAAATTAATGTGTGTTGTGAGACCATCCCAGAGTGGCAAATTTTATTAGCCATGGCTCCAAATTTTTTACATGGGTCTCCATTAAAGATAACTAGACTATTACATAATTGGCGATGGATTCTTAAAGAAAAAGTTTCTAAAGTTTCTCTTAAAGCACCAACTATCTTCACAGATGCATCCAAACATAATATTTGTGCTGTGTACTCTCATGATCTAACTATAAAGAGAGTAGTCAGAACTCCTTTTCAGTCCACTCAGCAGAATGAATTGTACGCGATCATTCTAGCTCTTACTTGTTATCCAGGAGACATAAATATAATATCTGATTCGGCCTATTCAGTAGGTGTGGTACAAAGAATTGCCACAGCCCAAATAAAATTTGGAGCCTCTAATATATCTTTAAGAAACTTCAAGAGCAAGTGAGAAAGCATCCAGGTAAGATCAATATATTACATGTCCATTCTCATAGTGGACTTCCAGGTCCCATATTTGATGGCAATTCAAAGGCAGATAGCCTTCTAACTATGTTGGTCAATACCCCTTTGTTCCAAGAAGCTCAGGATCTCATTCTAAATATCATCAGGCTGCCTGAGCTTTTATGTTACAATTTGAATAACAAGAGAGGAAGCTAGGAGTATAGTAAAAGCCTGTAAGGCTTTGCCTTTCTTCCACGCCCACACTGCCTCCAGGGAAGAACCCTCGTGGTTTGAGACCCAATGAAATCTGGCAAATGGATGTGACCCATTATAAATCTTTTGGTCTTCTGTCTTTCATCCACGTTGTGGAAGACACCTTTTTGGGATTCCCTTTTGCAATGCCAGCAGCAAAAGAGACAGCCCGAGTGGTCACTGAATTCCTCATACAAGCATTTGCCATTATGGGTGTGCCAACAATAAAACAGACAATGGTCCTGCTTATACTTCGAAACATTTTGCACCCTTTTGTGCAAGTATAAGATTTTACACACCACGGGCATACCTTTTTAATCCTCAAGGACAGGCAATAGTGGAGAGGAGAAACAGAGATATTAAGACGCCCTCCAAAACAAAAGAAAGGGGGAGCCACAGTTAACCCTAGAGAACTTCTAAATCTAGCTCTTTATACTATTAACTTTGATTTTTGACAAAGATGCACTGGCTCCGGCAGACAGGTTTTATAACCCACCGGAAAGTCAGTGTCCAGTGTGAGCAGCTCCACTATCTTTAAATAATCGCCAGGTGATGTGGAGAGACCCAGAAAGTGGTGAATGGAAAGGACCAGATAGGCTAACCGCTTTGGGGAGAGGGTTTGCTTGTATCTCTACAGGTGGAGAAGGAATCAGATGGGTGCCAACGAGCCATATTCACCTTGTCCATCGCAGAGAGACAGAGCAGACCCTTGAAACAAAGGAGAAGACCCAAGAAATATCGGGTGGTTCTGTTGCTGATTGTGCTCACCATTGAAAGAGGGGCAATTTATGGCTCTGACCATGGACATCAAAGATTGTGGATTTCAAAACCCTCAGGAATCATTGGATTCTCTGAGACATGATAAGATTGTTGTAGGATTTGAAAACCCAGGAATCATTGATTCTCTGAGGCATAGGACTTGAAAACTCTCGGGAATCATTGGATTCTCTGAGAAATGATAAGACTGTTACAGGACTTCAAAATCTGCTGGAATCATTGGATTCCCTAACACATAAAAAGACTTTTGCAGGACTTCAAAAACTCAGGGGATCATTGGATTCCTGACATGTGAAACAATGGACAATAGATTGGTTTTGGACTATCTTCTTGGCTGCTGAAGAAGGTGTATGTGTGGACTGTTGTTTTCATACCTCCTTCTAGGACTTCTGGGGATCTTTTTCCAACACCATGTTGATTTATATTGTTTGTATTCCGCTACTTATGTGACAATTCATGTTTGTTACACCACATCGAGCCTGCACTGACTGTGGGGAGAGTCATCCCATAGCCTCTCATTATTGCTATGTGCTTGTCTAATACTTCCCATGCTGATGGGTTTGTGCATAATAAGACCCTTCATCCCAGAAACCTGCTAGCAACCCCCACTTCCCTTTGGTGCTTTTCATCTCCCTTCCTGAGAAGTCAAGGAGGCTATGATCACCTCCTTTTCGGTGCTTTCACCTCCTTCCCTGAGAAGTTAGGGAGGCTGTGATCACCTCCCCTTGGGGGCCCTGACCTCCCTGAGGAGTCAGGGATGGCATGACCACCTGTGTTCTAAAATGAAAGAAAGCGGGAGATGTAATGGGCTGAGGTTTGAGTTGATGCACTGAGGTCCCAAGTATGTGAGGCTAAATAGTAATTGGGCTATACTCTATTAATATACATGATTGAATAAAGAATGGCCCCCGCCCATTCTCCATGCAAGTCCAGATGTGTTGTATAGGAAATGACGATTTTGGTGGGTGGAGGCAGAGAGAGAGACAGGAAGAGAAGCTGGGAGAGATTGGGCCTGGGTTTGATACTCCTAGCCGCTGGTCATGTGGCTGCTGGTCTAACTAGCTTCTTGACTCAGCTGCACACATTGCTATTGCCCATTCTCTTCCACCTCCGATCCTTCTTCACTGAGAATAAAAACTGACGATTTTCCCCTAACCTGAATTCCTGACTCCTGCTGATTTAAAAATACGCGGTCTTCACATCCCTCAGCCTAAGTTACTTCATCCATAAAATTATAGTTTTTAATCAAATGGTCTCTAAGGCCCTGTCCACCTCTGACATTCTTTATTCTTTGAAATCTATTACATATAATTATTCAACCTGTTCCTCCATGTCTGCCCCTTTTCTACCCTTATTTTCAAGCCTATCCTTCTCTCCCATTATTCCTCTCTTATCTTTTTCTTGAGGGCATGTAGATGGATAGAGCACTGGTCTGGAATCTGGAAGACTCTTCATTAGTTCAAATCTGGCCTCTCAGGCATTTACTAGCTGTATGTATACTAGCTATAGTCACTGCCTTAGTTTCCTCATCTGTAAAATAAATTGGGCAAAGAAAGGGCAAACCACTCCAGCATTTTTTGCCCAAACCTCAAAAAATGTCACAAAGAATCACATAATTGAAACAATCTAACAACAAAATCTCCTTTCCTTTCTATCCTTATTCTCTAAATATATATATATATATATATATGTTTTTAATACACATTGCTTTATGAATTATGTTGGTGGAAGAACAAAAGGTCAAGAATTTCAAGGGAATTAATGGAAAAAATGCAAATGAAGGTAGCCTACTATACCAGATCTAAAACTATATTATAAAACAGTGGTCATCAAAACCATTTGGTACTGGCTAAGAAATAGAGTAGTAGATCAGTAGAAAAGATAAGGTTCACAGGACAAAATAGTCAATGACAATAGTGTTTGACAAACCCAAAGACCCCAGCCTTTGGGATAAGAATGCACTATTTGACAAAAACTGCTGGGGAAATTGGAAACTAGTATGGCAGAAACTAGGCATTGAACCATACCTAACTTCGTATACCAAGATAAGGTCGAAATGGGTTCATGATCTATAATCATGACATTATAAGCATATTAGAAGAACACCGAATAGTTTACCTTTCAGATATGTGGAGGAGGAAGGAATTTGTGACCAAAGCAAAACTGAAGATCATTATTGATCACAAAATAGATAATTCTGATTATAGTAAGATTAAAAGTTTTTGTACAAACAAAACTAATGCAAACAAGATTAGAAGGGAAGCAATAAACTGGGAAAATATTTTTACATTCAAGGGTTCTGATAAAGGCCTCATTTCTAAAATATATAGAGAATTGACTCAAACTTATAAGAATTGAAGCCATTCCCCAACTGATAAATGGTCAAAGGATATGAATAGACAATTTTCTGATGAAGAAATTGAAACTATATCTAGTCATATGAAAAAGTGATCAGAAAAATGCAAATTAAGACAACTCTAAGACATCACTACACACCTCTCAGATTGGCTAAGATTACAAGAAAAGATAATGACTTATGTTGGAGAGGATGTGGGAAGATTGGGACACTAATACATTGTTGGTGGAACTGTTCACAGATCCAACCATCCTAGAGAACAATTTGGAAATGTGCTCAAAAAGTTATCAAACTGTGCATAGCTTTTGATCCAGCAGTGTTTCTACTGGGCTTATATTTCAAAGAGATCTTAAAGGAGGGAAAAGGACCCATGTGTGCAGAAATGTTTATGGCAGCACTACCTTTTGGTAGTGGCCAAAAACTGGAAACTGAGTGAATGCCCATCAGTTGGAAAATGGCTAAATAGATTTATGGTATGTGTTTGTTATGGAATATTATTATTCTGTAAGAAATGACCAGAAGGATGATTTCATGATTTCAGAGAGGCCTGGAGAGACTTATATGAACTGATGCTAAGTGAAATGAGCAGAACCGGAGATCATTATACACAGCAACAACAAGATTATGTGATGATCAATTCTGATGGACATGGCTTTCTTCCATGAACTGGCCAGTTCCAGTGATCTTATGATGATGAGAGCCATCTACACCCAGAGAGAGGACTGTGGGAACTGAGTGTGGTTCACAGTATAGCATTTTCACTCTTTTTGTTGCTGTTTGCTTGCATTTTATTTTGCTTCTCCATTTTTTAAAACTGGTTTAGTTGGATTTTTCTTGTGCAGCAAGATAATTGTATAAATATGTATGCATATGTTGGATTTAATATATATTTCTACCATGTTTAACATGTATTAGATTACTAGCCATCTAGGGGAGGGAGCGGAGGAAAGGGGGAAGTTAGAACACAATGTTTTGCAAGGGCTAATATGGAACAATTGTCCAAGCATATGTTTTGAAAAATAAAAAGCTTTAATAAAAAAAAAATTAAGTTGGGACAGAAAAATGAGAGCAAAAAGGAAAAACCATGGGAGAGGGAAAAAAATGAAAAAAAAGTGAACAAAGCATGTGTTGATTTACATTCGATCTCCATAGTTCTTTTTCTGGATGCAGATGGTATTTTCTGTCCAAAGTCCATTGGGATTGCTTTAGATCTATCCTTATTCTCAAGTCTAAAGCCCCATCCTGTCTCTTACACTCTAAAAGACTTTTTTCTATCATCTGGTATGCCTAGTTCCCAGGAACATTCTTTAGAATCTGATCAGAGCAGCAAATGGAAGGACAAAATGCAAAACATCACTCCATTTTTCCATATTATTCCATACATATTACTTTCTAGTTCAATAGAATAAGTAATGTTGAGCTTCTCCATGCCCCTCAATGGGCTTAGAGTAATGAAAAAAATAAATGAAGTTTTAAAAACCAATTCTTGCCTTATAAAAATAACTGGAAGACAAAGAATCCCTTCCCCTCTCAAATAGTCGGGACTCTCAAGACTGCTTCTAAATATAAGTGGGAACATACAGGAGAGAAAACAAAAGATACTAGGCTGTCCACAGTCCTTGTAAGAGTCCATCTAATCTACCCAGGCCCAGCAGGGAAGTATATGCACCAAAGAGCCAGCATGAGAGAGAGATGATAAAATGGTGACATAGGATAAATAAAGAAAAAAAGAGGCCAAAGTTATTTCATAACATGGCCCCTAGAGAGACATAGCTTCAACTTAAGAAAAAAAAAAAAAAGACAAAGGAAACAATACTTCAGTGAGAATAAGAAAGAAGGCAATTTGGAGCCTCCACAAGGACCCATTACCAACTCTTCAGACTCACATGAACTCAGATTCAATCTTGGAAGCTTCTTAATAATTAATATTCTTTAGATTGTATCCCTACTCACAGTATCCTGGGAACATGTAAATTTGATTCATTTCTAGATCTCTTCAGTTACCTTTCAAACTTTTAGATAAGAAGGCATAAAATATACAATAATTTTATTACACAACAAAGAATATTTGTTGTTCAGCGTTTCCAGTCAGTCTGACTCTTTGTGACCCCTTTTGAGGTTTTCTTGGTTAAAAATATTGGAGTGATTTGCCATTTCCCCGCTCCAACTTATTTTACATATGAAGAAACTGAGACAGTTTGTTGCCTCAGGTGACTTGCCCAGGGTCGGTATCTTATCTGAACTCTGGTCTTCCTGACTCCAGGTCCAGCACTCTAGCCAATAGGTGCTATAGCAAAGACTATAGACAGTCCCAAAACTATGAAGAAAACTTTCCCTTTTGTCAGGATCTATTTCTCCAGATAAGCTATATAGTTGATCCAGGCTTATAGTACTAGCCTGGGACTGAAATTTCCTTCTTCCCACCCTTCCCCACCTCCCCACCCTCGCCCATAGAGAAATAACTCAAGTCCATTAAATAATCTATCTCTCTCCCCCCAGACCTGCAAAGTCCCTTAAATTTATAGTACCAGTGAAGGACAAGATCCAGATTTGCTTCTTTACATTATACTTGTGTATCTTGCTACTCCTTAGTTATGATTCCTTAAGCTCTCAGCTTGAGCCAAATACTCCCTGCTTAGAACAAGAACTCTGCTTGTTTAGGAATTTCTTAGTAATGCTACTATAGCCAGCTCACACTTGCAACCTGGTCCCAGTGTTTCTTTCCTTTACACTAATGCCTCTCCCCTGGTATCTGATGCTTCTGAGGATTTTGCCATTACTATTACTTTTGCAAGATCCTCAAAGCCACCTACTTGTCCATGTTGCTATTTATTGCCTCCATTGCTTCTTACTCAGATCATAGCATAGCTTTTATCGAATGAGATCTCCAAGACGAATATGCCTTAGAGCTAGTTTGTATGTTAACAACACTGACCTAGGCATGATTTCCAAAGCAGCAATATTGCTCACCCACTTGTCTCAAACCCAGTTAAAGGAATTAAAATTTAATTTTCCTTTGATGTGGCCCACATACAAGCAACACCTCCCAATGAGTTACTTGTATAAATCAAAAGTATTTGATAAGACATAGGAAATATTTGGGATAAGAACTTACTGTTTGATAAAAATTGCTGGGAAAATTGGAAACTAATATGGCAGAAACTAGGCATTGAGCCACGCTTAACACCGTACACCAAGATAAGGTCAAAATGGGTTCATGACCTAGGCATAAAGAATGAAATTATTAATAAATTAGATGAACACAGGATAGTTTACCTCTCAAACCTGTGGAAGGGGAAGGACTTTATGACCAAAGCAGAACTAGAGATCATTACTGATCACAAAATAGAAAATTTCAATTATACCAAACTGAAAAGTTTTTGTACAAACAAAACTAATGCAGACAAGATTAGAAGGGAAGCAATAAACTGGGAAAATATTTTTACAGTCAAAGGTTCTGATAAAGGCCTCATTTCCAAAATATATAGAGAATTAACTCTAATTTATAAAAAATCAAGCCATTCTCCAATTGAAAAATGGTCAAAGGATATGAACAGACAATTCTCAGATGAAGAAATGGAAACTATTTCTAGTCATATGAAAAGATGCTCCAAGTCATTATTAATCAGAGAAATGCAAATTAAGACAACTCTAAGATACCACTACACACCTGTCAGATTGGCTAAGATGACAGGAAAAAATAATGATGATTGTTGGAGGGGATGTGGGAAAACTGGGACATTGATGCATTGTTGGTGGAGTTGTGAACGAATCCAACCATTTTGGAGAGTAGTTTGGAACTATGCTCAAAAAGTTATCAAACTGTGCATACCCTTTGATCCAGCAGTGTTACTACTGGGATTATATCCCAAAGAGATTATAAAGAAGGGAAAGGGACCTGTATGTGCACGAATGTTTGTGGCAGCCCTTTTTGTAGTGGCTAGAAACTGGAAACTGAATGGATGTCCATCAGTTGGAGAATGGCTGAATAAATTGTGGTATATGAAAATTATGGAATATTACTGTTCTGTAAGAAATGACCAACAGGATGATTTCAGAAAGGCCTGGAGAGACTTACACGAACTGATGCTGAGTGAAATGAGCAGGACCAGGAGATCATTATATACTTCAACAACAATACTATATGATGACCAGTTCTGATGGACCTGGCCATCCTCAGCAACGAGATCAACCAAATCATTTCTAATGGAGCAGTAATGAACTGAACTAGCTATACCCAGAAAAAGAACTCTGGGAGATGACTAAAAACCATTACATTGAATTCCCAATCCCTATATTTATGCACACCTGCATTTTTGATTTCCTTCACAAGCTAATTGTACAATATTTCAGAGTCTGATTCTTTTTGTACAGCAAAATAACGTTTTGGTCATGTATACTTATTGTGTATCTAATTTATATTTTAATGTATTTAACATCTACTGGTCATCCTGCCATCTGGGGGAGGGGGTGGGGGGTAAGAGGTGAAAAATTGGAACAAGAGGTTTGGCAATTGTTAATGCTGTAAAGTTACCCATGCATATAACCTGTAAATAAAAGGCTATTAAATAAAAATAAATAAATAAAAATAAAAATAAAAGGAAATAACAGATAAATCTCCCCCATTTCAACACAGAAGCCTTCTGCTAGCACAGGTAATATACATAACTCATGCTTTGCTCCCTCACATGCCTCCCCCCAACACACACCCCTTAGTCTTTTAGAGGTTGGGAGTAAACACCATCTTTGAGATTCACTTTTTTAACTCTTATAACCCTACCCCCTGCTAAGTAGGACCATGAATTCCTTTCAAATTACTTGAAACTGGGAGAATTTTCAAAAAAGCACAAGGAACATCAAAGATGGTATCTTTAGATGGTGACCACCATCGTCAGTCTTCCTACAGTAGCCAACACTTACTTGTGCCTTAAAGTTGTATAAAAGAAACATCTTATATTCAATGCCTTGTTAAACTGTGCATATAAACAAACCGAGGATTCTTTTGGGGGAGAATATAACAGATGTGATAAATTTGATTCTGATGTTTCTTGGCTGGGGGTTTGAATCAGAGATTCTATGTGAGAATCTCCCTAAAAGTATACAGGAATTCTTGTGTTGAGAGAGATGACTTGACATAAATATTATATTTGGAGAATATTATACTTGTTTTTCCTTAACATTTGAAGTAAACATACCTTTATAAAAACTAATTACTATTCACTGGTTAAATGGAACTAGAGTGTGTCTACTCATTGAAGTTGACAGTGGGAGGACTATACCAGAATGGGGACTTGAGCCAGAGCATTAGAGAAATAAATGTACTTCAACCTCTCAGGGTACTCTTAGAATTCTAAGAGGGAAATCTTAGCTCTAGCTCTGGAAAAGTGAAGAGTACTTGCTACACATAGGGACTCTTCCAAGATATATTTGGGTGCTCTCTGCATTTTCTAAAGCCTACCAGAATCTTTCTGCCTGGGACTGTGCTTTTAACAAAATATATTTGTTTTATATGTTAAATCCAATATAGGCATACATATTTAGACAATTATATTGCTGCACAAGAAAAATCAGATCAAAAAGTTAAAAAATAAATAAAAAATAAAATTCAAGCAAACCACAACAAAAAGAGTGAAAATGCTATGTTGTAATCCACACTCAGTTCCCACAGTCCTTTCTGTAGAAAGGTGTAGATGGCTCTCATCATCGCAAGATCTTTGGAACTGGCCTGGATCGTCTCATTGTTAAAAAGAGCCACGTCCATCAGAATTGATCATCATATAATAATCATATTGTTGCCGTGTACAATGATTTCCTGGCTGTGCTCATTTCACTTAGCATCAGTTCATGTAAGTCTCTCTAGACCTCTCTGAAATCATCCTGCTGATCATTTCTTGTGGAACAATGATATTCCATAACATTCATATATCACAACTTATTCAGCCATTCTCCAACTGATGAGCATCCATTCAGTTTCCATTTTCTTGCCACTACAAAAAAGGGCTGCCATAAACATTTTTGCACATGTGGGTCCTTTTTCCTCCTTTAAGCTCTCTTTGGGATATAAATCCAGTTGAAACACTACTGGATCAAAGGGTATACACAATTTGATAACCCTTTGGGCATAGTTTCAAATTGCTCTCCAGAATGGTTGGATCCATTCACAATTCTACCAACAATGTCCCAGTTTTCTCACATCCCCTCCAACATTCAGCATTATTTTTTCCTGTTATCTTAGCCAATCTGAGAAGTGTGTAGTGGTATCTCAGAGTTGTCTTAATTTGCATTTCTCTGATCAATAATGATTTAGAGCACCTTTTCATATGACTAAAAATAGTTTCAATTTCTTCATCTAAAAATTGTCTGCTCATATCCTTTGACCATTTATCAATTAGAAAATGGCTGGAATTCTTACAAATTTGAGTCAATTCTCTATATATTTTAGAAGTGAGGCCTTTATCAGAACTCTTGAATGTAAAGATGTTTTTCTAGTTTATTGCTTCCCTTCTAATCTTGTCTGCATTAGTTTTGATTGTACAAAAACTTCTAACTTAATATAATCAAAATTATCTATTTTGTGATCAGTAATAATCTCCAGTTTTCCTTTGGTCACAAATTCCTTCCTCCTCGACAGATCTGAGAGGTAAACTATCCTATGGTCTTCTAATTTGCTTATGATATCACTATGTCTAAATCATGAACCCATTTCGACCTTATCTTAGTATATGGTGCTAGGTGTAGGTAAATGCCTAGTTTCTGCCATACTAGTTTCGAATTTTCCCAGAAGTTTTTGTCAAATAGTGAGTTCTTATCCCCAAAACTGGAGTCTTTGGGTTTGTCAAACACTAGATTACTATAGTCATTGACTATTTTGTCCTGTGAACCTAGCCTATTCCACTGATCTACTACTCTATTTCTTAGCTAGTACCAAATGTTTTGATGACTATTGCTTTATAATAAAGTTTTAGATCTGGCACAGCTAGGTCACCTTGATTTGCATTTTTTCCCATTAATTCCCTTGAAATTCTTGATCTTTTGTTCTTCCATAAGAACTTTGTTGTTATTTTTTCTAGATCTGTAAAATAATTTCTTGGGAGAAATTATTATGGGAATTTGATTGGTATGGCACTAAATAAGTAGATTAATTTAGGTAGTATTGTCATTTTTATAATATTCTCTCAGCCTACCCATGAGTACTTGATATTTTTCCAATTGATTAGATCTGACTTTATTTGTGTGAAAAGTGGTTTGTAATTGTGTTCATATAGTTTTTGACTTTGCCTTGGCAGATAGACTCCCAAATAATTATGTTATCAACAGTTATTTTTTTTTATTTTTAATAGCTTTTCATTTACAAGTTATATATGCGGGTAATTTTACAGCATTGACAATTGCCAAACCTTTTGTTCCAATTTTTCCCATCCTTCCCCCTATCCCCTCCCCTAGATGGCAGGATGACCAATACATGTTAAATATATTAAAGTATAAATTAAATACAAGATAAGTATACATGACCAAACCGTTCTTTGCTGTCCAAAATAATCAGACTCTGAAATATCGTACAATTAGCCTGTGAAGGGAATCAAAAATGCAGGCAGGCAAAAATATAGGGATTGGGAATTCAATGTAATGGTTCTTAGTCATCTCCCAGAGTTCTTTCACTGGGTGTAGCTGGTTCAGTTCATTACTGCTCCTTTGGAAATGATTTGGTTCATCTCATTGCTGAAGATGGCCAGGTCCATCAGAATTGATCATCATATAGTATTGTTGTTCAAATGATCTCCTGGCCCTGCTCATTTCACTCAGCATCAGTTCGTGTAAGTCTCTCTAGGCCTTTCTGAAATCATCCTGATCAACTGTTATTTTCAATGGAATTTCTCTTTATATCTCTTGCTACTAGACTTTATTGGTAATATGTCATAGTCTGCCAGTCTGTCTTTGGTCTGACTTCCTATCCTGAGTTCTTATTTACCTTATTACAATTATAATTACAAACACAATTACAATTATTATAGCATACTGAATATGAATATGAATATGTGTGAACTAGAAAACAATTTCTAAGTACTAAGTATATGTAAACTACATAACCATTGTCTCATCAATTGCTCTGAGTTAACATCTTGTTTCAAGTATACTTCTGCAGAGTTCTGGCTCTCTACATCTCTCGGTTTCTTTTGTTTTAGAATACAGGTGATAATGCCATCCCTGACTTCTCAAGGAGATGAGAACACCAAACCAGACATTGTTAGCAGGTTTCCTCTGGACTGAAGGGTCTTAATTGAAACAGGTATACATAAATCCATCAGCATGGGAGACATTACATAAGCAAATAGTAATATAACAGGCTAGTAGGGATGTAATGAACAACATAAATCAACATGAGGAATTATATATGTCCATAAATCCTAGTAATAGTCCAAAACCAATCTATTGTCCATTACTTCATGTGCCAGGGAATCCAATGATTACTGCAAATTTTGAAGTCCTGCAATAGTCTCATCATGCGTCAGGGAATCCAATGATTTCTGCAGATTTTGAAGTCCTGTAGTAGTCTCAGCAACAATTTTTGATGTTCATGAGTCAAATGCCATCTAATGTTTCTTGGGTCTTCTCCTTTTCTTCGAGGGTCTTCTCTTTTTCTGTGATTCCAATGGACAAGGCAATTATGACTCATTGGCACCCATCTGATTCCTTCTCCATCTGTAGTGATATAAGCAAACCCTCTCCCCCAAGCAGTTAACCTGTCTGATCCCTATCTATTCACCACTTTCTGGGTCTCTCCATATCACCTGGAAATTATCTAAAGATAGTGGAGCTGCTCAAATTGGACACTGCCCTTCTGGTGGGTTATAAAACCTGTCTGCTGGAGCAAGTACATTTTTATCAAAAATCAAAAAATAAAGAGTTAATTTAAAAGTTCTCTAGGGTTACCTGTGGCTCCCCCTTTCTTTTGTTTTTGGAGGAGCATCTTAATGTCTCTGTTTCTCCTCTCTACTACTGCCTGCCCTTGGAGGATTAAAAGGTATACCAGTGGTGTATAAAATCGGATACTGTGCACAAAAGTATACAAAATGTTTAGAAGTATATGCAGATCCATTGTCTGTTTTTATTGCTTATGGCACACTCATAATTGCAAAAGCTTGTATAAGGAATTCAGACAACCACTTGGACTGTCTCTTTTGCTGCTGGTATTGCAAAAGTGAATCCTGGAAAGGTGTCTACTACAACAGGGATAAAAGACAGATGGCCAAAACATTTATAATGGATCACAAAGGAAGGCAAGCTGTACAGGCTTTTACTATGCTCCTAGCTTCCTCTCTTGTTATCCCAAAACTGCAAACATAAAGCTCAAGCAGCCTGATGATATTTAGAATGAGATTCTTGGACTGCCTGAAATAAAGGAGTATTGACCAACATGGTTAGAAGGCTATCTGCCTTTGAATTTCCATAAAAAAAATAGAACCTGGAAGTCCACTATGAGAGTGTACCTGCAAGATATAAATCTTACGTGGATGCTTTCTCACTTTCTCTTGAAGTTCCTTAAAGAACTGATATATATTAGAAGCTACAAGTTTTATTTGGACTGTAACAATTCTTTGTACCACATCTACTGAATAAGCTGAATCAGATATTATATTTATTTCTCCTGGATAATAAGTAAGAGTTATGTATGATTGCATACAATTCATTCTGCTGAGTGGATTGAAAAGGAGTTTTGACTACTCTCTTTATACTTAAGTTATGAGAGTATATAGCACAAATGTTATGTTTGTCTGCATCTGTAAAGATAGTTGGTCCTTTAAGAGGAACCTTAGAAACCTTTTCTTCAAAAATCCATTGCCAATTACGTAATAACCAGGTTATCTTTGATAGAGACCCGTGTGTAAAATTTGGAGCCATGGCCAATAAAATTTGCCACTCTGGGATGGTTTCACAGCATACATTAATTTGTGTATTAGTATAAAAGGTGTATATCTTGTCAGGTCTTATCCCAGATAATTATACTACTCTTTTAATGGTCTTTAATAAAATTCTAGCCACAAGCACTGGGTAAGAAGTAAAGCTTTGTTCTGGTTGTGCTGGGAGGTTCACCTACACTATCACACTGTGTCCTTGATGGACTGCTGTGGGTGCCTCTTTTGTAGCAAAAACTGATATTTCCAAGGATTTCTGAGTGACTCTTTCAACCTGGATAAAGCCAGGTTCAACTTCTCTCAAAGCTTCTTGAGCTTCTTTTGTAAGCTGGCATGGTGAGTTTAAAGCAGTATCTCCCCCTTAAAATGTCATATAATGGTTGCAATTGATAGGTAGTTAAGCCTAACACTGGATCATCCTTTGGATATCTCCCATCAATTTTTGAAAGTCATTTAAGGTGTTCAACTTCTCTGTTCTTAAAGAAAGCTTTTGTACTGTACGTACTTTAGGATATACTTCTTATCCTAAATATTGAAAAGGAGCCTGTCTTTGAATTTTTTTCTAGAGCTATGTGCAATTTGTAGTTCCTTAGTATTTCTATAGTCTTTTATAGACATGCTTCTAACATTTGCTCCTCAAGTGCATAATCCAAGATATCATCCATGTAATGTAATAACATAATTTATGGAAATGCTTTTCTTACTGGAGTAAGAGCAGCAGCAACATACATTTGACACATAGTAGGACTATTTTTCATTCCCTGTGGCAAAACTGTCCATTCATATCTTTTATAAGGCTCAGTTAAATTAACGCTGGGCACTGAAAAAGCAAATCTTTTCATATGTCCTTATCTAGAGGGATAGAATAGAAACAATCCTTAATGTCTATAACCCAAAGAGGTCATTCTCTAGGCAGTTGAGTAGGAGATGGAAGTCCAGGATGAAGAGTTCACATAGTTTCCATCTGTTAATTTACTTTTCTTAAATCAGTGAACAACCTCCACTTTCCAGATTTCTTTCTTACAACAATACAGGGGAATTCCAAGGACTTAGAGAAGGTTGTAAGTGTCCTTGATCAAGTTGCTCCTGTACTATACGTAATAAGGCCTGAATTTTATCACTAGCTAAGGGCCACTGTTCTATCCACACTGGTGTATCAGTTTTACATTGAATAGGAACAGGAGCCCTGCCTAAAAAACTGAAGTACTCATTTGTAATCCTAACTGTTGTAAGATATCTCTTCCCCACAGGTTGATGGGGATTTTTTCAATTATAAAAGGAGTAAAAACTCCTGTTTCGCCTTCAAATGTCCATCTCAAGGTCCAAATGAACCCTTTGTTAATTTCGTGGGACATCTGCAGACAGCTGTCATACGAACTATTGGTAAAAATGAAGCAACAGAAATTATGATAAGACAACTTGCTAGAGAAAATGCAGGTTTGTAGAAAAATTATAAGAATTATACCAGGAGTACACAAGGATGCTCCTTTAAAGGAGATCATAACCACTGTGCCACAGTGGGCACAAATACCTTTTATACCCAGGCTATGATGCAGACTTCCCAGCCACAGCTAGAATATTCCTGGATTCTGTTGCTTGGAATGAGAATCTGGGCAACCATCCCTAGATTGCCTATCAGGAGCGTATGTAAGTGTATGTCAGTAGTCCTGGTGCTACTACTTCTCCTGAGTCATAGATCAATCCTGTATTAGTGACTGGGAGATTATCTACACATTCCCCAGTTTCCCACATCATTGTATAGATGAACAGTGTTTTGTAAGCATTCTCAGTAGTGGAAATGGTCAAGCCTACTGTTCCTGGAGGCAAAGGATCCATAGGTTGGACAAGGACAGATTTGACCTCTCCAGGGTGTATCTCAGTGTCCCAGCTGCATACAACTCTATTCCTATTCTCCCCAATTGTAATCCCTTTCTCCCATCTGATTGCTGCTCAGCTGATTGATCATGTTGGAGTACTGAACATCTAAAGACTCTCTGGATGGAACTTAGGCTTCCATCATTCCCTAAGTGTTTTTTGACTGGGGCCCTGGAACCAAGCTGCTTCCTGTTTCCCCAAGGCAATCTACATTCTGAGGTCCAATGGAAGCCCTTGTTGCATTTTGTATGGGGTTTTGGGTCTTCTCCCATCCTGTCCTCTCACTCTGTCTCTTTGCCTACATTGAACTTTCAGATGTCCTACTTTACCACATTGAAAGCATCAATAAGTCTCTCTGGAAGTCCCTTGCCAAGAGGGACTTTGTCTTCTCATGTTCTGCACCATAGCCTGGGTATAAAAGTCATTTGTGCCCACTGTGGCACAGTGTCTTATGATCTCCTCTAAAGGAGCATCTTTGTGTAGTGCCCATATTATTCTTCTACAAACCTCATTAGCATTTTCCTTAGCCAGTTGTCTTATCATAATTCCTGTAGCTGCATTTTCTCCAATCATTTATATGACAGCTGTTGGCAAACATCCAATAAAATCAGCAAAGGGTTCATTTGGACCTTGCTCTATTTTCATGAAGGCTTCCCCTCTATCTTGTCCCGGGAGGGTGACCCATGCTTTGATAGCAGCAGCAACAATTTGCTCATATGCTATCAAAGGGTAATTAATCTGTACTGAAGCTTCTGCATATTGATTTTTTTTTACCTGCTAGTTGATCAAAGGTGACTGGTATATTAACTCCAGCTTTCCTATTTCATTGGGCTTGTATTCTACCGAGTTCATTATACTCAGAAAGCCACAAGTTTTGTCCAGGTTCTAAGCATGTGCTTGCTATAGATTTCCAATCATTAGGGGTTAAAAATTCAAAAACCAAATTCTCTAATAATATCTTAACATAAGATGATGTAGACCCATAAAGAGTACAAGCCTTTTTCAGATCTTTGATAATTTCTAAATTAAACGGAGTTTATTTTCTTCTTTTTTTGACCTGAAGAGCCAAAGTCTTCAATCACAGGATATACTTCTATTTTTAAATCAGATATATCATGTCCTTCATTTTTAGCTTTAATTAGTGCCCTTTGTAATTGTGTCATAGTGGGTGGACAAAGCTGCTGCATGGGTGATGTTGATGGTGTCACTTTCCTTGCCCCTTTTCCTCCTCCCTCCACCCACAAAGGGGAAATTGAGGGGGGAGGGTCATGAGATGGGGAATGCCCTCATGGCTTCTGCTGTGAAGCACCACACTCCTTAATTTCAGCAGCACTGTACTTAACTCCTTTCTTGTCTAATTCTTCATGCTTTTCAGCTGCTTTGTCAATACCATCTGCCTCCTCCTCTTTCTTCTTTTTCCTTAGTCTAAAACTTATGTAATTCCTTAAAGCCAATTGTATTATGTTGTATATATAGAATGTTTCTTCAGGAATTGAATCAGGACCATTATCATTGTAATATTCAATTAGTTGTTCTCCCACTTATTTCCACTTATTTGGCTCTAATTTTTCTTCCTTAGAGAACCACGGATTCTAATGTTTCTAAGGATCCAATGATCTGCTTCCAAGTTACAATCAAATCTTGGTTTTTTTATTAGCTTAACTATGCATTCTACACATTTCCCTTAGGGTGGGGAAAGTTCTTTTCTAAGCATTTGTCCCATTTCAGCTGAAACACTAGTTTAGCCCTTATTAAAGTTTCCTGCTTGTCTGCTTTTGTACTCACATTATTTCCAGGTCACAGGGACTTCTCCACTGAACTCATAATTGTGTCAGTCAAACTGCTGAGTGTAAATCCTTATGCCCCACATTGGACACCAAAATATAATGTTTGGGGGCTAGTTTTCTGGAAGTCTGTGTCTGTCATAGTCTGACCCAGTCTCCTCCAGCAGTCTGCCAATCTGCCAGTCTGACTTCGGTCTGACTTCCTGTCCCCAGTTCTTATATACCCTATTACAATTACATCATTACAATATACTGAATATGTGTGAACTAGAGAACTATTACATCATCATACTAAGTATTAATTACTAATGTAAACTACATAACCATCATCTCATCAATTTCTCTGAGTTCTACCTTGTTTCAAGTATACTTCTTTCAAGTATACTTCTCCAGAGTTCTGGCTGTCTACAATAATATATAAAAAAGCTAATAATTTATGTGGATTTATTTGGATCCTACAACTTTACTAAAGTTATGAATTGGTTCTAGTAGTTTTTTACTTGATTCTTTAGGGTTCTCTAAGTATACCATCATATCATCTGCAAAGAGTGATAATTTGGTTTCTCTATCACTACTCTAATTTCTTTAATCTCTTTTTCTTCTCTTATTGCCAAAGCCAACATTTCTAATACAATATTGAATGGTAATGGTGATATTGGACAACCTTGTTTCACCCCTGATCTTATAGGGAATGGTTCTAGCTTGTCCCCATTACATATGATGCTTGCTGATGGTTTTAAATTGATGCTCCTGATCATTTTAAAGAAAATTCCATTTATTTGTATACTCTCTAGTGTTTTTAATAGAAATGGGTGTTGAATTTTATCAAAAGCTTTTTCTACAGCTATTGAGATGATCATGTGATTTTTGTTAGTTTGATATTGTCAATTATGCTAATAGTTTTCCTAATATTGAACCAGCCCTGCATTCTTGGTATAAATCCTAATTGGTCATGCTGTATTATCTCTTGGAAATGACTTTCTGAAATCTCTTTGCTAATATTTTATTTAAGATTTTTGCATCAATATTCATTAAGAAAATTGGTTTATAATTTTCTTTCTGTTTTCACCCTACCCGGTTTAGGTATCAGCACTGTATCTGTGTCATAAAATGAATTTGGTAGGACATGTTGTTTCCTTATTTTTTCAAATAGTTTGCATAGTATTGGAATTAATTGTTCTTTCAACATTTGGTAGAATTCACATGTAAATCCATCTGGTCCTGGAGATTTTTTCTTAGGGAGTTGATTAATAGCGTGTTCAATTTCTTTTTCTAAAATGGGACTATTCATTATTAATCAGAGACATGCAAATTAAGACAGCTCTGAGATACCACTACACACCTGTCAAATTGGTTAGAATGACAGGGAAAGATAATGCAGAATGTTGGAGGGAATGTGGGAAAACTAGGACACTGATACATTGTTGGTAGAATTGTGAATACATCCAGCCATTCTGGAGAATGACTTGGAACTATGCTCAAAAAGCTATCAAACTGTGCATACCCTTTGACCCAGCAGTGTTACTACTGGGCTTATATCCCAAAGAGATTTTAAAGAAGGGAAAGGGACTTGTATGTGCAAGAATGTTTGTGGCAGCCCTCTTTGTAGTGGTCAAAAACTGGAAACTGAGTGGATGCCCATCAATTGGAGAATGGCTGAAAAAATTGTGGTGTATGAATATTATGGAATATTATTATTCTGTAAGAAATGACCAGCAGGATGATTTCAGAAAGGCCTGGAGAGACTTATATGAACTGATGCTGAGTGAAATGAGGAGAAACAGGAGATCATTATATACTTCAACAGCAATACTACATGATGATCAATTCTGATGGATGTGGATGTGGCCCTCTTCAACAATGAGATGAACCAAATCAGTTCCAATAGAGCAGTAATGAATTGAACCAGCTACAACAAGCGAAAGAACTCTGGGAGATGATTATGAATCACTACATAGAATTCCCAATCCCTCTATTTTTATCCGCCTGCATTTTTTATTTCCTTCACAGGCTAATTGTACACTATTTCAAAGTCCGGTTCTTTTTGTACAGCAAAATAATTGTATGGACATGTATACATATATTGTATTTAACTTATACTTTAACATATTTAACATGTATTGGTCAACTTCCCATCTGGGGGAAGGAGTGGGGGGAAGGAGGGAAAAAGTTGTACCAAAAGCTTTTGCCATTGTCGATGCTTAAAAATTACCCATGCATATATCTTGTAAATAAAAAGTTATTTTTTTATTTTTTAAATAAATAAAAAGCTATTTTAAAAAAAAAATGACCCTTATAAATAAATTGGAAGAGCACAGGATAGTTTACCTCTCAGACCTGTGGAAGAGGAAGGAATTTATGACCAAAGAAGAACTAGAGATCACTACTGACTACAAAATAGAAAATTTTGATTATATCAAATTGAAAAGTTTTTGTACAAACAAAACTATTGCAGGCAAGATTAGAAGGGAAACAATAAACTGGGAAAACATTTTTACAGTCAAAGGTTCTGATAAAGGACTCATTTCCAAAATATATAGAGAATTGACTCTATAAGAAATCAAGCCATTCTCCAATTGATAAATGGTCAAAGGATATGAACAGACAATTTTCAGATGATGAAATTAAAACTATTACCACTCATATGAAAGAGTGTTCCAAATCACTATTGATCAGAGAAATGCAAATTAAGACAACTCTGAGATACCACTACACACCTGTCAGATTGGCTAGAATGACAAGGAAAGATAACGCGGAATGTTGGAGGGAATGTGGGACACTGATACATTGTTGGTGGAATTGTGAACACATCCAGCCATTCTGGAGAGCAATTTGGAACTATGTTCAAAAAGTTATCAAACTGTGCATACCCTTTGATCCAGCAGTGTTTCTACTGGGCTTATACCCCAAAGAGATACTAAAGAAGGGAAAGGGACCTGTATGTGCCAAAATGTTTGTAGCAGCCCTGTTTGTAGTGGCTAGAAGCTGGAAAATGAATGGATGCCCATCAATTGGAGAATGGTTGAGTAAATTGTGGTATATGAATGTTATGGAATATTATTGTTCTGTAAGAAATGACCAGCAGGATGAATACAGAGAGGATTGGTGAGACTTACATGAACTGATGCTGAGTGAAATGAGCAGAACCAGGAGATCATTATATACCTCAACAACGATACTGTATGAGGATGTATTCTGATGGAAGTGGATTCCTTCGACAAAGAGAAGATCTAGCTCAGTTTCAATTGATCAAGGATGGACAGAAGCAGCTACACTCAAAGAAAGAACACTAGGAAATGGATGTAAACTGCTTGCATTTTTGTTCTTCTTCTCAGGTTATTTATACCTTCTAAATCCAATTCTCCCTGAGCAACAAGAGAACTGTTCGGTTCTGCACACATATATTGTATCTAAGATCTACTATTTAACCTATTTAACATATATAGGACTACTTGCTATCTGGGGGAGGGGTGGAGGGAGGGAGGGGAAAAATCGGAACAGAAGTGAGTGCAAGGGTTAACGTTGTAAAAAATTACCCTGGCATGGGTTCTGTCAATAAAAAGTTATTTTAAAAAATAGATTAAAAAAAAAAAAGAATGGCCCCTCCAGAGGGAGTACCCCCCAAAAAATAAAATAAAATAAAATGGGACTATTTAATGTATTTCCTCTTCTGTTTAATCTGGGCAATCTTTATTTTTGTAGGTATTCCTTCATTTCACTTAGATTATCAGATTTATTGACATGCAGTTGGGCAAAATAACTCCTAATAATTGCTCTAATTCCTCTTCATTGTTGGAAAGTTCTCCCTTTTTGTTTTTGAGATTAATAATTTGATTTACTTCTTTACTTTTTCTAATCAAACTAACTAAAGGTTTATTTTGTTTTTTTTCATAAAACCAACTCAGTTTTATTTATTAATTCAATGGTTTTCTTTCAGTTTTATTAATCTCTTCTTTTATTTTCATTTCAAATTTAGTATTTATTTAGGGATTTTTAATTTGTTCTTTTTCTAGATTTTTTAGTTGTAAGCCTTCTCTTTCTCTAGAGATATAAAATTTTCCCTAATAACTGTTTTGGCTGCATCCCACAAATTTTGGTATGTTGTCTCATTCTTGTCATTCTCTTTGATGAAATTATCGATTGTGTCTATGATTTGTTGTTTCACCCATTCATTCTTTGGGATTAGAGTATTTAGTTTCCAACTAATTTTTGGTCTATTTTCCCCTGGCCCTTTAATGCATGTAATTCTTATTGCATTATGAGCTGAAAAAATGCATTTACTACTGCTTTTCTGCATTTGATTTTGAGGTTTTTATGCCCTAATATATAGTCAATTTTTATATAGGTTCCATGAACTGCTGAGAAAAAAGCACACTCCTTTTTGTCTCCATTCAATTTTCTCCAAAGATCTATCATACCTAATTTTTCTAAAATTCTATTTACCTCTTTAACTTCTTTCTTATTTTGTGGTTCAACTTATTTAGTTCTGAGAAAGCAAGGTTGAGATCCCCCACTAGTATAGTTTTGCTGTCTATTTCTTCTTGTAGCTCTCAATTTCTCCTATAGGAATTTAGATGCTATACCACTTGGTGCATTTATGTTTAATGATATTACTTCATTATCTATGGTATCCTTTAGCAAAATATAGTTTCTTTCCTTACCTCTTTTAATTAGTTCTGTTTTTGCTTTTGCTTGATCTAGATCATGATTGCTAACCCCTGCTTTTTTTACCTCACCTGAAGCATAATAGATTCTGTTCCAGCCCTTTACCTTCACTCTGTATGTATCACTCTGCTTTAAATGTGTTTCTTATAAACAACATATTGTAGGATTCTGGCTTTTAATTCAGTCTATTAGCATCTGTTTTATGGGAGAGTTCACACCATTCACATTTATAGTTAAAATGACTAATTCTGTATTTCCTGCCATCTTATTTACCCCAAATTATGCTTTTTTTCTTTCCTTTTCCCCTTTCTCTCTTCCCCACCTCTTTTGCTTCTGACCACCACCTCCCTCAAACAGTCCTCCCCCTTCCAGCCCTTCCCCTTTCTTATGACCCTTCCCCTATTATTTCTGTTTTTTCTTCTATTAGCCTCCTTCTTTCTTTTACTCTTTCCCCTACCACTTTCCTAAAAGATGAAACAAGGTTCTCTGTGAGACCAAATATGTTTAATATTCTCTCTTTGAGCCAAATCTGATGAAAATAAGATTCACACAATGTTCATGTGCCTCCTTTCTTTCCCTCAGTTATAATAGGTCTTCTTTGCCTCTTCATGAGATGTAATTTCCCTCATTTTACCTCCATTTTCCTCTTTTTCCACAACAATCCCCTTTTCACCTCTATTTTCTTTTTCATATTTTATTTCACAATAAAATTAAATAATACCCACACTCTCTAAGTATACCCATAATAAAGATATAGTTCTCAAGAGTTCTTTCCTTTTTACCTTTTTATTCTTCTCCTGAGTTCTGTATTTGGAGATCAAATTTTTTGTTCACTCTGCTCTTTTCATCAGAAATAAATGAAATTCCCCTGTATCATTGAATGTCCATCTTCTTCCTTGAAAGATAATGATCAATTTAACTGGATAGTTGATTCTCGTCTGCAATCCAAGTTCCTTTGCCTTTTAGAATATCATATTCTGGGCCCTTCGATCCTTTAAGGTGGAAGCTGCTAAGTCCTAGGTAATCCTGATTGTGGTTCCTCAATATTTGAATTGTTTCTTTCTGGCTGCTTACAATATTTTTTCCTGATCCAATAATACTGAAATTTAGCTATGATATTCCTTGGAGTTTTCATTTTGGGATCTCTTTTAAGAGGTGATTGTGAATTCTTTCAATGGCTATTTTACCTTCTGGTTCTAGGACAGCAGGCCAGTTTTCCTTGATGATTTCCTGAAAGATAATGTCAAGGCTCTTTTTTTCAACATAGTTTTCAGGAAGTCCAATAATCCTTAGATTGTCTCTCCTAGATCTATTTTTCAGATCAGTTATTTTTCTAATGAGGTATTTTACATTTTCTTCTTCTTTTTTTTTTCTTTTTTTTCTTTTTTTTTTTTTTTTTTGATTTTGTTTCACTGATTTTTGATGTTTCATTTATTTCCATTTGTTCAATGGACATTGCAACACACTAGCTCCCTACCCCACCTCAGCAGACAGGTTCATTACATATAGAAGTCAGAGGTCAAGGGATGAAGGTTATGACCATGTGATACAAGAACATCAACCAAATGAGAACAGATTTCATTTGTGACCTGCATAGACACTAGTGTGATTTGTGCATCCAAAGGAAATGCCACATCGATACAAGAGAGGGTCAAGTCCCAAGAACCAGAGTCAGGAAACAGACATGGAGCCAGGGTTTGAAAACGTTAAGCTCAACTCAATACTACTTGTGTATGGGTTTCTTTCACCTGTAATCAAATGAAATTATACAGATAGGACATAATAGGCTGCAAATATGAAGTATATTGCTGTACTGATCAGTGGATTCCCATGTGCCCATTGTGTTCTAATCTTTTTTTGAAGGATACTTCAAAAAAAATTCATTAGAAAAGAAAGAAACAAGCCTTTATTTTTTTTGTTATTCAGCTTTTGTTTAACTTTTAAGAACCTTTGCAATCTGACCTCTTCCTGCCTTAGCAGTCTTTTTATTTTTTATTTCCTTTCACATACTCTTCAATTCAGTAATACTAGTTTCTTTGCTGTTCTTCACTCATGAACTCAATTTCAAATGAATTTGATTTTCTTCAATCAGTAAAAATCCTAACTCTTGGCATCTGAGTCAAAAGAGAACTTTTTAGCCTAGTGATGAATACATTAGCTTTCCCAAATGACAGCAGATGTGTATGAGAAATGCGTACATCCTGCTCATTGTATATAAAGGAAAATGCTGCCCATTTATGCCACCTATTTGGAGTAGATAAGCACTAACAAACCAGTGGAGCCTGGGTATATGACTTCTTATCTCTAGAAGAAAACTATGTGGTGGTTAATCATTTAATTTCTTATATGTAGGCATCCCCAATTAAGAACCAGAAAGCTACTACAATAAGGCTTTATATAAAAAATACTTCTCATCACGTCTAGTAGTAATTAGCCATTTCACTTGTTATGCACAGAAATACTTACCTAATAACTATAAACTAGAAAACTACTTTATTTTATAAGATGTTATAAGAAAAATACTCCTTGGCATATTACTCCCCAGCCACAAATCACTCTGACCAAGGTAGTGACTTTGAAAGTCAATGGTTGACCATGGCAGGAATCAAGTAATCTAAAACCACATCTTGCCATCCCAGGTAGAGTCACAATCTAAATATTTCAACTGCACTCTTCTCAACATGAAAATTAGAAGTCAGAATGCAAATCTCAGCGGAATCAGAACATATCATTTTCAATGCATGCATATTTGCTACCATTAATGATGACTCAGATTTTATTTTGTGATTGCTAATATTTGAAAGAAAGCTATATTTGTTGATTGGGTTGTGCTTTAGGATTTAAGAATATAGGCAAAGTGGAAAAAATCATATATAGTATATCTCAGATAAGAAATAGATGAAAGGAGCCTTATTGGTTAACTATGGCCTCTGTTCAGAAAGACCCTGAAAGTAATAGGCAGTTGGACAGTGTCAGGGCCCACTGTGAAGACCCCTATAAAAGTGATAGAATTCTGCTAAGAAATCTTGGTGTGAAAAGAACACACAAGATAAATCAATGAAAAATTCACTTTATCAAATTTTGGAATATTTGAGCAATTTACAAAGTATCTACAAAGCATGATCAGGATCTTACAAAGGCAATATAACAAAAACATCTATTACCTAATGGAGAATTAATCAGAATCCTTGATGAACCAGTGGATAATAATGATGGATAGACAACTCTTCAGCCTCTAAAAAGAAGAGCTTGACCACCTATTGTCCAACAGATGATGATTCTGATGAGGATGAAATTGAGTATTGGTACTCACCAATGAATCAAAGAACTCAAATTGACACATTCTTTCTATAAGAGAACTCTTCAATGATAGACTGAACCTGAGCTCCTATTGTTAAATTTAAATTTGTTAAATTTTGAATATGACTATTTATATGATAGACATCTTCTAAAAATCTGAATTTGATTTATTATTTTGTTGATTTCTACACTTAAGAAAGTATACATTAAATTTAAAAATGTATGTTCATATATTTTTCCTTAGAGAGCTGGCTTGGTAAACATTTCTCAGCACACTCCTGTATTGCTTTATAAACATTTTTTTGAGTTCAGGAGGAGTATAGGAGAAAGTTCAGGGAATGAAGTCATCACCAGAGAACTGGTGACTATATGATTATATTAACAATAATAATAAATCAGCATTCACATAGCACCTTAAGGTTGCAAAATATTTTATATCCATTATTTCATTTGAGTCTTGCAGTAGACCTGTTCCTAGGCAACAGAGTATTTCTTTAGGAAATAGCAATAGCCAGCCTGAATCTTTGAAGATATAGATATTAGCAAAATGGTAGATACCATGACTCAAGTATAGCCAAACCCAGCCAAACTTAACAGTGTGTCAGCATTGATTACAACCAGATCCTATTCATAGTTCTGGTCTAGTACGATGATCTGGAATCAGTATATATGACTTTTCTTTCTTCCTGAGAAGAAGCTTAATAGAATACAATGCTAATGGAAACTCCAGGGTGTACAAAGAACTAACAACTCCAGAGGCAAAACAAGTGTTTATCTCTGGAGTTGTTAGTTCTTTGTACACCCTGGAGTTTCAATAGAGTACCAAAGGATTATCTGAAGAAGAAATTGAGCAGAAAAGTTGGGCTGAGTTTGCTTCCTTGAGAGGACCCCTAACATTTTCCCAAAAAATTTTCTCAGCCATGAAGAAATCAGGGAACTCTCTGAAAAGAGGTATAAATCAAAGGTAGCATCATGTTCCCACGGTCCACACACTTCACCCATAATGAAGAAGACAGAGAAAATTAAAAACTAATGAATGAGAAAACTAATATGACTCAGTAAGTATCCTATGCCATGAGTGCAAGGAAGTTCTGAATGGTCGGTTTGGTGATCAGTTTTCTGTGTTGGATCTATGCAACAAGTACTATCAGATCCCCATCACAAAGGAAGATCAGGAGGAGTCAGTCTTCATCTGTCTATTGGAAGTCAATCAGTAGGTATCAGGCACTGTTCCAAGTGCTTGGAGTCTACAATATGAGTGGCAATTCCATGACTTTCAGGTCCCTGTCATTAGGAAATAAAACCTCTGTCTTTGCAGGAGAGATGGGAGAGATATTAGGATAGAATATTATAGACATCAATTAGGCAATGTTTCTGGAGTAGATTTTGTTTAATCATTTTTCTTTGTCATAAGGGAGAGTTCTTTCTAGAGGAGGAGATAGAAAGACAAAAGGCAGCAATAAAACATTTTTAAAGCTATTGGGTGACATGAACTACTTATAGATTTTATTTTATCTGAATGAGTTCATGGAATTTTCAGAGATATCTGAAGAGTAAGAAGGGAGAAACTATAAAAGACTTTGGGTCTACTAAAGCCTAATGACCTAAAGCTGTCAATTGACAAGGACCAGTCTCACCAAGCCTCTGTCAAGTAGTATCTTAGCAGGGAGTGAATTCTAGGGTGCTAACCCTGAGAAAATAGCACTTGACACCTTGCCATATCTGAAGAGTTAGTTATTAGAAAATTAAGAGATTATTTTAATAGATCATGAAAAATTGATTCCATCATTGCAAAGCCTGTCAAAACCTGTGGACATATGTAGGACATATGTATTCCAGGAACCAGAAACAAAAGGTCTGAAAGAAGCAATTTGTACTAGTACCTTTAAGAGATCTCTGGAAAAAGATATGAGACCAGAACTTCAAGGACTTAGTTGACAGAGGATTATAGGAAAATGTTGACCTGCTAGGACACAAAGGATCGCAGATTCCCCAGACAACACTTTTATCATAGCTTAAACTCTGAATCCCCCATCCAGTCTAAGAATTCACAAAAGCTTTTGGTAGCACAGTGGATAGAGTGCTGGACCAGGAATTAAGACCAAAGTTTAAAGCTGACGTCAGGCACATATTAACTTTGTAGCTCTGGGCAAATCACTATTTTGTTTGCCTCAGTTTCCTCAACTATAAAATGGTGATAATAATAACACCTACCTTGCAGGGTTGTTGTGAAGATCCAACGAGACAATGTTTATAAAAAGCATTCTGCACAGTGCCTGGCTTAAGAAATTCTTATTCCCCTCCTAAATAGATCCTGTTCTAGACAAGCTACAGCAGTTTGAGCAGAGGGAAAAGCAGAAGCAGCTACATCTGAAGCTGATGAGGAAATACCAACACTCCCTGATTGATCTTCATGACACACACTGACTCCATCAGCTCTTTATCTGGAGTGCTATGCACTCCAGAGTCCTTTGGAATTGACCTCACTAGTTTACAACCCTTATTCCCTCCTTTTTCCCTTCCATTTCAATACAGAAATAAATTAAACTCAAAAGAAAAATAGAAGGGGACAGGAACAAAGGATCTTTATAAAAAGAGATTTAAAAGGGAGGACAGGATAAGTAAATGAATAGTTACAAGTAAAACAATCTTGAATGTTGAAGAAAGGGATGAAGGGAGAATTTTTTAAAAAAGGAAAAATGAGGAAAAACTTGAGATGTCCCCCAATGACTTTAAAAGGAGAAGAGATAAGCTTCAATAGAAAAGAAACAGGCCCATTTTGTTTACAAGAGCGAAAGTTATCAGGCAAATTCCCACTCTTCTATCATTTGATTTTTATTTGTGAAAAAGATGGGAATAGAGAGAGTATGAGGACAGAATAGAAGGAAATAAACAATACTCACAACTATGAATGTGAATGAGATGAACTCACTCATAGAAGGGAAAAAGATAAAAGAATGGATCAGAAATCAGAAACTCACAATATATTGTTTACAAGAAATACATTTGGAACATAATGATTTATATGCTGTTTAAATGATGGATTAGAACAAAATGTATTATACTTCTGCTGAACTAAAAAGCAAAAACAGGGACAGTGATCATTTCAGAAAAGACTATAATAAACAGAGAAAAATTTTTAAAATAAAAAAGAAATTACATTACATTGTTACAGATAATGAATAGAAAATATACATAATGAATCAATATCAATGCATAATTATGCCTACATAATAATATAGCATCTAAATAGTTAAAGGAAAAATTAATCCACTAGAAATGAGGAATCTTAAGTTTCAGACTTAGATAAATCTATGTAGTAGATAAACAAGAAAGAAGATCCTAAATAAAACTTTAGAAAAGTTAGATATGGTAGACATTTGCAGTAATAAAATTATAATAGAAAACAAATTGCACACTACTTAGATGCACATGACACTTTTGCAAAAACTGGCCATGTGTTAAGCCATGGAGACCTCACTAAAAATGTAGAAAATCAGAAATGCTAACTAAGCACATTATTTATTCATCACAATGCAATAAAATTAAAGGATCTTTCAAGAAAAATATTTAAAAGTAATTGGAAGCTAAACATAATTCTAAAGAACTGGTAAGTCAAAGAACCTAGTAAGTTATAATAACATGTTAGAAAGATTATACTATGATAAATTGAATTTAGGTGAGTAATGAAGAATTGGTTCAACATAAACAAGACTGTATACATATATATTAAATTTCCTATGTTAATAATATAAATAATAAAAACTATATGATTATATGAATAGATGCTGAAAATAGGTGCTTGTACCAAAATATAACACTTGTTTCTATTAAGAAAAAAAAACCCTTTAGAAATCATAGGAATAAATGGACATTTCCTTAATATAGTAAATAGTTATTGTTCACAGGAAGATGAACCTGTTGGGTCAGCAGGCAGCCAATCTGCTACTGGGTAAGAATGAAGGATCACTACAAGTAATTCTAGTATTAATGAAGCATCTGGACCAAAGCAGAAAGGAAGCTCAGCTGTTGGTGTATCTGGCAACTAAAGGAAAGTCTTAGTATAAAATATTAACTATAGAATCAAAGTAAGCTGGATGTGGTCAAACAAAAGATGAAACTATTAAATATTGAGTTCTTGGGTGACAGTGAACTTAAACAGACAGGAACAGGTGAGTTTAATTCAGATGATTATTATATATACTAGTGTGGGCAAAAATTCCTTAGAAGAAATAGAGTAGCCCTTGTAGTCAATTAAGAGTGAAAAAAGCAATACTGCAGTATAATTTCAAAGATGACTTAATGATATTTGTTCAAATCCAAGTAATCATCAAAAAGTAAACATCAAAGTAATACAAAATGGTAAAGTAGGAAATCAAAAGATAATTAGAATAACAGGCAAGTTTGACTTGGAATACAAAATGAAGCAGGGCAGAGATGAATAGAGTTTTGTCAAAATAACTTGTTGATTATAACATTCTTTTTCAACAACCCAAAAGGCAATAGTGCACAGGGATATCATCAGATGATCACTATAGAAATCACATTGATTATATACATTGCAGCCAAAGGTGGAGTTCTATACAGTCACATAAAATAAGCTTGTGGCTCAGATCATGAGCTTCTTATTGCAAAATTCAGACCTAAATTGAAGAAAATAGGGGAAACTCTCATACTATAGAGGATGAGCTAAATAACATCTCATGAATATGAAGAGGAAGTAACAAATTGATTTAAGGGATTAGATCTGCTAGACAGAGTGCCTGAAGAACTATAATCAAAGATTTGCAATTTGTATAAGAGGCAGAAACAAAACAATATTCCAAAGAAAAGCAAGAAAGCAAAATGGCTGTCTAGAGAGTCTTTTCAAAAAGCTGAGGAAAGAAAGAAATTCAGAATTCCAGATTGTCTTAAATGAACAATGCAAAGTAGAAGAAAACAATAGAATGGGAAACTGATCTCTTCAAGAAAATTAAAGCTTGGAAATTTTCATGGAAAAATTGGCATGAAAAAAAGACAAAAATGGGAATGTTTTAACATAAGCAGAAGAGATTAAAAAGAAATGCCAAAAAAAAAAAATAAATAAAAAGATCTTAATATCATCACTGATCTGGAGAATAAAGTCAAGTGAAAACATTAGAAAACATTGCTAGCAAAAAGGTTAGTAGAAGTGATGGGATTCCAACTGAGCTATTTAAAATCCTAAAAGATGATGCTATTAAAGTGCTGTGTTCCATATGCCAGGAAATTTGGAAAATACAACAGTATACAGTGGATTGGAAAAGATCAGTTTATGTCCCAATCCAAAAGAAGGAGCATACCAAGAAATGTTCAAATTACCAAACAATTGCCCTAATTCCATATGCCAGCAATTCTAAGATTCAGTAATATGTGATTCAAGAATTATCAGAAAAGCAATCTGATTTTCAAAGAGGCAGAAGAACTGGAGACCAAATTGCCAAAGGAGAAAGAAAGTTCCAGAAAAACATCTACTTCTACTTCATTGACTGCATTATTTAAGGGATTAGATCTGCCAATAGAATACAGATAGAAACAAAAACATTCCAAAGAAAAAGAAAAGCAAGAAAGCAAAATGACTGTCTGATGAGGCTTTTGACTGTGTGGATCACAAGAAAATGTGACAAGTCTTTAAAGAGATAGGAGTACCAGATCATCTTACTGTCTCCTTAGGGACCTGTAGTAAGGCTAAAAAGCAACAATTAGAACCAAACATGAAAGGAGTATGACAGCCATATTTCTTTAACTTCTATGCAGAGAATCTTGCAAAATGCCAGGCAAAATGAATCAGAAGCTAGAATTAATATGCAGATGATACCACTTTCATAGTAGAAAGTGAAGAGAAATTAAGAAGCCTGTTGATAAGGGTGAAAAAGAAGAGTTGTAAAAACTGGCTTTGAGCTTACCCTCAAAAAAATCTTGGCATCTGGTCCCATCATTTTCTGGAGAGAAAGAAAAATGAAATGGAAGTAAAGTCAGATTTTATATTTTTGGGCTCAAAACCCACTACAGATGGTGACTATAGCCATGAAACTAGAAGACACTTGTTTCTTGGAAGGAAACCTAAAGCAAATTTGGATAATATATACTAAAAAGGTGAACAAAGTTGTTTGTATAGTCAATGCTATAATTTTTCCAGTAGCAATGTGTGACTGTGAAAATTGGACTAATAAGGAAAGCAAAATTGATGCTTTTGAATTGTGGTGCTGGAAAAGATTTTTGAGAGTCACTTGGACAGAAAGATCAAATTAGTCAACATAGAAAGAAAATTAATTCATATTTCCTGGGAGATCAAATAATGAAACTGAAGCTTAAGTACTTTGGCCACATAATGAGAAGATGGGACTCATTGGAAAAGACCTTGGTGTTGGGAAAGATTGAAAGCAGGAAAAGAAGACATGAGATGAATATAGGTAGTATAAAAACAATGAACATGAATTTGGACAGACAGATGATAGAAGATCCTGGCTTGCTGTGGACCATGGGTTAACAAAGAGTCAAATGCAAGAGTGAAGACTGAACAACTTAACAAAAATAACAGCATTTTATGTAATGGAGAAAATTTAGAGATCTTTCCAATAACATCTGGAATAAAGGAATCATGCTCATCATCACTATTTAACTATTTAACAATGCTAGAAATGTTACCTATTGCAACGACATAAGAAATATATAGGAGGAAACTGCAGCACATAGAAGCTACATAACTTCCCAGGGTTCCCAGGTTAAGTGTCTAAGATGGAACATTAATTAGGTCTTTCTGACTCATCTAAGACATGACATGTCTAAAACTTTGCCAAATCTTGCCATTTCACTGTCCATAATATTTCTTACATCCATCCCCTACTCTCTACCCAAACAGCTACCACCTTAGTTCAGATCCTAATCATCTGTTACTTAGAGATCTTCAATAACCCCCTAATTGGTTTCCCTTCCTCAAGATTCTTTCCTTTTGAGTCCATCCTCCTCACAGTTGCCAAAATAGTTTTCCATAAGTACAGATCTGACCATGT
Source organism: Sarcophilus harrisii (assembly GCF_902635505.1). NCBI lineage: Eukaryota > Metazoa > Chordata > Mammalia > Dasyuromorphia > Dasyuridae > Sarcophilus > Sarcophilus harrisii. The sequence goes on along the minus strand of NC_045429.1, from coordinate 289,830,085 downwards.
AATTCTCCTACTCAATAAATTTCTCTGGCTTTGTATTGCCTCTAAAATAAAATTTAAAAATCTCTCTTTAGCTTTTAATGTCCTTCCCAGACTGCCTCATTCTATCTTTCCAATCTCATTGTATGATACTCCACCTCCCAAACTCTGCAACTTTTACACTGGCCTTCCCCCAGGCTTGGAATGCACTCCCTTCTCATTTCTACTCCATATAATATCTTTTTCCTTCAAGACACAATTTTACTAGCACTTTCCACCTAAAATCTTTTCAGATCCCCTTAATTGCTAATACCTTCCATCTCAAGTAACCTTATATTTAACTATTTTGTATTTGTTGGCATTTACTTTCTTTATATTTTTAGTGACTACTCCTAACTCTCTTTCTCAGAGGGAAGCCAAATACTAGGGTGACTCCTAAAAGATTAAGGTGATTTTTCTCTAATTTAATTAACTCAAGCCCTCAATCTGGTATGTTTCCCCCACTGCTAGCTGTCAGTAATTAGCACACTAGTTCCATTTAGCCACTCAACATTAATTAGCTTTTACAATGGAATATTTACAAATTTTCCCACAAATACCTCAGTGGTAGACTTCTTATATCACTACCTCAGTGGTAGACTTCTTATATCGCTTTGGTCTCTGAAGAAGGTGGATTTAGATTTACCACAGTTTCTACACAGCATTAGTCCCAACAATTTCATTCTTTAATGTGACATCATTGCAGTGATGTATTAAATGCTAGTTTTGAGGTCTCCTCCTGAATTCCAAAGTTGGATTAGCTGGGACAGACTTCTCAGATGCTTCAGTCTCCTGATCTCTCAAAATTCACCAGATTATAGATATCTTTACCTAAAACAAAAAAACAAAGAACTGAGGTCCATATTCAAAGAGGATTCTATTCACCACATGGTTAGCAGAAATGGAAATAGTTAAACAATATCAGTGCAAGCTCCAAAATTCACATAAACATTCTACATGCTTGTAATGACTGGGCTTATTATCCAGTTCTCCCTGCATTTACCATGGACTCTAAGCTTCATGATAACTCAGGTGAGTGGCTTTCAGTTTCCTATTACACTTATGGGGAAAAGAGTTCCTGGTAAGTAGGGAATTGTTTTATTAATTGTCTTTGTACCACTGCCTAGCATATTACCTGGCACATACTAGACATGCTTGTTGTTTGATTAACTTAAGGTTCCACATTCTTTCCACTGTGCCAGGTTTCCTCCCAGAAAAGAAAGATAAGGTCATCTGTAGAGGGAAAGGAATAGGTTAAAGTATTAATGGGGGAAAAATCAGGTTTAGATAAATAAGAGAGGGTTTATTTTACAAAATAGTCCTAGAGGATGGTAATGGTTTTATAAAAATGATTATCACTTGTTGCTCATGGGGAAGATGGTCAAACTCCCTAGCCAAAAAAAAATAGCAGCATGGAAAGATTGAGAAACCAAGGCATAGGAAAAAAGCACTGACTGGAGGCAGGTAGACAGTTTCCAGCCTAGACCAGTACATACAGTTAGGTTATAAGCCAAAATCTCAAGTTTGTTTGTACCATTGGAAAATTGGATAGATTGTCAGAAACGCCTGCAACTGAGGAAAATACCTGCATGAAGGCGGCCTTTCTACTCTAGATTCAAACCTCTCAAGACATCCTCTACTGAATTTGATCTTTGGGGGCTCAATTCAATTCACTATTGAAGCCATTTAAAGGCTCACATTAAAATTACTGACCACTGAAGTCAAGGATGAGGGGAGCTATTCTTCAAAAGTAATAATAAGTGATCCCAGAGATACCCAGACTTGCTAGTGATCCGGCTGACATTCAGTGTTCAAGGAATGACCATCAAATATGTAACACATTGTTTGCCTATACTTGCTGATGCTAATGCTGATGTAGATGTACTCCATTTGGGAAAAGTTAGTACCTTTAGTAATTTTCAGGAACTTCAATTTTCTTAATTGCTGAGAGAACTACAATATGCAGGTAAATATTTCTCCTTCCCTCACCAAGTAATCCCCTGGCTAGTTTTGGCCATATGGGGAAGAGAGGAGACAGAGGCACTGGGTTATTTGAGAATCTGGAGAGAGGTTGTGCATCCATACAGTCCCTAACCAGATGGAGATATTGAAGTGGCAATAGAGCCAGATGGGGAGAGGCCTATAGGCCACTGGATCACATGGCTTCTGAAGAGAGCGCTTCAATGAGAGAATAAATCAAAGAAACAAAACATCTATTGGAGGAACGCACCAAAAACTGATTTAAAAAAAAAAAAAAAAAAAAAGGCCAATATATCAGGGAACCATGTGAATTGAGGGACAACAAGGCTTTCGAGCTAGGATGGAAAGTAGCAACCTGAAGACTTTGCCCTTCCCAATACTAAAGAGATTGGTACAAAAGTGAAGAACCTTGACCTAGTTTCTCAATAGTACTGTTAAATTGGATCACAGTATCATAAATGTATAGTTGGAAGAAACCTTAGAAATCATCTTGCTCAGCCTAATTTTTTGCAGATGAGAAAACTACCCAGAGAAGTTAAGTCATTTGTCCACAACTTAGGCTTTGAACTTAGGATCTCTGCCTCCAGAGCTTGCTTTCCAGCAATTCAAGGAGGACTCACTAATATCCCTAAGTTATTTTCCAATGGGGAAGATTAGGAGAGTTTTCTTGATTGTCCATGAGGTTGGATGCAAATCTTTTCTGTATTTTTGTATTTTTTATTAGTTTAGTGATTGAAGGGAAGGTGAAAAATAATTTTAGGTTTTCCTAAGTCAAGTTAAGGTGCTTTTTAAACATCAAGATTGCAAAAGATCCTTCAACTAGAGTTCTTGTTACTTCACAAACATTTCATTTTTTTTTTTTTTTACATTGGCCTATCAAATTCTGAAAGAAGTATGCCCTTTATAGGATGCACAGAAAAAGTGTACAAGATGAATATTTTATTTGCTCAAGCAAAATAAACAGAACCAGGAGGGTAATTTTATACAATAATAATAACTGTAAAGATAAACAACTTTGAAAGACCCAGAACTTGCTCAATCACAATTCCAGTGGTGAAATATGTTGTTAGAGATGATGGGATTTAGGATGCAGATTGAAACTTATTTGAATATGACCAATGTAGAAATTTATTTTACTTAACTTTTTCCATGTTACAAAGATTTTTCTTTTCCATTTTAGTGGGGGGAAGAAAAGAGAGTAGAGGAAAAGAAAATAGATTTTTGTTAATTGAAAAAAATTTATTTTAATTTTTAAAACATTTTATTTGCCTTCTTCAAGGTTTCAACCCATGTAGCTTATAACTGAGTTTACCTATGACTTTCCCCTCCTCATAATTTTTCCTTCACCTCAACCATGAAGTTATCCATGAAACATTTGAATCCATCTTGTGGATATACCAAATATTAAGAGCCAAATCTAATACAGATTTAACATTTAACAACAGCAGCAGCAACAACAACAACAACAAAAAGTTTATTTATGGAAATGATATTCAGCAAGAATATTCATGAACTAGGCTTGAGGAGCTTTCATACCTTAGGCCAGTAGTGTCAAATGCAGATGAAAATATAGAAAGGCCACATATATTAAAATTCTGTATTACTGTGTTTTTGTTATTTTTTCAAATATTTTTCAATTATATTTTAATCTATTTTGGACAGCATTTATAGATTAAGTGTTTGAAACTTCTGTTTTAGGTGACCAGTATGACTCCATTGACTTTTTTTTTTCCTGAGCCAATTGGGATTAAGTGACTTGCCTAGGGTCACATAGCTAGGCAGTGTTAAGTGCCTGAGGTTCAATTTGAACTCGTCTTCCTAACTTCAGGGCTGGTGCTTTATCCACTACACCACCTAGTTGCCCCTCCATTACCTTTTAAAGGAAAATCTACCCTATGAATTGGCAAGAATTTCCTAGGTCTTGCTGCCATGGATCTCAATTACATTAGTAACAGATACTGCTCCTTCTACACAGTTGTGGGGAAATCTAGACACTGGTTATATCTAAGCTTTATTCAAACTTCCCTAGAACTTTGGAGTCAGGGGTGAATACCAAAAAGAGATAATGCACAAGAATCAAATCTAATCCTTGTGAGTTTAGAATCCTTGGTCCTAGGCTACAGGCTGGTTATATATTATTAGCTACTCTGGGTCTAGTCATTGAACAAATTTTAAATCTATCTAATTGTATTTCCATCTTTGTCCACACAGGTTATTATAGGTATTGTCCTGTTCCTACCTAGAATGATTTCCCTCCTTGCTTAGGACCCCTATTTTCCTAAAAATCCTAGCACAAATGCTATTTACTATAGGAAAACTTTCCTACTCCTTATTTTCCACTTCCCCTCAACTCCCAAATTTAATTTATATTTATTTTATATATATTTTTATGTGATCTCCTCTTTGAAGGACAGGGGGTTGTTTTTGTCTTTGTATCCCAGGACCTAATTCCTGGCACTTAGTGGATGCTTAATAATGATGATGATAATAAAAATTTATGTTATGGAAGTTGGCACATGCCCAGATCACCTAAACTGACATCATCCTTATGTAGATATTTGGTGGTGTTCGCCAATCATCCTATGTTTCGAAGCAGATTTTCCCTCACTTTGGCCAAGTAACTGGAAAGATCTTTATCTTTACATCTAATGACTGAGCATAGTCTGGGTTTGTCATGAATTTTTAGGTGAAGGTCATCTTCAGTCATAGCAAGAGGCACCATGTGTGATCCCTGATCCCCACCCCTCCTTAGGTCACAGTAGCCTAGATAAATTCTAACCTGAAGTTTCAGTCCTCGGTTGTAGATTCAAAATGGAATTGCTGCTGTGAATGGGATCACAGTGAGGATCCAGGTTTCCAAAAATCCAGACCTAGTATTGCAGCCAGCCTACTAGAGATACCTGAGGCATAAGGTGTGGGAACAGTAGCCCAAGGGCCTTTGGAATTGATCTTGATGGTACTAAAGTTTGGCTGGAACTGAACTAAACTCAGAGTCCAGAAACTAAATTGACATGGAGAGGATTATGTCCCTCAGCTGTTGGGCAGAAGGAAATGTTTGTATGCTTGTATGTTTGGTTTTTGAAGTAAATATATCTTTGTCAAAGTTAATCCTACATTACATGGTTCATGAAACTGGGACACTACTCACAGGGCCCTCAAAATGGCTGGGTGGAATTGTGAAGGAGGAGAGGAAACAATCTGTAGGGCTGAAGTCAATGACAAGAAGAGACAATCCTAAATTCCTCAGGTACTAGAGAAGGCAAAGAGGGGAAATGTAACACACCTGGCCTTAAGAATAAAACATGCTCACCAGCCCTGAAGTCAGGAGAACCTGAGTTCAAATCTGACCTCAGACACTTAACATTTCCTAACTGTGTGACCCTGGGCAAGTCACTTAACTCCAATTGCCTCAGGGGGAAAAAAGGAGTTAAACATGTAACATGTAGATGCTTGCCTGGGACTAAAAGCATATTTGCAGGGGCTTTGAGAGAAATACTACACAGAACTTTAAACTTTCCATACCTAGTTTTAGAAATTGGCCCCCAAAAAATTATGTTGTAATTGTACAGTCAATTTTTTTTCTGCTGTATGCTTCCTCACAAGTTAGTATCATTGATGTAATTTTGCAAATTTTACATTTGCACTAAAAGCACTTAAATAAATGGACTTTTCCTTAAAATAGTCAGTAGCTATATTTAAAATAGTCAGTAAGCATCATATGTAATGGGGATAGACTGGAACCATTCCCAATAAGATCAGGAGTGAAACAAGGTTGCCCACTATCACCATTACTATTCAATATTGTATTAGAAATGCTAGCCTAGGCAGTAAGAGTTGAGAAAGAGATTAAAGGAATTAGAGGAGGTAATGAGGAAACCAAATTATCACTTTTTGCAGATGATATGATGTATACTTAAAGAACCCCAGAGATTCTACTAAAAAGCTATTAGAAATAATCCACAACTTTAGCAAAGTCGCAGGATAAAAAATAAATCCACATAAATCATCATCATTCTTATATGTCACTAACAAAATCCAACAGCTAGAGATACAAAGAGAAATTCCATTTAAAATATAAAATATTTGGGAATCTATCTGCCAAGGGAAAGTCAGAAATTATATGACCAAATCAAAAAACACTTTCCACACAAATAAAGTCAGATTTAAATAATTGGAAAAATATTAAGTGTTCTTGGCTAGGCCGAGCGAATATAATAAAGATGACAATACTACCTAAACTAATCTATTTATTTAGTGCTATACACCAATCAGACTCCCAAAAAACTATTTTAATGGCCTAGAAAAAATAACAAAATTCATCTGGAAGAACAAAAGGTTAAGACTTTCAAGGGAACGAATAAAAAAAAAAAATCAAATGAAGGGGGCCTAGTTGTACCAGATCTAAAACTATATTATAAAGCAGCAGTCACCAAAACCATTTGGTATTGGCTAAGAAATAGACTAGTTGATCAGTGAAATAGGTTAGGTTCACAGGACAAAACAGTCAATAACTATAATAATCTAGTGTTTGACAAACCCCAAAACCCCAGCTTTTGGGATAAGAATTCACTGTTTCACAAAAACTTCTGGGAAAATTGGAAATTAGTATGGCAGAAACTAGGCATTGACTCACACTTAACACCATATAAGGTCAAAATGGGTTCATGATCTAGGCATAAAGAATGAGATTATAAATAAATTAGAAGAACATAGGATAATTTACCTCCCAACCTCCCAGACCTGTAGAAGATGAAGGAATTTGTGACCGAAGAACTAGAGATCATTACTGATCACAAAATAGAAATTTTTGATTATATCAAATTTAAAAGTATATCAAAAAAAAGTTACAAACAAAACTAATGCAGATAAAATTAGAAGGGGAGCAATAAACTGGGAAAACATTTTTATAGTCAAAGGTTCTGATAAAGGCCTCAAAATATATAGAGAATTGATTCTAATTTATAAGAAATCAAGCCATTCTCCAATTGATAAATGGTCAAAGGATATGAACAGACAATTTTCTGATGAAGAAATTGAAACTATTTCTAGCCATATGGAAAGATGCTTCAAATCATTATTAATCAGAGAAATGCAAATTAAGACAACTCTGAGATACCACTATATACGTCTCAGATTGGCTAGGATGACAGGAAAAGATAATACTGAATGTTGGAGGGGATGTGGGAAAACTGGGACACTGATACATTGTTGGTGGAATTATGAATGCATTCAACCATTCTGGAGAGCAATTTGGAACTATGCTCAAAAAGTTATCAAACTGTGCATACCCTTTGACCCAGCAGTGTTATTACTGGGCTTATATCTCAAAGAGATCTTAAGGAAGGGAAAGGGTCCTGTATGTGCAAAAATGTTTGTGGCAGCCCTTTTTGTAGCAGCTAGAAACTGGAAATTGAATGGATGCCCATCAATTGGAGAGTGGCTGAATAAGTTGTGGTATATGAATGTAATGGAATATTATTTTTCTGTAAAAAATGACTAGCAGGATGATTTCACAAAGGCCTGGAGAGACAGAATGAACTGATGCCGAGTGAGATGAGAAGAACCAGGAGATCATCATATGCTTCAACAACAATACAATATGAGGTTCAATTCTGATGGACATGACTCTCTTCAACAATGAGATGAACTAAATCAGTTCCATTTGTTCAATAATGAAGAGATCCCAGCGAAAGAACTGTGGGAAATAAGTGTGAATCACAATATAGCATTTCCACTCCACTTGAATTTTTTATTTCCTTCTCAGGTTATTTTTACCTTATTTCTAAATCCGATTTTTCTTGTGTAGCAAAATAACTGTATGAATATGTATACATATATTGTGTTTAACATATACTTTAACATATTTAACATGTATTGGTCTACCTGAGATCTAGGGGAGGGGGTGGGAGGAAGGAGGGGAAAAGTTGGAACAGAAAGTTTTGCAAGGATCAATGCTGAAAAATTACCCATGTGTATATTTTGTAAATAAAAAGCTATAATAAAAAAAATTTTTAAAAGATAACAAAATAAATTTACATTTGCTAATTCCTTATAGTAATAGTTGCTGTATTACAAAATCCCATATAAATATCAATTTTGAATCTAATGTAAGAAACGTGGAATTTACATCACTAGTATGCTGCCACCATAAATATTAAGCATCTATTATGTGCCAAGCCCTGTGCTAAGGGCAAGAGATGCAAAAGACAGTCTCTGCCCTCTAAAAGTTTACAATTTAAAGGGGGAAATAGCAAGTGAGCAAATATGTACAAGCAAGCTACATAGTGGTTAAATGGAAAACAATTAACATAGGAAAGGCACTAGAAATTAAGAGAAGTTGATAAAGGCTTCCAGTAGAAGATGAGATTTTAGATGTGACTTGAAAGAAGTCATTAGACCAATGTGAGGAGAGAGAACAGTCCAGACACAGATGACAAAGAAAATACTGTTTTTGGAGAAATGGAGTTGTCTTGTCATGGAACAGTAAGGAGACTAGTGTCCCTAGATGGAAGAATACCAGATACATAAGAGGAGTAGGAGTGCTAAGTGATCGAGAGCTTTGAACAATAAATAGGATTTTGTATTTGATCCTACAGGTAATAGAAAACCACTGGAATTTATTAAGCAAGAAAATGGCATACTTACTTGAGAAGTTTGAGTTTAAGAACTTGAGTTTAAATATGACCCTAGACATTTACTAGTTGTATGACCCTAGGAAAGTCATTTTATCTTGTTTGCTTCAGTTTCCTCATCTGTAAAATTGAGCCGGAAAAGGAAATTATAAACTACTTTAGGACCTTTGTCAAGAAAACCCCAAATGGGGTCACAAAGAATTAGACATGACCAAATATGACTGAACAATAACAAAAAGAAATACAAAGAGAACCAAATTCATACATTAATCATATCTGAAAAACATTTGTCTCTGAATTTTATGTTCATCACCTCTCTCTCTGGACACAAGTATTATTTTATAATCAATCTTTTGGATTTGTATTTTATTATTGTATTGCTCAGATATCTAAAGCCTTTCAAAGCAGTTTTTCTCTATAAATGCTATTGTCAATTATCTGACAGCCATAATAGATGCTTAATAGTTGTCAACTATTTCTCCTAAATCTGTTTACTTTCCATCAATTCAGTCAGAGAAGTCTGATATATTACTATAATAATTACTATAATATAATATAAATATTATAATATTTCCTTTGGAAATGACTGTTTCTTCATTTTATTGTAATACAATAATTATTCATATATCACAATTTGTTTAACCTTTCCCCAATAAGAGGACAATCTCTGCCTTAGTTTCTCATTTTAGAATAGTATAAAAAGAAACCATATTTTTAAAAATCCTATTTTTTAAAAAATAGGATTTTAAAAATTCCTTTTTTCTTTAATTTGTTTGGAAGTACAGGCAAGATACTACCATAGCTGAGTCAAAGGGTATACACAATTTGAGAATTTTTTAGGTAGAGTTCCAAATTGTTTCCAGAAATGGCTGGAGCAATTCATATCTCCTCCATCAGTACTCTAGCATACCTGTTTTCCAATAAGGTTTCCAATATTTAGAAATCATTTTCCTCTTTTGTGTTCTATATCAGTCTAATAAGTTCAAGGTAGAACCTCAAAGTTGCTTTAATTTGCATTTTTTTTATTATTAATTATTTAGAACATTTTTTTATATGGTCAACTTGGATTTCTCCCTTGGAAGAAATTTCACATCCTTTGAGATCTCTTTTGGGGAAAGGCTTTTAGTCTTATAAATTTGAATCAGATCTACGTAAGTAAATAGATATACAATTGATTCAAAATATATATATGTATGTGTGTATACATGTATATATCATGCTATTGCTGTTGTTTGTCTTTCATTCTTGAAGAAGATCATGACATCAGGGAGGATGCCATAATATACAAGTGAGTTGGATTTAAGTGAGTACTAGCTCAGACTTAAAGTATATGTCTTTTCAGAGTCACTTGTTAAACATTTACCAGCAACATCCCTGTAAATATGTGTGCATATGTGTATGTATATATGATACATATATATGAAATGAGACCATTATTAGAGAAATTTCTGACAAAGATTTTTCCCCTGTTCCCTATTTCCCTTGTAATTTTTACTATATTCGATTTGTTTATGCAAACACTTTATAATTTTACATTAAAATTGTTCAATTTTTTTCAATCATTTGTTTAGTCATGAACTCTTCCATTTCCAGATATCAGAAAAGTGGTTCCTTCCTTGCTCCTCTAATTTGTTTATGATGTGACTTCTTTTTTTTTTAATAGCTTTTTATTTACAAGTTATATGTATGAGTAATTTTAAAATTGCCAAACCTTTTGTTTCAATTTTTCCCCTTCTTCCCCCCACCTCCTCCCCTAGATGGCAGGATGACCAGTAGATGTTAAATATATTAGCGTATAAATTAGATACACAATAAATATACATGACCAAACAGTTATTTTGCTGAACAAAAAGAATCAGACTCTGAAATATTGTACAATTAGCCTGTGAAGGAAATCCAAAATGCAGGCAGGCAAAAATATAGGGACTGGGAATTCAATGTAATGGTTCTTAGTCATCTCCCAGGGTTCTTTTGCTGGGTGTAGCTGGTTCAGTTCATTACTGCTCCATTGGAACTTATTTGGTTCATCTCATTGCTGAAGATGGCCAGGTCCATCACAATTGATATGATGTGACTTCTTATATTTAAATCATATATCCATTTGAAGTTTATCTTGGTATAAGGAGTAAGTATTGTTCTAAATTTAATTTCTATTAGACTGGTCTTTGGATTTCTAAACATTATACTACTGTATTTATTTGCTTATGTATATTGTTTAATTAATTTGTTCCACTGATCTATTTCTCTTTTTAAAAAACAAGTACCAAATTGTAGTACAGTTTGTGATCTAATACCAATAGATTTCTTTCCTTCCCTTTTTTTTTCATTATTACCCTTTCTAACTCTATAAAGTATTCTTTTGAATATACTGTTCAAGTAAATTAATTTGGGTAGTATCATTTTTATTATATTAGTTCAACCTACCTATGAACAATTAATGTTTCTCTTATTATATAGGTTTGTCTGCAAAAAATATTTTATAGTTAGATTCATATAGTCTCTGGATGAATCTTGGTAAATTCATTCCTAAGTATTTTATAGCTTCTGTGGTTATTTTGAATGGATTATCTCATTCTAATTCTTTTTCCTGGATCTTGCTAGTTTATGTAGATTTATCTTAATTCTGAAATTTTGCTGGTTGTTAATGATTTCATTTAATGTTTTGACTTTCTAAAGTTCTCTAAGAACAACATCACATTTGCAAAAAGAAATAATTTTGTTTTCACTTTTCCTATGCTTATTCCCCAGTGAGAAAAATCTAGTGAGGGAGGAAACAAGAAATGATTTGTTCCAGTCCACCTCACCAGTTCCAGAATTAATCAAAATTGAGTCTTCTTGGTGGCAGTCTCTCTTTGCAGTTGTACAACAGTCATGTAACTTACATACTATGCTCACGAATTGAGAAAAATGTGTTGGTGCTTGTTGTGTCTCAAAAAGAGCAGAAGCCAAAGCATTTCCAAGCTGTACACACACTTCTCACTTGCTGTAGTCTGAACATACTCTCATATTCAGGTGTTGCTGCCTCTCAGCATATCAGTCTCGAAAGTCTGGCATCCATCCAAATCATGAACTCAGTTGGCTTTTCTCCTTCACACTGAATAGGAGAATGGATGAAAGTGATGTATATATCCTGTGGAGTCTCACCATCACTTAATTGACTCTCTAAGCTTTGTACACATTCTTACCATATGAAGTCAGGCTGCCTGGGCTTTCTGGCCCTGCACCAGTCTATATGCTTTCCATCAATGTATTTCTCTTCTCTAGGTGAGAGCCCTGCTACTTTTGGAATGAGTTAGTCACAGCAATCATCCAAGCTTCCCAAGGTACTTCCCCAGAGGGAGAAAAGTGTATCTCTGAGATAATCACTACAATAGGCCTATGAGATCTCCCTATACTCATAAGTCTACATTAGGTCTCTCTAAAAGGTGATATTTTCTATCTCCACTCTGGGGAATCAACCTTCTGCTTTCCTGAAAGATGAATTGTCTTTTTCTAATTTAATTACTCCCTTCAATCTCCTTGACAGCAGGACCCCTTTGCTCATTAAAATCTCTACTCTCTGATCAACTCTTCCTTCAGAGGAAGGGGAATGAAGTTTATTTTCCAGATACTAACTCCTGCTTTCAGTGTATCTAATACTTTTTAATGATCAAGTTGATAAAGCAAATTCACAAAATATTGAATGAGTGGTCTCCCCGTTCTGAGCTTGCAATTTCTCAGTTCTTTGATGTGTTGGGGGAGGGGGGGACAGGGTTTTTGTGGGGGTTTTTTTTTTAAGTAATTGAGCTTAAATGACTTGCCCAGAGTCATAGCTAATAATTGTCGAGTGTCTAAGCCTAGATTTGAACTCAGATGTTCTACCCACTGTACCACCTAACTACCCCTACATATTATTTTAAAATTTAATTTTTTTTCACATTTGCAAAAATTCTCACTTCTCTCACCTCCACGTGAACAATTAAAAAAAGAAACATAACAAATATGCACAGTAAAACAAAATATCCATTTACATGAACCATGTCCAAAAATATGTCTCATTTATCATTTTAAAGATATCATTTCTCTGGAAGGAAAGTAGGTAGCTTCATTATCTTCTGTAATCAAGATTTATAATTGTGCTGGATCAATTTCAATGTGGAATGTGTGTATATATGCTAGTTTCTTGATCTTTTTTCGGGGGAGGTTAATCCAGACCTGTGCTATCATCATTTTGGAGAATTCCTAGAGTGGTCATTCTATCCACCATAGATTGTTGACTTTCCATTACTTAAACTCTTACAGAGCTGCTTGGAGTACTAAGAGTTTAAGTGATTTGCCCCTTGGCATACAAACCATAAGTTGTCAGAAACAGGACTTAAATTTACATCTTCCTGCCCCAAGGATGACTGGTCCTCTATCTACTATGCCTTGCTATTATTCCTTTTGAAGGATGAAATTTGTCCTAAGGTATCAAGAAATGATTGCCCATTCTGGTTTTGGTAGAGAGAACTCTAGAGATGTTAAGATAATTGAAATGCCTCCATTTCTATGAAATAATGCCTCTATCCCAGCCTTGCAATTCATTTGCTGAATTTCTCATCTATTTCCTCTTTCTGTCCAAGTATATACATAGAACAAATACATGGTACATGTCAACTACAATATCACTTCCATTTCTGCTTCCATTTTTACCCAAATACTCTGGCAAAAACTACTATTGTTCACCTCTTTGGTTCTTTTCTTTCCTCATGTGAGTATATTTGCTTTCTTTCCTTTTCTTTTTTTAAGCATGCTTTTAATTTTAAAAATACATTTTATTGATGTATTTTACTTCTATATCTCATACATTTCTTTTTTTAAATAGTGTTTTATTTTTCCAAATACATACAAAGATAGTTTTCAACATTCACCTTTGTAAAACTTTGTGTTCTAAATTTTTCTCCTTCCCTTCCCTCCCCCCTCTCCTCAAGACAGCAAGCAATCTGATATAGGTTAAACATGTGCAATTCTTCTAAACATATTTCCATATTCATCATGCTGTGCAAGAAAAATCAGACTAAAGGAGGAAAAACCACAAGGAAAAAAACAAGCAAACAACAACAAAAAAGGTGAAAATACTATGCTTTGATACATATTGTCTCCATAGTTCTTTCTCTCTGGATGTGGATGGCATTTTGCAATACAAGTCTATTAGAATTATGTTAAATTACCATATTTTTTTTAATTAAATAACTTTTTATTGACAGAACCCATCCCTTGCACTCACTTCTGTTCCGATTTTTCCCCTCCCTCCCTCCACCCTCTCCCCAAGATGGAAAGCAGTCCTATACATGTTAGATAGGTTACAGTAGATCTTGGATACAATATATGTGTTCAGAACCAAACAGTTTTCTTGTTGCTCAGGAAGAATTGGATTTAGAAGGTATAAATAACCTGGGAAGAAGAACAAAAATGCAAGCAGTTTACATTCATTTCCTAGTGTTATTTCTTTGGGTGTAGCTGCTTCTGTCCATCCTTGATCAATTGAAACTAAGTTAGATCTTGTCTTTGTTGAAGAAATCCACTTCCATCAGAATACATCCTCATACAGTATCGTTGTTGGGGTATATAATGATTTCCTGGTCTGCTCATTTCGCTCAGCATCAGTTCATGTAAGTCTCACCAATCCTCTCTGTATTCATCCTGCTGGTCATTTCTTACAGAACAATAATATTCCATAACATTCATATACCACAATTTACTCAACCATTCTCCAATTGATGGGCATACATTCATTTTCCAGCTTCTGGCCACTACAAAAAGGGCTGCCACAAACATTTTGCTTTTACAGGTCCCTTTCCCTTTTTAGTATCTCTTTGGGGTATAAGCCCAATAGAACACTCTGGATCAAAGGTATGCACAGTTTAAACTTTGGGCATAGTTCCAAATTGCTCTCCAGAATGGCTGGATGTATTCACAATTCCACCAACAATGTATCAGTGTTCCTGTTTTCCCTCATCCCCTCCAACATTCTGCATTATCTTTTCCTGTCATTCTGGCCAATCTGACAGGTGTGTAGTGGTATCTCAGAGTTGTCTTAATTTGCATTTCTCTGATCAATAGTGATTTGGAACACTCTTTCATATGAGTAGTAATAGTTTTAATTTCATCATCTAAAAATTGTCTGTTCATATCCTTTGACCATTTATCAATTGGAGAATGGCTTGATTTCTTATAAATTAGAGTCAATTCTATATATATTTTGGAAATGAGTCCTTTATCAGAACCTTTGACTGTAAAAATGCTTTCCCAGTTTATTGTTTCCCTTCTAATCTTGCCTGCATTAGTTTTGTTTGTACAAAACTTTTCAATTTGATATAATCAAATTTTTCAATTTTTAGTCAATAGTGATCTCTAGTTCTTCTTTGGTCATAATTCCTTCCTCTTCCACAGGTCTGAAATTAAACTATCCTATGCTCTTCAATTTATTTATGATCTCATTCTTTATGCCTAGATCATGAACCCATTTGACCTTATCTTGGTGTCGGTGTTAAAGTGTGGGTCAATGCCTAGTTTCTCATACTCATTTCCAATTTTCCCAGCAATTTTGTCAAATAATCATTCTTATCCCAAAAACTGGGTCTTTGGGTTTGTCAAACTAGATAATTAAAGTTATTGTCTGTTTTGTCCTTTAGACCTAATCTATTCCATTGATCAACTAGTCTATTTCTTAGAATACCAGATAGTTTTAGTAACCGCTGCTTTATAATATAATTTTAGACCTAATACAGCTGACCACCTTCATTTGATTTTTTTTCATTAATTCCTTGAAATTCTTGACCTTTTGTTTTCCATATGAACTTTGTTATTTTTTTCTATGTCATCAAAATAGTTTTTGGGAAGTCTGATTGGTATAGGCTAAATAAATAGATTAGTTTAGGTAGTATTGTCATCTTTATTATATTTCCTCCTAATCCAAAGAGCATTTAATATTTTTCCAGTTAGTTAGATCAGACTTAATTTGTGTGGAAAGTGTTTTGTAGTTTTGCTCATAAAGTTTCTGATTTTCCCTTGGCAGATAGATTCCTAAATATTTTATACTATCAGTAGTTACTTTAAATGGTATTTCTCTTTGTAACTCTGACTGTTGGATTTTGTTAGTGACATATAAGAATGCTGATGACTTATGTTGGTTTATTTTATAACCAGCAACTTTGCTAAAATTGTGGATTATTTCTAATAACTTTTTAGTAGAATCTCTGGGGTTCTCTAAGTATACCATCATCTCATCAGCAAAGAGTGATAATTTGGTTTCCTCATTGCCTATTCTTATTCCTTTAATATCTTTCTCAGCTCTTATTGCCATAGCTAGCATTTCTAATACAATATTAAATAGTAACAGTATAGTAATTACCACATTTTTGAAAAGAGCCAAGTCCAACACAGTTGATCATCACATAATCTTATTTTTACTGTGTACAATGTTCTCTTGGTTTTTGATCACTTTACTCAACATTAGTTCATGTAAGACTTTCCAGGTTTTTCTGAAATCAGCCTGTTCATCATTTTTTATAGAACAATAGCATTCCATTACATTCACATACCATTCATCTATTCCAATTCCTTGCCACTACAAAAAGAGCTGCTACAAATATTTTTGCACAAATGTTTGTAGCAGCATTTTTTGTTGTAGCAAAGAATTGGAAAATGAGTTGATGTCCATCAATTGGGGTATGGTTGAACAAGTTATGGTATATGAAGGTAATGGAATATTATTGTTCTATAAAAAAATGATGAACAAGCTAATTTTAGAAAGGCCTGGAAAGATTTATCTGAACTGATGCTGAGTGAAACAAGAAGAATCAGGAACTCATTGTACACAATAACAGCAAGAATATGTGATGATCAACTATGAAAGAGTTGGTTCATCTGGGGGAGGGGGTGGGGGGGGGTAAGAGGTGAAAAATTGGAACAAGAGGTTTGGCAATTGTTAACGCTGTAAAGTTACCCATGCATATATCCTGTAAATAAAAGGCTATTAAATTAAAAAAATAATAATAATAATTGTAGAGGAGTGATCAAATACTTGGAGAAAGTGTACAAAATGGGAGGAAAGTTATCAGTGCCCAATGCTGAAAAAGAAGTCAAGGACAATAAATACTTAAGAGAAGAGAAAAAAAAGAGTTGGTTCTTCTCAGCAGTGATTCAAAGCAATCCCAATAAACTTTGGACAGAAAATGCCATCTACATTCAGAAAAAGAACTAAGGAGACTGAATGTAAATCAACACATGCTTTGTTCACTTCTTTTTATGTTTTTTTATCTCTCCCATGGTTTTTCCCTTTTGCTCTCATTTTACTCTTCTAACATGATTCACAAAGCAATATGTGTTGAAAATAAATAATTAAATTTACATTTTAAAAAAATATATGTTTTTGCACATGTGGGTCCTTTTCCTTCTTTTATTATATGGATACATATCCAGTAGTGTTACTGCTGGATCAAAAGTTACGCACTAATGAGATCAACCAAATCATTTCCAATGGAGCAGTAATGAACTGAACCAGCTATGCCCAGAGAAAGAACTCTGGGAGATGACTAAAAACCATTACATTGAATTCCCAATCCCTATATTTATGCCCACCTGCATTTTTGATTTCCTTCACAAGCTAATTGTACAATATTTCAGAGTCTGATTCTTTTTGTACAGCAAAATAACGTTTTGGTCATGTATACTTATTATGTATCTAATTTATATTTTAATATATTTAACATCTACTGGTCATCCTGCCATCTGGGGGAGGGGGTGAGGGGTAAGAGGTGAAAAATTGGAACAAGAGGTTTGGCAATTGTTAATGCTGTAAAGTTACCCATACATATAACCTGTAAATAAAAGGCTATTAAATTAAAAAAAAAAACTACAACATTAAATTTAAAATATACTATTAAAAAAAAAAAAGTTACGCACTGTTTTATAGCTCTTGGGCATAGTTCCAAATTGCTCTCCAGAATGGTTGGATCATTTCACAATGAGTATTTATTTTCTTAAACATGTGATAATAACATGTCCCCATCCCTGCTCCATTTTCCATTCTGATCCTTTTAAATAAGGATGTAATCTAATTATGAGATTATCGCACCAAATCTCAGTGATTTGACCTATGAGATCAAATTTATCTCCTTACATTTGATAGGTTCTCTAGTTCATCTCATTGCATGTACTTTATGTATTTGTTTAAAGATGTCTGAAGCCATGGTTTTTTATTGCTTCTATCTTTCTTGGACATTTCTATAATCTTTTGGGTGTTGCAGATGCTATTCTTCCTGTATTGTAACTATTCTCTAGCATAACTATCTTGGTGTAAATACATAAGCAACTTTCTCTTTCTCTTAGGACACCTCCAGAATCAAATATAAAATCATTTTTTGGCTTTTAAAGCCCTTTATAACTGGGCCCTCTAGTACATCATTCTATAATCATTGGTTTTTTTGTAGTATCTTCCACAAGATACTCCATTTCCTGACTGTATTATTTATTTACTGTCTGGTCTCCAATAGTACAGCTCTCTCCTCCCTCATCTCTACCTCCTGACTTCTCTGTCTTCCTTCACATCCCACCTTCCCATCCTCCTCCATCTTTGTATCTTTCCTCTAAGATAATCTCCAATTTATCCTGTGTATTACTTGTTTGTACCTTGTTGTATATTTTCTCTCCCCCATTAGATTATTTACTTCTTTGGGGCAGGAACTATTTTTACCTTTCTTCTGTCTTTAGTTATTAGTACAATGCCTAGCGTAAGTAGATGCTTAATAAATGTTTGTTAACTTGAATATCCCTTTTGATTAGATTTGTAAAACTATAAGCAAATATTTTATTGCCCTGCTTCGATATCCCCTATTCCCAGACCAAAGCGGGGACCAAAGTCGTTCCCATATGCAAAGCCATGACCCAAAAATCCAAATCCCAAATCCCATTCTGTGACACAGTCTTCTTAACAAGTTATTCACTTCCTAAATCTGTTTTTCTCTCCTAAATATGTTGTGGTACATGTGATGGGAGGCAATGACAAAAGGTGATATGGTGAATATGGCCGGAGTCAAGAAGACCTGAGTTCAAATCTGCCCTCATTCACTTACTAGATATGTGACCCTGGGAAATTCATTTAACTCTGTTTGCCTCCGTTTTCACATCTGTAAAATGAGCTGGAAAAGGAAATGGCCAACCACTCCAGTATCTTTGCCAAGAAAACGCCAAATGGGGCCAAACACAGCTAAAACAACTGAAAAAAAAAAAATAGCAAAGTGAAGAAAACACCCTCTGGGACCTTAAGGTCTAAAGATTTTGTTTGTTTTCATGTGGTTTTGCTCAAGACTTCATAATCTTTAACAATTCTTTCTACATTCCTTCTGGCAGGATCATTCCTTGTGTATCACCCAAAGTGGATAAGAGGCATCCATTTTACCAGTTGTTGGAAATTCTCTGTCAAATTTTGGACATATTTCATAAACACAATATTGCTATTAGAGCAACAAATAGGAAGTCACCAACCACCACCATCCTTCTCTTTTCCTTGTGATGGGGGCAACCCTGAAGCTGTCCTCTGACTGTGGGGAAAGCTTGAGAAACTGTCCTTTAAACTCTCCTGGGAGAGTTCTGCCTCAGGCAATCAAAATAAAGTGGTTTCATTCTGTTATCTTGGTGGCACTAGTTGAGTCCAGGACCACTCCTACTTAGCTCAAACTTAAGTAATCTCATTTAGCTGGAGATCTAGATTTCTATCAGTCTCTATTGAGCTGAAGATTGGCTCAGGACCTCTCCCAGTAAATGGTCCCATTGTACTGGAAATCTAGGCCTGGGGGCAGTAATCTCATTCAATTGAAACTTCAATCTCAAATCTCTCTCTCTTTTTTTTTATTATAGCATTTTATTTACAAGATATATGCATGGGTAATTTTTCAGCACTGACAACTGCAAAACCTTTTGTTCCAATTTTTCCCCTCATTCCCCCACCCCTTCCTCCAGATGGCATGTAAAATATGTTAAAGTATAAATTTTTTTAAAGTATAAATTAAATACAATATATGTATACATGTCCACACAGTTATCAAATCTCTTTTAAAAGAGCAACTTTGGGGCTCATTCCTTTTCAGAGGGCCAAAAGCAGAAATCATGCCAGGCCAAGGGGTCTCCTTGGCATAGCTGCCTGCAAGGACTTCCTGCCCCACTGAGAAGACATTCTCTTTTCAGCGTTAACCCCTCTTTATCTCTCTCACCTATTTCCCTAACAGGACCTAGCAGAAGCCCAAAGCAGGAACCTTTCTCTCTCCTTGGCACAGCCACCTGTGAGGACCCCCTGCCCGCTGTGAAGACACTCCCTCTTCTCAGTGTTAACACCCCTCTCCCCTCTTTATCCTTTTGCCAGGATTTCTCTATACCCCTCTTTATCTCTCTCTGCAGGGACCTTGCCACTGAGGAAGTCAGTCTTCCTAGCAGAGGCTGACTTCTCAGTTCCAACAATAAACTTCTTTTTGCCAGTCTAACTTTTTGGGTTCGTAAATTCTTTTACGAAGGACCTGTTCTGACCAGAAGGGGTCCCCACAACTCTCTGCCCTATGCCTAACCTCATCATTTGGTTCCCTGACTGACCAAGAATTGAGGGGATCTGAACCTCATCATTTGGGTCCTTATTAGATGATCTCTGGGCACCCAAAAGTGCCTAAAAATCCACATAATCTTTCCTTGGAGAACAAACAGGTTCCTCTTCAGGACAAACCTCAAATGTGTTTTTGGAGGCAGCAGAGTACAGTACAAAGAGAAGGGTCTTTGAAGTCGAGGACCTGCCTTAAGATCAAATTCTGATTCTGCTACTTACTAATGATATGACTTGAAAACAGGGGCAGGTCACTGAGCCAGGGAAAACTGCTTTGAGGGACACACAACTTCTACTCTTGCTCTCATTTTCCTTTCTCCAGAACATATGATCTTCTGGTTCTGCTCATTTCACTTAGCATCAGCTCATGTAAGTCTCACCAATCCTCTCTGTATTCATCCTGCTGGTCGTTTCTTACAGAACAATAATATTCCATAATTTACCCAACCCAACCAACTGATGGACATCCATTCAGTTTCCAGTTTCTAGCCACTACAAACAGGGCTGCCACAAACATTTTGGCACATACAGGTCCCTTTCCCTTCTTTAGGATCTCTTTGGGTCCAGAACATATGACAGAACTTTTTTTCCTGTTAGCAAAAAAGAAAAGAAATGCCTCCTACTACTTCTTTTCTTCTTCCTACTAGTCCTTCTGATGGTGCCCCTTAACTGTTGGGGAGAAGCAATTGAGTTGAACTCTGAAACTGAGTCCCCTTTAATCTGTAAAAGAAGGGAGATTCGGAGTCTCAGGCCCTCTGGGAAAGCATATCTTCCCAGACAAGTTAAGTGGTGTCATTCAATCAGAAATCTTGGTCAAAGCACCCTCCATTGATCTTTCTGGGGTAGCCAGATTCTCTTCAGGAAATTCCAGATTCTGAAAAGATCTTGGTCTGATAATCAGCTCAAATTGGCCTCCCAGCCCTCCCCCCTTGTTTCCCCCCCCCCCCCCCCCTCCAAGATTTGCTCATAAAATAGGTTGCTGTTCACATACTCTTTGCAAATCTCTTCATTAAAAATTTGCCTGCTAAGGGAATTCCCTCTTAGCAAACAGTGGAACTTCTTTTTTGTCACAGATTTCAGGTTCATGAATTCTTTCAAGTTGGACTTGCACTGAGACCAGAGGGGATTTTCACATCAATTCTCACACATCAGTTCTCTACCACTAGACCCACATCACTTCCTCCTCCTCTTCCTCTCACCCAGACCCTCTTACTTTATTTTATTTGTTTATACATGGCAGGTGCTTAAGTAAATCTGAGCCTGGACCTCAGGTCCCTGGCTACTTTTTCTGCCTTATTCTTCTTTCCTGGATTGAAGATTTGAGCAAGCTTGAGAGAGAAATTTGGCAAATGGCTGTCTCAATGGTTTGAAAGCTCCTGGTCCCCTTGGTCAATACTAGCTGAATGCAGAAGCCGCCTGCTTTAGCAACTGTGATACCTCTTGGAGATGAGCCCAAGATCTAACCTGGAGAAGGAAATGGCAAACTATAATGCTGGAGAAACTGAGGCAAGATAGAAATTAGAGAGTTTTTAATATTTTATTTGAGAGGGAGAGATTATGCTGTGGCTCCCAGGGCTGAATGAGACTTTTGTCTCCAAGCATCCAGCAGCCAATGTGAGGTTCCCATGAAATATATATATATATATATATATATATATATATATATCTTAAGCTCACAGGGTAGATCCAGGAAGGGACAGAATCCAAGCACTGAGAGCTGGAATGGACCATCAATCTGGTTCTGACAGTGTGGGGAATAGGACCATAAATTCTGATAAGTTGGAATCAAGAAGTACAATGACAGAATGGGGGAAGACACCAGACATTCTGATAAGTAGGGAAGGTCTGGGGTCATGATGTGTAAGACAGAAGGTCTTTCTCCTTATCTGGACTAAACATTTACAGTTTATAATCTTAACATAGCCAGCCCTAAATTATATCAGTTCTAATGATTAGGAGGGAAGGGTAGTGTTGCAAACAGGGGGATTGAAGCAGAACAATTAAGGGAAACTGAGGTAGGACAATTAGAAGGGAACTATGGCATAACAAAACTACAATCTTTGTGACTCAATGGACCACAGCTTGCCAATACTGTCTATGAGGTTTTCTTGCAAAGATACTGGTATGGTTTGTCATTTTCTTCTCTAGTGAATTAGAGTGAACAAAGATTAAATGAATTGCCCAAGATCACACAACTAATAAGTGAATGAGATCACATTTGAATTCAGATCTCCGTGACTACAGACCCATCTCTATCCACTATGCCATCTAGCTTCCAAACAACAAATACATAGATTAAAAAGTAAAATTAAAATCAATAAAAATACATAGAGTAAACATAAATATAAAGTGAGTAAATACAAATTAATTTAACAGTTAAAATCAAGGTGGTTTTGGAAGGAGTGCACTAGCACTTGGGAGGGAGGGAAGGAGGGAGGTGGAATTAGGCAATGATTCATGAAAATAGTGTTTAAACTCCTTAAAGAAAGAGAGGGGTTAAAGCATTAGCTAGTAGTCAGGAAATCCTGAGATCAAAAGGGATCTTGTACAAAAGGATATGTAAGGGATCTTACATATGTGATAGCTGTGTGATTCTAGGCAAATTACTTAACAATTGCCTCAGTCTCTTCTCTTGGTAAAAAGATGAAATGAAATAATGTATGTAAAGTACTTTGCAAAACTTAAAGCATGATAGCTATTATTAGTAGCCAGGGGTAAAGAGGGAATACATTCCAGGCATGTGGGATAGCCAATGCAAAGACTTGAAAATTCAGTATTGTATGTGAGGAACAGAGAGAAGGCCAGAGTGGCCATATTGCCTAGTGATAGAAAAGGGGTAATGATTTCTAATGAGACTTTAAAGAAAGGCTGGGGTCAAATTATATGGAGCTTTATAAATTAAACAGCAGTTTCTATTTTATTCTAGGTGCCATTTACTGGGAGTCATTGAAATTTATTTGAATTGGAGAATTCATAGTCAGATCTGCCTTTAAGGAAAAATTCATTTGGCAGCAGGAAACAGAAGAAAGTAGTGCTTTCAGATGGGAAAAGGTCATATCAACAGTATCGAATGCAGCAGAGAGATTATGGAAGTTGAGAACTAAGAAAAGACTATTAAATATGGCAACTAAGAGATAGTAGTCCTTGTCCAAAAATATTTATATATTTATAGCAACATTTGTGGTGGCAAAGAATTTTAAATCAAGAGGATGCCTGAATGGTTGAACAAATTATGGTATATGAATGGTAATGGAACACTATTGTTCTATAAGAAATGATGAGCAGGAGGATTTCAGAAAAAACCTGGAAAGACTTTACATGAACTGATATTGTGAAGTGAATGGAGCCAGAATTTTGTAATAGTAACAGTAATATTGTGAGAATGATCAATTTTGATAGACTTTTCTCTTCTCATCCATTCAATGAGCTGAGACAATTTCAGAAGACTCATGATGGAAAATTGTAACCTCCCACTCTGAGGCTACTGATTGCCAGGCCCATACATACGAATCTTCCCATGATAGACATGGAGAGAGACAGATGTTAAAGTGCCAAACAGCCTTTCTTTATTGATAATCTCAGCAGGGGTCAGCAGGAAGCAAGAGCAAGTATATGTATGATTCTGCTTCTCTGAATCTCTCTCCATCTCTGCCTCTCTCTACTTCTCTCCACATCCTTTTCTGCCTATGGCAAAGCTGGCCATTTATATCTATTCTCCTCTGGGATTATACTGTACCTAGCCCATTCAGCACTGCGTAGGTGGATCCCCAGAAGGGAGACACCTGGAGTTAGTGCTGTGTCCTAAGAAAAGATCTAACACCTGTTAAGACACAACCTCTTGCTTCAGAGGCCAATCCCCTTTTTACCTCCTGGTCCCACCCTACCAGCTGACATGGCATACATGGCAATTCTCAGAAGGAAAATCTCTAACAGAAAATGTTATCTATCTCCAGAAAACTATGGAGTCTGAATGCAGATTGAAGCACGCTATTTTTACCTTTTTGTTTTTTTTTTCTTTCTTGTGGATTTTCCCTTTTGTTCTGATTCTTTTTTCACAACATGACTAATGTGGAAATATGTTTAATATGCTTGTATATGTATAACCTATATCAGATTGCTTGCTATCTTGGGGTGGGGGGAAGGGAGGGAGGGAAAATAGAAATCAAAATCTTGTAAAAGTAAATGTTGAAAAGTAATAAAAAAAATTTTTAAAAGAAAAATAGTGGTCAACTTTAGTGGTGCCATTTCAGTTGGGTGATGATATTAGAAGCCAGATTGCAAAGAGCTGAGGAAAGAAAGGAGAAGTAAAGGTAGTGAGAGCAAATAGTGTCAAGGAATTTGACTGAGAAAGAAAGGAGAGATATAAGACCACTATTTGAAAAAGTAGTAGCACTTACTAAAAGTTTCTGTCTTCTGATTTTCACTAAAAAAAAAGAAAAAAACTATAAAGATACTTGGCCTTATTTTAAGAGGGTAGGAAAGGAACCAATATATAGAGGTAGAAGAGTCTAAAGAGAACAAGGATGATTGAGGAAGCAATATGCTGTAGAAGATGGGAAACAATGGAAACAGGTGTCCATGTAGAGAAGTTGGCCATGGCAAGAAAAGTTACTTCTTTGTTAGGAACTAGGGAAAAGCAAAATCATAGAAGATGATGTCAAAGGTTTTAAGATGAAGACAATGGGAGTACCTATTCTTTAGGAATATGTACTTATGAATCTTTTGTACTTTAAGCATTTTTAAGTGGAGAAAATAAATAGCTGTCCTATATCTGATATACATTATACACCGAGTACCTTTCTACTCCTTTCTGAGGATCTTGAACCTACTGGATATGAATCAATCCTATGTTTTAAATGATTTTTTACCCCATTGTTCTGGGCTAGGGTCATAAAGAGATTGACAATGCAGGAAAAAGAATTTAACCTATTTATTTAGAAGTTAGACTCTCTCAGGACTGAATGTAGCCCTTATATAGTACCCAAGCTGGTGCCCTTTAGCGGGAGAAACCAGTTTTAGCCTTCCTCAGTCTATCATTAGTCTATTGTTATATTTGTATGACATTCATTGGTTTTCCAACGTTCTGACATTTTTCACTGCCTCTTCAGATCCTTTTTTTCTTGGTTTTTACCAGGCTTGTCTTCCTTACCATTAAAGAACATTTCATTGTTCCTGATAACCTGGACAGTAGAGAGTCATTCCTCAAGCCTATTTACCTTTCTCTTTCAGGAAGAAAACCAGTATGTACTTTGAACAGTGGCATAAACAGCAAGGAATGAGAGCATCCTGGAAGAGGGTCAAATGCTGCAGAGATATCAAAAAAGATAAGTACTAAGAAAAGGCCATTGAGTTTATTAAATGCAAAAATGTTTTATAGAATCTCTGATGAAAATCAAGCATTCAAAATCTAGAGGGAATTAAATGAAATCTATAATCTATAAAAGCTATTCTCTAATAGATAAGTAATCAAAAGGACATAAACAGTTTTAAGAAGAAATGCCAACATCAATAATGACATGAGAAAGTCTTCAAAATCACTAATAGTTTAAAAAATGCAAATTTAAACTATTCTGAGGTATCACTTCATCCATAAGATTGACAAGGATAGGAAAAAATGGAAAAAGTCAATGTTGGAGGGATTGTAAAAAGACATGCATACTAATTCATTGCTGATGAAGTTATGGACTGATATATTCATTCTAGAAAACAATTTGGAATTACATAAGAAATGCTACTAAATTGTTCACCCCAAATAATTCAGCAATACCATTACTGAATTTACACTTTCAAGGAGGTCCATAAGAGAAAAGTTGTTTATGTGCCAAAAATGTTCCTACCAACCCTATTTGTAATTTGGAGGGTAGAGGGGCTGGGGGGACAGGGAAAGAGGAATTATATGTATAATATTCTGGTTAGCTTTCTGGACTCTTTGGACCAGTCTTTGTTTCAGCAGAGTAATCACTACAAACGAGAATAGCCAGAGATGAAGTCCAGAAGTCTTTATTGTTTCCTTCACAGTCTGTCTCCTTGCCTGGGGCTCTGCTAGCTTTCTGGAGGCCCTTCAGACAGGGCTTGGTCTCAGTGGGGGAAGCAGGAGGACAGACCAGTTACCACGAGGTTGATGAAGATGGAATGTCTCTCTGAGTTCGAGAGCTTGAGTTCCAGCCTCCAGTCCTCTGTCTTCTCTGAGTCTGTTCGATCCCTCCTTTAGGTCTGATTCTGACCTCTTAAATACTCTATTAAAATTAAATCCATTCATCATACTGAATATAAGCCAATCATTATATCATTAGGAAACCATTAAATCAATCATACTGAACTAGAGAACTATTAATCACCATGTTAAAGTAGATAACTATTGTATTATCAATTCCATTCAGTTAACACCTTGTTATAAGAATCCTTGCCTCAAGTATATTTCTCCAGAGTTCTGGCCCATTACACATATGTCCAAAGATGGGAGGATAGTTGAACAAATTATGGTATATTATTGTAATGGAATGTTATTGTGCCATAGAGAATGATGAATATAATGAATTCAGAGAAACAGGGAAAGATTTGAATGAATTGATACAAGTGGAGAGAATAGAACCAAGAAAACCCCAATATTACCCAAATTACAACAATTCAAATGAAAACAAAACTAAAAGGGAGACAAAAGTAAAAATTTGAACCCAAGTCTTCCTGACCTAAAGTCTGACATAGTCTATCTAATGTGCTTCTATAAGGCAACAAAATTCAAATAAAATGGATAATCTGATTCCAAATTAGTAACATTGAAGCACACATCCTTTCTACAAATCACAAAAGTCACAATTAATATCTTGCCAATGCAATCACTATATGTATTAAATGATTTTACTTAACTATTTTGTACAGAAAAGTGCTACTGAGACAGGAAAAGTTGTTTGTAAAGAATGCTTATTGTGTCAATAAGTTATCACCCAAAATGTCTTGCTACCGTGTGGTCTGCTCCTGAAGCCAAAAAACCATCCTTCCCCCCCCAAGAGAACTCCAAGGGGCTGATCTAGCAATTTGCATTTGTGAATTCCTGTGGTTCTATATTCTTTGTTATGTGTTGCTGACTTTTTGGGTGTTACCTAAGGACATGTATCCTTCCCTATAAAACTCAGGGATTTGTATCACGTGGGTACGTGTTTGCTTGTATACCATCTGAGTGGTGTCTTTGTATCCAAGTGGGAAAAACAAGGGGCGTGTGCACATTTGTGTTAATGTGTCTGTGTTATAGGATGTCAGAGTCCCACCTAAGACTGCAAGTCTGTGTGTGCACATGTATACACATACAAACACACATA
Organism: Sarcophilus harrisii; assembly: GCF_902635505.1. Lineage (NCBI taxonomy): Eukaryota > Metazoa > Chordata > Mammalia > Dasyuromorphia > Dasyuridae > Sarcophilus > Sarcophilus harrisii. The sequence goes on along the minus strand of NC_045429.1, from coordinate 289,802,534 downwards.
TGTGTGTGGATATTTTGGGAGGGGCAAGAAGGGGGGAAGGTGCCATTATGGCTATGCCTCTGTCCCCAGGTGTTTTTGCTTTCGATTTCTTATTGGAGTGGTGTCTTTGATGTATATTTATCCCATCTTTCCCTCACCTCTCTTTATCACTTTCTTTATCTTGCTTTCTTCTTGTCAGGCTAGGCCTCCTCAAACAGCCCAGCCCCTGTCCCAGACCCCTCCTTTCCATGAAGGCCCTGTTGCTGGGCTCCAGGTTGCCGTAGTGACAGTTGCCAAGTTCCTGAGGCTGATAGCCAGCGATTGGGGCTGGGGCTGTAGGCTCCATCAGAGTAGGAGGCTTCCCATTGTATAAAGAAGGGGATGTTGCTATGGTAACACACACCCCCATGAGTCAGGGTCCATCCCCTCAGAATCCTTGTCTCCAAGCTGCTAAAGTCAGGATGGAGGCTGGGGGGAGCCACAGGGTTGGCAAAGGGCTTAGAGGATAGGATGCTTTGGTTCAAAGTTAATTCAAGAAGCAAACTTAGGTATCTGACCCACCCCATTCCCTCCAGGCACCACTTGTCCCTCAGGCCCTTGGGTATACAGAATCATATCCCTGACTTCAAACCCTTTCTTGACCCAGGTGCTGGAGATCAGGATGAGGTACATTCATTGTACAGGAGGCTGCAGGGGATGGCGGAGGGGTAGGGGGGGGGGGGGGCGACGCGCGGGGAGAATAATATCCAGGCAGATGGGAGATAGGGAGGGAACTTAGAATCATGGGAGGGATGAAGAAGGTAGAGGTCATGACCCCTGCCAGTCTGCTTTAGTGATGCTATTAGCAGCCTAATGGCTGCTATTGTACAGGAGAATAAAGCCAGAATTTTAGAGGCTAGATGCCTGGTGCTCTTAGAAGAATCAAGGCTTGGAGTAGGGGGGGGTAGAAAAGCCAAAAACTGGAAAACCAGTCCCCTGGGCTCAAGTGGTATACACAATTGGTCAGTTCCTCCAGAGGTCATCCCATTCTATCCCATGCCTTTAGAAAGCCCTTTATCTTCCATGGTAAATTCACAATTTCTCCCTCCCTCCCTCTTTTATATACACACACACACACACACACACACACACACACACACACACACATTCACACACACACACACTCACTCACATACATACATACACACTTCTTTATTAGTAAAAGAACAGAGTTTGGACCAAATCTCTCCAATAGGAGACACCTAAATGGATCCTGGAGGTCATTCGAGAGGGACAAAATTGAATATATACCCTACATTCTTATCGTTGCTATTTCTGTTGATTTCACATTCCTTTTTTTGGAGTGTGCCTTTCATTTTACATTTTCCAATGACTTGAAAATTTTTCATATTCATGGCAACATATAGGTTTTCTAAATCATTTTAAGATGTTGCAAATAGTGGCTCCTAGCAGCTCAGACCTTTTCCCCACCTTTAGATGGGGAAAAGTAGATTCTATTCATATCATATCATTCTAACACAGCATGGTCATGCTCCTCAGGTACACCACAATTCATTTTTCCAAACCCTTTTTCCTTTTTCATTTCCCTTTCAATTCTTCATCCCAGACCAAGTTTAGAAGCCATTCTGACCACCAACTCCTCCTCTATAAGCCCCAATCCATTCATCCTCCAGCCTTCTCTTCTCTTTTGTATTTTTTTATTCTTTTTAAAAAATTTTTGTTGTTCAATTTTCCTTTTACAGTAAAACTATTGAGGTGACAGCCATACCCTGTTGCCTCTTCCATGGCAATGTCAACTTCCTGTTCCCTGGGGGAAGGGACGTAAAAAAAACAACCAGGAAGGAACTGGGAGCTGCAGAACCAGAGAGGTGACTTGGTCTCCAATGGCCAGGGCAGCCATCTTGGCTGGTGACTAGGAAAGTCATCATGATTATAGAGTCCCCATTTTGTGAGCCAAGGTCCACCCTGAAAGTGAGCTGAGAAGAAACTGAGGCAGCATCCAATTGAGATGGTTGTACTGAAGAACAGGATGAGGCCTAGGCCGTTAACTATAACAGCATCTGCAGGTGCTAAAAGCTGCTGTGGGCTGAACCAGTTGGGAGGCCACCATTTCTGTTGTTAAAGAAGAAGCTGTCTTGGTTAGGAAAGGACTGGGTAGGAAAATGGAGGGTTCCATTAGCCCAAGCAGACATATTGGCATGGAGCAGGGAAGGGCACATTTTGCTTGTCAGGGCAGTCCTGTTGGTTGGTAATTTGGAGGAGGAATGAGAACAAGCTGAAACTCGTCTGTGGTAGCAGACAAGCATCATTTTAGTTGCCATGTACAAAATGGATAGATAAAGTTCAGGTCAAGGGGACCACCCTCACTGCCAACCTTCACTGAAATCCCATTCCCAGTCCACTTCCCCCTTTCTCCCATTAGTCAACTCCAACTTCCTCCTGAATCAGGAGGTTCTATTACACCTCACTTCAAGAGGAAACACTGTCTACCTCCTACCCACCCAGCTTGTGTCACTTCCAGTTCTAGCCACACTTCCTGCACTGGAAGTGTCCCTTCTCATCCTGATTGAAGGCACTTCCTATTCCAAGTGCATTGCTTCCTGCCAATTCAGGGAACATTTCTGTTCAGGCCTTGTCAATGCCCATCAAGGCAGGTCCCTTTTTGGTCTGTTCCAGCAGAGGCCCATTCAATGTAGCGCCAGGCTTTGTGGATCCTCTTCCAGGACAGTTTTTCTTCTCACCCTGGCAACAGTCATTCCCCACCTAGCCCTGGCCACTTCTTAGGCAAAATGGATCACTTTGTCACCAATTTGCCCAGTGGTCCTAAATGGCTGAAGGAAGTAGAGAAGAAGAGTGGGCATTGGGGGAAGGGGGAGACTCTGCTGTCCATCCTTAAGCTGGACTGGAGACTGGGTCATTCTCCCTAAGGCCCCAAATCCTTAGAGAGCTGTAGGGAAGCTCTTAGTTTGAGAGGTTAAAGGATGGAGGAGGAACAAAATCAATAAGATCTCCCCAACCTCCCCACCAGAGATGGGAGAAAAGAATGAGAAGCTGAAAGGAGAGAAAGAATGGGATATACGAGAAAGGGGTAGGTGAGAAAGATAGCAAAGACAGACACAAAGAAATACAAAGAAGAAGAGCGAGAATAGGAAAATAAACTATGCAACATAGAGGAGACAAAGACATCCAATGCCAGCCAAATTTGAGATTCTGCCCCCACCAAGAGGGTGAGACAAGCACCAACAGTAATGATACCAACGCAGAGAAGGATACTGTCTCTACCTCTATCTTCACTGTAGTCAAACAGAAGGCAGGACCACAAGCTGAAGGATAGGCAGTGGTTTGTGGGGGGAGACCCAGAGCAGAAAATAGATGGGAGGGTCTTTTAAGGGGTCCTGGAAACTTGGGGAGACAGTGAGAAGAATGAAGGGGCAGCAGATCAGGGTTCAAAGAGAAAGTACTAGGGAAGAAGAAATTCCCTCAAACCATGATTGAGACTTCAGGGCATCCCTGGGATGTCTCTGAGAAACCCAGGTGTTGTAAGCATGTGTGGGGACCGTCACACCTTATAGTAGATGTTTGGAGGGCTCTGAGGTGGCCCATCTTGCACAATGTACACAGGATGTCCATAGTCACCACTCACCTTCTCGTAGTGAGGACAGAAAGGGGGATCTGTAGTTCCACTGCCCCTCAGAGGGATCCCCAACTCCCCTGGCTCAGTATCGCGGTGACCCATTCCTCCTGTTCCCCCCCCTCCAAGTCCCACAGATCCTCCCCTCCCAAGAGAGCCTGGCCCAGGATGTCGGCTCTCTGAAGGCTTGGCTCGTCGTCTTCGCCAACACATGGCACCCCCTGCCCCTGCCACACCCAAGAGGAGCAGGGCCAGTCCCCCAGCTGCCCCAGCCACTGCTGGTATGCTAGGAGGAGGAAGAGGGCCCTCTGTACCCCTGGAAGTTGTATTACTGGAGGGGTCACCTGAGAGAAAAGAGGAATAGGAGGTACTGAAGAAGTAACTAAGATACCTGGCCACACAAGCATAAGGACTTCCAAAAGAGACTTCCCTGCCAGTCTTCAATCCCCTCTGAGACCAAGGCATCTTAATTTTTCAATCTCATGCTTCCCTCCCGCTTTGCTTCCACTCAGAACCCAGGTGTCCAACCCCTTAGTTCTTTGCCACAAGCCCTCCCCCCTTGTCTGACAGTGCTAATTAAAGCTATGACTTGGCTAATTAGCCCTAATTAAGCCTCTTCCTCATTTAGCTTCCTTCCCCCTCCTACCTTCAATCCCTCCCCTCCCCTCTTTTAGCTCTTTCCCCTATCTCTGTAGAGAGTGAGAAAGGGAGAGTAAAAACAGTATAGACTTTTGGGGAGAAAAAGTCGGTGACTGGACATTTGGAGTCATACCTGCCATATTCTCTTTGCTGGGATCCAGGCGGTGTGCTGCACCTCGGTCCTTCTCTATTGGCATTTGAGAGACAGGTTTTCGAGGAGCTGTCCCTCCTCGGGGACCTGGAGAAGAAGCCAAAAAGAAATCAGAGCATCCAAATCCCTATTCTACTTAGCAGTTCTCCAGCAACTTTCTGATTCTCCTGGAAATCCAAATGTCTCAGGACCTCCCGTACTTCCCCAACTCACCCCAACTCCCCTCTTACTCACTCTGTCCCACACGGAGAAGTACCCTCATCCCCCTGGTCAGGCAGACCCCACCCTGAAGACTCTCCAGACCCTCTCGGGTTCCATCTGATGTGGCTGTAAGAGAAAACAAATAAAAGGTTGTTACCCAAGAGCTTGGATCTTGAATCAGCCAATCAAACCCATTCTATCTTAACCTCTTCCATTTGACAATAAGTATTAAATAAAAAGATACATTTGTATCTTGCCTCAGAACCTAGCTGCATCCATTTTTCCCTTCTTAATAACCCATTCCCTTCTTAGAACTCTCTCTCACTTTCCCTCTTCTTCCATTTAGTTCCTCCCTGACATTTCCCCAACCTCAGTACCAATGATGTAGTAGTCATGGTGTGAACGGAATTCATGTCCCCATAAGTTGGGACTGTACTCCTGAAACTTGATGGTGAATCGAAGATCAACATCAGGCCGGTCACAGGTCAAGAGCAGGTTAGGGGATGGAGGGGCCTCACAGCGTCGGCCCTGGGCTCCTTCAACCAGGTACAGTTTGTAGAACTCATAATCTGGGGATGAGTGTGGGCCAGGGGGGCGGGCCCGAGGGCATAGTAGATCCAATCGGTCCCCAATCTGAGGGTAGAGCACATAGCCACCCTCTGCCTGGAACCTAAGCAGAAAAAAAGAGGGCCCAGGGGCTGAATTCTCAGCTCCAATTCCCTCAAGAATCCAGTCATCTAGATTCTCCAGGTGTCAGTTCCTGCTTCCTAACTGCTAAGTCAAAAACTGTATACTAATGGATCGAATATATTGACCCCTAAAGGGAACAGGGACAAAGCTGGGGAAACAGGAATGGGATTCATTATCTCTTGATATGTCCAGATGTATTTTATTCAATACATTCCCCCTCGCCAAACTATATACACTCTGCCATCCAAGCTCCATCACCTGGCTTGTTGTCATGGTAACAGGATGCCAGTTGCCAAGGAGCTGGCCTCTCTGGAGTCATGGGGCCCACCCCTCACTGGTGACTTAATCATTATAGTCCATGGCAACCAAGCGTGAGGTCACAATATCCACCCTAACCCCTAATACCATAAGGCAATCACAGTGACATCATTGCCTTCCAAGGTGACTTCACTAATTCTCAAGGTACGTCCATCAGCATCAGGGCATAAAGAAAGATGGGGATGGAAGGGGAACATTTCTTCCCATCAATGCCAGCCCAATGATATCATAATGGTTGCCATGGCAATGTGATCAGAAGGAAAAAAAAAAGCACTGAAGATGGGACCAGTTTGGGGTTAGAGACTTGGACCCTAATGAGAACCAGAGGTGGAGACTAGAATGCCTAAATTCTTTCCTTAGTCTCTGTCCCGTTCTCATCTCAGACTTTAATGTTGTTGAGAAAAATAAAGCAGCCACCTCCCTGCTGGGGGAAATAATACTGGCCCTAGAATAAGATTCATGACTCATTTCAATCCTGCCCTCATGTGCGCTAGATCCTACTGCCATCATAAACCAAACCATTTATTCCCATCTATATTCTCTCTGCATCAATGATAGTGGCAGGATGTTAAATACTGATCTTTCCTGGGTCATGGAGATTTTATGCTTTCCTCTGCCTTCTCTCAACCGGCCAACTCCCTCTCCAACTCAGGAGTTCACAACCTGTGTGGTAATTCCCAAGGGAGGAGATCCACAAGACTGACTCTGTGAACAAGCCCTGCAAGTCTGATCTATATACTACCTGCTATATACTATAGCTGGTGTGTAAGTTAGGAAAAGAGGATAACTACTTGCAGTAGTCTATGAAGTTAACTATGTGGCTCAGTCTCTTCTATACACTGGAAGAAGGAATAGGAGTAGACCTGGAGGAGTTCCTAGCTTGCTAAATTGGGAAGATCCTAGCTGCCCCCCCCCCCCCATTTAGCTCCAGTGATGGATGGAATAGAGTTGAGCAGTAAAGCACTGAAATTATACCCAAAGGAGTCTATTGAGAATAGAGTTCTATAGTAAGTCCATGAGGAAGGAATACAGTGAAGAAGACTGACTTGGCACCTGGGGAAAGAAGTGGTTTTCAAAACAATTCTTGGTCCTGAATTGAGGCAAAGGGATGAATGACCTGCCCTGTTTTGCTTGAGGTGCCCTCTGACCTTTAGACCACCCTTTTCTTGATAAAAAACAAAGTGAGTCAGTAGGATGTCACAGATCCAATAGGGTATGGCTAAACCTACCCAAATAGGCTAAGAGGAAGACCTTGGGATGGGGTAAGGCTTCCCATCATGAAACGGGATATAAAGCGGGGAGGCCAGGAAGAGAGAACAGAGCCACAAGGAAAAAGGCAATATAGGATAATTGATGGAGCTTGACCCACTAGGATAAGCTTTTTCTACACTCTACATTTTATCCAACCATGCTCCCTACAGAATCAAGGTACCCTATCCTGAGGCTCCAAATATTACTTTGATTACATCTGACAAATGAATGGACCAAATACCCTCAAGCCCAACCCAGCCCTCTCAAACAAGTCAGTCACAAATCCAGACACCCCAACTTGTACCTGCCTAAACCCAGTGCATCTCTCCTCCCCCCCTGAACTTTATGTCCCTGTTCTCTATGGGGTCTTCTAAACTTTGGTTATTCCACTGCTTCTCTCTCCCACCTACACCTACATCTCTTGTGTGGGACTCAAAACATCTGGTTGCTCAGCTTTCAAATGACATCTTTCTATTGCATTGAGGACCACAGAACTCTGTGCTCTATCTACCCCAACATCTCTTCACCCAGATGTCCATAATCCTCTCAATGACTTCGCTGGTATGGCAGTGCTGGTGGTAGCTACCTATCCCCCCAAATCCCGCCCCCCCAGCTCACCTCTTATTCGCAGAGTTCCAGTAGACAGGCTCCAGGCTAAGCCCCGACACCAGCCCCAAGAGGCCCAGCAGCAGCCCCCCGACTCTCATGCCCCCCAGCCCAGGATGGAGGGCCCCCATTACCCCCCCTGCCAAGGCCTGGGGGGGTGGAGGCACCAACTTCCCCCAAAGCCACACACAGCCTGGGTCACCCCACAGGGGTCTCACAACACCCCCTCCTTCCAGTCTCTGACCTATACTACTCAAGCTTCTCGGTTTCCCCTTTGATCGCTTGCCCCAGCTCCAATTTCCCCCCAAGTTGCCTACCCTACTCTTCTCTAAACCTCTTCCTTACAATGCTCAACCCCACGAGATTCCAGGGGCCCCCCAATCCGCCTGCAAATTCTACACACACATAGACTAACACATACACACACACATACACACACACACACAGACACCCCTGCCCACACTTCAGCACCCCAGGATTTTTAGGAGGCCTAGTGAGGGGCTGGGGGAGGCTGAGGGAGTTGGGGGGCAGGCAGGGAAGGCATGGGGGTGCCTAAGGCAGGGAGAGTCAAAGCTGGAATGGAGCTGGAGCCCTAGCCTAGCTGGGGACTGAGGGCAGCAAGCTAGGGGAGGAGACTAGAGTCCAGAGCTCCGGAGGGGGGAGTTAAAGGAGAGGCGGAGAGAAGGAGGGATGAAGGGAAAAACTGGATCTGGAGTTAGAGGAGGTAGAATCCCACAGCCCACTCCCTCCCACAACACCCACACCTCCCACCAGAGCTGGCTTCAACCCCGCCCAGCTCTTTCTTGTCTCTTTGTCTCTCTAAGTCGACTTTCTTTTTCCTTCTGTCTCTGTCCATTTCCACTCACCCTCAGCCACCTGGACTTTGCAGCTTCCTCCTGCTGGTTTTAAAAGAACCTGGCTGCTTATCAGCCCTTCCTACCCCCAAGAACCTTCGGTCTTGCAGCATCCTCTCCACTCCCCACTACTCCCCACTTCACATAGCTTCATTAGTGTGTAATCAATCCATATTTTTTTTTTTTGGGGGGGGGGTTGCTTTTGTTATCATTTAGACGGTGAAATGGAGGAAAAGAGAAAATCTGAGACTCATAAAGGAAGGACCTTCCCCCAGGTCCTTCCCAGTTGGGAAGGTTAATGAGAAGGTAAAGAAAGTAGCAAAAGGAAATTAATTTGGGATAGGGAAAAAACATAGCATTTCATTGCCTTCTGGAGAGGAAAATCCACTGTAATGGGGGAAAACAAGGGCTGGACCAGGAGACGTGAGTTCTAATTCTCCTGTGGAACATTTCGCCCTCCAGGTTACAAAAGCATGTCCTAGCTATGAGATCTAGGTCTATGATCTAACGTCTTAGAAATCATAGATCTTTGTCTATGATCTAAAGTCATTTGACTTTACTTTTTCCTCACCTATAAAATAGGATTGTGTAGCTCTACCTACCTCCCAGAGTTGTTGTAAGGAGCAAATGATATAAAATTACAATAGAAGTCTCAGTTATCATCTGTGTGGCTAGAGTGTAAAGACTGAGAAGCAGAGAGGTGATGAGAAAAAAAAAAACTTTCTTTTCCTTTCCATATATATGTAAACTGAAGAAATTCAAGACATTTCCTAAAAGAGGTCTGTACACATTTATATTTGTACATATAAGAGCCTTGTATTTATTGGAGAAGAAAGATGGTACCAAAATTATGTCAAAAATCCAATCAGCTAAAGTGAAAGCTGGAATTAGGATTTCAGGAGATGAAAACAGATCTAAAAGAAAAGGGTGAACTGTGCCTGTTGACAGCCTGGAGGGCCATTTTATTATCCATTTTAGACAAACATCTCCCATTATACTAGGAAATACTGGGAAAGAAATATCCCAAAGTATAATGAATGCAGCATAGAGTCTGAAATGCTTGAGCCTTCAATTTAGGACTTTATGGAAAAGGGAAACAAGTTGAGGGGAGAAGAGAAGAATCCGGCACAGAGAAATGAAAATCTCTCCAACCCTCTTCCTTCCCAGTGTGTGGAAGAATGTGAATGCCAGTACTACTACTGAAAAACAAGGAGACAGGACCCAGTTACTCGATTAATGAATTATAATGGCACTTTGTACAAGCTTTGTGTGAGTATTAATCCTACTTCCATTATTTGTCTCACCTTTACTTTTCCACACCCCTTTTTTCTTAGCTGTGAGATATGATAGGAATCCCAAGAGGGGTAGGGGGAACAATTTGCTTTCCCCCACCTACCCCTAAAAAAAAAAAAAACTGGGAGGGAAGCTCAACTTAGTGCTTAAAAGAATAATATTCTTCGGTATAAATGAGGGAATGTTTGTCTCATATACTCTCACACCCCAAAACACACACACGCCATCCTCCTCCATCTCAAGACAATCACATATACAATCACAGGGACTGCCACATCAATTCAGTCACACTCCAACAGACCCCCGTGGGGCTACATAGCAGCGGCTCCACCTCATACACAATGCTAGGGAGCAAAACCTAGACACACCCCCTTCAGTTTACCAGGTTGCCTGGCAACTATAGGAACAATGACTGAAAACCCCACCCACCTTTAACAGTGACCTCACACTGAGCTCTGCTATGGATTGGTTTCCATCTCTCATCCCTCCCAGGTCCAAACATAAAGTGATAGACCGCAGGAGACTCGGAGGAAAACTAGACAGCCTCCTCCCAAAAAGAATACAGTACACAGTCTGCCATGTCAGAAAACCTTTTATACAAGCCCATGTTCTCCCTCCCCAGAACCACATTCCTTCCCCATTTCTTTACAGTCAGGGGTTTCTGTATCAGAAGCACCCCCACACCACCACAGCTGCAGGCGAAAGTCGGGGTGGGCATGGCTCAGTGAAAGCAGGGGAACTCCGTTTGCCTGCCCCTCTTCATCCTCACTGTTTGTCGGCTCAGGGAAAACACGCTGGCCAGAGGATGTGGCCAGCAGAGGCATGCTTGGGTGTAGGCTGTTAAGATCGGGGAAAGGGAGGAGAGAAGGAGGTTAGTGTCCCAGCCTAGCATTCTTCTAGTACCACTGTTGCTGCCCAAACCTTCCTCCTTTCCCAGTTTCTCTATTGCTGTTAAGGGCACCCAGGCTCATAGCCTAGGTATCCTCTCACATCCTCCATTTTTCTCTTTTCCCCCATATCAAACTTGTCATGTCTTATGGATTTTACTGCTGTAATCTCTTTCATATAATCCCCTTTCCCCTGACAGCCTGCTGGTTGGTTTTCCCCATTTGACTATCACCTTCCTAAAGCACGGGTATAACCAAAATAACCACATTACTTCTCCCCATTCCCTATCACTTTGAGGATCATACAAAGTTCCCCCGAATCTTCTTACCTTACTCCTCCAAAGCATACTCTGGGACTCAGTGACACTGGCCTCCTTGCTACAGTCTATCTCCTGACTTTGGGATTTTCCCCATCACTTATGCCTGGAAATGATCTCCCTTCTCAACTCTGCCTCCTAGCTTCAAGTTCCAGATAAAAATGTATCTTCATGTAAAGTCTTTCTTAATCCCCCTACCTAAATGACAGTGCCTTTTCTTTGTGGATTATTTCCGATCTAAACTGCACATAATTTGTTTATACATAGTTTTTTTGTATTATATCTCCAATTAAACTATAAGCTTTTTTAAAGCATTCTACACACTGCCTGACATGTAGTAGATACTCAATATTTAATAACTGCTCCAAATTCCCCCAAATGCTACAAGACACCCAAGTCTCCTACCTAATGCCATTGGTGCAGTCCTTCTGAGGTAGAAAACTCATTAGAGGCTCCTGCTGGTTTGCCCCAGCCCCATTGGTGTCCCATACCGACACAACTCCATCAGTGCTGCCACTTGCTAGGAACTGTCCTGTCCTGAAGAAAAGGCTAAAATCACACTGGACTTCACAAGTCTTAAATTACCCAGCTGGTTAGATTCCTCCCAGATGCACCCTCCCAAGGGGACCCACACTGATTTTCCTCCGGAGATGGGAAAAAGGGCTCTTCAGTTGCTTGGAAAGGGAGAAAAACATGGCTACTCACGGATCCAGATCAAAATAAATACGCTGATTAGTAGAAACTTCTCGATTCAAGGACAAAAGTAGGTGGCCTGGCTGCCGGAGATCCCAGCACAGGAGCTCAGCATCCTGAGAGTGAAGCTAAGCCATTCAGTGAATTGAAACTTCCAAACCCTACTTCCCTCACAGCTCAGGTCTCCAGCCCCATCAGTCTCTAAGCAACTAATATCACTTTCCCTCCCAGTAAAATGGTATTTGACTCATGTCTATGCAATTGCCCACCCACCCTACCCTCACACATCTAACTCCCACCTTTCGGGCCCCTGAGAAGAGACGGTTGCCATCAGGATGGAAGCAAAGGTGGGTGATGCCCCCATGATGCCCCGCAAAGAGAGCAAGAGCAGAGCCATCATCCTGGGAATACAGACCAAGAGAGCATCCATAGGAGCCACAGGCATAGAGAGGTTGGGTTGGGCTGAATGCGATGCATGAAATGATCCCACTCTGGCCTTGTTTTTTGGCTAGTGTGGGAAAGAGTGAAGGAAGGTAAGATGAAGACAAAGGCATGGCCACCATTTAAATTCTCTAACTTCCTTCTAAGATTATTCAAGAACTAGGGTTCTCCCCAACCCCCAGTTTCTCTTCAGAGAACCCAAGTATCTATGAATCATTAATAAGTGCCCACTATTTTCTAGGCATTAAGTTAATCAGGCATTGGAAATATAAATTACAAAGCGAAATAGTCCCTGTCCTCAAGGTACTTATATTCTAAGAGATATAATTCTGTGTGTGTGTGTGTGTGTGTATGTATGTGTGTGTGTGTGTGTGTGTGTATACATATATGTGTGTGTTAAATAGGTGTATATATATGACATAAGTAGGCTATTAGGGCAGCCTTGAAGGGGAAAGCAATAGCAGAGAAAGGAGGGAAGGAGGAAAGCCTCCTGAAGAAAGTAGCACTAGGGATGGGTTTTAAAAGAAGCCAGGGATTCCAGAAAGCAGAAGGGAGGAAAACATTCCAGGCAGGGAAGACAGCCAGTACCTTTAAAGGCACAAAGGTGGGAGATGGAGCATCATGGGCGAGGAACAGCATCTAAGCAAATCTCTAGACCATAGAGCAAAATGTAGAGAAAAAATATGGGAGAAGACTGGAAAGGGTCCAGGTTGTGAAGAGCTTTAAATGCCGGACAGGAGTTTACATTTGAATCTGGAGGATTAAGAAAAAGCCATTAGATTTGGCAGCTAAAAGACTATTGCTAACTTTTGCAAAGTACTTGTGTTCTACAGTTTGATACTACAGCCCTATGAAATAGGTGCTATTATTCCCAATTAGTAGATAAGGAAACTGAGGCCGAGGTTAAGTGACTTGCCTAGGGACAGACAGCTAAGTGTAGGGAAGGATGCAAACACAGATGTTCCTGGTTCTAGGCCCAGCATCGTGCCTACTGCTACCTAATGTCATTCATCACATTACTGATGAGACCAGAAGCCAGGCAGCAGAGGGTTTAGAAAAAGAGAACAGATTTAAGAAGGGAAAGAGATTTGTATGATATTTATCAGTGATGGTATCTAGTGATATCCTACAGTGAGGGAGATGCCAGTGTATTTGTAAAGGGACAGAGAATCAATTAGGGAGGATGTGAATGGAAAGGACTTTGTAAAGACCCAACTGAGAAAAGACAACAAATTTTACAGGGAACTTAATCAATAAGTCTGTCCATCCTGCTTTTCCCAATTTCTCCTTGAAGGACCCTGGTACATAATCCTCAGTTCCATTATTCCTTAGATACAGAGCAAGATTTCCCATGGGAAAAGGAACTCTGAGCTTTGGGAGAAAGTATTTGGGGAAAATCCTCTTTGGGTTGGGAATTAGGGGGTTGGGCACTGACAGCTAAGCTGTCTTGATTCTCACCAAATGTGGATCTTGTTTCAAACTGTCTCCCAGGTCGGGATGTGCAGAAGATTCGTACAGTTCTGTTGAAGCCACAGAAGAGTTGTGAGCCATCCGGAGAGAAGCAGAGAGAATGGGCAGCAGTCAATTCATCCTGAAGTAGAGAAAGAAGAAAGAAATGATCACTGAAATCTGAAATGCCAAATACTCAGAACCCCAAGGGCAGGGAAAGAGCTCAGAAGGAAAAGAAAGAGATGTTCATACCAGGTGGTTATAAGCCCGAAAGGAAGCCCGGAGCTGCCCAGTGAAGGCATCCCAAATATGGATAGGATTTTCACGACTGCTACTGGCCACACTGTTAAGAAAATAGAGACAGTGAGAAGCAATTATTAAAGAAAGTACATAGAGGAAACAAACTAGGCCTCTCAATTCCCCTTTAGATGATGGAAAGGACCTTCCTCTTCTACACAGCTTCTCTGACAGCACTCCACCTTTCCCCTACTCCCCCAAGATATTCTCTTGAAATATCAAGAGACATTGAGTCTATTCCCATTAGATAAAAGATGATCAAATGTCAATACTTACAAGCAGGTGTCTGGCTGGCCTGAATTCATCAGAGAATACCAACAGTAATCATAAATAGTGTCACCTTCCACCATGCGCAGAACTGGGACCTGGGCAAGAAAGAATGGAACACCCAAGTTTTGAGCACTGGACACCTCCATCTTAGAGGATTTCTCAAGGTGAAAACCAATATGGTTCTTGTCCCATAGGAACTTACCTTCTTCAAACAGAAAAGGAATTTCTTAAATATGATAAAAGCAAAGAAGAGAGCAAAACAAAGTTGTAAGAACTGTGAGAAGGAAAATCACTATAATTGATATTGGATGAAGAGAAAAAAAAAAAAACACATATCTAAAATACCCTTTCTCATTTTCTCCTTTTTTGGTGAATGTGGAGGGCTGGCTCTAGGCATAAGGGCACACATGAACTCATGAGTATGAGAGATTGATAGGATGAAAACAAGAAAACTGCAAGTAGTTCAATCTGCAATCTGTCCAAAACATTTGTTAAAGACAGGAGTATAAAATAATAGGGGAAATATAGGTAGTAACTCGACTAGTAGACCAGTATTTAACTTATAGACAATGGGGAGCCAATCAAGGATTACCTGAAGATATATGCATATGTGACCAAGACACAGGATCACAAACATGTTGGAGGATATACTCAAGATGACAGAATCCATGGGTCAATCTATTTGCAACCATTCAGTAGAATTCTATCATTTGGAGGGAAGAGATTGATGTAATGGCTTAAGGAAAGAATTTCTGACTAACTTCTGGGATGCCAAATAGAAAGCAAAGAGACAAGAGTGGTACACAGGTGAATGAACACGTAGACTAGAAAGCAAGAAGCTGGTCACCTGGAAAGAGTGGACTTGAGATGAGACCAAATTAAACTAAACTAGATTCTTCACCCTTCTTTCTGCCTCCCACTCCCACCCCTGGCCTATTTCCAGTGCACAGTACTTAGGAAATTTCTACTCAGAGTTTAAATCTCAATCCCTTTTTTCAAAAATCTTCCACAAGACCATCCAAGAGAGGGCTATGGGACCATTTAAGAGGAGGCTATAGGAAATAAGAAAGGAATGATGTGTCTGAATGCTTATCTGCAATTTTAAGTTATTTGATATAGGTAATAAATCACATGGCTATTAATGATTTTTTCTAAGCTTCTAAGTTCTCAGTTCAAGACTGAGATACAGGAAATTATTCCATGGCAGAAGAGATTTCTCTGGTTTTATTCTTTAAACCAATTAAAGAAAAGTTGTGTAATTTCGATTATTTAATGAAAATATACCACAGCACATCTATTAAATTGCTTCTGAAGATGAGGATTCAATAGCAGAAGGAGTGGAGGTTAGTTTACATGGTTGTCCTCATGTGCACTTGAAAAGCACTGCAATCACAATCCCACACCCACAAGATTGCTAGCAACTAGGTGAAAGATTAATTGATTAAAAGAACAGAAGGAGACAGTGATGGGACTATTACATTAATTCAAGGTATAGTTGATCAAGGCCTGAAGCAGAATAAAAATAGAAAGAAAAAAAGATATGAGGAAAGTAAAATCAATAATAATTGGTAATTAATTGCATGTAAGTGGATAGGAAGGGAGATTTGTTCCCCTTCTCTCTAGCTTAATTAATATAGTTTGCAGATGTGGAAACAATGATGTGGGAATAATTCCTCTATGTAATAGGAAACTCTCTCTAAATCAGAAGGGATAACTACTGACTAAGCTAAAAAGTGGCCATACCCCTAGGGTTTTTATATAGTTAAACCCAGGAGACAACCAGTAGCTTAAGAGTTCAGCAGTCAAAACCAGAAATCAGGAATCAAGGAAGAACCTAAATGTTTACCTCTTAGGAGAAGGGACTTTTTCTCTCCTTTACCTCAACAGGCCATAGCAGTAGAATTATTTGTCCAGAGAGACATTAGATGGAAAATCAGTTCTAGAGAATCAGAAACAGAGTTGAGATGGCAACAGACTCCAGTCACTGATTCAGAAAAGTGATCACTCAATACCTAGGATTAACTTTATGACTAAAGCATGACTGACCCAGGTCTCAAATCAAAAGAGAAAAACCAGCTAGCTAGTTCTGGCAACCTAAAGTCAAGTTCCAGTTCCAGAAAAGGACAGACTCTTAAAAACCCAGATAAAGCATCTTTGCTTAGAAAAGACACTAGGAGTAAGGGAGGAGCTTAATGATTCTGAAATTTTGAACCTTGGGTAACTAGGAAGACAGTTGTAATATCAATGGAAATAAATTCCTGGTCCTTTCAAAGATCAGCTTAAATTCTACCTCCTTCAATGGAAGCCTTAGTTTATATATATATATGTGCCTATATGTACATTTGTGCATGTATATTTCCTATGTGTGTCTTACTTCCCCTAAGAGAAGAAAATGGTCCTTGTGAAGAAAAGACTCAGTTTGTTGTTGTTTGTTGTCATTATTCTGGTACTCTGACACACTGGATGAATATAAAGAAAAAAAATTCTCTCATCCTCAAGAAGTTTTAATTATTCTGGAGAAAAGGACATGGGACATAGGAAAATAATACAAAATAATAATATGAGGAAGATGTTTAACAGTTGGATCAGGAAAGAGTTAGAGAACCTGAGCAGATCTTGACAGAAGCTAAGGTAGTAAGAAAAGGAATAATATGAAATAAGACTGTAAAGATAAATTATGGCCAGATAGAATAAAGTTCTACATTTGCATTTTATCCTAGAAGCAACAGGTCATCTGATGAATGTTTCTGGGCAAGGATGTAATGTGGCTTAGATTCATTTGAAGAGCCTATTATTCGCAACTAGAAAGAAAAGAAATATGGAGTAACCTTTTATAATATTAACAGACAGAAAAGTGCAGGTACTTACCATTTCTGTATTCTTGACCTCTTCCTCCTCATTATACAGCTCTGGGGGTAGATTATAAATCCTCAAGATGTTGTCCGCACTGTTGGTCAAGATGCAGGAGCCATCTGGGGCCCTGGAGGCAGAGGAAATTTAGGCTGGCTGCCTAGTAGTTGAGTGTAGTTGAGTGAGTGGGGAAATAGGAACTCCCGAGTCCCTGATGGAAATGTCAGGCACTGGTTCTGGGAGAGAACTGAGCAATAAAGACCCAGTTCAACTTAATTCCAAGAACACTATCCCTCTTAGCCCAGATCCAAAATTTCCCTGCCAACATAATCTTTTCCTTTCTCATCCAATATCCTCCCGCCCCATCGAATTCATCCAGAATCTTCCTTCCCTCTCCTCTCCATTACCATTTACAGCCTTTTAAGAAGTTTTCATGTTGAAAGTTGAACTCGGACCAGGAGTCGCTGAGAAGGCGAGGTGGCTGAGAGAAATTGTAGCTCCAGGAACTGAAAGGGAGATGAAGACTAGATGCTTGGGACCCTGAGGGAAATGGGAGCTTTGGAGGGTTGAGGAGAGAGGCAGGACTGAGGGCTAGGGGCAGCTACTTAGGTACTTAAGGAAATGGGGGTGGGAGGCAAAAAACAGGCCTTTTAAATGCCTTCCCCAAAAGGAGTGGCCCTCTGGTTACCTGTCCAAGTCACTTACTAGTATCCCTCACATTCTGGGGCGGGCTCCAAGCCTTCCTCCATGGGTTCCCCCGATGCAAATTCGGGGACCGCTCCCTCTACCTCGGGGAAGCTTTCCGTGTGGGCGAGCTCTTGCCCTGGCTCTCCAGTGACCACCGCCTCCACAAGGGTTTCTCTATCTTGTTCCGGAGGAGCGGGGGTCCCGGGGCCTTTCTCTCCCCCCGGCTCCACAGAAGGGGTCGGGGGCTCCGCGGGCGCGGGGGCAGCATGGGAGGGCTCATCGCTGCAAGAAGACGTGAGTGCTGGCTCCGTGGTTATGGTTATTAGGCCCTGAAAATGTAGCAAAAACACGGGAAAGTGGGCGGGGGGCGGGGGGCCGGGGGGGGGGGGAGCTCAGGAGGCCCTGGAGCAGACAGTGGCTTAAACGTTCGCGTACAGCACCACACACACACACACACACACACGTCCGAGGCAAGGGAAGAGATGCACCGCCAACAGCGAAAGGACCGGAGTGGAGATCAAAAGCGCATCCCGCTGAGGGAAGTGACTTGCCTAAGGTCACACAAGTAACGGCGACCAGGGGGGAGCTTTTCCCCTTTGTACCACGCTGGTCTCCGAGCGGGCAGGAGGACGCGAGGGACCGGCAGGGGGCGGGACACCTCCCTCTCCAAGGGCTGCCAAGGCGGATAGGTTCCGGCCCCTGCGCGCATCTAACGCCGATCTGCCGCCGGCCAGCTCTCGGAGAGCAGCTTGGGCTCGTAAAAGGCACGCTGCCTCTTTCTTGCGAGATTTCTTCCGGCTTCCGGATTGGTCTTTAGTTGAACCGGCGGTGAGACGGATAGAAGCTATATCTGGACTACAATCCCCATAAATCTCCCAGGTCTCCCTTCTACCTTAACCCTTTCTCTCTCCTGTCACCCTGCTGCTTTCTGGGAGTTGTAGTTCCTAGCTACATCAGAGCAGGCGCTCTCTCCCTTCCGCAGCTTCCTTTCCCTGATACTCTGATGCCCTTTCCCGCATCTCACCTCCAGAGGATGCCCTGACTACACCCTTAAACTACTTGCATCACTGTAGCGCTAAAATTCTCAAAAAATGGCCAGTTTCCAATTTCTGGAATTAGAGTTGAGGAGCCAGTTCCAGGCATGATAGGTGCGCTGTGTATAAATGCAATAGGGCAAGGGACGGAATAGTGAATGTGAAGAAGAGACAATCAAAAAGGGAATTAATACAATTAATACCTTGAATCGTACGTCAGACACTGGGCAAGCCACTCAACCTCTGTGCCTCAGTTTCCTTATCTAGAAAGTGAAGACAAAAATAGTGCCCATCACAAGGTTGTTGCGAAATTCAAATGAGTTGAGCACTCTATAAAAGCTAGCTATTATTATTATGATTTGTTTGGAAAAAGCAGATAGGTCATGGAGGATATCAAATGTTAAGACTGAAGCTTGCACTTGACTCTAGAGACATTGAGGAGTCACTGGAAAGTTTGTATTCAAGAGAATGACGAGATTATTATGACAGCTGTGTGGAGAATGGAATGGAATGGGGACACCAAATGGTAAATTATTTCAATGGAGAAAGGAGAAATATTGTAGAATTAGAAATATCAGGACTTAGTAATTTGTTGAATATGAGACTGGAGCAGTAAGAATGAAGAATTGTCAAGAATGAATGTAAATCTGAGTGATTTGGGCTACTCTAATGCATGTGTGTATGAATACTTAGATGTATATACACATACACTCATATAGTCTTGGAAATCAACTGTGTAGAAATTTTGATCATTGAACCTCTAAGAAAAAAAACAATCATCAAGTGTAGACAGAAAGAGACTCAGAGGGCCCAGAATGGAGACTTGAGTCTAGTGACTGCCAATAGTTTCTAGTATAGAATGCAAATTTAAAGTCTTCCATAATCTGGATCATAACCTTGATTCATATTATTCCTTTCGGAAACCTGCAAATATTCCAGGGCTGGAATTGTACTCCTCTTTCCTCAGCTTCTTTCAGGATCTTTCAGGATCAAATGCCTTTCCTATTCCCAAAGATTAAAATCTTCCTCATATTCAGTGTGCTTCCTATCAATGATAAATGCAATTTGTTGATAGCAAATTCTAAAATGACAGGACCTTTCCCAGGGCCTTTTTTTCAATCATAATCTTGCAAAGGAGGAGACAGAGGAAGCAATTAGAGGTAGGAACCCTAGGAGAGTCATAGAAAGGGTAAGACTCTGGAGGGTATTGTGATACACAGTGTCAGAAATTGTAGAAAGGGTCAGTAGGATAAGAACTAAAAAAAAGTCATGGGATTTTATCAGTGTTGATAATTACCTTGGAAAGAGAATTTTAATTGAGTAGTAGGGTCAAAATCCAGATTTAAAAGTAAAGAAAAAAGGGAGTGGGAAAAGTAAATGTAGAAAAATTTTTCTAGGACTCTGTGAAAGGAAGGAGATAGTGGAAAAATAATAATGATAGGATCAAGTGAAGGATTATTTGTTGTTTTTTAATGATAAGAGAGACCTGTACATGTTTGTAGGCAATGAGAACTGAAAGTATTAACACCTGATAACTCAAGATTATGAGGTTGGAAGGGAGAATGATTGAAGTGTCAAGTTATAGAAAGAGATGGAAAAGGATAAATCAAAAGTAAATGTAAAGCTCCTAGCAGGGTAAGGTTCTCTTCTTTAGAGATTCAATTTCTCTTTATCCACTGGCTTCTTCCCTATGTCAAAATATTTTGGAGACACCGTTTCCCAGAGTTAAAAATCAGCAAGTAGGTTGTGCCCTGAGTTTAGCATAACAACAATTTTTTGTGTTTCAGGTAATCTCACCATCTGGCAAAATGTATTTCTTTGACCAGACTGAGGGGTTTATGATTTTCATATTAATCAATATGTTTAGATTTGTTGACTCCCCCTGTTTCACAGGGATCTGAGAGCCATTCAATAATCCTCTTGAAATGCTCACAATTCCTGTTTCTTGTACCTGCTAAGTGAACCAAACTAGGTACAACACTCCTTTTCCCATCAGGCTAACTGTTTCTGTAGCCTGCTGTGAGATAATCATCTTGAAGACGAGTCTCATAGGACCCATGAATGTCTGCATTGTCCATGCATGATCTTGCAAAAGACCTAAGAATTATTATGTCACAGTTCAGCACTTGTAGATTTTTTACATATATAAAGCACTGCCTTTGCCCCAGCATGTTAAGCTGTCCTACTTAGGAGGATTTCTGCCGGCAAGTGTTTTCTTCACTCTGAAATTAATTAAACTTCTATTTGGCTCCTGGCTCTCTAGGCTCTGAACAGCTCTGGCCATTCAGAGAATCCTGGTCTGGTTGATACCTATCTATAAACATGTCCAAATCTCCCCTATCTTTAAGAAGCATTTACTTGATCCCATCAATCTCCTCAAAATATAACCCTATATTTTTCTTTTCCTTGAAAGTAAAGCTCCTATAAAAAAGGGTAGGGGTGACAGGTGTATGGTTTTTTTGGTAATATTTTGGTAACCATATTTCAACATAATTGTAGTCCTATATACTTTATGCACTTAAAAACACTATTTTGAGAAGGGATCCATGATCCCCAAAAGGTTAAGAATCCAATCCCAGAAAAAAGCTGTTATAGCTTCTTTTTTCAACCCTTTTATCATCTGACTTCTGAACTTAACTGGAAATGCTCTCTCCAAGATCAGTCTTTCGAAATTTAATTTCTTCTTCTTCTTTCTTTCTTTCTTTTTTTCTTTCTTTTTTTTTTTTTTTTTTTTTTTTTTTTTTTTTTTTTTTTTTTTTTTTTTTTTTTTTTTGGCTGAGGCAATTGGGATTAAGTGACTTGCTCAGGGTCACACCACAACACACTTAACACAGGAAGTGTTAAGTGTTTGATCTAGATTTGAACTCAGGTCCTCCTGACTTCAGGGCTCTATCCACTGTGCCACCTAGCTACCCCAAAATTTAATTTCTTAATCCTCATTCTTCTTGATCTCACAGTATTTCACACTGTTGATCAGTTCCTTCTTTTAGATGATCTTTCCTCCTTTCTCAGTTTCCTTTATATGATCAATATTCACGTTTCACTGTTCATATATGGATATATATCAGAGCTCTTCCCTGGTCCTTCTTTCTCTGTATTCTCTCTTGGTTTTGGATTCAACTATCTTTTCTATACAGATGACTATAAAATCCACATATTCAAACCCCATCTATCTATCTTCTAAATCCCAGGCTTCCATCTCTACCTTTTAAACATTTCCACCTAAATAAACTAAAAGCATTTCAAATAAAAAATCTAAAGCTGAAATCATCTTTCTTTCCTCTTAAACCCTCCTAATTTCTTTTGAGGTAACTAGTGGATTTACAATTTAGTTGTAAACTAGAGTTGACTGCACTCTCACAAGTTTTTTCAATCCTAACTCCACAATATCTCATATCCATTTCCCTCTCTTCACTTACCACAACTACTGTTATTCACTTTATCATCACCTCTTGCTTAGTTCATCAATAGCCTCCTAATTGGCTTCCCTGAATCTAGGCTCTTTTCTCTCTGGACCCATCATCCACACAACTTATGGAGTGATACTATTAAAGTACAGACCTAACCATTTCTCTTGAATAGACAGTTTCAGGGCCTCCATATTACTTTTAAGATGAAATAGAAAATTACATGTTGGGCAATTAAAGCCCTCCCCAATTGCCATGACTCCTGCATAATTTTTTTTTCTTTTAAGATTTATTTTATCTCATTTTTAACAAACATGTTTTTCTTCCTCCTGCTTCCTCTCAAACATCATAACAGATATGCATAATTAAGCAAAACAAGTTCTCTTATTGGTCATGTCCAAAAAATGTATCTCACTCTAAATTCAATGTCTATCATGTGGATGTGGCTCTTTCCAACAATGAGATGATTCAGATCAGTTCCAATAATCTTGTGATGAAGAGAGCCATCTACACCCAGAGAGAGGACTGTGGAAACTGAGTGTGGACCACAACATAGCATTTTTACTTTCTTTTTGTTTGTTTGCATTTTATTTTCTTTCTCAGTTTTTTTTTTCCTTCTTGATCCGAATTTTCTTGTGCAGAAAGATAACTGTATAAATATGTATACATATATTAGATTTAACATATTTTAACATACATAACTTGTATTGGATTACCTGCCATCTAGGGGAGGGTATGGGGGGAAGGAGAAGAAAATTTAGAACAAAAGGTTTTGCAAGTGTCAATATTGAAAAATTACCCATATATATGTTTTATAAATAAAAGGCTTTAATTAAAAAAGAAAAAATAAATCAAAGTCTATCATGTCTGTATCATGTCTATCAAGCAGGAAGTGAGAAGCTTGCTTCATCATAGGTCTTCTGGAAATATGGTATGTCATTTCATCAACCAGAGTTCTAAATAAAGTCTCTAAAGGTATTTTTCTTTATAACATTATCATTGTCTACTTCTGCTCATTTCACTCTACATCAAATCACAGAAGTATAGTCAGTTTCCTATGAAATTATCCATTTAATCATTTCTTATGACATTGTTTAGCTATTCTCCAATAGATGGATACTCCCAGAGTTTTCATTTTTTTAGCTAGAGGAATAGCTACAAATTGCTTTCTGTCTTTTCAAAAAACTCCCTCCAAAAGATGTCATTTTTGCCAATATTATTGATATGAAATGGAACCTTACTATTATTTAATTTGCTTTTCTCTAATTGTTGATATCAATGATAAATACACTATTTCCATGTTCATGAAGTGTGAAATTTCTTTTTTTTTTTTTCATTTTTTCATTTTTTTTTAATTTTTTTTTAATTTTTTATTTTTTTAAATTTAATAGCCTTTTATTTACAGGATATATACATGGGTAACTTTACAGCATTAACAATTGCCAAACCTCTTGTTCCAATTTTTCACCTCTTACCCCCCCCACCCCCTCCCCCTAAATGGCAGGATGACCAGTAGATGTTAAATATATTAAAATATAACTTAGATACACAATAAGTATACATGACCAAAACATTATTTTGCTGTACAAAAAGAATCAGACTCTGAATTATTGTACAATTAGCTTGTGAAGGAAATCAAAAATGCAGGTGTGCTTAAATATAGGGATTGGGAATTCAATGTAATGGTTTTTAGTCATCTCCCAGAGTTCTTTTTCTGGGTATAGCTAGTTCAGTTCATTACTGCTCCATTAGAAATGATTTGGTTGATCTCGTTGCTGAGGATGGCCTGATCCATCAGAACTGGTCATCATCTAGTATTGTTGTTGAAGTATATAATGATCTCCTGGTCCTGCTCATTAGTGTGAAATTTCTTTATCTGATCACAATCCATAGTCATTCTATCTCTTCCTATGCTTTGAAATCCCAAATTTTGTTCTTCTTCCTCTCCATAATCTTCAATCCTTCATCCCCTACTTTGCTTTCTCCATTTTGATCTTGTGTTAAACTAGTATCTCTGAACTCTAGTTGAGCTCTATACTCTCCTCAACTCTTTGAGTCTCCTCTCATCCTATAGCCAATTTTGCTCAAACCGCAGCTTTGGATCACTCCTGTGATCCACTGCTTTTGTTCCTACACATATGCCACTGAACGAAGCTGGAGAAAATTACAAATCCATGCCAACTGAGTCCACTATATATTTATGTTACATAACTTCAATTAGGCTCTCACTAGGGGAAGGCAATTTTTTACATTTCCTTAAATGATTCCCTATCCCATTCACCACAAAGATACTTGCAGACTTTTTCATCCCTCCTCCAAGTCTCCCATCGCTCTTCCTCTCCCACCTCTCTTGGCTGAGAACCTTGCATCATGTTTTACAGAAAAAATTAATACCATTTGCTGAGAACATCTGTTTCTCCTTTCCTCCTTATTTTACCTCACTCAGTTGCCTTCTTGTCAATGTCTCCTTTCACCCCTCCCTCACATGAAGAAATGTCTCTTCTCCTTAGCAAGGCAAATCCTTCAACATGTATAAATAATTCCATTCCATCCCATCTTCTCCAACAGATTGTTGCCATTCCCCCATTCCCACTTATCTTCAATCTACCAGCTGCTTCCTTGGTACCTACAGACCTGCTGATGTCTGCCTCCATCCTAAAAATCCCTTTCCTCGTCCTTCCATCTCTACTAACGATTACATCTTTTCTCTCTTTTGCAACTAAACTCCTTGTGACCCAACAGCAGCATACTTTGACTATTCATGCAAAGTGCAAAGGCTTACCTTAAAGGCTTAACACAAGAAGATAAAGGCAAGAGGTTCCAGTGAATATCATAAAAGCCTTAATTCTGAGTTGGATATGAGGTATTTGGCTTTGGGGACTTTCCCTGGAACCACAAGAATAGAAGGATAGGTTGGTTGATACTGAAACTTGGCAAGAGGTCAGATATGTTCTCATTGCATGAGTGGCAGGTATGATGTCAATAAAAGTTAACCCACGGAATCTAGCTCTCTGATGCCCAACCATTCAGAGACATTGGAGAAACATGAGGAAAGACTGATGAAAGTGTTAAATTGGCTGGTTTGAAACTGTCAATTGATAAATACCAATTTTTACAAAACTTTACAAAGCAAAATATGTTTATGGCCATATTGCTTCCCACCAAGGTGTGATCGCTGATCTAGAAAAGGTAGAAGCATTTCTTAAGTGGCTATGCCCATAAGATCTTAGAGACTTAATTTTTCTGGGATTTTGTGGTGATTATCATATTTTTTAAAAAGAATTATTTAAATCATTGGCTGTTTAAACATTGGCATTTCCACATATTATCAACAAAGTCCAGCAGCAAGAGATAAAAAGAGAAATTCCATTTAAAATAACTATGGATAATATAAAATATTTGGAAGTCTACCTGAAATAGACTGGTGAAAAGAGCACTGTGGGAACTGAGTGTGGATTACAATATAGCATTTTCACTCTATTTGTTGTTGTTTGCTTCCATTTTGTTTTCTTTCTCTTTTCCTTTTTTATCTGATTTTTCTTTTGCAGAACAATAATTGTAGAAATATGTATAGAAGAATTGCACATGTTTAACATATATTGGATTACTTGCAACCTAGGGGAGGAGGTGAAGGGAAGAGAGTGAAAAATTTGGAATGCAAGGTTTTGCAAGTGTCAATGATAAAAAAAAATTATCTATGCATATGTTTTGAAAATAAAAAGTTTTGATAAAATGTTTAAAAAAAGAAATAGACTTGAAATGGAAGCTGTCCCTCATCTATCGTACACTCCTGAGACCATGAGAACATTATTTCGGTTTCAGCTCTGTCTGCAGTCAGAACTGTGTTGCCAACTCTTCACTTCCTAACACAGGTGGTATTTTCTGTTTCCAGTTGCAGGCACACACAGCCTCCAAATATGCTGCCTTAAGACCTTGACAAGTTAACAAATATAAAACTTAAAGAAATATTATCTTACTGCCTGTCTAGGAAAGGAATTTCTTTGTGGATTTTCATATAAATATGTGTCTCTGAAGCACTTAGCACTGACTCCCCTGTTCTGGTGGGATTCATTCGCTAGCTAGCAATAAACGCTAAAATTTACATTATTTTGACTGTCCTGTATTTTCTCTCATCTGGGCACTTTAGACTGGAGGATTAGAAGAATAGATTAAGTATAAATTACATTATAGTAAATGGCCATAGTAATCTAATCTAGTATATGATAAATCCAAAGATCTAAACTTTTGAAACAAAAACTCAGTATTTGACAAAAACTGCTAGAAAAACTAGAAAGCAGTATAGCAGAAATTAGGTACAGACCAAGATAAGGTAAAAATGAGTATATGATTTACACATAAAAGGTGATAACCATAAACAAATTAAGGTAGCATGAAATAGTTTATCAGATTTATGAATAAGGGAAGAAATCAGGACCAAAGAAAATAGAATACATTGTGAAATATAAAATAAATCATTTTGATTATATGAAATTTAAAAGTTTTTACTTAAAACCAAGGCAACCACAATCATAAGAAAACTAGGGGGAAATTTTTGCAACAAGTATCTGACCAAGTTCTTATTTCTCAAATATATAGAGGACTGAGTCAGATTTATAAAAATTCAAGTCATTCTCCAATTGAGAAATGGTCAAAAGATATAAACAGGCAGTTATCAAAGAAATCAAAAATATCTATAGTCATATGAAAAAAAAAATGCTTTAAATTACTACTGATCAAAGAAATGCAAATTAAAACAACTCTGAGGTATACCTCACAATGACCCAAAAAAGGAAAGGATGGAGGGAATGTGAGTAACTGGGACACAAATTCATTGTTGGTAGAGTTGTGTACTGATCCAACCATTCTGGAAAGCAATTTGGACCTATGGGCTATAACTAATGATAACTAAAGAGGTATAAAACACTGCATACTGTTTCTAGATCATACTGGTCTACGAATACCACTACTAAGTCTATAATCCAAAGAGATCTTTAAAAAGGGAGGGAAGGAGGAAATGACTTACTTGTACAAAAATATTTCTAGCAACTTGTTATGGTGGCTAAGAATTGGAAATCAAAGAGATGCCCTTCAAATGGCGAATGGCTAAACAAGCTGTTGTATATAATTAGAATGGAAGATTGTTGTGCTGTGAGAAATGACAAGCATTTCATAAAATTTCAGAAAAATCTGGAAAGATTTACATAACTGATACATAATGAAGTGAACAGAATCAGGAAAACATTGTACATAGTAACAGCAATATTGTCTGATGAAGAACTATGAATGACTTAGCTATTCTCAGCAATACAATGATCTAAGATAATTCCAAAGGACTAATGATGAAGCATATTATCTACCTCCAAAGAAAGAAATGATATCAATTGAATACATATTGAAGCATGCTAATTTTTTTTTACTTTTTTCTTTCATTTTTTCTTTTATTTGAATCTTTTTATATAAAATTACCAACATGAAAATGTTTTACATGATTGCACATGTATAACTTATATCTGATTGCTTGCCATTTTATGGAAGGAGGAGAAGATGAAAGGAAAGAGAATTTGGAGCTCAAAACTTTAAATAAAAATGCCTTTTAAAAAAAGAAGTTTGTTATTGTTAAACCATTAAATAACCTCTCCTCATGAATGTGTGATTAAGAAACCCAGAACCAAAAAGGCAAGAAAGCAAAATGGTCTTAAAAACCTACAAAGTTTTTGGAGATAAATAGACAGACAAAATGTGAAAAAGTCTTCAGTGGCTTAATCAATTTTCTTACCCATGTACTGGTATTGGTTTATGCAGATCTTATATAAACTTTTTGTCCTCCACACAAATGATGGCCCAAAAAGTTTAGAAGTTATCCTATGCCAAGAAAGTGGTTACATTCACCAGCAGAGTTCTGACTAGGTCTCAATATCCCATCCATTAGCTTGAATTCTTGGCTTTGAAGTATGCCCTTATTTAAAAGTTTAAAAACTTTCTATATGGAGTAAAACTCCAAGAATGGACTGATAAAATCTGCTGACATATACTATCTTGATCAGTGCCAAGCTGGATGCTGTTTGCGACAGGCAGCTAACAGTACTGGCAAGTTTTGATTTCAGCACACATAATGTGAATGTAGATGCTTTGTCCAGAATGCCATAGAATACTAGAGTTGTGGTGATGATAGAAGAAAGTATGAGAGCAATTTGTGACACTCAAGGCACTGGACCACAACTAGATGGAGGTAGCTGAGAGAAGGGATTTCCATCAATCAGCATGCTGTGTACAAGTAAATTTTGGGACACTGAACTGATACTCCTGGCTATAGTTATCAGCAGATGTTGGGAGATGAGAACAAAAGCAAAGAATTAAACAAATCAAAAATCAGGGTAGCTGACAGCAGAAGGTATATTACCTGAATCAGTACAGACGTTGGAGTTGTGCAAAGGAGTGTTGTTTCACACTGTATTCATATATGTTAAATAAAGAAGCAGTTGGTGCTACTCAAAATGTAATACAAAACACTAAATAGTCATGAAAACTTTATATGATGACTTTAAACATAAGGGTAAAAAAGACCTTAGAGCTCCTAGGAAACTAGTTTTATTGACCAAATACACCTGTAGATGTTATCCAGGAGTGTCAAACTTGTGCCATATATACAAAGGAAAACATTATCAATTCATTCTGCATGTAGGAGCACTTAAGTATCAGTAAGTCCTTGGAATGTGTCTGTATTAATTTCCTATCCCTGGAACGATATAGTAAAACTATGAGTCACATCTTAGTGGTGAGTGATCATTTTACAGGTATGCACAAACATATTCCATGAGAAACCAAAAAAAAAAAAAAAAAAAAAAAAAAACCTACTGTAACTAAAGAGATCCCATAGGTATTTTTGAGTTTATGGGCTTTCTGCCAGGATTCACTCTGAACAAGATAGAGACTTTGAAAGCAAGCGCCTCAAGGAAATATTGTCCTTAGAAGATATCAAGAAGTCTAAGACTACCAACCTCAAGGAGGCATAAATAGCCAGAAAACTTTAACCATACACTTTTGAACATGTTACAAATTTTGAAATCAGAACAAAATGTTCAGTGAAATCAACATGTCTCATTTCTAGTATATGCATATAATTCCATAAAGGAATTGTTCATGTTTGGGCAAGAACCACATCTGCCTATTGACTTGTGTTTTGGTACATCAAATGAAAAGGTGATGCAACTACTCACATGGTACATCTCTCAGTTAAAGGAGAAGATGAGAAATGTCTACCAACTAGACACCACTTCAATTCAGAGAATCTGTGACAGAAACAAAAATGTTATGATGTTTTAATTTATATTTCTCTAATCAATAATGATTTAGAACATTTTTTTCATATGACTATAGCTGGCTTTAATTTCATCATCTGAAAATTATCTGTTTGACCATCTATCCTTTGACCATTTATCATTTGGGGAATAACTTGTATTCTTATAAATTTGACACCATTTTTTATACATTTTAGAAATGAGATCTTTATCAGACACACTGGTTGTAAAAAAATTTTTCCAGCTTTGAACTTCCTTTTTAATTTTGTTTCTGTTGGTTTTGTTTGTGCAAACCCTTTTTAATTTAATGTAATCAGAGTTGTCCACTTTATTTTCATAATGTTCTCTAGTTCTTCTTTGGTCATAAATTCCTCCCTTCTCCAAAGATCTGATAGTTAAATTATCCCTTGCTCTTCTAATTTGTTTATGGTATCATCCTTTATGTTCAAATCATGTACTCATTTTGACCTTCTTTTGGTATGGAAGATGCTGGTCTATGCTGAATTTCTAACATTATTTTTCAGTTTTCCCAGCAATTTTTGTCAAATAGTGAGTTCTTATCCTGAAGCTGGAGTTTAGGGATTCATCAATCATCAATATAAGATTACTATAGGTCTTAATTATGGTGTCTTATGTATCTAATCTATTCCACTGATCCACCACTCTATTTCTGAGCCAGTACTAAATGGTTTTGATGACTGCTGCTTTATAATATAGTTTTACGTTTGGTACTGTTAAGCTGCTATCCTTTGTATTTTTTTCAATAACTGCCTTGATAATTTTCTTCTTCTAGATGAATCCTGTTATTATTTTTTCTAGTTCTATAAAATAATTTTTGATAGTTTGATTGGTATAGTACTGAAAAAGTAAACCAACTTAGGTGGAATTGTGATTTTTATTATATTAGCTTGACCTGTCCACGAGCATTTGAGATTTTTCCAATTGTTTAAGTCTGACTTTATTTATGTGAGAAGTGTTTTGTAATTGTGTTCATATAGTTCTTGAGTTTGTCTTAACAGAAATCTTAAAGGAGGAAAGGGACCCACATGTGCAAAAATGTTTGTGGCAATACTTTTTGTAGTGGCAAGAAACTGGAAACCAAGCAGATGCCCATCAGTTGGAGAATGGCTGAATAAGTTATAGTATATGAATGTTATGTAATATTATTGTGCTATAAGAAATTATCAACAGGATGATTTCAGAGAGGCCTGGAGAGACTTACATAAACTGATGCTAAGTGAAATGAGCAGAACCAGGAGATCATTATTCATGGCAACAAGATTATATGATATACCTCCCTATAACTTCCAGGATCAAATATAAAATTCTCTGTTTGTAAATCAAAGCCATTCACAACTTGATATCCTCCTATCTTTCTATATTGTTACAGATTATTTGCCCTCACATATTCTGTGCTCTACCTTTAAAAAGGTACTCCATCAAAGCTTATCTTTCAGATCTGTGAAGAAGGAAGGAATTTGTGGCCAAAGAAGAACTGGAGTACATTACTGAATACAAAATAGATAATTTTGATTATATTAAGTTAAAAAGGTTTTATGCAAACAAAACCAATGCAAACAGGATTAGAAGGGAAGCAATAAACTGGGGTGGGGAAGAATTTATATTCAAGAGTTCTGATAAAGGCCTCTTTTCTAAAATATATAGAGAATTTTCCCAAATTTGTAAGAATTCAAGCCATTCTCCAAGTGATAAATGGTCAAAGAATATGAACAATTTTCAGATGAAGAAATTAAAACCCTTTCTAGTCATATAAAAATATGCTCTAGATCACTATTAATCAGAGAAATGCAAATTAAGACAACTCTGAGGAAAACTACACATTTCTCAGATTGGCTAAAATGATAGGAAAAAAATAATGACCAATGTTGGAGGGGATGTGGGAAAAAAATGGGACACTAATACATTGTCGGTGGAGTTGTGAACTGATTCGACCATTCTGGAGAGCAATTTGGAACAATGTCCAAAGGCTATCAAAATGTGCATATCCTTTGATCCAGAAGTTTTTCTAGTGGGCTTATATACCAAAGAGATCTTAAAGAAAGGAAAGGGCACATGTACAAAAATGTTTGTGGCAGGCCTTTTTGTAGTGGCAAGAAACTGGAAACTGAATGGATGCCCATCAGTTGGAGAATGGCTGAATAAATTGTGGTATATGAATATTATAGAATATTATTGTTCTATAAGAAATGATCAGCAGGATGATTTCAAGAGGCCTGAAGAGACATAATGAACTGATGCTAAGTGAAATGAGCAGAATCAGGAGATCATTATATATGTCAACAGCAAGATTATATAATGATCAATTCTGATGGACATGGCTCTCTTCAATAATGAGACGATTCAGGCGAGTTCCAAAGATCTTGTGATGAAATGAGCCATCTACATCCAGAGAGAGGACTGTGAGAACTGAGTGTGGATCACAGTATAGTATTTTCACTCTTTTTGTTGTTGTTTCCTTGCATTTTGTTTTCTTTCTCATTTTTCCACTTTTTACCTGATTTTTCTTGTGAAGCATGATATTTGTGGAAATATATATAGAAGATTGCACATATTTAACAGGAAAAAAAAAAGTTACTCCATCATAACCTCCTAGGTTATCCCTCATCCCTAGAAGCTCTCCCTCCTTAACTCTACCTCCTGGTTTCCCTCAAGACCCCAGTAAAAATCCTACTTACTAGGGCCCCACCTTTTTTGATTTTTAATGCCTTCCCTTTATTGATTATCTCCAATTTTTTCTGTATATAACTTTTTTGTACCTAGTTGATTTCATGTTGTCTCTCCTGTTGGACTGCTGGCATTATCATTTACTTTTCTTTCTATCCCCTGCACTTAGCAGTGTCTGATACATAGTAAATGTTTAATAAATGCTTGTTGGTTGTTAATAGTTTAAATAATTTTTTCATGTATTAAATTTTTTTTTCAATCATCAAAAGTTTACTTTTCCCCTTCCCATCTCCTCCCTCCCCATATTGAGAAATTAGAACATTTTTCATATAATTTTTTGATGCTTTAGATTTCTTCCTTTTATAACTTCATATTAGTATCCCTTGACCATTTATATATTGGGAAAAGGCTCTTGGTCTTTTAAATTTGAATTGTTCCCCACATATCTTGAATATGAGATCTTTTTTAAATTTTTTAATATTTTTATTTTCCCCAGTTACATGTAAAATAATTTTTTACATTTGTTTTAAAATTTTTGAGTTCCAGATTCTTCCCCTGCCTTCTCTCCCCCATTGAGAAGGCCCATATAAAGTTATGTAAAACATTTCCATAAGTCATGTTGCACAGATCTCATCCCCACAAAAAAAAAAAAAACCTCAAGAAAAAAAAATTTAAGTATGCTTTAGATTGTATTCAGACACAATCAGTTCTTTCTCTGAGTATGGATAGCATTTTTCATCATTAAGTACTTCAGAGTTGTCTTGGATCACTGTATTGCTGAGAATAGCAAAGTCATTCACAGATGATCATATCACAATTTTGGTATATTACTATGTACATAGTACATTTCCCTTTGCTTGAGCTCATGGAAGACTTTCCAAGTTTTTCTCATAGTATCCTGCTCATCATTTTTTATGCAACAATAATACAAATATGAGATCTTGATCAGATAAACTTGCCGTAAAGATTGTCCCCAGTTAATTATTTTCCTTCTCATTTTAACTGAATTGGTTTTGTTTGTGCAAAAACTTTTAAATTTTATATAATCAAAATGATGAACTTCTGTGATCCTCTGTCCCTTGTTTGGTTTTGAACTCTTCCCTTGGTCTTACATCTGAAAAGCAATATCTTCTTTGTTCTTCTTATTTGCTTATGATGTCACTTTTTATGTCTATAACATGGATTATATATCATGAGAGATGCTGGTTTGTACCTGTTTTTTTTTCTTTTTCTTTTCTCAATAGTATTTTATTTTTCCAAATACATGTAAAGATAGTTTTCAACAGTCATTTTTGTAAGACTTTGTGTTTCAAATTTTTCCCACCCCTACCCAAGACACAAGCATCTTTTTAAATATATTTCCATATTTGTCATATTGCACAAGAAAAATCAGTCTGTACAATATAAAATACCTACCAAGAGAAAGCCAGGAATTATATGAATACAATTACAAAACACTTTTCACACAAAGTTAGATCTAAACAATTGAGAAAATATCAATTGCTCACAGGTAGGCTGAGCTAACATAATAAACATGACAATTCTACCTAAATTAATCTATTTATTCAGTGCCACACCAATCAAAATGCCACAAAACCACTTAATAGAATTAGGAAAAAAAAGAATAACAAAATTCATCTGGAAAAACAAAAGATCAGGAATATCAAGGGAATTAATGAAAAACTGTAAAGGAAGGTGGCCCAGCTATAACAGATCTAAAACTATAATATAAAGCAGCAGTCATCAAAACCATTTGGTTCTGGTTAAGAAATAGAGTAGTGGATCAGTGGTATAGGTTAGAAATGCAAAACACAAGTCAATGACTATTCAGTGACTAGTAATCTAGTAATCTAGTGTTAAATAAACCCAAAGACTCCAGCTTCTGGGAAAAGAACTCAGTATTTACCAAAAATTGCTTAGGAAATTGGAAAATAATATGTCAGAAACTTGGCATAAACTTACTTATACAAAATAAGGTCAAAATGGATATATAATTTAAGCATAACAACCATACCATACCAATTTGTTACCATAAACAAATTAGAAGAGCAAGGAATAATTTAACTATCACCTTTAAAGAAGGGAGGAATTATGACCAAAAACTAGAGAACATTTTGAAAGAAAAAATGGACAACTTAGAGTACATTAAATTAAAAAGGTTTTATAAAAGTAAAACCAATGCAGCCAAGATTAAAAGGGAAACAGAAAACTGGAAAACAATTTTTACAGCCAGTGTGTCTGATAAAGACCTCATTTCTAAAATATATGGAGAATTGACTCAAATTTATAAGAATTCAAGTCATGTGGCTCTCTTCAACAATGACATGATCCAAATCAGTTCCAATTGATCTGTAATGAACACAACCAGCTATACCCAGAGAAAGAACACTGGGAAATAAGTATGGACTATAACATAACATTTCCACTCTTTCTGTCATTATTTGCTTGCATTTTTATTTTTTCTTCTCAGGTTATTTTTACCTTCTTTCTAAATCAGATCTTTCTTGTGCAGCAAGAAAACTGTATAAATAGGTATACATATATGGTATTTAACATATACTTTAACATATTTAACATCTATGGAACTACCTGCTATCTAGAGGAGGGGGTGGAGGAAAGGAGGGAAAAAGTTGAAAAACAAGTATTTGCAAGGGTCAATGTTGAAAAATTACCCATGCATTTGTTTTGTATATAAAAAACTAGAATTAAAAAAAAAAATTCAAGTCATTCCCCAATTGATAAATGATAAAGATATGAAGAGACAAACATTTCTAGTCATATGAAAAAAACATTTAAAATCACTATTATTAGAAAAAAGCTAATTAAGACAACTTTGAGGAAACAACTCACACCTCTCAGATTAACTAAGATATCAGGAAAAGGCAATGATAAATGTTGAAGGGAATGTGGGAAAACCAGGACACTAATGCATTGTTGTGAAATGATTTAACCATCCTGAAGAGCAATTTGAAACTGTGCCCAAAAGGTTATAAAATTGTACATATCCTAAGTTTTTTGGTTATATTTCTCTGGTTCTGAAAATGATACAATGAAGTCTTCTTCTATTATCATTTGACTATTTCTCCCTTCAATATGATTAATTTTTCCCTCAAATATTTTGATAACATATTATTTGATGCATCTGTATTAACTACTGATATTCATTTTCTATAGTGCCTCTAACCATATTGTAATTTCTCTGCTTGTTTTTTTATTATGCCTAAGCTTATTATAGCTTTATCTGAGATCATGATTCCACCCCTTTCCTTTTTTGAGTTCACTTGAAACCCCACAGGTTTTGCTCTAGTTCCTCACTTTAATCCTATGTAAATTTTTTACATTTTCACATATGGGTCTTGTAAACATTTTGTTAGATACTTTTTTCCTAATCAATTCTGTTATCATCTTTTGTATTATGGTTGAAAATTCATCCTATTCACCTTCAGGGTTATGACTGTTAATTATGTTTTTCCTTTCATCATTTCCTCTTATACGTTTTCTTCTCTTCCATTCCCTTTTTAAGAGTAGTAGTAAAGGAGTGGGAGTTTACCTAACAGTTGTGATGGATAAATGAAATGACTGTTTGAAGTCTATTGTCCCTCTTCTCTTTGACATGCCCCATCCTAGGTTTTTATACTTTCTTACCTTTCTTTTGATCCCCCTAATAACAATGGAGTTTTGCTTATTACTATTCCCTTATTTGACCTGCCTTTCCTTTTGAACTCCTTCATCTTCCCTCTTTCTGTCCATCCTATTTTTCTTTAAGGCATTTTTTTAATCAATGTTACAATGTGTATGTACTATCACACATCTGTATCATCAGTGGTAACACCTTGTACATAAGCCCTTACTAGCATTTTGTGTACTATATGTATTCCTATCAATTCCCTTCTAAAAGAACACCTTTGTTTCCAATGAGGTAAGCACTTACTAAAAGTTTATTGTCTGACTGGCTGACTGGCAAGTGAAGGTATATAAGCATATTGAAAGCAAGCTGTTCCAGAGCTTAGGTAACAATACATCTTAGTCCCAGCCAAGATTTTTCCAGGTCCCTCCAGAAAGACATTTATTTATCAGAACTAGCCTACATAAGGATTCATGTACATGCTTGTCTTTTTGTCCTGGATGTAGTAAACAAATACAGCCTTTTTGCTCTAAAGGGGAACATGTACTTTTTTTTTTTTTTTTTTGGACAGGAGAGAGATTACCAGCAAAATTACTTTGTTCAAACTGGTTTAGGTGTCAGTGCCTTTCCAGTAGGCTGCATAAACTCAATATTGAAGAACTTGACTTTCAGTAGTTTCCTTGTGATCACCTCACAATCTGATTTAACAGTGGAGTAAGCTTCAATTCACTTCAAGTATTATATTCATAGTTACAGCATTTAGCCCTTTGAGTTAGATAAAGCTGTATGTTTTAAAAAAAAAAAAAACTATTGCGTATATTGCTACGGTTCTGAATTGGTTTCCTAACATGATGTGCTCAGCAAATGAAGGAGGTATAAAAGGACTCTTAGTGAATCAATCAATCTTGAATATCTATTCTCACTCTACCCTGCTTTCCCCCAAGTATATTATTCTAAGCCCCAGAATAATGAATCACAGACCCTTTGATCCAGCAGTGTTTTTACTGGGCTTATACCCCAAAGAGATAATAAAGAAGGGAAAGGGACCTGTATGTGCCAAAATGTTTGTGACAGCCCTGTTTGTAGTGGCTAGAAACTGGAAAATGAATGCTCCCATCAATTTGGAACTGGTTAGGTAAACTGTGGATATAATTTATGGAAATTATTGTTCTGTAAGAAAGCCAGCAGCATATACTTTTTGTATCTAATTTATTTTAATATATTTAACATCATGGTCATCCTGCCATTTTAGGGGGGGGTGAGGGGGTAAGGGTGAAAAATTGGAACAAGGGTTTGGAATTTTAATGCTGTAAAAGTTACCCATGTATATATCCTGTAAATAAAAGGCTATTAAATAAAAAAATAATAATAATAAAAAATAAAAAATAAAAAATATTAAAATAAAAATAAAAAATAAATTTAAAAAAAAAAAAAAAAAAAAAAGAAATGACCAGCAGGATGAATACAGAGAGGATTGGCGAGACTTACATGAACTGATGGTAAGTGAAATGAGCAGAACCAGGAGATCATTATATATCTCAATAACGATACTGTATGAGGATGTATTCTGATGGAAGTGGATTTCTTCGACAAAGAGAAAATCTAACTCAGTTTCAATTGATCAATGATGGACAGAAGCAGTTACACCCAAAGAAAGAACACTAGGAAATGAATGTAAACTGCTTGCATTTTTGTCTTTCTTCCCAGGTTATTTTTACCTTCTGAATCCAATTCTTCCTGTGCAACAAGTGAACTGTTCGGTTCTGTACACATATATTGTATCTAGGATACACTGTGACATATTAACTTGTATAGGACTGCTTGCCATCTTGGGGAGGGGGTGACAGGAGGGAAGGGAGAAGTCGGAACAGAAGTGAGTGCAAGGGATAATGTAAAAAAACTACCCACGCATGGGCTCTGTCAATAAAAAGTTTTAAAAAAATGTATAATAAAGAAAATATGCTGGAGGAAAAAAAAAAAGAAAACTAATTTTGCATGTACTTTGAAAATAAAAAAAACTATTAATTTAAAAAAAAAAAAAGGAATAATGAATCACTTTAGACCTCACAATAAAGCAAAGTTTTCTAGTTAGGACTTCTTAAACTTTTTCCACTTGAGACCTCTTTTCACCTAAGAAACTGTTACATAATTCCAGGTATATAGGTATATACAATAGATATAGAAATCAAATATTTACTAATAATAATTTCACCACCCCCACATTCAAATCTTGTAATTGAATGTGGAGGTTGTGAAATTATTTATTACAAGACCCCATATGGGTTCAAGAACCACAATTTAAGCATCTCAGTTGAAAACCAATTGAGAGAGAAGCAGAGAAAAAAGCAAGATAAATAATAATTCTCCCTGAGGGGTAAAAAAGAAAAAATCATAGTCATGGCTCTGGAATAAGCTCTGTTATCTGTTAAGTCATGGCTCTGTTATCTTTCTAAATTGCCTGGCTATCACATCTAATGCTGTATACCAAGATAACATTGAAATGGGTTCGTGATTTAGACATAATAAATAATATTGTAAGCAAATTAGAAGAACAAAGGATAGTTTACCTCTCAGATCTATGGAGAAGGAAGGAATTTGTAACCAAAGAACTGGAGATCATTATTGCTCACAAAATAGATAATTTTGATTATATTAAGTTAAAAAGTTTTTATAGAAACAAAACTAATGCAGACAAGATTAGAAGGGAAGCAATAAACTGGAAAAACATTTTTACATTGAAGGTTCTGATAAAGGACTCATTTTTTAAAATTGGGGGCAGCTAAATGGCACAGTGGATAGAGCACCAGCCCTGAAGTCAGGAGGACCTGAGTTCAAATTTGAACTCAGACACTTAACACTGCCTAGCTGTGTGACCCTGGGCAAGTCACTTAACCCCCAATTGCCTCAGCAAAAATAAACAAATATATATATATATAGGATAGACTCAAATTTATAAGAATTCAAGCCGTTCTCCAGATATGAACAATTTTCAGATGAAGAAATTAAAACCATTTTTAGTTACATGAAAAGATGCTTTAAATCACTATTGATCAGAGAAATGCAAATTAAACCAACTCTGAGGTACCACTACACACCTCTCAGATTGGCTAAGATGACAGGAAAAGATAATGACAAATGTTGGAGGGGATGTAGGAAAACTGGGACACTGATACATTGTTGGTGGAGTTGTGAACCCATCCAACCATTCTGGAGAGCAATTTGGAACTAATGCCCAAAGGGCTGTCAAAATGTGCATATGATTTGATCCAGCAGTGTCTCTACTGGTATCCCAAGAAATTATAAAGGAGGGAAAGGGACTCCCAATTCAGGATGAATACTGTAAGGAAAAGAATTGTAAAGGAAAAGTGATCAAAAAGAGAAAAGCCTTAAAGACTATTTATAATTGTGATTAATAATTGTGATTCACTGCTGGACTCAAAGCCTGTGATGCAATACATTCTCCCTCCTTAATCAGGGACCTCTCTTGGAACTGCACCCATACACAGTGCAACCACTGGATAGGTCCAATCTTACAGTAGATAGCCTGACCACAAAGAAGTGGGATCAGACTCCTTTTCTTGCATTCTTTGGCCACTTTTGCCTCTTTCCCAACACACAACAAGTCCCCAGGAAAAGTTCGCCTATAGCTCATGACTAAAGTCATGTTTAGTTTTCCTTCCAAAAGAGAACTGAATTACACTATAAATCAGGTATGGGACAAGTACTTACTTTCTGCACATAAAAAAAAAAAAAATACTAAACACAAAATACTCAAAAACCATGGGCCATAGTACTTTCATTTCCCCCATCTCATTACCCTCTTTCTCTTTCTTGGATAGTGCTGACTTGCTCACCCTACTCTCAACTATTCAATTAAGTTGAGGTGAGTATAGGGCAGCCAGTGCAGCTACAACTCACTTTCAAGGTCTTGGGGGTAATCAACCCATAACTGTAGCTTTGGAGCTCCCACAATTATTGTGCTTCCTGTTTATATAAAATCAATTATAATGACACCATAAAATCTTAAACAAAATATTTACAGGAATAATCAAAATATAATAGTTCCTTCACAAAACTGGGTCATATTCTCCCTCTAATAAACCCTCTCTCTCTGGGGAAGAAAATGATTCCAAATTTATATAAAAACTTACAACAAAGTATATCAGTAAGGAAACCTATTTACCTGGGACAACTCAGTACTCTGGACTACAGGCCTTGATGTCCTGGATCTCTCTAGAAAATAGTAGACATCACGCATGGATGCTCATCTTCTGGTCCATTATACTTTGCTACTAGACAAAATTACTTTTCTGCTAGTCACAGATTGCTGGAGAAATGTTTAGCTCTTTCAGTAAAGTAATAGCATTATATTGCTATAGAGCAGCTAGGTAGTGAGTACAGAGAACAGAGTGCTGGATCTAGAGTCAGGAAAACTCATATTCCCAA
This sequence comes from Sarcophilus harrisii, assembly GCF_902635505.1. Classification (NCBI taxonomy): domain Eukaryota; kingdom Metazoa; phylum Chordata; class Mammalia; order Dasyuromorphia; family Dasyuridae; genus Sarcophilus; species Sarcophilus harrisii. Next base: position 289,762,535 of record NC_045429.1, on the reverse strand, counting down.
GTTCTAATATGGCTTCAGACAGTTATTAGTTGTGCAACCCAGGACAAGTCACTTAAACCTGTTTGGCTCAGTTTAAACTGTAAAAGCTGTAAAACAAGCTGAAGAAAAAAAAAAAGGCAAAACATTTTAGTATCTCTGCCAAGAAGAGTTAGACATAACTGAAAATGGCAAACTATCAATAAACATGATACTCTTTCAGTAAAACAGCCCTGAAGCTTGGGTCTACAGTTTTTTAGGTCTGCTCCTTTAGCTATGAGCTAAAGTACTACCAAACTATTTCAGTGACAAGCAGTTCCTATAAGGCTGTAAATTTCAAATCCCAGATGAGCACTCCTCGATCTGAGGAATTTCCCTTTCATAAACTGGGAAAGGTGCTAAAGAGCAGTACAAACAAGCTTAGTTAGCTCTTGATAGAATAGGATTCTGCTTTCTCCAACCAGCTACTAGAAGCTACACAGCTCTCTTCCCATCAAAATAGCTTCCAGAGTAGTTTGCAGTCATATCTTTTTTCAGCTCTCAACCTGCAGATGGGGCTAAAGAGCCAGATAAATAAGCTCAGGAAACTTTATAAACCTTCTCCATCTCCAATCAGCTCAAAGCAGAAAGTTTTTCCAGTCAGTTCTCAATACTAACTGAAGTTCACCTGAAGTTTTTAACTTTTGGGTTTTCGCCACTTAGCTCTGCTGTTTCCATCATCACTTTCTTTTTTCAGGTGTGTAGGTGTAAATTTTCAGTTTTTCCCCTTTGGGTATCATCTCTCAGGCTGTGACATTTCTTTAAAGTACTTTTTGTAATTTTGTTGCTCAAATATATCCATGGCTCAATGTCTGGGTTGGAGCCTGTTTACCTGGTTCCTCTTGCCACAGGAGTTCCAGGCTGATCCCTTATTCAACTCTTCTTAGCAATTTTTTTCCCACACAGAAGAGTTTAGGGTCATTAGATCTAGCTTGGGGATTTTTCTTTCCATAAGGCTTGGGGCTACCTTCTTTCTGGACTTTGTCAAGAACATTTCTCCCTTTTCCACTGCTGAGAGATTTACATCTTCCCCCTCCTAAACCAGTTAGTGTTGGAACGTCTTCCATTTGCTGCAGAGTTACTTTGCACAGAGCACGGTCCACCTGCCATGGTTTTTCTAACCTGAGGGTTTCTACAGCATTCAGACAATTTTTCCTAGATTGAATGGCAAAGTCAGTCCACCCTTTCCTTTTTTCTATTTGTTGCATTTTCAAAGCTCCAAAAGGGTATTTGTCAGGGAGTTGGACTCTTCTACATCCTAACACATCACCATCTTCCCAGCTCCTAATTATTTTTCTAGGCTGACTACACATTACTTCCCCTTGTAAATTCCAGCCAAAATGGCCTACTACCTCGTGAGCAGTTGTGCTCATAGAGTGCAAGGTCTGGAGTCAGGAAGACCTGAGTTCAAATCTAACTGCAGACACTTACTACCTTTGTGAGAAATCATTTCACCTTCCCTCTCCTCAGTTTTCTCAATTTTAAAATGAGGATAATAGCACTTACATCAAAGGGCTGTTTTGAGTATCCGGTAAGGTAATATTTATAAAAAGCATCTTAGCACATTGCCTGGCACATGGTAGGCACTATATAAATGCTTATTGACTTCTTTACTTGCTCTTCCCAACACATGGTATTCCATTTCCCAACCTTATATATTTATATGTCACATCCTCTCCTTTCTCCTCAAGTCTTGAATGTTTTCTCATTTCTACTTCTTGGAATCCCTAAAAGACCCAACTTAAATGATGCTTTCTACAAGAGACCTTACCTGATCCCTCCAGTTTTTATCCCTCCCCCTCTCCCCCAATCACTTTGTAATTATTTTATTACGCTGGATTTCCTCTAACAAAACATAACTCCTTTGAGGGCAGGGATTGCCTCTTGTTTGACTTTCCCTCATCATTGCTTAACATAGTACCTAGAGCTTAATAGATGCAGGCTGAATTGAAATGAGATAATATTGAGGGAGGTTTTAAGTTGTGGAAAAGACAGAGACAGAGAAAAAGATCCCAGCCAATAATGGCCTCTATTTTCTCAATCAAAGAAAAGTTTTTTGAGAAAAAGGTATGGTATAGGGAGATAAAGCAGAGTTTAAAATCTTGATTGTAGAAGGTTCATCCATCAGAAAAGAAAAGAATTGTCAGATTACATAAAAATGTGTAGTAAAGCCTTTCCTCTGCGCACAAAGGTCACCATCCATGTAACTAAGAGGAGGCTTTTGGCAAAACATAGCATGATTGAAGAAGATAGCAAGGAATTCAAGGGAAGAAGCCAATGCACAACCAACTTTATAGAATTAAGACTAAAGGGTGAAAAAAATAAGGCTATAGCTTTACGTGGAACTTGAAGGAACAGAAAGGACTGAAAAGGCTAGAAGGTTTCATTGAGGATAAAGAATAAGTTTAGGATTCAAGAGGGAAAAATAGAAAAGAGGATTCTGGAAAGATGGCAGAGGTCAGTAAATTTCAAGTTCTCCAGATGTATGCCATATGTTGACACCAGGAAATTGGGGAGCTCAAAAGAAAGACTGGGGCAAAGTTGAGTATGGTCTGACTCTAAAAAGCAAAACTGTCTAGGAAAAGATAAAAATAATAATTATGTCATTACAAAAGAGGTGTAAAGGAAGAATAGACACAGGCATTATTGGGGGAAGAAAGGCTCATAGTTCTGGAAACCTACTCACATCAGGAATGAGTTAAATCGGCAATACTACATATATATTGTGAAGGATATAGCATCCTCCTAAATCTATAAAGAAATAAGGGGGAGGGGAATCAGGGGGGAGAGAGAAAGATAAAGTGGGGTACAGAAGAATGTATAGATTTATGGCAGTGGAATTTATGTCATGCAGATTAATGGGCTAGGGATAAAGGATAAAGTAAAGTACAAAAGGGTATGTTGACTAATCAAAATGAGAAGGTATGTAGATTAATGGGAATTGTTTTAAAAGGGAAGGAAAGGATGGGAAAAGAAGATAAAGCTCCTCCCATAGCTTGGGATGGTGTTTAACAATTAACAAAGCCAAGTAAAGCAGCCGAATTAAAGTAGTCTAAATCAGAGATAGGAAATAAGAGATATACAGAAACCTACAACAAGGATCAGGAGTAGAATTTACTAGGGAAAAAAAAGTAGGGCTAGTAATCTTTAATCTTAAACAAAGTTAAACTTAAAGATTCAATCAAGAGAGAAATCTACATATATGTCAGACATATTGTTTTAGACGCATATTTACATATAGATAAATGCAAAATGCATAAATATGTCTGAGTTTATGTGGGTCTATGTGATGAGGTCTAGATATGGGGTACCTAAATGAAATTAGGGTTTGAGGTCTAGTGGCAGATTCGGGGTTCAGGGAGTCAAATAGAGTTCCCCTGCAACTTCTTTGGATTCGGTGCAAGGATACGGAGTTAAATAATAATAGCAGCGTAAGAGTTCTCTATAAAAGCATTTATAGGTCCGAAAAGCTAGATTGATGAAAGAGATTATAGGGTTTGAAAGTAAGGTTAAAGTATGTAAAGGAAATAGGTGAAGGTAGAGATAAGAAGGGTACCAGAAACAGGGTTCCAGTGGATAGAGAGTCCTGGCATGCCAGGCGTAAGGCTGGCATGTTTGGAACCTCTGCAAAGACGGGGTCCCAGCTTGGCTCTTTTATAATGGGAGATTTAGCTAGAGGGGACTGTGGGGGTATCCTCAAGTTAGCTCAGATCTGGGTAGGGCTGGGATAGGTCTGGATCTTCTATTGGAATTCAAAGGGACTAGGATCTGTGAATCAAAAGGTCAACTAGGAAGGGTTGGGAATCAGAAAGAAAGGAATCTTAAAGGGACCACACCCACATCATATGTATGCTTGTAGGTCTAATATATTTCTATATATTATAAGGTCTAATAATATTCTATATATTATAAGGTCTAATAATATTCTCTAATATATTTATATATATATGGTCTAATAATATTCTTTTCTAGTTTTAATATTATCTCACTCACCTATTTCCCTAACAAGACTTTATGCTTGTCAGGATTTCTCTATGCCTCTCTATAATGGGTTTCTCTACTAGAAACTTTTATTTCTCTGCCAGGACTCCTCCAATAGTTTACTCCCTTGTTGGGACTTCGTCTCTAAGGAATTCAGCCCTTCTATTCTTGCATAGTAAAGGCTGACTTCCCAAATGCTATAATAAACCTCTTTTATCAGTCTAGATTTTTCAGGTTCATAAATTCCTTTATGAAGAATCTCTGTGCCACCAGAAGTGGGGTTCCAAAAAGTCCCTACCCATGCACTGAATCCCAAGGGGGTGCAGGGGAGCCTAATCTCTCCATTTGGTTCCCCGAACCCCAAACCTGCCACTAAACCATATCATTTAACTCCCTGACCACTAGAAACCCTAATCTCATTTTGGTTCCCTGAATGTAATCTCATCATTTGGTTCCCTGACAACTCCAAATCTAGACCTCATCATGTTTTGGTTCTCAGGACCCCAAAACCTAAACTTCATCACTCTGACTATTTGTGTGAGAAATGTTTTGTAATTGTGTTCATATAGTTATTGGGTTTGTCTTGACAGGTAAACTCTCAAGTATTTTATTTTGTCTACAGTAATTTTAAATGGAATTTCTCTTTCTATCTCTTGCTGATGGGCTTTGTCAGTAATATATAGAAATGCTAATGATTTGTATGGGCTTATTTTATATCCTATAACTTTGCTAAAGCTGTTGTTTCAGTAGATTTTTTTTTAAAACAACTCTGAAGTACCACCTCACACCTCTCATATCGGCAAAGATGACAGTAAAACACAATAATAAATGTTGGAAAAGATGTGGGACAAATGTATTATTGGTGGAGTTATACCACCAAAAACAGCTATAAAACTGTGCATAATCTTTGACTCAGCAATGCCATTACTGGGTTTGTATCCCAAGGAAATCATAGAGAAGGAAAAAGAACCCACATGTGCAAAAAATATTTATAGCAGCTTTTTGTGGTGGTAAAGAATTGGAAAATAAGTAGACACCCATCAATCAGGGAATGGTTGAATAAATTGTGGTATATGAACATAATGGAATATTATTGTTCTATTAAAAAAAGATGAACAAGCTGATTTTGGAGAGGCCTGGAAAGATTTCATGAACTGAAGTTGAGTAAAACAAACAGCACTAGGGAATACATTGTACACAATAACAGCAAGAATGTATGATGATCAACTTTGAAAGACTTGCTTCTCAGTGGTTCAATGGTCCAAAGCAATCTCAATAGACTGTGAACAGAAAAATGCCAACTGCATTCAGAAAAAGAATTAAGGAAACTGAATGTAAATCAACACATGCTATGTTCACTTTTTTTTTTTTATCTCTCCCATGGTTTTTCCCTTTTGCTCTAATTTTTCTCTCTCAACATTATTCATAAAGTAATATGTATTAAAAATAAATAAATTTACTAGGAGAAAAAAAAAAGACAGGAAGCAGCCCAAAAACCCTAAGCTGTCTGACTGTAGTCCAATGGGGTAAAAATGAGGTTCATACCAGACAGAAGGATGGGGAATCCATTAGGGAGCTAGAAGTGACTAGGCTTGCTCTCTAAAACTCTAGTAGCATTGATAGCAGTGGTTAAGATCTCATAGATCAGTGGTTAAGATCTCAAGAAGCAGAACCAATTCTCTACAGAGAGGGAGATACTGCTATCCTGATGCTCTTGGGCCAACTTTCCATTGGTAGCAACTGGTCTTTGGTTGATGTTGAGGAGGCTAGACCTTTTTACTGTGATTATTCCCCAAATAGTGGTTGTAGAGTAATCTGAGGAGCCCTGCTATTCCCAAGACCCTATCACCATTATTTGAGGAGCAATCACGGTTAAAAAAAAAAAAAAAAAAAAAAAAAAAAAAAAGCCTATCTCCTTCCAGGTCTTCATGACCTCATAGGCCATAGCACATCAGTTAATATAATGCCGGAGAAACTGAGGAAGATAGAGATTAGAGTTTTTAATAATTTATTTAAAAGGGAGAATGTGAGTTCTCAATGACATATTTATACACAGTAGCTAAACAAAGGCAGGGGAGGATGGAGGCCAAACTCTGGTGATCAAGGAATCTCCAGGCAGGAACCATTAATCCGGTTCTGACAGGTTGGGGGATAGGACCATAAATTCTAACAAACTGGGAGTTAAGAAAGTTTGTGCCTAGAGACAGAAAGTCTGGACTCCCCCTTTTTGAGGTTACACATTGACAATCTATAAACTCTGAATTATACCAGTCTTAATGAACGGAGGGGGGTGGGGTGGGGGGGTGGGCTTGCAAGTAAAAGGATTAAAGCAAAACAATTAAGGAAACTGAGGCAGAACCAATTAGGGAAACTGAGGCAGAACAAGTTAGGGAAACTGAGTCAGGGCAATAAGAGAACCGTGGCACAACATTGACTATTATAAAGTTATTAGTTATCAGTTATAAAGATACTGTAGTATAAAGATACTTTTGCCATTTTCTTCCCCATTGGATTAAGGAAAACAGAAGTTAAATGACTTCCCTGAGGCCGCATTGCTAGTTAAATGTCTGAGAGGTCAGAGTTGAACTCGGGTCTTCTTGACTCCAGATCTAGCTCTCTATACATTAAGCCACTTACTGCTTCAAAAATCACAACTACTGAAAATCCAGGAAAGAAAGTATTTGGCTTTGTCAAATAGTTTGTAACCCAGGTTTTCAAGCCTAGAATGTTTGCATAATACTCCCATTGGTGGAAAGAACATATTCCACTCCTATATGGAGCATATGTGTGCTGCCCACATAAGTCATGTGCATGGCCTTACAGTTTGGCTACATACAGCATGGAAACTATCTCTAGAACCTTGTCCCCTCTCCTCTAAAACATTTTTATTTTTGTCCTGGAGAGGAGTAGGAAGAGGAGCCAAGAGGTTGGCCTTGATGTTCTCCTCTGAGAGAAGTACTACACTAGAATTATATCTTTTTATTCTCCTAAATACTGCTAGTCTATGGGAAAGATTTTTTTAAAAGGCTCAAGTTGATGAGGGATGAGGGTACCGATGAAGAGATTAGGCAGGAATGAGTGGAGTTCCTTCTCTCCAAAACTCTGAGTTCTGAGCCAAAGAATTTGCTTTAAATCCAGAGGTTATGGTTAAAAAAAAAAAAAAAAAAAAGCTTTATTGTTAAAGAAACATCAATAGGCATTCATAGGTGGACAAATCATTCTCAAGGGAGAAGTGATCTGCAAAAAGTCATTTTTTGAAGACCCATTTTATGTATGAGTCTAAGGGAAGTATCAAATAAATGTGAAATCTTGCCTGGGGTTATGACTTCCCCCAAGAAAGCTTATCTTACTCTGAGAGGATTGGAGACCATTTGGATTTGTAAATCAAAGAGGACATTTTTTTTGTGATTTTACATAATTTTACAGGGCTCACTCAGGTCATACAGAGTTCACTCTTATCAAAACCACTTTCCTGGTCACTATTTCTTAAAGAGAAGAAGGTACCTCAAATTTATGTCCAAAACCTTGACTTCTTCCTACCAAATGCAAGTGCTATAAAAGAATCACAATTTTTTTTGCCTTTCTTTGTATTCTCTTCTATTAGTATGAAATTTGATAAAAGGAAGTAATTAATTCCCCATTCCTTATCTAAAAAAAAGAGGGGGTTGAACTCCAAGATTCAACTGTAAATCTATGATGCTATTATTACTAGATGGCCTCCCATACATTTTTTTTAAGCTTTTTATTTTATTTTATTTTTTGCTGGAGCAATTGGGGTTAAGTGAGTTGCCTAGGGTTACACAACCAGGAAGTGTCTGGTCTGAGACCAAATTTAAACTCCTTCTGACTTCAGGGTTGGTGCTCTCTCCACTGTGACATTTAAATTTGGGGAACCCAAATGAAATTAGGGTTTCTGGTGGTCAGGGAGTTAAGTGAGGTCTAGTGGCACATTCGGGGCTCAAGGAATCAAATGGAGTTCCTCTGCAACCTCTTGGGATTCAGCGCAAGGGTAGAAGCTTTTGGGGACTCCCTTCCGGCAGCGCAGAGGTTCTCTGTAAAGGAATTTACAGACCTGAAAACCTAGATTGCTAAGAGGTTTATTATAGGGATTTGGGAAGTTAAGGTTAGAAATCCTGACAGAGAGGCATACAGTCTCGTTAGGGAAATAGGTGAGGGTAAAGAGAGGGTAGCGCTGGAAGAGAATATCATTCCAGCAGGCAGAGGTTTCCTTGGCACAGCAAACCTGGCATAGAGGGCATGTCAGCACCTCTGCAAAGAAATGAGTTTTTTTTCTTTTTTTTTTTATTTAATAGCCTTTTATTTACAGGATATGTGCATGGGTAACTTTACAGCGTTAACAATTGCCAAACCTCTTGTTCCAATTTTTCCCCTCTTTCCCCCCACCCCCTCCCCCAGATGGCAGGATGACCAGTAGATGTTAAATACATTAAAATATAAATTAGATACACAATAAGTATCCATGACCAAATCGTTATTTTGCTGTACAAAAAGAATCAGACTCTGAAATATTGTACAATTAGCTTGTGAAGGAAATCAAAAATGCAGGTGGGCATAAATATAGGGGTTGGGAATTCAATGTAATGGTTTTTAGTCATCTCCCAGAGTTCTTTCTCTGGGCGTAGCTGGTTCAGTTTATTACTGCTCCACTGGAAATGATTTGGTTGATCTCGTTGCTGAGGATGGCCTGGTCCATCAGAACTGGTCATCATATAGTGTTGTTGTTGACGTATATAATGATCTCCTGGTCCTGCTCAAGAAATGAGTTTTTAATTGCCTTTTTTTTTTGCCACTTTTATAAGGAGATCTTTGGCTGCAAGCGAAGCCTGCTGCCCCTCCAGATGCAGCTGGTGGGTGGAGCTGAACTGAATAGAAGATCTTGAATTGCATGGGCTGAAATTCTATTAGCTGGGGACAGAACCAACCCCACCTAGATAACAGAATGAAGCTGCTTATCTGGTTTCCCTCGGGCGGCGTCCCTCCCTGAGGCAGAGAAGATTTTCTCCTTCTGGGTGTTTTGGAGTTTCCGGGTCCCTTCTTCACTATGATCATTGTTAATTATTATTATAAGGTTGTTCTAAGTAGAATTATAACTCAAGGCGCAAAATAAAATACATGGGACTTGGAGTCTAAATCGAATAGATTGCCATAGAGACCGCTTGACCCGTCCGAGCCTACTTCCTCACCTGGAAAAGAAAGGACAATTCCTTTCCAATTGAACTGGACTCCGGGTCTCTGGGGTCCTTTCCAACTCCGGGACCAACACATGAATAATCCGCGTCGGTGCCTCCACTTGCCCTCACTCGCTATGGCGCCTGTCCGGCTTCTTGCCAACAACTTCGCTGGGGTTGCTGGGATTGGGGTTTTCCAGTAGCGTGTGCATAGGCTGGCGGTAAGTTTAGACCACTCAAAGTTTCAAGCCGCGGTCCAGAGAGCAGGTCCGGGATCCCTGGGCTCTCCAGGTAGCAGGTCGCCGCGGCGGGGGGAGGGGCGGCGCTAGGAGTCGTGCTGGTTAAATCCCAGAGTCAAAGGCGATTCTGGGAGTGGTTAGAGCGCCGGCCCCGGGATTCGGAGGCTGCAGTAATTGGAAGTCGGGATGGGGGTGAGGAGGGGCTGCAGCAGGTGAGGCGCCGAAGAGGGGGCCTCCAAGAATGGCTGTTGCGGAGCGGGAGCGCACGCTGTCTAGGGGGTCCCGTTCTAACCTGTCCGGGCCAGGACTCGGGGGCTGGCGCGCTTGGCGAATGGGCGGCCAGGCGGTCCGAATGACCCGGGAGTAGCCACTTTCGTTTAAATCAGCAGGAGCCTAAGAGTGTCGAAGGCCTGGGCTTAATGAAGGCTGCATTTCGGGGCAGGGAGAGGGAGAGCCCGCCACGTTGCCGAGCCGAGGCAGTCCCCTCCCGGAAGGGGAAAGAAGCTCTTTAGGTTACTTTCCGGCACCCTGTGAGTCCGGAGCCGAAAACAACAAGGACCAACTTTTAGGCCACGCTTTGTTTCCGAAGATGGGGAAATGCCCTGCGAATCTAGAGAATCGTTCCCTTCAGGAAACGGGCTGGGCGGGGACTGAAGGGAGCGGGATAGACTATGGCGCCCTTGGCGAGGGAGTGGGGGAGAGCAGGTCCAAATATTCTTGGATTCCGAGCCCCCAGTCACCCGCTTCTGCGGGAACCCCTGGTATCCTTGTCTTGCCCTGCGGGGTATCTTGTCTCTACATCCCTGATTGTGTTTCCTCTCTCCCGCTTACCCCCGTCTTGCATTTCCTGTTTTGGGTTAACCCAGGTTAGCTTTATGCAGGACAGACAAAAATGTACAGTAGGCAGTGATTCGACTCACGATAATGGCATATTCATCGCGTTTTCTGTGTTGGGATAGCCGGCATCTGCTTTGCTTTGTTTTAAGGGGAAGGATTCATTTTGGAAATGTTTTCTTTCGGAAATGTCTTCCCACACACTTGGACGTGCCCCTCTCCGATTAACTCAGCCTGGAGTGGACTCGACCTTTGCATTTGGGGGAGGGATCCTTTCCCTCCCTTCCCCTTTAGCTGAGTGGTACGTTCCGGGCTTCCTGGTTTGGGGATAGGAGCAAGTGTACATCAATGGAAGGGGCGGGCCTTGGAATAGAGGAGCTGAGCCTGGGGCTGAGAGCCATGCCAAAAAAAAAATACATACATACATATATATATATATATATAGATGAATCCCTGTTCTCTGTGTTTTGGGGATCCCAAAACACAGAGAACAGGGATTCATCCACATAAAAATATGGATAGCAACTTTTTTTGAATTGGAAACTGAAGGGGTGCCCATCAATCTGTATATGGCTGATTAAATTATTACTTTCAGAGAAATCTGAGAAGACTTTGATGAACTGATTTAGAGAGTTAAGTGAGCAGAGCAGAACCGGGAGAAAAAAAATGGGTTTTATTTTTCCCCCAACAAGAATTTATTTTTTTCCTACTAGGGGAAAAATAAAACCCAAACAGATGGGTGCCGGCAAATTTAGTCTCCTAAACTATCTGTTGTCATCCTGACTCAGGATTTCCATTGGTGGGAATTGCTTCTCTTAACTACACTTGGGACTAGACTCTCTGAAACTGACGTGCCAGTTTCTGTTTTAGGTTGCTCATTGAAAAATGGTGACATCTAGATCATAGGATCATTGATAGAAAGAACTTTGATTTAGCCCAATGGTTCTCAAAGTATGGTCTAAAGAATCCTGGGGATCTCTGAAACCCTTTTAGAGGATCTATAAATTCAAAAATAGTTTTTATTTCCAATATGGTAAATGTCTATAAATATAATCCAGATAAACAAAAACGCTTTGGAGAGATCCTCAATAATTTTCAATAGGGTAAATGTACTGAAAACAAAAGTTTGAGAATCACTGGTTTAGCCCCTTCATTGCTCCAGATCACATGTAGAAAATATAAATACTATAAGACCTTAGTGATGTAGTTCAAATTGCTGGAAATACAAAGAAAAGCTCCCTGTCTCCTCTCCCCCCCCGAAAAAAAAACTACCACCAAAATCTATTCTTGCTCTTAAGAACTTAATAATTTAAGAGGATGACAACCTTTTTTTATTATTATGATTATAGCTTTTTATTTACAAGATATATGCATGGATAATTTTTCAGCATTGACAGATGCAAAACCTTTTGTTCCACTTTTTCCCCTCCTTTCCCCATCCCCTCCCCAGATGGGAAGTAAACCAATACATGTTAAATATGTTCAAGTATATGTTAAATATAATATATATGTGTACATACAGTTATTTTAACATGCAAACAACTTTGTAAAAATAGGATACATTGGAGAAGGTACTAAAATTAAGGAGGATTAGGAAAAACTTGCAGAAGCCATGGCTTTACATGAGATTTGAAGAATAGGTTCCTCTTTTTAATGTTTTTATTCATTGTCAATATAATGGGCTTGAGGTGTTTAATTTATTAGTTACATAGAGTGAATTTATTAGTGATTTGGAGTGTTTTTCCATACAATTCATAGTTCATCTTTATTTTCAGAATTGCCTTTCAATACTTTTTCACTATCTGACTCATCATTATTTTAACTGCTAAGTCCAATGGCTTTTTCTCAGTCCTAGTGATGCTGAAAGCTCTCAGTAGGTTTTTATGGTTGAACATTATCTTCACCTGGATACTTCTCCTCTGTCTTCTGTTCCTACTTGTAAAACCATTTCTTTCAAGTCTCCTATGCTGAATCCCAAAGGCATCTTCCCAAGCTCTCATCACCTCAGATGTTGTAACAGCATTGCTCTCCCTACTTCAAGTCTCTTCCCCATTCCAGTCTGTCCTCTTTACAACTATTAAAGAGATCCTTAGTTTGACTTCCCTGTTTGACTTGTAATTCCTATATAATAGTATCCCAACCTCCCTGAAAAATCCTACATTATTCTTCATTTATATATGTGTGTGTGTGTGTGTGTGTGTGTGTGTGTGTGAGACAATTTTCTTCTTTCCCCCCCACTGCACTTGTAAACTCCTTTTTAGTAAAAGATATAGCCTGTGTGACTCTGGACAAGTCACTTAACCCCAATTACCACAGCCAAAAAAAAAAAAAAAGCCATTGGCAAATTAACCTGTTTAATGGAACAGCCATCCATTCTAGTGAATGAGCATTAAAGCAGATCACAACTGACACAACCTCTCATTTTACAGATAAGGAAACTGGAAAATTGAGTGACCCATCTAATGGCACAAAGTATCAAGGGCTGAGATTTGAATCCAGAGCTTTTCAACTCCAAATTGATTATTTTTCTAAAGTGAACATTGACAACAAAGATAACTGTCAGAAGGGTATTTGACAATGAGTTTAGAATTGGCATGACCTGTATACTTACTGTGTATCTAATTTATATTTTAATATATTTAACATCTACTGGTCATCTTGCCATCTGGGGGAGGGGGGTGGGGAAGAGGGGAAAAATTGGAACAAGAGGTTTGGCAGTTGTCAATGTTGTAAAATTACCCATACATATAACCTATAAATAAAAGGCTATTAAATAAAATAAAATAAAAAAATTTAAAAAAAAATTGGCATGACCTTTACCATCCTGTGGCCAGTTTGATGATGAATATTTCCAAATTTAGCTAGGCTGATATATATTATAGCTATTATATACATATAACTCACGTAGATGAAAACTTTCTAGTTTGTAACTATCTCCAGAGTTTTTGCTATGCTTTTGTTAGCTTCCATATATTCATCTCCACCTTTTGAGGAGGTGGCACTGGAGAAAAACTTCAGGGGGAAATAGTATATAATGGTATAAAATAAAGATATGGTGTTTCTCTTTTCCCCTTCCCCTTCTCTTACTCTCTACCAACAAACAATATACTACTGATGTCATCAGCAGTAGGATAAGCCTTCCAAGTATTTTCCAGTCATAGGGGTGGGTTAATATTGAATCTCTCCATACCTGCTCTCATTTCTATGGCAAAATCAGACTCTTAGCAGACAAGGAATTATTTTTGGTATTGACATCAAATTCTGCTGAAACGTTCTTTTTGAGACTTCTCTATAGCATTATTAAATAACCCTGGTTTCTCAAAGGCAATGACAGAACACAAGCTTTGGCAGGTCTTATAAAGCGGGAAACAAGTAGTGAACTTTTTTCATCAGAGCATCTCAATCACTAAGATAAAAAGATATCAAAACTTAGATTGAGATTAGGAATTTTAAAAATACTGACACTTGTAGAACATTTTAGAATTATATTGGTTTTCAAAAAAATTAAATAATCTTCCACCCTGCCTTTCCTATAAACTTCCCAGCCCATAATTGTATTGTGTGCAATAAGAGGGAGCTGGTGTCAGAGTTGGAGTTAGAAGCATTAGGTTTGAATTTTAGCTTTTAGCATTTATTAATAATTGCTCCCAAGGGCAAGTCATTTATTCTGTCTAGTGCCACCCTATCCGTTGTACATTGTAAGGACTCAGTTACTGATTATGTGTAACATATTAGTCTGTTGTCAAAGGAAGTAGCAACACATATGCTCTTTTATCCTAAAATTAATCATGCCACTCATCTCTAGAATTCCTTGTCCTTCCTTTTACACTTTTCATTTATACCTTACTTTGTGATCATCTTCATCCTCCTCTCTTTTCTTTTTAATGCTTTATTAAAAAAAAAAAAAAAGATTAACATTAATTTAAAACTTTTATGCAAAATAGAAAAAGACCAAAAAATTTTGTCATATGAACAGCAAAACACAAGAATTCAAAATATATGACAATAAATCTTCCAGAACTGTCTTTTTTTTTTTTTTTTTTTTTGCTTCCTTTTAGGTTTTCTTTTGTGTTCTTTGTTCCATATAATATTTAATTTTGCTGGACATAATATTTTTGGCTTTTTGATTGTTAATATATGGTATTCTAGGACCTTCAGTTTTTTATTGTACATGCTGATGGTTCTTGTGTAGTTCTAATAGTAGTTCTAGCATATTTGAATTTTTGTTATTGTTACTGATGCTATTGCTTGTAAAAAAAATTTTTCTTTGTTTTTCTTGAAGAGAACCATATCCATCAGAATTGATCATCATATAATCATGTTGCTGTATTTAATGATCTGGTTCTACTCATTTCACTTAGCATCAGTTCATGTAAGTCTCTCCAGGCTTCTTTGAAATAATCCTTCTGGTCGTTTCTTATAGAACATTAATATTCCATAACATCCATATTCTATAACTTATTCAGCCATTTATCCACTCAGTTTCCAATTTCTTGCCACTACAAAAAGGGCTGGCACAAACGTTTTTGTCCACGTGGATCCCTTTCCCTCCTTTAAGATCTCTTTGGACATAATTCCAAATTGCTTTCCAGAATGGCTGGATCTGTTCACAGTTCCACCAACAATGTATTAGTGTCCCAGTTTTCCCACATCCCCTCCAACATTCGTCATTATCTTTTCCTATCATCTTAGCCAATCTGAGAGGTAGTTAGTGGTATCTCTTAATTTGTATTTCTCTATTCAATTGTGATTTAGAGTACCTTCTCATATAATTAGAAATGGTTTTAATTTCTTCATCTGAAAATTGAGTATTTATATCCTTTGACCATTTATCAATTGGAGAATGGCTTGAATTCTTATAAATTTTGAGTCAATTCTCTATATATTTTAGAAATGAGACCTTTATCTCAGAACCCTTGAATGTTTTTCCAGTTTATCGCTTCCCTTCGATCTTGTCTGAATTAATTTTGTTTATATAAAAACTTTTTAATTTAATATAATCAAAATTATGTATCTGGTGTTCAGTTATGAGCTCCAGTTCTTCTTTGGACACAAATTCCTTTCTCTTTCACAGATCTAAGAGGTAAATTATGTTGTTCTAATTTATTTATCATCTCATTCTTCATTTCTAGATCATGAACCCATTTCGGCCTTATCTTGGTGTATGGGTATGGGTCAATACCTACTTTCTGCCATACTAGTTTCCAATTTTCCTAGCAGTTTTTGTCAAATAGTGAATTCTTGTCCCAAAAGCTGGGGTTTTGGTGTTTGTCAAACACTAGATTGCTATAGTCATCGATTATTTTGTCTTGTGAACCTGATCAGCTACTCTATTTCTTAGCCATTACCAAATGGTTTTTATGACCACTGCTTTCTAATATAGTTTTAGGTCTGGTAAAACTAGGCCACTTTTTTTTTTTTTTTTTTTTTTTTCAGTAATTCCCTTGAAATTCTTGACCTTCTATTCTTCCAGGTGAATTTTGTTGTTATTTTTTCTAGGTCTTAGTAAAATAGTTTCTTGGGAGTTTGATTGGTATAGCACTAAATAAATAGGCTAGTTTAGGTAGTATTGTCCTTTTTATTATACTCTTTTATCTTGGGAATGTTTTACAAAGATTGGAGATCTGGTTTCCTAGTCCAAGGAAATTAGGAAATATGTGTTGTTTGAAACAGATCTCCTGATAGCAACAAGAAATGACAAGTGACTGGCAGAGAATGTGTTGCCAGAAAAACCTAAGTGTCTAGCAGTGTGGTAACATTTAGGCAGCCACTCAACAGTCAGATAGACAGACAGAGAGCACCAGATGTTGCAATAAGTTTTAAAGGAGTTGATTCAAGAGCACTTGATATTTTTCTAATTGTTTAGATCTGATTTTATCTGTTTGGAAAGTGTTTTGTAGTTGTGTTCATAGAGTTCTGTCTTTCCCTCAGCAGATAGATTCCCAAATATTTTATACTATCAACAGTTATTTTAAATGGAATTTCTCTTTGTATCTCTTGCTGTTGGACTTTGTTGGTGATATTTTAAAATGCTGATGATTTCTGTGGATTTATTTTGTATCCTGCAACTTTGCTAAAGTTTGGAATTATTTCTCTTTCTTTCTTTCTTTCCTTCCCTGATCCTTGGTCTTCTCTTTTCCCACAGTAACTTTTCTCCTTTGCATACTCTCTCTCTTGCTCTAGAGTCCTGAGGGTGAGGTTGGAGGGATACCTCTGGCTTCACTTCACTTCTAGGCCCTTTTGGCTTAGAACCCAAAACCAAGAATTCCAACCTCTTATAAGAGCCTGCAGCCTGCAGCTATCCTGCCTAATACTGCTTCTGCACTCCTGGACCTATGCTGATTTCCTTGTCATTCATAGTTGTCTCAATAGCATAAGTGGACCTTGGCTGCTCTTATTAGCTTTCCTTTACTTTCCCAATTAGAATATTTGAGCTTGTGAATTTGAGACAGTCTTGCTTTGCTAGTTATATTCTTAGCACTTATCACTATAAAAATAGTTTTGCTATCCCAATTCAGTTTAATCAGCCTTTATTCAGTTCATTGTGCTGAGTTAAGTAGAATAGGATTAAATTTGATTTAGTTAATGAGTCATGTAGGTTATGATTTACTATAATTAACTAAATGATAATATTATTTCTGTGATTTATAGGTTAGATATATATTATTAGTATATTAATTTGTATTAAGAATTTTCTTTATTAGGCCTCCTGCCCCCCTCCCTCCTATCAATAAACTATTAGAGAATTATGCTTGGAAAAAAAACAGCTCTGTTAGCTTCTTGTTTTCTTGGAATAAATGGTTTGAACAAGCCTGTTGAAGGCCTCGTTTGATAAACTTCTTACAAAGTTCTTACAACTTGCGAAAAGCTCCAAAATCCTGCTGACAGTGTACTTGTCCCTTAGCAAGTCCTAGGAGTTCCCCAATTCTGAAAACTTGCCAATCATGAATTGTAATGTCTCCTCAGTGACCTCCCATGGTCCATTAAAGTAGCTAGCTCTTCCTGAGCAATAGAAACCTTGACTTTGAGGAAAATCTTAGATACACTTGTTTAGGGATAGCTCAGAGTTTTGCTTTAGTTGACTTTTGTTACAGATTGGATTTTTATCCAAATTTATCATAGTGTTTGCTATAAATACTTAACATGCTTTATCATTCATTAACTTCTTTACTGTATATTCATTTGTACAAATCTTCCCGTCTCTCTGAATTACTTGTGTTATTATGCCATAAGAAACGATTGTTCAGATTATCTGTTCATCTGCTACAGTAATATCCATTGGCTAGAGTTTGTTCAACTGTTGCCCAATTGATGGGTACTTACTTTGTTTCTAGCTTGTTGTTGCTAAACCCCACCCCCCCACACACACACAAAAAGCTCTTGTGTAGATATTTTGATGTATTTGGGACCTTTCTGGGACTGGGTCAAATTTAGTCACTTCACAAATAAATTTCAAATTGTTTTCCAGATCAGATGGATCAATATGTAATAAATCTGAGCATTCTAAAGCTATGGTGTTTAATTTCCTCATATCTCACATAATAATACTTTGTCTTTCTTCTCCCTGGTATACTTATTGTATGTTATTATTATCTGTGTGGTTTCTCCTATTAGTAAGTACATTATAGACGCTCCCTGATGATAGGTTTGAACTCTTATTCATTTAGACTTTGTCTACTTTGTATGTAGTAGATACCTAGTATGGAAAGCATGAATATTAAATGGGGTAGTCTCAGAGGGAAAACATTGAGACTGAAGGAAAACTGGCAATAGTTTCTTACAGAAAATTGAACATTATTCGAAGTTTGAAGGAAGCCAGGTGAACTAAAAGGCAGATATGATGAAGGAGCATTCCAAGCATGAGGGACAGCCAGGGAGTATCTGTTAGGAGAATAACAAGGAGGCAGTGTCACAGGATTGTCAAGTACCTGGAGTAGAGAAGAAAGGTTTAAGAAAACTGGAACGTAGGAAGGGCTTTAAAGGCCAAACAGGATTTTATATTTGATCCTTGACATAATAGGGAGTTTATTGAATTAATATGGTCAAGCCTGCATTTTAAGACCAATTTGATAGCTGAGTAGAAAGTGGATTGAAGTGGGAATAGATGAGACCAACCATCGTGTTATTTAGCAGTAGTATAGTTATGAGATGATGAAGATTGTACCAAGGTATCAAGAGAGAAGGGACAAATAGTAAAGAGAATGTTACAAAGGTGGAAATAACAGTACTTGACAACTGATTAGATATGGAATGTAAGAGAGTTGGAGGATGACATCTTAGTGACTGGGAGGATGGTAGTACCTCAGTGATAATGGGGAAGTTAAGAAATGGGGAGTAGGAAGGAAGGGATTGAGGGTCCAGGAATCTCTAAGCTGTTGATTGTTTCTACCCAAACATCTTTAACCTTTTAAAGAATTTATCAATACATTTTAAAGAATTTTAAAGAATGTATCAATACATTCTTTAGCTTATGATAGAGAAAGGAAGGGAGGAGGGGGAGAAGGTACAGCAACCAACCTTCTCAAAGTTGCAATGTCAGAAAACTACAGGGTACAAAAAGAACAGGTTTGGACTAATAACTTTTCTCTCCCTTCCTTTCCCCGACATCCTCCACCAGCCACAAAACTGCCTTCTTGAGGTCTACCATGGAGGAATCACTGTCAGATCTGGAGCCCCCACTGAGTCAGGAAACCTTCTCAGACCTATGGAAATTGTGAGTGAGGGGTGGAGTATGACATTCCCAACATTACCTTATCAATCATGAGTCTTTTTAATAAATGTCCCTGAGTTCTTTCTATGACTCCCTTATCATAGATGAGTTGAGTTAGAAGGGACCCTAAAGTTTCAGCCCTTTCCTTTATGTAGATGTGTGATCTTAGAGAGATGGTTAATTTGATGAAACAGTAGGAACTGTTCTGTCCACGAGGCAAAAAGTTTCAGATATTTCTTTCTTTTTGCTTTTCAGACAATGGAACAATTTACCAGATGATTTGTCGGTATGAACTTGGTACATGGAGGGAACAACAAAGGGAGGGACAGGCTGGGGGGGGGGGTGGTAAATCTGGGTTTCTCTGATTCATTTTGTGATCTCTCTCTCCATTTAACCCTAGAACATAGATGATATACAGTTTGCCTCTCCAGATAGTATAAACTGGCTGGAAAATGAGGAAGAAAATCCTGGATTTCAGGTGTCTTTGCCCCCAGTTAACCTGCCAACATCATCTACTGTTCCATCCCAAAAGGACTATCCTGGAGATTATGGTTTCAGACTTGGATTTCTACAATCTGGAACAGCCAAGTCTGTCACCTGCACGGTCAGTAGGGAATTGGGGGAGGGAGGTAAGAAGAGAAAGGAAAGGAGTGAGAGAAAAGCAGACAGAGCTTGACGAGTTCTGATAGGGTTGATCTTTGCCCTTTTATGTTCTCTCAGTTCATTACTTCCCTGACTTTTGGTAGACATAGATTCCATAGAACTGGACCCTTTGGTGGATGTGAGGGAGAGGAAATAGTGAAGAACCCTAAAGGTTTTTAGCCCTTTGACATTTGGTGATGATTTTTTAGCATTGCTTATTTAGATTGTTAAATCTTTGTGAACTCACCTTATGTCTTTGATCTGTTTCTCTCTCTCAATAGCACCAATCCTTTCACGAATTGGGACCCTTTTCTCATCTCACCTGCTCCTCCTGTGATGGGCAGGAACAGTGCTTACTGCTTTTATATCTGCCATGGTGCAGGGCTCAGCTCTGATTCTGACTAAATACTTATTGATGATGACACTTAATAATCTTGCCTTTCCTCCTAATATCATACTCATCCCACTTAGATAAATCTTGTTCTTACCTCCACTATATCATTTATTTCTGTCCTTTTCTCTCACCTGACTGTCAGAACCACTTGTTTAAACCTTCATTATATCTGGCCTAAACTATTGTAATGATAGCTTCCTTTACTATTTTTTTCACTGCAGTCTCAATCCTTCTATTATATCCTTCATATTTCACACTACTGCCAGGGGTAATTAAATCTTCAGTAAATTTCTGTCTCTATATGGCGTAAAAATCCTAGTAGTTTTGTTTTTTGTTTTTCATTCAAGACACTCTGTGATATAGGGTTCTTTGTTTTGGGTTGTTTTTGGGAGGTGGGGTGGGGTCTTTATTTTTGGTGACAAGGCACTCAAGGTCACGTGACTTGCCCAAGTTCATATAGCTAGTAAGTGTCAACTGTCTCGGCCCAGTTTGAATTCAAGTTCTCCTAAATCTAGGGCTAATGCTCCATCCACTACACCACTTAACTGCTCCTATGGCAGTTATAGCTTGTCTTTTGAGTCTTGTATTTTCTTACATGTATATAGTTTATACTCTCTCTGACAAAGCTCTTTCTCCCATACATACTAATTACTTCTGCCTTAAAACTTTTATCTATTCTTTTCTCCCTCTCTAGAATATCCTTTCTTTCTCATTTCTACCTTTAAAATCCCTGATTAAATTAAATTAATTAATTAAATGCCACCTTTTGCTTGAAGGCATCCTTTGATTGTTCTTTATTCCTATGGATTCTCACATCTCTTTTATGCTACTCTTCACCTTGTAGTACATTGTGTCTTTTCAAACTGCAAACTCTATGAGGGCAGGGACTGTCTTTCTTGTTTTAGATTCTTGCATGTAGGGATAGGAATCACTCAGTAAATATTTAATGGGAACTGACCAAGACCTTTACTCTACTATACTCTGGCTTTCTCCACAGTACTCCCCTGAACTAAACAAGCTATTTTGCCAGCTGGCCAAGACCTGCCCTGTCCAGCTGTGGGTCACTTCACCACCACCTGCTGGTGCCCGAGTCCGTGCTATGGCTATTTATAAGAAGTCAGAACATATGACTGAGGTGGTTAAGCGCTGTCCCCACCATGAAAGATGTACTGAGCACAAAGATGGTGAGAACAAAAGTACCCCAACATGGGAGTGGAGGAGGAACCAGCTTCTCTCATCCTAACACTTTTTGCCATCTGCCCTATATAGCCTTGGCACCCCCACAGCACCTGATTCGAGTGGAAGGAAACCTACGGGCCGAATACCTTAGTGATCTCACCACCAAGCGACAGAGTGTGTCCGTCCCTTATGAGTCCCCAGAGGTGTGTTTGAGGGCCCCGGGGTGTCCAGGGAGAGGGACACTTAGCAATGGCAGCCTGTTGAGTTACTGAGCAGATAATGGGTCTTCTCACTTTCAGGTTGGGTGTGATTATACTACAGTCCATTACAACTATATGTGCAACAGTTCCTGCATGGGAGGCATGAACCGGCGTCCAATCCTCACTATCATAACTCTAGAAGACTCCAGGTGATGTCTGACCCCATAGGTTCTTCCCAGTCAGAGAATCCCAGATATCTTTTTCTCCTTCTTTTGTGTCTATATCTTCTCAGTCTTTAGAGTCCAGCTATCAATTCCATTCTCCCTGTGACATATGTCCCTCAAAATTAACTCCTTCCCACCCAGCTCAGTTATCATCTCATCATCTTTAAGTTAGGAATAATTCATTCCACAAATGTTTCTTAGCACTTTGCTCAAATTATTCCTTGTGTTCAAGTTAGTTGTATACCTATCTAATCTGTTTCCATCCCAAAATTAAATCGTAAGTTTCTTGAGTCTGTCTTGAGTCTTGTTTTTTCTTTGTATCCCCATTGCCTGCCATGTACCTTGTACATAAATGCTTAATTAATGTTTATTGAACTGAATTAGGAAAAAATTAGCTTTTACTAATTCCCTTTTGAGCTCATGATAATATCCATTTCAGCAGCATTAAAAGTTAAAGTACAGTCTTAAACCCTCATTAGTGCAGTGTTAAACCTTAGGGGACTTTGGAGACATCCTATATTTGAACTTTGTCATAAAATAAAATTTTTTTATATAAAATATATATAAAACTTTTTTTATAAGTTCCTAACTTTCCAGAATTCCTCCCCATCCACACCAATACATTTATCCACTCAAATTTCCTCTTCACTTTTCTATCACATTCCACCTCCAATTTCTCTGACCTGTGTCTGTTTCCTTATTTGAGAGTAGGGACATAGAAAGAGGGGAGAAGAGAGGACAAAAGTAAAGAAAATTAGGCTGACATGAATATTTTTCTACCCCCCTCTTTCTTAGTGGTCAGCTTCTTGGACGTCGGAGCTTTGAAGTACGTGTATGTGCCTGTCCTGGAAGAGACCGACGAACTGAAGAGGAAAATTTCCGGAAGAAGGGAGGTCACAATCCACAGCCATCCTCTGAGAGCAATAAACGTGGTATGAGTAGAGAAGAAATTTCATTGGAACAGACTGGGGGTTGAGGAAACAAGCTGATAAAATGGGAGTCCACTTGTTTACCCCCTTTTTTCCATGTCTTCCAGCATTGCCTACAACTCCTAGCAGCACTCCCAAGACTAAAAAGAAGTTAATGGATGGAGAATATTTCACCCTCCAGGTATGATAAATTAGATGTGTTTCTAGGCAGAACCCTTTTCCCTTTTCCAGGTCAGAATATTAGAATATTAGGTGACCTAGAATGGGACCGTGTCATTACTGTCCAGGAATGGTGGGACTTAAATGAGAATCTTGGAGTAGCTCTGTTTCTTGGCCCCTTTCCCCTTTCTTGGTCTTAATCCTATCAATAAGTGTTCATGTAGCATAAAAATGTTGCAATGAGGAAACTTATTTGAATGATCAACCCAGCTCTGACACTTACTAATTGGCAAGTCATTTAATTCCTTTGAACTACAGTATCTTCATCCTTAAAATAGTTGTTCTACATGAGTGGGTCCAGGGGAAAGCTTTGTAAACCCTTAGATTTTAGATTGTTTATAAAGCCAGCACTGAGATTGGTTTTTCCTCTTTCCTCTCTGTATATTGCCTGCAGTTAGAACATAGGGCCACCAGGTGGTGCTTGTAACTCTAACCTTGCTACAATACTATCCATGCTTTTCCCTTTTTCATAAAATATAGCACTTTATAGATAGTCATCTCATGTAAATGCATTTTTGGAGGCTATTTCTTTCACCATAAGGTGAAACTGCAACTAGAGATACCAGTCAATGAAAGTGACAGAACATCAGGAAATAAAAGGTTTAGCTGGCAGCATTCAATGTGAAGGGAATTTAAGCTGTTTCTCTAACAAATAGCTTTTTGGGAGAGAAGGGAATGCCTCTCATTAATTCTTAATCATCTTCAAGTCTAAGCTACAGGTTACAAAGACTTGCAAGATTTTTTTGTTAATTCATCCTGATTCTGTAAACTTCTACAACTTGACTTAGCACATTCAGCTCCATTTCCTCAACCATGATCTTTGCCTTACCAAATTTGTTGGGGAAGAGAGCCCTGGAGTGGCTCGAAACAAAAAAAAAAAATCAAAAACCAAACTGATAATTTGTGGAAGTATTTTTCTATATAAACCACTTTTTTTTCCTAATCAGAAGTATGTAACTTTCTATTCAAAGAAGAGAAATATTACCCATTCTAAAAGGCATTTTTGTCCACGGCTGGAACTTGAGCGTTTTTAGCTCATTTTTAGCATTCTTTTTACCAAGTGGAACGGGAACATGATGGTTACAAAATCTACCTTTTTGTGCCTAGAATAGAGTTTAAAGTATTCTAATATCATCTTCACTTCTAACCCTCTACAAACTCCTAGATTCGAGGTCGACACCGCTACGAGCTACTTCGAGAGCTGAATGAAGCCTTGGAACTAAAAGAAGCTCATAGTGGGAAAGACCCTGAAGGGAACTGTCCCCACCGCAGGTGAATGTCCCAACAATGCAGGAGGTTCTCACCACAATTCATGCCTTGGAAATCAGGGCAAATATATTGATATTTTCCTAATAAATCCCATTCCCCCTTTCCAAGCATTTAGGAATATAGTTTTGAACCTTGTATGTTCCCTTAGAGTTAGCCTCTCTATCCAATCTAGTTGAGTACAGAATGAGCTTTTTTCCGACTTCTCTACTTTTTTCCTGCAGTCAATTGAAGTCCAAGAGAGGAGATTCTACCCCCTGTCAAGGCAAAAGACTTTTGGTGAAAAGTGAAGTTGCTGACTCTGACTGAGGCTTCGTAGCATCCCCAAGACGCTTTGTAACCTTTCTTCACTTCCCAATCTTAAAATTCCCAAAACCTCTTTTCCAACTTCTCTAATCTCTTGAATATCAAACTTTTCTGTTCAGTTCATGACCTTGCTCCTACAATTAGGAAGAACTGAGAACAGAAACAGCATTTTATTTCCGTTCTGCAATATTTCTTTTTCCATTTTGACATCTGGAATAAAATATAAGCCCAGGAGTTAGTTTTTATTTTCCCCAACCCCTTTTTTTAAATCTTTTTTACATAATTTCTTATTTTCAAATAAAGAGTTAATGCTAGTTGTCCATCTGATATTTAAATTGCTAGGGGCCTCTGGGGGGAGCAGGTGCTGTTAATAGAGGAACAAACAAAAAAAATGGGAGGAGGTGGGGTTTTAAGGGGAAGGGAACAAGCTCCAGGAGTGAAACAAAGCACGGAGACTGGGTCAGTTTGTGGGCTGCATGACAATGAGGGGGCCATCTTATTTGCACCCTTCCCTCCCCCCCCCCCCCCCAAGTCCTATTTTACAAGTCTAGGTCCTCCCCAGGAGGGCAAGACTAGAATTCAGGCTTTTGCCCTTTCTGCTTCCCTTCATCTGCCTTTCCTCAAGGATTATGGGATTTAAGGATCCAATTTAGCAAATCTAGGCAGCTAGGGTGGCCATCTGCTCCCCAGGAGAGTGGGGGATGGGAACAATGGAGCAGAGTTGGACTGTTGAAAGGCTTCTGGGGGTGGGGGGGGTTCTGTCCTAATGTACCCACAGTATAGGGGCAGCTGAGGTGAGAGCTGGGAACTAGGATGGGGGGCGGGGGAAATCTGGCATCTCTTCAAGCTGGGCCGAGTGCCAGGCGATTAGATGAATTGAAGCTTTAAACTCTGCCAGGAAAACCTTTAAAAAGACTTTTGGGGATTGGAGGGCAAAATTGGTTTAGGGGAAACCTCATTCTATGTTCAACTTTGACAGTTAGGGAAGAAGTTAAGAAGTTAGGGAAGTTATCCAGTTTACTAGTCCCCAAATTGCACCTTCTTAAGGGAGGTACCTCTGTGTTTCTGAACCTACTGAATTTACCGTCACTGAACACATTGAACACACATTTGGTCCTCTGGATTCTCCTACAGGAGAATCTGACCTTAAATTTTAGAACTTGCCAGGAAAATTAAAGCCAAATGGCTGAAACTGTACAGAGCCCACCAGTACCTTTGTTGAATTTGTCACTTAAGTCTTTTAAATCTTTTAAATCTTAAGACAAGACTGTACTTCCTTTACCTTTCAGGATTCAGCCTCATAGGACTTTGGCTATAACTTCCATGTTCTTTCACGAGTGTTATTGTTTTGGAACTACAGTTAAAAATGTTTATCCTTCTGATACATATACATGCATATACACTACAGATTATTTCACCAATACTGCCTATATTGAGGGATTCTGCAAAGGACAACTATGTGCCACAAAGCAAGATGTCAAGTACCAGTGGGCTAGATAATAAGAACTGGCCCTAGATAAACAATAGACCTTAACCTACCTATCCCATTTCTCCCATAAAAACACAGAAAAAGATACAAGACACAAGTTGGGTAATATATATATATGTATATATATGCATATAATCTGCATTGTACTTTTATCTTACAGTAGATCTGACAGGCATTAAATAACTGCGGAGATAGACTTCTGGAGGAGGTAAAGGGAAATGGCACAGA
This sequence comes from Sarcophilus harrisii, assembly GCF_902635505.1. NCBI lineage: Eukaryota > Metazoa > Chordata > Mammalia > Dasyuromorphia > Dasyuridae > Sarcophilus > Sarcophilus harrisii. The sequence continues at coordinate 289,736,491 of NC_045429.1, read as the reverse complement.
GGTGGGTGAGAGAATTTAGCTATGTTTTGAAACATTTATCTCATTTAAACTAACTCTGAGATAATATACATTTTACAGACAAGGAAATGGGAGGCTCAAAAGATTAATAACTATGGCCATGGGCAAATTTATTAATTATTAGGCAGGATTTTAACTCGGGCCTTGTGTAGGATTAAGAAAAAAAGTTAACCTCAAGGAAGAAGAGAGTGCAGCATTAATAGGGAAGAATTAGATTTGGAATGGAAGGCAAAATTATTAAAACCCGATTTAAAAATACTTCTGAACAGGGGTTTCTAAACATGGTAATTGCAGGCCTAAAAAAGGGGGCATGAAGGAGGGGGAGCCATTTTCAAATTGAGAAAGGAATTTTAAATGTTGAATGGAAAAGGAGTATTAATTAGCTAATTATTTGCTAAAAGCTAGGGAGGAGGGAGGGGATAGGCAAAGAATGTGGCATATTATCATGACCAGATGAGGTTTCCAAGGTGGCAATCTGGGGACAAAGCCAGTTCAAGATGGCCACTCAAAACACTAGAAAAATGGAGCAATGGTGGCATAGAAAAATGAGAGTGGGAAAAATATTCAAGAGAAATGTTTAAGGAAATTATGCAAAGATAAAATTGACTCCAAAAAGTCTTTTGGAGTAACAGACACTAGGTTATGGAGAGGATTGGAAGAGAGGGACAAAATTTGTGAATTTTTAACCAAAAAAATAGCATCCATATTCTTAAAGACCCTCCTTTAAAGCCCACAGAAGAGAGCCCCCATCTTTTCAGCTCAAACATCTGCCTTATGGGGAAGGGAGTCAGGAATCGTTAGAACAATGAGACCTAGAAAGGGAAATTTAAAGGCTTCGGTGTGGGTGTGGGAAATGGATGAAGGAAAAAAGTTGGATAAATCTCAACCCAAAAATCGCCCATCTAACAGCTTTGGTGAGGAGAGCAAATGGGAAAGGAATTAGTAAATTAGGAAGGAAGGGCCCAGGATAAACAGGTTCCCAAATTTATCTTTTATCACTAAGCAGGAAGTAAGGGAAAGGGGAGATGGGTTTGAAATTAAGAGTAAGTGACTCTTCTAACAGCTCTCTTACTATCACTACCAGGGAAGCCATGAATATTATTGAGAGACCATTTGTTGGGTTCACAGAAATAAAGAAAAAGGAGGAAATTGGGGGCAATTATAGGAATATTCCATCAGTAACCATAAAAATACCTGCAAGGTATTAGAAACAAACTTGTAAGTAAAGGGGAAAAGATGACAGCCCTGCTCTAAAACCTCTCCCATAGCTACAGGGCAAGTAGGTATTTTTCCAGGGACTCAAAATGGCTATCACCCTTCAGGAATGGGAGTTGAGAAAAAGTGTAAATTAAATCATAGCTCAGTTACCTTTGGGGTAAGGAAAGGGCTGGGAAGGGGCAGGGAAAAAGACTTCAGGCAGAGGAGGAAGCATCCAGAAAGCACATTCCATAAAGCACAGGAAGAGAGGGGAGAGGGAAGGGTGTGCGAGTAAATTCAGGTCTTTATTATTTGGAGTTTGAAAGCTACTCGGCCAGCAAACTTGTCCCGCTCATCATTGGTGGCAATATTGACTGCATTAATGCGGCATTCAACATTTACTTCCACATTGCGGGTCACATTCATGAACTTGACAGCCACCAGAGGTTGTGTATAATTCACCTGTGAAGTATAAAGAAATGGGTGACAGAACCATAACATAACATTCAACCCCAAGAAAATCCAATTTCCTTTTAGGAAACTAACCACCCTTTCCCCTTTAAGGGGGGAAATCCCAGATCTTACTCCAACCTCCACTGAACTTACATGAAACTTCTTGCCATAGTAGGGAAAATACATCAGGTCAATGTTGCCATTGGCAGGAAACATAGTGAAGTCACCAAGATTTTTGGCATCCTCATTCCGCTGAATGAATGACAGGGGATGGTATTATTAAGAGATGAAATGAAACATAGGGATAATAAGCCCACTGGACTACAATTTTTAAAATGCTCTAAACCACTATTGTGAAATTCCTTGAGGTAATAAGTGTCAGCTTTTTGATGTAACCTGTTCTTTTTTCTCTTATCTTTTTTCTATCTGTGCCTAGTCTCCCCTATCAGAAGCCTTAATAATAATTGGACTGGGAGTCCATCTGTTAGACTGAGGTAGCTTCCATTCCAGTGGGGTGGGAACCAACTACCTACCCTCTCTACTCACTCCTAGAGTTCTTACCCCCTCCTCCGGGACCAGTTTCTGGAGCAGTCAAAAAAAAGAATAAAGATTGTGTGAGGGCAAATTAGCAGAGTATGGGGAAGTGAAAGGGAAAGGCAGAAGAAGCAGTCCCTAAGTAAACAGGTGTGGATAGAATCCATTATCTACTTGGTGGCTAAGAGAAAGACATAGGGTAGGGAGGGGCAGGAAAAGAATGAAGAGAAAGAGAAAAGGTTAGTGATGTTAATAATAAGTCAAGGCTTTAGGAAGGGAGTCTCTACTGAATAGGAAGCTTCTTTCTATAGATAGCACCACGAACTATTCTAATCAATTTAACAAATATGGAAGCACCTTAGGGTCCAGGATAACTTGAGGAGGATCTAAGATTCCCCCTTCAGTCTAGCTCACTAGCTTCTCTTACCCCCTTATCCCTGTAGTTTCGGGGCCTCTGAGAGAAAAGAAAAGAGAAAGATGAATGATAGGAAGCATAAAAAGGGCAGGGACAACTTAGAAGTTACCAAATCTCACCTTCCCTGCACAGGTAACATTCATAGTCTGATTGGCTCCTGCATAGAAGTTGATAACCTGTAAAGAACAAGGAGAGGTAATGTCAGGTATTCCCTAGTTCCTAATCTTCCACATCCACCACCACATACATATCCCTTCCCCAAAGCCCCCATTTTCTTTTGGGGAGCCAAGTAACCAAGAAACCACTATTCCCATTAATTCCAGGGCAAAGGAAATGAAAAGTATTAGCTGTTCTGAAACTGGTGAGAATTGTTCTTTTTCTTCCACCCCACCACTACTCAAGCCCAATTGTAGTACCCGGTTCATCTTGATAAAGATGCAGGGCTGGCCAGTGCTGTAGCCATAGTGGGTAGGATCGTTAAGGCCTGAACAGTCACCCAGCTGTGTCCGGTTGAACTGACAAGCCCGTTTGGGATAGTTGAGAACCCCATTGTCTGGTTGTTCATAATAGTGCCCTGGGCGGCAGACATCATTCTTCTGGGCCTGGATCGAGTCATTGTAGGCTGTAGGAGTAGAGAAAGCTGTGAACCCAGATGTCTCCTCTCTCTTCCCATCCCAGCCCACTTTTGTCTCTTCCCTCAAGTACTTGAGCACCTAAAACCCCACACTCACGCTCTAGAAATTTGTCAAGTATCTGTACATGCTCGTTCCAGCTGCTGCTATCACTGAGGTTGACCAAAACCTCAAGATTCTCTGTCTTAGGACGGATCATCAGGCCTGAAGGAGGGATAGATAAGGAACGCAGAGAACATAAGATAGAGCAATTTAGCTAAGGGAAATCTGGTAGTTCTGGTAGGGGCTGAAGGAAGTCACTTCTAAAAACAAGGATCTTCATGGGCCTGTAACTACTCAGTACATCAATTTCTAATGGAGTGAGGAATTAATGTGGTTAGGCTCAATTCTTTACAATGGCTTTCAAGGGATTCCCGAGATGGGCGATTAAGTGGGTAGCCTAACCCTGGGTGGGAAAAAGAAAATTTGCTTACCCGGTGTTGCAAGCTGGTCCTGGTATGTGGGAATGTGGTCTGAAACTGTCTGTAGCATGACCCACATGGTGAGGGTGAACATAGCAGTTAGAAACACATAGAAGACGAGGTAGAAGAGGATGATGAAGGCTATAAAGGAAAAGGAAGAGTTAATAGACTAATGTTGGAAGAGACCTCAAAGGTCACCCAAGACATAAGAATCTGGCACCAGCCCCCGACTCCCTGCTGTACTCAGCTCTGCTCTTCCTCCTTCACTGCTGGCTTTCAGATCCAGCAACAAAATCACACACCCCCTCCTCCACACACACACCACCCCACCAGTTTCCCAACATGAAGCACAAACTAATATTACGTAAAAGATTATGGTGGACAACCTGAGAGTCCATAACTCTAGGGAGGACCTAGAGACCCATGAACTCAGCTCCTGCAAAATGCTGACTACTTGTTGACTGACACCTTTGCTGCCACCACAACAACCCTATGGGGAAAGTACAGCCATCTTGCTGGAGCACAAGTACAAGCTCAGAAAAGCTTCCTTCAAAAAGAAAGGCAAGAGTTGTGTACAGTTCTGAGGATGGCACACAAGCAGGTTTGTGTGTGATTATCTTGCAACTTTTCCCATGAACTACCACTCCAGGCCACAACTGTAAAAAAAAAAAATACTCAAGAGCGTTGCTGTTAGCCTTACACAACTCCCAACACAAACAACCAAAAACGCTCCTCCTGTCCCACCCTCACTCCTCAGTCGCACCTTGATTTCAACAATTTCACCTATACCCAAAGAAAAAACAGTGCTTGGGCACCAATTAGTGATTAATGATGACACAATATCACTGGTAGTTGGGTTTTTACTAGCCCCAAACTATAATTATGCAAAATGGCATACTCATTACTGCTAGACAACCTCACAGGATGTAAGCCTCTCCCCTAAACCTCCCCAAACCACACAATCAATCCTTCCCGTTGATAACTACAGAGGTAATAACTCTACCCTCCCAAGTCTATCCAGATTCCACAACTGTATTGAGTCAAATAATTTCACAATCACCCTACTCACAAGAGGCAACAAGAGCTCATCTACTCACTTTCTTGGAGCATTAAACCCAAGATCTAGATTCCAAATTGCTCTCACCCAGAGGAAAAAGGGAAATTTAACACCAAAGGTGATACCACTTGATTTACGACTGCAGTTTCAAGCACCCCGAGTGATGTGAATATCCCACCATTGAATGACCCACCACCTCAAATCCCATGATCCAGACTCAACTGCCACTTCCTAAAGACCAGATTTAAGAATCACAGGCAGTTCAACTCTTAACCCTGATCCCCCACTTTCCAACTGTAGGGAAAGATCAACCCCATCACTAAATCCTGACAAAGAACTCTGCACCCCAAGTGGGACCAGCGTGTGCTCTGGGTCCTGCCTGCTCATGAATACTTGGGAATCATAGAGCGGAGCTCCATCTAAAACAAAGATTGTGTACATACAGATGGTAACAGGCGAGTGTGCCGAGCCGGGTAGGGGTAGAAAGGAGAGAAAAGCATTTCAGAAGGTAGGAATCCAGTGAGGAAAAGGGAACGTGTGAACGCTGGGGACCCCAGCTTGTGGGGGGCTGCATGGGGGTTGGGAAGGCAGCCGTGACCTACTTTCTCCACCTCCGCAGCAGCCGGGAAGATTAGAAAGCCCAGAGCCACAGCGGGGGAAAAACTGGATGCAGGGTCCCGAGCGGGGAGCAGGTTGGCCAGCCTGATCAGGGATCCCTCTGCAGCCCCCAATCCAATCCCCTCCTCCCCACTGGGCCAGGAAAGCAGGCGCTTTTCCTCGTCTCTTCCGGACCCCTCCATTCTCGGGGACGCAGGTGTCCGGCTCACCCCTCCCTCGTTGGTTCTACCTTCGGAGACCCAGACCCCTGACCCCCAGCCTCGTACCCCAGCTGCTCCCGGTACGGCCCATGAACTCGTGAGTCCGCGGATTCCACACGAACTCTTTCCACTGCTCCCACACCTGTCCGCCGGTCCTCTTGTCCTTTTCCGTGACCATGTCGGCGGCTCTGGGGCCGGGGGCTAGGGAGGCCTGGAGAAGGGGAGAAGCGACGCGGCGGGGCGCTTAGCACAAGGGGGGGCCTTCAGGACAGCCGACGTGCGGCGAGCTGGGGAGACCCCCACGGAGCCGGTCTCGCCCGGCCGCAAGCTTCGCGTTGGGTTCCCGGGCGCGATGCCCTGCGCAGGGAGCGGCTGGACCAGCGGACTCAGCGGAGATGGAGGAAAAAGCCGCTAGGAACGGGACCCGGAGCCCCAAAAAGGGGGTGCAGCCGGCGTGCAGCGAATGGAGCAAAGCCCAAAGCGGGGATTGCAGCGACGCCCCCCAAAAGCGGCCCAGGGCAGAGAAGCAACAGTAGGTGTGAAGCAAGCGGCCCGACGAGGACGCAGGGAGAGCCGGCGTGCGAAGCGCCGCGCAGCGGGGAAGAAGGACCCCCGAAATCTGTAGTCAGAGCCGTGGGAGGCGCAGGCAGCAGGGGCGACGATGCACAGAGCGAGAGGCGGGCAGAGGCGGAGCTCGCGGATGCTGCGGCGGCAGGGCACGGGGAAGGGGGCTGCAGGCGAGCACTTGGGGCAGGGGTCGCAGGCGCAGCTTCTCGCCAGTGCGGGAATTGGGGCTGCGGCGGCTGCTCTATATACCAGGTAGCTTGAGGAGGGTGGGGGAAGGCCCGCCCCCTTTCCTCCCCCAGAGGCTCCACCTCCTAGGCTATGGCCGGGCCAGCCTCATGCAAATGCAAATGCAAATGTGAAGCCACGCCCCTTCGGGCTGGTCGGGGGCAGGGCTGTTCTGTTCTGAATATTAGTATTGTTATCATCATCTTTGCCACCATCTTCATCATTTCTCCGGTCCCGTTCCCCGCCTTCCCCCATGGCTTCCCTGGGACACAGAAGATGTCAACGGGGTCAGCGATAAGGGAGTTCCACTTGAGGATGCTAGTCCCGCAGCTACCAATTTCATTTCTGAGCCCTTTTGTGGGTTCCCAGGACTATAAACGTATTTCGTGTGGGACCCTGCTAAACTTTTGGAGGAAAGTGGGGAGATAAGGGAAAGGTTGTTAAAGTGGAAAGGTCATTCTTAGGGCAAGGAAACAAAAACTGCAAAAATGCTCAAAAAGAAAGCTTTCGTATAGATGCTCAAATAGAGGAAGGAAAAGAGAAACAAAAAGACAGTGAAAGACGGGAAGGAAAAACTAAAAACTAGAAAAAGAAAATCGGAGATTTGGCATCCATATCAAATAAGGTAGTCAGCGGAATTAACAAAACAAAAACAAAATCCTAGAGTTGGGGAGAAAGTGAAAGGAATGAGAGCTTTCTTGCTCCTTCTTGGAGATGGACTACTACATCTTCTTTTTTAAGTCCCTGGCTTACTCCATTTTAAAACTGTAAATAGAGGAATTCATAGTCTTTTACATTTAGTTCCAGTAACAACTTCTCTTCTTAATTTCATACCTAAATTTCAGAATTCCAGCTGAATCTCCATTCAGATGTCCCTCTGTTACTTCAAAGTTAACATGTCCAAAAATATATTTATCTTGCCTCCTAAAACCATTCTCTGTTCTGACTTCTCCATATCAAGTCAGTCGCCAAATCCTACAGATATATTTTTAACTGCTTTCAGTATCTACTTCTTCCTTCCCCTTCTCATTGCCACTGCTCTAGTCTGAGTTCATATTTTCTTTAATGCCAACTGAAATGTATACATATACCATCTATGACATGATAAGGTCAACAAGGATAGGCTCTGTGATGTTTTTCATCTTTGGATTCCAAGTGACTAGTGCAATATGTTGCAAAAAGTATTTATCAAACTTTATTGAATTTTCTAAATTCTTCACAACCAGGCCATTGCAGCAGTCTCCTTACCTGATCACTCTGCTTCTGCCCTCTTCTAATCAGTCTTGAATCCTGTGTTCTTAAAACACCACTCCCATTCTGCTACTCTTGTGAGTGATGGCTGCCATTGCTTGAAGCATAGAATTAGAAATAATGTGCATGAAACTGAAGACTTTAGAAATGCTGGTGGCATTTTCATTCTTGATGCCTATCAAAGCCAAGTACTCCCAAAGAGAAAGGTAGATCTTGGACATGAACAATAGGTTAAGTTGGCATCTGAAAAATAGATTTGAATTACTGAACCATGTCTAAAAATATAGGAATGAAAAGCTTCTAGCCTTCGATGAAAAAGTACCTCAAAGGAGGGACCTTACAGCTTCCCTAGCTTCCTTTAAAATGTCTTAACTCTATTGTCTTCCCTCTGATAATTACTTCCTATTTATACTGTATATATCCCATGTGCACATAGTTGTTAGTATGTTATTTTTCCTCCCATCATTAGATTGTAAGGTCCTAGAGGACAGGAATTGCTTTTGGTTTTCTGTGTAGCCATATAATATGTCACAGTGCTTGGATTTGACTTGTGGATAATGTACTGAAGGACAGTCCTGTGAATTGTGTATGTGTAAAGGGACTTGACTTATTGTCAAAGAAAACATTGGATAGCAACTCTGAGTGGGAAAAGGAATTTTTGGAAATGGGAGGACTTTGAGAAAGAGAAACTGCAGACTTGAGGAGACAACCGCCAACAACTTCATCTCTCTAGCCAATGGGATTTTCAGTCACAGGTAGGCCTGGCTATTGCATTTCTGTGAAATGTTTTATGATCTACCTCACCTTCAGATGCTACTCCAGTATTTGACAAGCTGATGGGAGTGGGAGGTTGCAGATTTGACTCTTCCACTAGAAAATGGGATGTAGCAAATTATGGTTGCTGTAGCCCAAAGATGACACTCCCCAATCACTATAGCAGCATGAGGCTCAGCATGGTGAGATAGGAAGCTTCTCAGGGACAACAGGAAAGAAAAGGAATCAAAACTTGTAAGCCAACAATGGGAGTGTCATCACTTTGGGGAGTTTTACAATTATTTCCCTGTAAGAACTTCCAGTATGCTATACATTTTTTCATAATGAAATGTCCTGAAGAAACATTCACTAAAACAAGGAGACAGGCCTGGTAGTCAATTAGAGCAGGGAAATTAAAGAGATATCCATTTACATTTTAGCAAAGTACTGATAAAATTATCCAAACTATTCTAATCAAACAAAAGTTAGAAATATGGGTTAGATTATGACACAGGACACTGGTTGAATGATTAAACCCAAAAGAGTGGTTATCAACAAATCAGTAAATGCTGGTTGAAGCTAATTGAAGTTACCTTATCTTCAGTGGAAATGTCCCAGGAATCTGTTTTGCTTGGGGTGATTGAACTTTTTTCTTTTTCTTTTTTTTTTTTTTTAGTCAATCCTTATTGAATTTGCAAATAGAATAAATGAAGCAGTAATAGCTAATACATTGGATGAGAGAATCAGGATCCCAAAAGATTTTGACAGGCTAGAATGCTGGCTTAATCTAAGAAGATAAAATTTAATAGGGATTAAAAAAAAGTATATTAAAATTTGATAGGGATAAATGCAATATATTATATTCTGATATAAAAAAAAATCTAAATTACACCAGTATTATAATATTATGCTAGATGGAAGTATGGCTAATAGCAGTTCCTCTGATGAAGACCTTGAGGTTTTACTGAACTACCATGGTAGAGAAACTCATAAAGCTAATGTGATCATGAGCTGTAACTAAGAGAGGCAAAGGACTAAGGCCCCACAAGTGGTCCACTTTAAGATGTCCACTTTTGAATAAAGAAAATTTGTTCAGAAGTGTTTTCTTAAATGAATTTAAATCAGTAACTCTTTAATTTAGACCTGATTTTCCTAGTTCTGACTTCTGAGGTCAAGCTACATGAATCTAATCTTTCTTCATATAGTAGCCCTTCAAGTATGTAAAGATAGGTATCTCTTTTTCCAGACTACTCTGAATTTCTTGAACTGGTCATCATGTGGGATGATCTCCAGGTCTCTCACCATTCAGTCACATTCTTCTGGATTTTCCATTTTGTTTTTCTTAAAATGCAGTTTTTAGTCCTGGACTAAAATATGTGATCTGACCAAAGTAAACCAATGTATATATAATGTCTCTCAATGTAGTCTAAGGGAGATGTCATCTCCCAGAGATGACCTATTGTACTCTACCCCAAAACCTCTTCTGTAAATTGAGGGGATTGTCATGCTGGCACGCAATTTGGAATTAAGCTAAAAATTTTTTACCCTTTGAGATTCCACTGCTTAACCCCAAAGGTCAATGAATAAATTATTTTATTAATGAACTATTTTAAAAGGATTTATTGGGGGTACAAATAAAAACGCAAATCCCTACTCTCAAAGAAATGTGAGCACATTCTAAGGGAGGGAGACAATACATACGGTAGCTTTCAGCTACAAGTCAGATGGAAAAGTTCCATAGCCTTCAATACAATTCAATTCAATAGACATTTATTAAGAGCCTACTATGATTGGAACAAGAGGTTTGGCAATTGTTAATGCTGTAAAGTTACCCATGCATATATCCTGTAAATAAAAGGCTATTAAATTTAAAAAAAAAAAAAAAAAAAAAGAGCCTACTATGTTCCGGGCACTGTGCTTAACACTGGAGATAAAAAAAGAGGTAAAGTCAGTCCCTGCCCTCAAGGAGCTTACAAACTAAGGCGGGGAAGTTGAGGGAGGATGAGACAGGCAAACAAATATATACAAAGCAAACTATGTGCTGGACTTAAAGGAAATAATTACCAGAGAGAAGACAATAGAATTAAGAAGCCTTGGGAAAGGCTTTCCTGAAATGGGATTTTAATTGGAATTTAAAGGAAGCCAGAGAGGGCACAAAGAAGGAGGAGGAGCATTTCAGACATGGAAGACAGACAGAGAAAATACCCAGAACTTAAAGATAGTGTGTGGTTTCTGAAACAATCAGGGAGTCCAGAGTCACTAGGTCAAAAAATATATATTAGGGGATAGGTATAAGAATCTGGAGAATCTGGAAAGGTAGTGGGGGGGGGGGGCGGGGGAACTAAATTATAAAAGGCTTTGAAGGGCAAACAGAGAAATCTGCATTTGCTCCCTAAGGCAATCTGAGGTTGATGTGGGCAAACTTGAATTTTAGGAAAATCCTTTTAGTGGCTGAGTGGTCCTTGTGGACAGGTGGACAAGCAAAGCAAAGTAAGGCCTCTGTTTTAATGTTATTTCCATTCCACCAAAATCCAGTTTCTAATGTTGAACTACTTGACAGCATCCTTAGTAAGTTCCTTAATAGCTTTAACCAGGTTGCATCTCCACAGGAGTTGCTTCCCAAGACAATGTCTAAGGACACTGGGCTAGAGATATTGGTAGTTTCAATGTATCTTGGGTTCAAGAACACAAGGACTGGCCCCATTTGAATCTAAAAAGAGATGGTAATCAAGATGGTGGTGATGTGGTGCAGCTCCTAGGGAAGATGGAGCAAGTAGCCCTGAAGCCGCTAGGCCTTGTGAGTGGTGTGATGTATTTCTTCCCCCAGGTTATCCTGCCCAGTTTACTTCTTAGCACCAGAATGCTAAGGCCACAAATATTTCTGGTTGTTAGAAAACAACCAGTTGGTTAGTGATAAAAGATTCTGAGACTAGTGAGCAACAATAATGAGGTACTTAAAGTTAAGGAAAGCTCAGAACAAGTTTGAATGTCAGTCACTTGACCTAGTGATATTTCAGGCCTGAAAACACACCTCTGGAAGGTTCCCTCCCCTTTACTCCTCCCTTCCCCCAGTGAGCACACCCAGAGAACAAAATCATAATCAGACCACTCCTCAACTCTACCTCTAAAACATAAAATTAGCAAATCAGTAACATGAAGTGCCTGATTTCTCTAACTTTTCTCCATAAATTTATCTTTCTTACTCCTGATTCTTTGCTAAGTTCTTTTAGAACTTAGCCCACTTTAATTGGCATTATAATATATATAATAAACTTTGCTTCTTGACTGACGCTGGTCTGGAAGCCAAACATTTTTGGGGGCCCCTTGAGCTCCAAGCAGTAATAGTGGTTTGATTTGCCTGGCAAATGGTGTATTTCCTTCAAGGTTGTTTCCCTGATGCTTCACCAAAGGAAGGAAGCAAATCTAAGCTAAAATATTAATAGAAGCACATTTTGTAGTATCTTTTGTAATATTAAGGAATTAGAAATGAGACCCACCTATTGAAAGAACAGATAAACAGACTACCAGCAGGCATAGCCTTTTTTCTAAGTTTTGGATCCCCAACATTTAGCACAGGCTGGCACACAGTAAGTACTTAATATTTATTAAATGGCTATGTAAGGGAGGGGAGGGGACAAAGGGAAAACCTCCCACAAAATTGAACACTATATAATTATAATGGCCCTAGGAAGAGATGAGAAAATGACCCTCCCTCACTTGCAAAGGTGAAGTACAATGAAAATACAATATTTAATATAATGTTAAACTGGGTCAGAGTGATCTTTAGCTTTTCTAAACAGCTTTTCCCCCTCATATTTTATTCTTTGTTATGAGGGATGGTTTATGGTTGAGAGAGAAGGAAATGTGTGTGTGTGTGTGTGTGTGTGTGTGTGTGTATTATGTAAAAAGAAAAGCTATTAATTTCCAAATTAAAGAATTTGGAAAAAAGAAATAGAGTAATGTCTTTTTTAATGAGGAATTATGACTGGGAATGATATCATATATCCATCATTCCTGCTATCAGAGAAACTGAAGATGGTGGATCACTTGAGTTAGAACTTGAATTAAGTTCTAAACTTCAATAAACTAACATCCAGCATCAAAATAGTGAGCCTTCCAAGGAAAGGACCACCAGGCTAAGGAGAGGCAAGCCCTCCAATTTCACAAGTTAAAATTTCTATGGCAATTGATGGTAGAACTGAACCTATAAGTGGCCACTGGACTTCCAAACTAGGCTAGATAAGATTTGGGGTCAAAACAAAACCAATAAATAAATAAAAATTAAAATATCATAGATATGAATCTTCAATTTTATGATTAAGACTAAAATCAACAAGGTGTAAAATGAGATCTATATTTTGGGGTAGGTCTAAGTCAGGAATTTATTTTGACTATTAATATTTGTTACAAAGGTTTGTTTTTTCCCTCCTCATGACTGCAGAAAGGTGGAAGGAGAAAAAAAAATACTCTTTTGTTAAACTCACATTGTCTATGAGTTTAGAGGAAAACTCCAATGTGAGATTGGAGAAATGAGTCATTTGAGATTAGTAGATGACGGTGAAGGGTGAACAAAATGCCCATTTGACCAAGGTAACATTTAGAGTAGCTAGGGAACTAGATCAGTTGTTCCCTGTTACTTAAATTGTGGGCTACTATTTTTTTAAATTTTTTTTCTTTATTAAAGCTTTTTATTTTTCAAAACATATGCGTGGACAATTCTTCAACATTAGCCCTTGCAAAATTTTGTGTTCCAATTTCCCCTTCCCCCACGTCCTCCCTGAGATGGTAAATAGTGAGAGAGAGAAGAGTTACTATTAATGCTAGGGGTGGTGGGAGTAGGGGACTGGGATAGGTGGAAAGATTCAAATACTATGATCTCACCACTAATTACCCTGTTTCCCTCTGCATATATCTGCCTCAGCCTTTCCAGAACTGAATATCTGCCTCTTCAGTACAATGACGAAAGGAGAGAGAAGGAATCCCTAAGGAGAAAAATAGAGGCAGAGAAGATACAGAGAAAAGAACCTAGAGACTTTGTTGTGAGAGGAAGACTGATTGATGTCTATCTAGCAAAAGCTAGCTCTGGACTGGGGGGGAAGGAGGGGAAGGGGGAGGAATAAAAGAGGAGGAGGAGGTTGAGAGATGGAGGGAATTACTCCCGGGTGTCTTTGCTGGGGGATTTGTGAACCACTTGCAAAAACTAAGGCTGCTACTATGAGAGGGTGTGGACAATCTTGGGAGATAAGCAGAAATCTAGGAATTAAATTGGTATAGAGCTATGGGCGGGAGAGTTAGAGAAGCCACCTGGAGTTCAGGTAGACTGCCTGGATCCATCCAGTGGGGATTGGGGTACATGGTATTGGGTTGGCTTTCTACCACTCTCTTCTTCCCCCCATAAAAGGAAACACTGTCAACTAATTCAATGAAGTGGGGAGATTTCTAGCATAGTGCTAGCATAGTGCTAGAAATCTTTGGGAGCTCTTTGGGGCATAGTGAAATTGCCCCCTCCTCCAGCCTCCTTTACTACCTCCCTGCAGCCTAGGGCACTATTTCCACAGATTTCTGCCCTGCCCAGAAAACTCTTTTGTCCAGTAACCTTCTAATTCCCAGTCAACTAAGTAGAGAAGAAAGTAGCTAAATGAAGAACCTAAGATAACGAGTCCCTAAGGGTCTGAAACTAGGGGATGGGAACAGGGAGTTTATCTAAAAGAGTGGGGCCGGGGACACCAGGTCCCCTAAGGGCAGTGGGGCCTGGATGCCAGAGTCTGCGTATTGTTTCTGCTCTTGACCAGCACAGGCTAGTTCCTTGTTTAAATAGAGTAGAGACGTCTGAGAATGCAATTAAGGAACCCAGAAGTAGTGTTACTTGCTTTCTTTCTCTTTCCTCCCCCACCCCTTTTTCTCCAATACTCTTTCACACCCCTTAATATCCTTCTAGTATAATTAAAAAACAAAAGTATCGAGAGAATGCTCAGATTGACAAAATCTTTGCATTTGAAAGGAACTTTTGCAGATCACCCAGTCCAATCAATACTTGAACAGGAATTCAATGTACAACATGCCTAATGAGATCAGCCTCTGCTGTAAGTTTTCCAATGATAGAAAATTCTTTAACCATTTTAAGGATATGATGTTATCTTGGATTCTAAAGCTCCTTCTCTCCTTTCCCATCAACAATTAATGGAATGGAGCCTGAGTCCCAGAAGGCTGGCTGAGCCAAGCTGCTAGGTTTAGGAGGGATGGATTGGCGTGAAGGAAGGTTCATAGGATCACAGAATTTTAGATCTAGAAGGAACCATAGAGATAATTTAGCACACCACCTTCTTCTTATTATTTAATAACGATGATTCCTTTGAGGTTGTACAGGTAGTAATTTCAGGATCTTTGGCTTAAAAATATTTTGTTCTTTTTTCACCATTCATGTTGGAATCTTTGGGTTGGAGATGGAGAAAGAGAGAAGGACGGTATCTAATTGTGTGCAAGCAGAGGAAAACAATTTAAGGGGCTCTCTTTTTTGTAATAACTTTTAATTTTTCAAATACATGCTAGAATGTTTTTCAGCATTCACCTTTTTTATAGCTTTTTATTTACAAGATATATGCATGGGTAATTTTTTAGCTTTGACCCTTGCAAAACCTTCTTCCCCCATCCCCTCCCCCAGATGGCATGTTGACCAATACATGTTAAATAAAATATATGTATACATATCCATACAGTTATTTTTCAACATTCACCTTTGCAAAACATTGTGTTCCAAAATTTTCTCCCTCCCTTCCCTAGACAGCAAGAAATCTGTTATAGGTTATCATGTATTTGTCATGCTGCACAAAAAAAAAAGGAAACAAAACAAAACAAAACCCACCAAACAGACTAAAAGGGAAAAAAAAAAAAAAAAAAAAAAACACCAAGCAAACAAACACCACCAACATTAAGAATAGGTGATAATACTATGCTTTGATCCACATTTCTATAATTCTCTCTCTGGATATGGGTAGCATCCACAAGTCTATTAGAAATATCTTGAATCACTTCATTGTTGAAAAGAGCCAAGTCCATTAGAGTTGATTATCACGTAATCTTGTTGCTGTGTACAATGTTCTCTTGGTTCTACTCACTTTGCTTAGTTCATGTAACTCCAGATTTTTCTGAAATCACCTGCTCATCATTTCTTGTAGAACCATAATATTTAAGGGACTCTTCAAGGAAGTTTAATGAGGTGTGTTAGTACTGTTGTTCAGACTCTTGGACAGCTGTGAGTCCAGATGTTCTTACTTCGACTCAGAGCCTGATCAACATCCAGCTCCCTGCCCTGTACCTGAAGTCCAGTCAGACAGAAGGAAGCAGAAGAGGCCTCTCCTGAATGAGGATGGAGATGGGAGGTCAAATCTGAGAACAGAAACATCTACCTCCTTGCCAAATGTTTCCTCTAGCTTTTCCTCCCATATTACCCTGTTAAATATACTTTTTTTCTATGGCCTTCTCCTCCTTTCTCCCATTCGGGTACTCTCTCAGAATTTTTATTTTAGGCATTCTCGTTTTCCTAAGTTCCTGAGATGTTTCCCATGGTCCTCATCATTTCCCTTCTCTTTCCAAATAGACATCCCTTTCAGTTCCCAGGAGTGGGGAGGGTAGAAGGAAATTTAGGAAAGGTCCCCTGTACCTGGTGCCACTCTCAGGATAGACTCCCCTCAGATTGGGTCCAAAAGTTTAGATGGGAGACTAGGAGAGCAGGGGGCAAAATAAGTGCTACTTCCTGTGACCCCTGACTCAGGGCTATCCTGGTCAGATCCAGCTCAACTTGAATCAGAGGCCCTGGGTTCAGAGGCAACGATTTAGACGGCTTCTATGGTAACGTGGCAGAAAGCACCAAAATCTGAGAAAGTCACACCTTTTTTCCAATGGGCCACATCCTTTGTCCAAGTACTACCTTTCATGACCTCCCCTAGTTCCTCCCCCTCCAACCAAGGCATTTCCACTCCCTAGTAAGCACACTGCTTTAGAAAAATGGGTGCTGTAGTTTCCTAATCAAAATTTCCTAAGTACAAGGGACAAAAGAGATGATCTCATCCAAATCATCATATTAAAGTAGAGGAAAGTGAGGTTCAGAGATGGAAAGTTGTTTGCCTCAAGCCATTCAGGAAATTAGCTGCAGAACTTGAACTAAAAGTTATAAATACTCCACCCACCCACCTCAGGCCCTACCCTAAGGTCTATCTCTTTCACTTGGTCTTGAAGATCAAGGTAAAGCAGGGATTGATCGCCCAAGATACCCAGGGCAAGAAGACATCCTGAACCTCTTAAAAATTGAAATCTGAACTCCAAGGAGAAGGCCCAAGGGTCCACATCTGGCTGAGGAAGGTCTGGGGAAAGAAATGAAAAAGCTGAGGCATGGGGTTAGATTAGGAGAGAGGGAGGAAAAGAAAGAGAGACCGAAACAGAGACAGAGACTTATTACTCATTTATTCAATTACTCAATACTCCATTCATTCATAAAAAACATTCACCTGGTGCCAATATCCATCATTCAGTTGGGACCCAACTCCCACAGTGAACTGGGCCCAAAAGTTGTGGAACTGTATCTCAAGCTAGCCACCCCGAAGTCCTAGCATAAACCAGTCATGTTTGGGATTTGTATCCCCATAAAAAAATTACTCCTTCTGGGTCCCAGGTCTGAAGCTCAAGAGGAGATGGCTGTGAAAGGAGGAAGAAGCTGTTGTGTGCATATAGATATATTTGTTATATGTGCGTGTGCAAGGGATGGATTGCAGGGTAGAGAGAGGGGGTTCAAAATGAGGGAAAGAGTGGGTTAAGTAGAGGAGAGGAAAGGGAGAAGTGGAGAAAAGGTAGAGAAAAACGTAGGGTTTAGGAAGAGGATAGTGGGAGTCCAAGGTTTCTCATTTACCTAGGACCTTGGTGAAGTTAAAAGTCGTGATGGCGACAGGCTCTTGCCCAGTACCACTACCAAGGTGGAGAATGGCAGGATCCCTGCAGATCTGTGGGAGAAGAGTCAGGAAAGGGCAAGCACTGTTTCCAATTTGTCTTTGTGCCCCTTGACTCTAGCTTGGTGCATATGGATAAGCAATGCTGGTTGATTAAGAAGAGAGAATTCCCAGGAGAGACAGAAACACAACACATACACAAGCAGGGCTCCAGAACTCGTCTTCCTGCCCAATCCCCCATTCCCCCATCCCCATTGGACCCACACCTGTCTCCCACAGAACTCTACCCTTACCCCAATTATGCACCTTTGCAGGAAGTAGAGATTTAGGAGTCAGTCCACCCCAGGTCTCAAGTGGCCACAGCAACAGCAGCAGCACAGTAAGTGAACACAGACCCTCCATTGTGGGGCAGCTCTCTCTCTTGCATGATTCTGGTGACTCTGGGGAGTCAGTTGAGAGGCGGGCACCCCTGCTGGGCATGGGAAGTAATGGGTTAAAGGTTGCCCTGGGAGGAAGGAGGGAGGATAGGAGACGGGACACTGACCCTTTGGCCCCTCTGAGGACAAATGGACTGAGGCACGGTCCATGAGGCCTTCCTCCTAGATTCCCCATCTCTCTCAAGCTCAGGTCCGTTCCAGTCCAACAAGCCTTTCCTATGTGAATGCAAGGTACTAAGTGATAGGAATTCCAAGATAAAGCAAAAACAAAAACAAAAAACTAGGTCACCCCAATTCCTTTTCCAAGTTCCATTTGGAAACTCAGTCCAATTGCACTAGCTCCCCTCCCTTTCCAAGAAGTAAATCTGCCCTTAGGCTCATCTTCCTTTGAGTTAACCCTTTGTATTGTTTCTATCTTCCTTAACCTCTCTAGATTTCCTTCATCCCAGGTTGGGTTGGAATTATATCACTGTAATCTTCATAGGATTTACCTGTTTAGAGCCAAAAGGTATTTTAGAGATTATGTAGACAACTTTAAACTGTGTTTCTCCCCAAATATTTTACACATTAGAAAATTGAGTGCCAGAGGCACTTTAGATAATGACCAAACTCAGATCTGTGTTACTTGTGATGCTGGGGCACAATGACTCCTTCCTCTGTATTTTCCCATTGTATCTACAAGGACCTGTTTCCATACCTCAATGCCATGAAATCCTGCCACCACAGCTTCGTGACCTTGCTCTTGTCAAGGAATGCACTTTTAAAATTTGAATACTCTGGGGTCAATCAATGAAATCACTAATATTTTAAACTGAATTTTTTTTTAATTTATCAGGCTTGTCTAAGGTGCAGGCAGGATTTTGTGAGATATAAGAATGGGTAGAATAATCAAATTATAGATGGAGTTAGAAGAAACCTGTGAGAGCATGCTGCCCAACTCCCACATTTCAAGGATCAGGAAATTGAGGTCTAGAAGCATATATCTAGGAGTAATGGACAAAAAAATATGGTCACATAGTAAATTATAGATTTGATCAAAAAGGAAAAGGCACAAAAAAGTTAAGGGTTGAGAAACCTTTGCTTAATACTTTATACTTGTGGCTCCTGGGGATCATAAAGGATCTGACTAAAAGGAAGGGCAAGAGCTTTAAGGTAGACAAGATAGTTCTTCTGGAGACTCAGTTTTCGTCTCTGTGAAATTAGGTGTTGGGTGATCTCTTAAAACCCTTCTCGGTCTGATAGCAGGAGTAGGGTCCTTGGACTCAGCCAAGGCACAGGCAAGCTGAGAGGGCTTGCAGTAGGTAGGACTTAGTTGGGGGCCATAAAACTTTTTAATGCATTCTAATAAATTGAGGGGTATTCATTCACAGCCTGCAAAGAGAGGGAAGACGAAGAGAGAAGGGAGACAGCCTTCAAGCAAGGGGTGTGATTTTATTAAGAGGTGTCTTTTTTTTCCCCGGGAGCTTACGGTCACTATTCTTCCCTCTCCCCACCTCCTTTCTCCCTAGAACCCCAGTTTCTAGCTCATCTCCTGGCCCTTGGCTTCCAATTGCTTCCCATGCCTTTGGGGACCCATTCTACTTCAAAGTTCCAGTGTTAGGGGGTCTTTAACATGAAGCCCAACAACGTGTGAGTAGATAGGCTTCAGGGGGACAGGCATTTAGTAATTATTATATGTCAGGCGCTGTCTTAAGTGCTTTACGATTATGTCATAACAATCCTAGGAGATAGGTACTATTATTATTCCCATTTTACAAAATGAGGAAAGTGAGTTAAATAGAGGCTAAGTTACTTACCCAGGGTCACACAGTTAGTGTCTGAGGCTGAATCTGAATTTAGATTTCCCTTTCTCCAGCTCCAATATTCTATTCACTAGCAGAAAATGGGATTTTATGAGCAGGACCAGGAGATCCTTATATACGTCAACAACAATACTATATGATGCCCAGTTCTGATGGACCTGGCCATCCTCAGCAACGAGATCAACCAAATCATTTCCAATGGAGCAGTAATGAACTGAACTAGCTACGCCCAGAAAAAACTCTGGGAGATGACTAAAAACCATTACATTGAATTCCCAATCCCTATATTTATGCCCACCTGTATTTTTGATTTCCTTCACAAGCTAATTGTACAATATTTCAGAGTCTGATTCTTTTTCTACAGCAAAATAACGTTTTGGTCATGTATACTTATTGTGTATCTAAGTTATATTTTAATATATTTAACATCTACTGGTCATCCTGCCATTTAGGGGAGGGGGTGGGGGGGGTAAGAGGTGAAAAATTGGAACAAGAGGTTTGGCAATTGTTAATGCTGCAAAGTTACCCATGCATATAACCTGTAAATAAAAGGCTATAAAAAAAAAAAGAAAGAAAATGGGATTTTAGCTGAGACTTGGGCGGGGGGAGGGGGTCATGAATTTTTAATAGTCTGATAACTGCATGTCAGTTCCATTGCCTTCCCCTGCGTGCCTTTTGGTGCATTTAGAAACACTGCTCGGAGACGGGCTCCAGAGCTTCGCCCGGGAAGCCACCGCTTTAAATAGTCCCTGGGATCCCCCAGGAGCGTCCGGGAGGGCTGCGAAGCCCGGACTTTGCCCTCCCTGCCGGGAGGAGGAGGAGGAGGAGGAGCCACAAAACCCGTGGTCTCGGGCTGGGCATCGATGGCGACGGTGCTGATCCGGGAGGCCGCGGAGGGAGACTGTGGGGCAATCATGAAGATGATCCGGGTGAAAACGGCGGCAAGGCGGGCCTGGGGCCGAGGCCGGGGTCCCCGGCGGAGGGAAGGAAAGAGGGCGCGCGTGGGGGGGAGCATAGATTGCTGGGCTTCCGAAGGGAGGAGCTATGTAGTCAGGGGCCCCCTCAAGCCAAGGCAATTCAACGAAAACTTAAAGAGGAAAAAACCCCAACATTTTAACTCGGGGGATTCTTTTATAATGATTCGAGTTGTAATATTTTTTCAATAAAATCAATTGATCTCAAGTATTAACATGCATAATAATAGCTAACATTTACATGCTCACTACGGGCCCGGTGCTTTGCAAACGTTATCTTACTTGATTCTCACAACAATCTTGGAAATAGGTGCTATTATCATCCGCTTTTTACAGGGAGGAAAGTGAGGCAATGGTTAAGTAGCTTTGCTCGGGATCGCCCTGCTAATGAGTGTCCGAGGCCAGGTTTGAATTCAGGCATTAACTCACTTAATGTTTGGCACCAAAATATTGGTTTTCATTCTCCCCTTTCCTTCCCACCCCTCCTCCACATTTTAAAGAAAAACAAAGCTTTTGTAACTAATATGCAAAGGCAAGCAAAAACAAACCGTTGCATTGTCTGCTCAAAAATCTCTCCTTCCTCAACAAGTACCTTCTCTGTGCAGTAGCTGCGGGGATGCTACCAGGGCAAAAGGCGGGAAAAATCCCAGGCCCACAAGAATCTTACTTTGTATTTTAGCCCTGACTCCTGATCTCTTAATTCTGTTCTCTTATACATTGTCCCTCTTCATTCTTTGTATTCACAGGAATTAGCAGAATTTGAAAAACTCTTAGATCAAGTGAAGATCAGCGAAGGAGGTGGGACCATTGAAAGGGGGTGGGGGGAATTGAATCTTAAATCCCTCCTTTCTTTCCCCTAGTCATTCAATAGGTAGATAGATCATTTTCTCTGCTTTTTAAAAATAATTATGTCTGTTATCTTTCTCAACAGCCTTGAAAACTGATGGCTTTGGTGAAAATCCTTTTTTTCACTGTCTGGTGGCTGAGGTTCCTTCAGAACTCAGCAATCCCCTGGGTAAGACCTGCTGCAGGAACAGATCCTCTTAGAGGCATCTTGTAGCCGTGAAGTCGCTGTGTCCTGCTTCTGATTCCAGCCAAGTCACTTAAATTGGGACTCCCTATAACTCTAAAACCATAAATTTAAAAACAGTAACCAATCTACACGAGTAAAATGTGTTTCTTCCCCTCTCCCCTCGCCAAAAAAAAGATAAGAGCTAGTATTTATACAATGCTGACGGGTTGCAAAGTTTTTTATGAAAGTTATTACATTTTAATGTCCATTTTACAAATGAGGAACATTGGCAGAATCTAGATTCACATTAAAGTTTTCTAAGTTCAAAATTATCATTCCATTCATCACTGCACATACAACTTTTGGCATCCCTATTAAGTGTTGGACCCCTCTGTCCCTACAAAACTTTGGTTCTTTCTGGCCCCTTGCCAGTATTGGTCCAGAAAGATAGAACTCTGGCTTTCCTAGACTCCTAATGATCTTTTTGCTTTCTCAGGTTCCACTGTGGTGGGCTATGGCCTATACTATTTCACCTACAGCACTTGGACAGGACGAAATGTGTACCTAGAGGATATCTATGTGATGCCGAAATATCGGGGTACTGGCTTGGATTACAGGCATTCCACTGCCCTCCAAACATAAAGCTTCCCCCCTTTTGTTATTATTGTTCCTTCTAGCTAGGTGTACCACTCTCCTGTTAATGTTTTTCTCCTCACAATAGGTCAGGGGATCGGTTCCAAGCTTATCAAGAAAGTGGCTGAGGTAAGGAAGTCTATCCGTGGATGGTTTGGGAGGTTAATTACTTGTATTTCTGAGTATGGGGGCACTGGGGAGGTGAAAAGTGATCTTAGAACTGAATATCTGGGCTTTTCCCCCTATAATAACTGATTACATATGGGATGAACTTCCTGCAGGTTGCCCTAGAAAATGGCTGCTCCCAGTTCCGTCTAGCTGTCCTCGACTGGAATCAAAGTGCCATGGACTTCTATAAGGCCAGGGGTGCCAAAGATCTCACTCTAGCAGAAGGTTGGCGTTTCTTTCGATTTGATACTGAAGCAATGAGAGAGCTGGTGAAGAAGTAAGATGGGATGTCTGGGTCCTTTAGAGTCCAGACATTTCCTTTGGATCAACTATTTCCCTCAGTTCTTATTCCCCTCAGGTATATTGAAGTCCTTTCCCTATGATCATCTGCTTCATAATGGTTAGGAGTTTAAAATGGAAAATAAAAAATATATGTATCACAAAAGGAGAAAGTTTTTCTTCCTTCCCATTTGGAGGTAATACTTCAGAGTCACTGGGGCTGTGTCATTTTAGCATATGGCATAAGAAGTGGAAAGGGTGGGAGTTATGGGAGGGAAGTTGGTATGAGTTAATTTAGAGACCTACTTAAGTCAATTAACATTAATCTACAAGAATGCTTGCATTGGACAGGATTAGCCCAAGATATCCTCCCTAATGAAGTTTTAGAGAGAAAGAAAAATTTGTATATTTTTGCAAAAAAAAAAAAAAAAAAAAAAAAGACATGAGACACTATAAGGCCCCAGCTTACAGTCAATAATAAATGAGCACTTATTATTGTTTCCCGTATGTGCTCAGCATTCAGCATAAAAAGATAATTTTTAAAAATTTAAATTGTGTTTAAGAAAAGAGTTTGGAAGAAAGTTTACACATATTTATTGAGTACTTTTTATGTGCTGGGAACTTTGTAAAAGACAAAAATACAAAGACAAAAAATGGAATAGTCCTTGTCCTTGAGGAGCTTACATTCAATTGCAGGCAGGTAGGAATATATATCACACATGAATAAAACAAAAACTTAAAATATGACTTCAGTTCTCTTATACCCCTGTTTGAATCCTTTAACCTAGGAATTTTCTATCTGAAAATAATGACAAAAAAAAGCTGGACATCATATTTCAAAAAATTAAAAATAAAAATTACCCAGAAACAGAGCAGAGTCAAACTAGAAAGAACATACTGCTCACCTCCTAAAAGAAATCGTCAAATTCAAGCACGCAAGAATGTCATATTCAGAAGCAAAGCTTTCATGTAATAGGAAAAAGACTACAAGTATTCAAAAAGAAAGAGTACAAGTACCAAAGAGGAATCAAACCAAATTTGCTAACTACTATCATAAAGGATGAGGAAGCTTGGAATCCAGTATTCCAAAAAGCAGAATATAAAGGCATAAACATAAAACCAAGTATAACCTATCTAGAAAAACTACAGAGGAAAAAAAACAGACCTTTAGTAAAATAGAAAATTTCTAAGTTTTGCAGATTAAAAAGGCCAGAACAGACATGGTTCTGAAATGGAGACAAATACTGGAATCAAGAGAAACACAGAAAGGCATTAAACATTTGTTTAATTAGAAGGGAATATGTGGGGATGAATTGTTTATATATATTACTTGGGAGAGAAGAAACAAATGTCTTCTAAGAACCCTAAAATCTTTAAGCAAATGTGATAGAGAATCTGTGTTTGATTTAGTTTTATTTATTTAGTTATTTAGTTCATGGCATCCCATGAACATCACTTTCATCTTCATTGAACAAAGGAAGATCAGACACAATTACATTTACATTTTAGTTTAATACATTTATTAGAAATATATTGAATTTAAAAGGGAGAGAGGGACAAGGGAGGGAGAGATCTGGGTTTGAGAGGGAGGAAAAGTAATAAGCAAAATAAACTTCCGCGTTGGAGAGAGAAACATCAAAGGAGGGATTGAAAAGAATGGAAGATAAAGTAAAATGTTGGGATCAGGGCAGAAACAGGGGTGACAGGATGGAAACAGATTAATCTGTTTTTAGATTATGTGACTGGCAAATTCCTTACTTTTTACCACTTTATTAAGGAAGGGGAAAGACAAGATTAAGGGCAATTTCACAATTAACAATTATAATTGTTACTGAGACTGGGAAGAACCCTTAAAATGTAAGAGGATAACAGAATGGATTAGAAAACAATCCTTCTAATCCTCTAGGTTTGGCATCTAGATGTCAAACTTGTATCCTAACTCTCTCAACCCACCTCCTCTCACCACCACTGTGGATCTGCTGGCTAGGCCTGTGGATTTCCCCTTTCACTACCTCGGAGATATATCCCCTTCTTTCCTTTGATACTCCCACCACCCTGGTGTAGGCCTTCATCTCAAATCAGCAACTACTGTAAGAGCCGGTTACTTGGTCTGCCTGCCACTGCTCTCCCCACTCTTGTACATCCTCCATTCAGCTATCAGAATAATCTAATCAAAGGTTAGTTCTACATTCACTAATTCTGTATCTCCTATCACTTCCAGAATAAAATATAAAGTCCCCTTTGTCATTCAAAGCCTTTCTTAACTTAGCTCCTTCTCCCCAACTTTTCCAGTTTTACATCTTTTACCCTTGTTTTTACTCTAACAAGAAACTTCATTTCTTAGCTCCAAGCATTTTCACTGGTTATCATTGTCTTCTCTAGGCAGTTTTCTTTAATTCCTCTTAATTTTAATGCTTCCTTCAATTGATAATTTCCTGGTTATTATGTCATAGTTGTACATAGTTGTTTGCATGTAGTCTTCCCATTTAAATTGTGAGTTCCTTGTGAGGACAAGAGCTACCTTTTGCACAGTACGATGCTTGTGCCCATCCATTTTTATGGGTGGGGTATAATAAAAGCTTATTGATTCACTGATCAACATAGAGTTAAAATGAGGGGCTCAAACAAAATCTATTTTGCTTCAGCTGAACACAAAAAAGCAGAGCTAACAATTTTTTAACTTTTTTTTTTTTTAATTAAAGCTTTTTATTTACAAAACATATGCATGGGTAATTTTTCAACACTGATCCTTGCAAAATCTTCTGTTCCAAATTTTTCCCTCTTCCCACCTCCTCCCCTAGATGGCAGGTAGTCCAATACATATTAAATATGTTAAAATATGTTAAATCCATTAAATGTATACATAGTTATACAGTTATCTTGCTACACAAGAAAAATCGAATCAAGAAGAAAAAAACTGAGAAAGAAAACAAAATACAAGCAAACAACAGAAAGAGTAAAAATGCTATGTGAACAGTTCACACAATCCTCTCTCTGGGTGTAAACGGCTCTTTTCATCACTGAACAATTGGAACTGGTTTAAATCATCTCATTGTTGAAGAGAGCCACATCCACCAGAATTGATCATCATACAGTCTTCTTGTTGCCATGTATAATAATTTCCTTGGTTTTGCTCATTTTCAGTTCATGTATCATCAGTTCATGTAAGTCTCTCCAACCCCTGAAATCATCCTATTGGTTGTTTCTTACAGAACAATAATATTCCATAACATTCATATAGCACAATTTATTCAGCCATTCTCCAATTGATGGGCAGCCATTCAGTTTCCAGTTTCTTGTCACTACAAAAAGGGCTGCCACAAACATTTTTGCACATGTGGGTCCCTTTCCCTTTTTTAAGATCTCTTTGGAATATAAGCCTAGTAGTAACACACTTCTGGGTCAAAGGATATGCACAGTTTGATAACTTTTTGGGCATAATTCCAGATTGCTCTCCAGAATGGCTGGATGTATTCACAGTTCCACCAACAATGTATCAGTGTCCCAGTTTTCCCACATCCCCTCCAACATTTGTCATTGTCTTTTCCTGTCATCTTAGCCAATCTGAGAGGTGGTCATATCTGACAATTAAGATTTCAGATTAAAGTTTTGTAGAAAGATAAATGTGATAAAAAGATAAGCAAAAAATTGCATTGTGGCTAAAGAATCCATGGAAAAAGAATCAAAATCAACTGATATACTAAACAGCATAGCCTCTAAATATTTAAAGAAACAGTTAATCAAATTGGAAAGAGAAATAGATAGCAAAATTATGATAGTAAGGGACCTCAGGATGCCCTTTTTATACTTCAGCAAATATAACCAAAAAAACCCAAATAGGAAGTTAATGACTTGAATAGAATTTTAGGGAGAAAAAAGAGAGAGAGAGAAAGAGAGAGAGAGAGAGAGAGAGAGAGAGAGAGAGAGAGAGAGTAGATCTCTGGTGATTACTGAATGGGAATAGAAAGGAATTACTCATTCTCAGCTGTACTTAGCATCTTTATCCCAGTTCTGGAACATAAAGACCTCACTAAAAAATGTAGAAAAGCAGAAACAGTACAATGCAATAAAGGGCTTTTGAGAAAAGAAAAAGTAATTGGAGATTAAACAAAACAATTTTAAGAATTGGTGAGTCAAAGAATTACAGAATTACAAAAATTTTAGCAAAGAAAATGACGAGAAAAGTACTAAGACTTAGGGAATTTAGTTAAAGTAATTCTAAGACTAAATATATATATTTCAGATGCTTTCATCATTAGAAAAAGAATAATTGTTAGATAAACAACTTAAAAAACCCCAACAAATGAAAATTTAAGAAACATAGTGAAATTTCTGAAAATAAAGGATAAATAAAATTAAAAGCAAGAAAAAATAAATTAATAAATCTAGGCATTGTTTTTTAAAATTTAATAAATATAAACAGCTAACCTCATTTTTTAAAAAGAGGAAAAGGAATTGTTCATATTAGAACAGTTGAAGAGAAATCAAAGAAACTACCAAACTTTTGTACAATTATACATTAAAAAGATAGATAATTTAGAGGAAATGACTTAGAAAATATAAAACACACAAGTCCCACAGAAGAAATAAGCTATTTAAATAATCTAGCATTAGATAAAGATATTGAACAAGTCACAAATGAACTCCTAAGGACAAACTCCAGGACCAGATGGCTTTATAAGTAAATCAAACATTCAAAGAACAATTAGCTACAATATTATACTAACTGCACTAATAGTAAAGGAAACCCTTTTCCAAATCTTCCTGTGATAGAGACATAATACTTACTAATACTTACACAAGAGAGAAACAAAGCAGAGAAGAACACTATAGACCCATGTTCCTGATGAATATTGATGCAAAAATTTTAAATAGAATCTCAGTAAGTAAGCTACTAGAAAGATTATATACTATGATGAAGTTGAATTTATACTAGGAATAAAGGGCTGGCTGAAAAGCAACAACCACAAAAATAATACCTAACATTTATGTAGGTCGGATACTATAGTAATACGATTATTATCATATTTGATCTTCACAAAAACTCTGGGAGATTCTTGCTATTATTATCCCTATTTTACAGATAAGAAATAGGCAAATTAACAAAGGTTAAGTTACTTGCCCAAGGTCAAACAACTAGTAAATGGCTGAGGCTGGATTTGTTTTTTGTTTCCCCCCCATAATTAATAATTATGAATTATTAATTCATAATAAATGAATTATATTTAATGCATGGATAATTTTTCAACATTGACCCTTACAAAACTTTGTGTTCCAAATTTTCCCCTCCTTCCCCCCATCTCCTCTCCTAGATGACAAGTAATCTAATATATGTTAACTCCAGTATATATACACATATTTATACAATAATCTTGTTGCACAAAAAAAGTCAGATCAAAAAGGAAAAATAAATGAAAAGAAAATGCAAGCAAACAACAACAAAAAGAGTGAAAATGCTATGTTGTGATCCACACTCAGTTCCCTCAATCCTCTCTCTGGGTGTAGATGGCTCTTTTCATCACAAGATCTTAGGAACTGGCCTTAATCATCTCATTATTGGAAAAAGCCACATCCATCAGAATTGATCATCATATAATCTTGCTGTTGCTGTGTGTAATGATCTCCTGGTTCTGCTCATTTCACTTAGCATCAGTTCATGCAAGTCTCTCTAGGCCTCTCTGAAGACATCTTCCTGATCGTTTCTCATAGAATAATATTCCATAACATTCATATACTATAATTTATTCAGCCATTCTCCAACTGATGGGCATTCATTCAACTTCCATTTTCTTGTGAGGCTGGATTTGAACTGATAGTTTCTGACTCTAGACCCTGTGCTTTATCCACTGCTCCACTTACCTATTCCATATATAATATGAGGAAAACTAAAAATACATTAACTTGTTAGCATAAATGAATAAAAACCATACCATTATGTCAATAAATTCTAAAAAAGAATTTTGAAAAAATTCCATGTTTATCTAGTGCTGAGAGCAAATATATGTAGTTAATAAAAATTAGGTACTGTTCCAATAAAAACAATCCTTATCTCTACTATTATTTAATATAAAAAAAAATCAAAGGAAAAAACATAGGCAAAGAAAATAAAATATTTGCTATTTGCAGATGACATGATATACTTATCAAGAAACTTAAGAATCAATAAAAATTGATTGCAATAATTCATAAATACAACAAAGTCAGAAGACATAAATTTCATTTGCATAAATAATCAATATTTTTATATATAACCAAAAAAGAAACCTAGCAGGCAAAGCCAGGGACAGAAATTCAGTTCAAAACAACTACAGAATCTCTTCACTTTGTCACCTCACTGCCCCTAATATATTCTTTCTAGTTTGACTTCGCCTCTGTTCTAAGAGTTCTGGACAGTTTTCATTTGTAATTTTCTTGAAAGTTTTTTGGTATGATTTTCAAATAGACATACTTCTTTTATTATATATTATATTATTATTTATATTGTTTATTATATATTATACAAACAACCTGTTTTTATCTTATATTTATGACATCTTTTTAAAAAATCTTTTTATTTTAATATCATATTTGTTTCATTGAATCATTTTGTTGCTTGGCTCATTCTAATTTCAGGTCATTCAATTCTTAGATAAGATTTTCCATCTTCTATTCTATGGCAGACCCTCTTAAATTTTTTTCACTCACAACTGCTTTTCACCTGAGAAATTTTTATGTGATCCCAGGTGTATATGTATATAAAATAGCATAAAATCAAACATGTATTGATAATAAATCATAAAGAGATTTATTTTAAAACAATTCTTTGTTATACATATAATTTTATTATCTGTTAAAGATGAAAGTCAATTTACATACTAATGAGGTGGATGTGATTGTTTATTTTTATAAAAAGAATTAAATTTTGTAATGGTAAATATTGGAGGGGATGTGGTAAAACTGGGATATTAATGCATTGTTGGTGGAGTTGTGAAATGATCCAGCCATTTTAGAGAGCAGTTTGGAACTATGCCCAAAGGGCTAAAAACTATGCATACCCTTTGATCCAGCAGTGTGTCTAAAAGGTCTGTATTCCAAAGAAATCATAAAAGAAGAAAATGGACTTACATGTGTAAAAAGATAGGGGCTCTTTTGGTGGTAGCAAAGAATTAGAAAATGATTGGATGCCCATCAATTGGGGAATGACTGAATAAGTTTTGGTACATAAAAGTAATGGAATAAAATGATGAATGGGCTGATTTTAGAAAAGCATGGAAAGATTTACATGAACTGATGCTGAGTGAAGCAAGCAGAATCAGGAAAACATTGTATTGTACACAGCAACAGCAATATTGTGTGATGATCAACTATGATAGACTTGGTTCTTCTCAGCAATTCACTGATCTAAGGCAATCCAAATAAACTTTGGATGGAAAACACCACAGAGATGGCAATCACAGAGAACTGTGGACACTGAATAAGGATGAACACATACTATTTTCACTTTTTTTTTCCTTCATTTTTTTTTCTTTCATGATTTTTCCCTTTTGTTGATTTTTCTCTCCCAACATGACTTATATGGAAATATGTAAAAAATGAATGTACATGTATAACCTAAATTTTTTTTTAAGAAAAAAAGGAATTAAGTCTTAGCAGAATATTTGATACCATTTACTGTTGCCAAAAAAAATTTTTTTATGACATCTCCACATTCTGTTATGGGATCATAATTCACAGTTTAAGTTTTGTTCTATGGAATTAATTCTCCTTCATGCTTTTTTGGTTGCCTAGCTATTACACTTTCTATCTGATTTTTTCCTGTTGTTCAGTCATTTCATTTCTATATGATTCTTCATGATCCTTGGGGTTTTCTTCAGTGACTATTAGACACTGAATAGTTTGCCATTTCCTTTTCTAGCTCATTTTACAGAGAGGCAGATCGGGTTAGGTGACTTGCTCAGGGCCACACAGTTAGTGTCTGAGACCAGATTTGAAATCACAAATATGAGTCCTCCTGACTCCAGGCACAGCAGTCTATCCACTGCACCAACTAGCTGCCCCATTTCTTTTAGGTGTACTTCAGATCTTTGTGTCTGGGATATATTTATTCTCCAAGGCTACACTTGGACTTGTTTTGAGTTCACTGTCTTTTCAGAGTTTACTCCTTGATATTTGTATACAATATTTCCTTTAAAAGGTTTGCCATAGCAATCTCACCGTTTGGGTTGGAGTTGGTGGGGTATGCTTCTTTGCTTTGTTAAACTATGTATGTTCTTGCACTCCGGAATAGCATATTCAGAGATTAGGCTCTTCCTTGAAGGGATTTTGAAGACTATGGCACTAGTGCACCTTTAAAACTTATTAATATGGTTTGTTATATTGATAATTTCCCTAATATTGAACCAACTCTGCCTTCATGGTATAAATCCAGTCTAGTTGTAGCATGATCTTTGTGATATATTCTTCCAGCTGCAGTAATCTCTTTGCAGATATTTTATTTTATTTAAAACTTTTGCATCAATATTGACTATGCTTATTTTTTTACAAGGATTTTTTCCCTTCTTCCTGGAAGAAGATTAGCCATAGAAATAGTAAAAGACAATTTTTTTTTTTAACATTTAAAAATATTCACAGAAGAGAACAGAAAAAAGCACAGACCAACAGAAGAATTCTGAAAGTAATGCTACAATTTATTATAAACTTTTAAGAAATCAGGCAGTATTGAAATCAAGATTCATGGTTTCATACAGAATTCTTTTTTGTGTTCTTCTATGTATATATAAATTAAATCCCCTTTTTAAAAAAAATTCAAAATGAAAATAAATAAAGAGACTAACCTCACTCTTTGGATCTAAGCTTTTTTAGGACCAAATGTGGTCCTGTAGTCCAGAACTAGTGACTCTTCGTGGGAGAGGGTGACCCACATTCCCTGGGCTGAGGGGTCTTTACAAAAGAAAACACTGTCTCTTTTAAAGGGCCTTGAGTAGGAGATTAGCCAAGACCACAGAGCAGGAGGAAGCAGTTCAGCTTAGCTACCCCATTTCAGGAGTACCAGACAGAATAGTGATCAAAAATCTAAGAAACTAGAGGGGATCACTTTCATAGCACAAAATCATAAATCTGACCTTTCAGGAAAGTGATCAGGGCCAAAATGTGGAACAGGGGTGGGCTAAGTTACACCTCCAGAGCAGAACATAATGGCTGGGAGCTCAGACTGAACCCTCAAGTGTCAGGGCCACAGCTCTATTGCTAGGATAGTGGGGATATTGAAGAAGTTGCAAGTCTTCATAGCTGTTGTGTAAATTCTCATTGGGAGGATCTCAGATTCTGGGCCCAGAAGCTGTAATATTATCAGGGAGATCTGATTCAGATAGAACATGTCAGCACCATACAAAATCACAATATCTTAGCAGAAGTGTATAAAACCCAAGTATTCTCAATATACATATTCTCATATTCTCATAAACAACCTGGAAAATAGAGCAAGGAGAAATCATTTTAGAAGCATTGGAATATAATCAGTATCATATTGTTTGTCTTTTTA
The DNA here is from genome assembly GCF_902635505.1 of Sarcophilus harrisii. Classification (NCBI taxonomy): domain Eukaryota; kingdom Metazoa; phylum Chordata; class Mammalia; order Dasyuromorphia; family Dasyuridae; genus Sarcophilus; species Sarcophilus harrisii. The sequence continues at coordinate 289,704,346 of NC_045429.1, read as the reverse complement.
ATGAATAGGGGAGAGTATGGAGGGAGGGAGAGAATTTGAAAATAAAAATAAAAACTTTTTTAAATTTAAAAAAAAAAAGTAATCAGGGAAACTACATTTTATTGAAAGGTACCATAGACAACAAATTAAATCCTTAACATGTATGCATTAAATGGCATATTATCTAAAAACTTAAGGAAAAACCTAAGTGAGGTATAAGGATAAATTTGTTGAGAAACCTCATTGTACACCTTTCAGACCTAGACAAATTTAACAACAACAACAAAAAATTAAGGATCTAAATAGAATTTTAGAATAGTTAGGTTTGCTTGATCTCTGATAATTATTGAATAGAAATAGAAAGGAGAATACTTACTCCTCAACTGGGCTAGACATGGCACTTTAACAAAATTTGGCTATGATCAGGTCATTAAAACTTCACAGATAAATGTGGGAAGCAGATCTGTGAAATATATCCTGTACTTACTACAATACAATAAAATTAAATTCAATAAAGAGTTATTGAAGAGAAGTTTAAAAGTCATTTAGAGACTAAATGGCAATTCAAAGGATGGGTAAAAGAACAAATAACAGAAATAATTTCATTAAGATAAATGAGAACAATGAAACAATATATCAAAATTTTGGGGATACCACCAAAACAGCTCTTAAAGAAAATTATTTATCTCTAAATACAACAAAAGAAAGGACAGAACAATGAATCAGGCATGCAAATTACAAGAAAAAACTAGAAAACTACCAATTAAAAACAAAATTAAGTACCAGTAAAATCCTTTAAAAAAAAAATCAAAGAAAAAAAATAATAAAATTGAAGGAAAAATCTATTGAATTAATAAATAAAAGTAAAAAATTTGAGTTGGGGGAATAAAGTAGACAAGTTATGTTATTGAAAGAAAGGAAAATGAAATTATCAGAAAATTTAAAAAAATAATAACAGATGAATAAGGAATAAAGGATAATAAAAATTATTTTGCCCAATTACATACATACCAAGAAATCCAACAATCTAAATCAGCTAGAGGAATATTAAAAAATAATAAAATAAAATACCCAGATTAAGAGAAAAAGAAAAAGAGAAATTGAACAGACCAATATCAGAAAAATAAATTGAACAGGTCATAAATGAACTCCCAAAGAAAAAATCCCCAGGACCAGATTATATACTTGCAAATTCCATCAAAATTCAAAGAGGAGTTATTTTCAATAACAAGCAAACTCTTTGCAAAAATAGGAAAAGAAGGGATCACACCAAATTCTGATACAAATATAATCTTGAAAACAAAACCAGAGAAAAGTCAAAATAGCAAAAGAAAATTATAGGCCAACAGATAATGAATACTGAGGCAAAAGTTTTTAAATAACATTTTACAAAAGAGGCTATACCAAAATTCTACAAAAATTATATTGATAGAGATTATATACTATAACTAGGTTGGATTTATATGAGGATTTCAGAGTTGACTTAATAATAAGAAAAGAGGAAACTAATCTCATTAAAAACAAGAATAACAAATATAATAAAATTATATTTATATATTTATATTACACAATTTATACACAGTTATTTATTACACTATTTTTCACATACTATATAATCTCTTGTATTCTCTAGTAACTTTAGCTATGATAATATATATTTAATCATATAATACTATATATGAAGATTAGAAACTTCTTTAGAGTAGGGACTATTTTACACAGTTATTTTCATTTTTTCTATGTGGATTTGAGCACATTTCTGAACACAAGCATTATTCAGTAGAAAGAACACTGGACTCAGAGTCAGAGGATCAGGGTTCACATCTCAGCACTATAATTTACTACCTTGGTGACCTTCAGTAAGTCACTTAATTTCTCTCACCCTCCGTTTCCTAATCTGTAAAATGAGGGACTTGGTTTAGATGACCTCTAACATTCCTTCCAACTCTACATCTATGATCCAAAGACATTAATACCTGTTGAATGACTGATTGATCTGGCAGCAATGAAAGGGCAGCTGAGAGAGACTGAAAACAAGAAGACCATCCAGGAAGCTGATTCAATAATCTAGGTGTTGGATGATGAAGAGCTGAGCTAGGGTGACTGCAGTGAAAAAAAAAATAAGGTTAAAATTGCAAAGTGATATGATAAAGGAATAAGTGGTAAGGTTTGTTCCCTGACTGAAAACACAGAGAACATGGAGAAAAAAAAAATTTAAACCACTTAAATGCTACAGAAGAACCTCCAGTTAAGATGACTGTATGGGAAAATTGTATATGTATATGTATATGTATGGCAGCAAAATTTTAAAAAAGAATACCAAACAAATGAATGATAAAGAAATCCAAAGAGAAATTACATTAGGTGCCTTCAGCCATGCTGGCTACATAAAGTAGCCAAAAGCTGTAAGTATGAAAAAAAAGAGTTCCTTTTGAAAAGTCAGCATAATACTTTTAAATAAATTGGAATCTTGGATCAAAGATGCTTCAACAGCACCTGAAACCTGCAGTGATCTGTATTAAGGAGGTCAAAGATTGTAGTGCTTCAGAATGGTCAGAATTTTTTCAGTGCTCATACTGAAGTACAGGAGGGACTCCAGAATTTTGCAGCATTTTGACCTCATGTGTTCTAGAGTTCCCTAAAGACCACAGCACTCTAAACCCAGATTTTCCAAAAAGCCTGAAAGGTGCAGACACCAGACCTAGATTCAGTTTTTTTTTTTTTTCCAGTATTTAAAAAAAATAATAATAGTTTTTTATTTTTCTTTTTTTTTTTAATAATAGCTTCTTTAGCTTTTTATTTTTCAAAATACATGCAAAGATAGTTTCAGCATTCATCCTTGCAAAACCTTGTGTTCTAAAATTTTTCCCTACTTTACCCATTCTTTCTTCCCCCTTTCCTCTCTCTCATAGACAGCAAGTAATCCAATATAGGTTAAATATGTGCATTTGTTCTTAACATATTTCCACATTTACCATGCTGTGCAAGAAAAATCAGATTGAAAGGGGAAAAATGAGAAAAAAAAAGAATAACAAGCAAGCAAATAACAACAATAAAAAAGGAAAAAATATGTTGTGATCCACATTCAGTTCCCATAGTTCTGTCTCTGAGTGAGGATGGCTCTCTCTATCACAAGACTATTGGAATTGCCTACATTCAGATCTGATCTCAGATACTTACTAGTTATGAGGTGGGTTCAAGTCGTTTAACTTCCATATGCCTCAGTTTCTTTTTCTATAATAGCACTTACATTCCAGAGTTATTGTGAGGATCAATTTAAATAATACTTGCAAAGTGTTTTGCAAATTTAACAAATAGAAACCAGCAATAGGAATCCTAAAATTAGAAATACAGAACAAATCCTAGCACAAAGTTCCAAATCAGTAACTGAAGTTTAAAAAATGAGTAGACAGAAGAAAATAAGACAAACTCAGAATAAGAGAATAATTTTAGAACTAGAAAAAGAATATCAAAGTGGGGAAAAAGTTCTACATGGACTATAGTCTTATAACTCTTATAGGACTTATAACTCTTATATAGTTAGTCTTATAACTCTTATATAGGACTTATACTCTTATAAGAGTAACAGAAGAAATAAAAGATTTTTTTTAGTTTTTTAAAATTGTTTTTTAATAATATTTTATTTTTCCAAATACATGTAAAGATTATTTTCAATATTCAGTTTTGTAAGACTTTGTTTTTCAATTTTTTCCCCTCCTTCCTTTATTCCTGCCCCCAAAGACAGCAAGTAATCTAATATAGGTTAAATATGTGCAATTCTTTTAAACGTATTTCTATATTTGTCATGTTGTACAAGAAAAAGGCACAAGAACAAACTTCTACTTCCTTCACTCAGCCTCAGTTCATGTAAATCTTTCCAGGCTTTTCTGAAATCAGCCTACTCAACATTTCTTATAGAACAATAGTATTCTATTATATTCATATACCATAACTTACTCAACCATTCCCCAAATGCTCAACTTCTGGGTCCTTGCCACTACAGAAAGGCTTCTACAAACAATTTTGTACATGTGGGTCCTTTCTCCTCTTTTATGATATCTTTGGGATTTAAGCCTAGTAGTGAGAGCCCTTTAGGTATAGTTCCAAGTTGCTTTTCAGAATGCATTAGTGTCCCAATTCTCCCACATTCCTTTCAACATATATCTTTATCTTTTCCTGTCCTCTTAGCCAATCTGAGAGGTATGTAGTGGTGCCACAGAGTTGTCTCGATCTGCATTTCTTAAATCAATAATTATTTAGTTTTCATATGCCGAGAAATAGCTTTAATTTCTTCATCTGAAAATTTTTGAAACAAGAGATTTTTATAAAAAAAATTATAGTAGCAAAGAACGAAATTGCAGGGGTGCTTGTCAATTGGGAAATGGCTGAAAAATTGTGGTATGTATTACTCTATTATAAATATTACTCTGTTATAAGAAATGATGAAGTCAATCATTTTAGAAACACATGGAAAGACTTGAACAAAATAATGGCAGAACCAGAAGAGTATTTTTTTATATAGTAACATTACTGTTTTAATAACAACTTTGATTGACCAAGTCATCTTGACTATTATATATATCCAAATTAACTGCAAAAGTCTTGTGAAGGAAGATGCTGTTTGTATCCAGGAAAGAACTGACATATGTGTAAATACAGATATGTAGACATGGATTATATAGATTATATATAGACACAAATGGTAGCCATCTCTAGGATGGGGGAAGGAAAAAGTTACATGATCATTTTGTTGTCTATTTGAAAGGAATATCAAGTTTTACATAATAGATCTGCAGTTCATGTACAATTTTCTTTTTTTTTTATTCTACTTTGTTATGGAAATATTTGTATTATTTCTTAAATTCAGAATAATAAAAAAATTAGCAAAAAACACATAAAAGTATAAGTAAAATAAGAGCTCTGGAGGAAGTAACTAAAGGACAATATTCCAAAAATGGATTCCTTGAAAAATAGAATAGACCAAATAGAAATCAGTGATTCCATATGATGGTGAGAAATATTAGAACAAAATCAGAAGATATAAAAAAATTAGGAAAACAAATATAAGCTATCTATTATTACAAACAACAGGCCTAGAAAACAGGTCTAAGCAGAAACTGGAAACTGAGTGGATGCCCATCAGTTGGAGAATGGCTGAATAAATTGTGGTATATGAATATTATGGAATATTATTCGGTAAGATAATGACCAGCAGGATGATTTCAGAAAGGCCTGTAGAGACTTATATGAACTGATGCTGAGTGAAATGAGCGGGACCAGGAGATCATTATATACCTCAACAACAATACTGTATGATGATCAATTCTGATGGACCTGGCCATCTCCAGCAATGAGATGAACCAAATCAGTTTCAATAGAGCAGTAATGAATTGAATCAGCTACACCCAGCGAAAGAACTCTGGGAGATGACTATGAACCACTACATAGAATTTCCCATCCCTCTATTTTTGTCCACCTGCATTTTTGATTGCCTTCACAGGCTAATTGTACCTTATTTCAAAGTCCAATTCTTTATGTACAGCAAAATAACTGTTTGGACATGTATACATATATTGTATTTAATTTATACTTTAAAATATTTAACATGTATTGGTCAATCTGCCATCTGGGGGAGGGGGTGGGGAAAGGAGAGGGGAAAATTGGAACAAAAGGTTTGGCAATTGTCAATGCTGTAAAATTACCCACGCATATAACTTGTAAATAAAAAGCTATAATAAAAGAAAAATACAACAAAACAAAACAAAAAAAAAAAAAAAAAAAGAAAGAAAGAAAGAAAACAGGCCTAGGGAGAATTATGAGAAGATAGTGGCATGTTAGGACCTAGAGAAACCTAGATCCTCTGCAAGGGTCTTAATAAAGCTTAAAAATACATACAGTTAAAAAGAGAATGAGGAGAATTAGATGTGGAATATTTCACCTGGCCCAGGGATCCACATAATGGAGATAATTTAATTTAATGGATAATAATTTAATAGAATTTAAATATGAATGAATGGTGGAGGAAATAGGTATTTCATGATCCTCACTTTCATCTGAACTGGAAAAAGGAAGAACAAACACAATTACATATATACATATGAAAATTTTAGAATAGAAATACATTAAATTCCAAAAAACCTCCCTTGGGCAGCTAGATGGTGCAGTGGATAGAGCACCAGCCCTGAAGTCCCTTAAGTCAGACACTTAACACTTCCTAGCTGTGTGATCCTGGGCAAGTCACTTAATTCCATTTGCCTCAACAAAAAAAAAAAAAACAAAAAAACAAAAAAACTTTCCTAAGCTTTTTTAGGAAGGGGCAAAGACAAGGGATGGTAAGATTAGAGGAATTGTCATAAGAAAGTGTTGGAGAGAATTAATCAAGAGAGGATTAAGGGGAAATGAAGAAAGAGAGAAAATTTGGGATCAAAGAAAAGACATAAATAAAAGTGAAAACAAACCACTTCATTTATCGATTACATAACAGCCATACTAATTTTTTTTTTTTACCACATTCTTTTTATCTGTAAAATCTTTTTCTTTTTTTTAATTTTGTGCAAGGAAATTGGGGTTAAGTGACTTGCTCATCATCACAGTTCTAGTAAGTGTCAAATATCTAAGGTCAAATTTGAACTCAGGACATCCTCATTCCAGGCCAGTGCTCTATTTACTATTTAGCTTTATCCATAAATAGCTGCCCCGTTTGTAAAAATTATGTTGGAAGCAATAAAGAAAATAAGTACAAGATATCAGCAAGAGGTAAACACAGAATTAAAAAATAACTATGAACTTGCAATAAATTGCAAGAACTCACTCATAAAATGGAAAAGGATAGCAGAATGGACTTGAAAACACAATCCAACAATATGTTATTTACCAAAAAAAAAAAAAGCTTCTCACACTTTATGCCAGTATAAATTCTAAATGCATGCATAATTTAAATGCTGATTATCTAGCAAATAATAGATAGGAGAAAAGTCCACAACTAAAGGATAGAAAGTATCACAGAAGGAAAAAATAGTCAATTTCAATTATATAAATTAAAATATTTTTGCACAAACAAATCTGTGGCAATGAAAATGGGAAGGAAAAAAGATAACTGGGAATAAGTATCTTTGTAACAAGATTTTTTTGTTTGTTTGTTTCTTTTGAGGCAATTGAGGTTGTGACTTGCCCAGGGTCATACAACCAGGAAATATCAAATGTCTGAAGCTGGCTTTGAACTCAGATCCTTCTGAATTTAGGGCTGGTGCTCTATTCACTGAGTCATCTAAATGCCACACAAGTTTTTTGTTGTTTTTTTTTAAATAAAAATCCATTCTGTTCTGTAAGAAATGACCAACTGGATAATTTCAGAAAGGCCTGGAGAGACTTACATGAACTGATGCTGAGTGAAATGAGCAGGACCAGGAGATCATTACATACTTCAACAACAATACTAGATGATGACCAGTTCTGATGGATCAGGCCATCCTCAGCAACGAGATCAACCAAATCATTTCTAATGGAGCAGTAATGAACTGAACTAGCTATGCCCAGAAAAAGAACTCTGGGAGATGACTAAAAACCATTACATTGAATTCCCAATCCCTATATTTATGCACACATGCATTTTTGATTTCCTTCACAAGCTAATTGTACAATATTTCAGAGTCTGATTCTTTTTCTACAGCAAAATAACGTTTTGGTCAGGTATACTTATTGTGTATCTAATTTACATTTTAATATATTTAACATCTACTGGTCATCCTGCCATCTAGGGGAGGGGGTGAGGGGGGTAAGAGGTGAAAAATTGGAACAAGAGGTTTGGCAATTGTTAATGCTGTAAAGTTACCCATGTATATATCCTGTAAATAAAAGGCTATTAAAAAAAATAATAATAAAATAAATAAATAAATAAAAATCCATTAACCAAGATATGTAAGATAGTGACTCAAATTTATAAGACTAAGAATCATTCCCCAATAGGCAATAGATGAAGGATATGAAGAGGCATTTTTCTCTTTTTTATTATTATTTAAAGCTTTATATTTACAAAACATATGCTTGGATAATTTTTCAATATTGACCCTTGTAAAACTTTCGGTTCCAAATTTTTCCCTCTTTCCCTCCATCCCCTCCCCCTAGAGGGCAGGTAGTCCAATACATGTTAAATATGTTAAAATATATGTTAAGTCCAATATATGTATACATATTTATACAGTTATCTTGCTGCACAAGAAAAATTGGATCTAGAAAGAAAAAAAACCTGAGATGGAAAACAAAATGCAAGCAAACATCAACAGAAAGTATGAAAATGCTATGTTGTGATCTACACTCAGTTCCCACAGGCCTCTCTCTGGGTGTATATGGTTTTCTCATCACTGAACAATTGGAATTGGTTTGAATTTTCTCATTGTTGAAGAGAACCATGTCCATCAGAACTGATCATAGTACAGTCTTGTCGCCGTAAACAGTGACCTGTTTTGCTCATTTCACTTAGCATCAGTTCATATAAGTCTCTCCAGGCCTCTCTGAAATTATCCTGTTGGTTTCTTACAGAATAATAATATTCTATAACATTCATATAGTATAATTTATTCAGCCATTCTCCAATTGATGAGCATCCATTCAATTTCCAGTTTCCAGCCACTACAAATGGGCTGCCACAAACATTTTTGCACATACAGGTCCCTTTCCCTTCTTTAGTATCTCTTTGGGGTATAAGCCCAGTAGAAACACTGCTGGATCAAAGGGTATGCACAGTTTGATAACTTTTTGAGCACAGTTCCAAATTGCTCTCCAGAATGGTTGGATATATTCACAGTTCCACTAATAATGTTATCAGTGTCCCAGTTTTTCCACAATCTCTCCAACATTTATCATTATCTTTTCTTGTCATTTTAGCCAATCTGAGAGTTGTTTAGTGGTATCTCAGAGTTGTCTTAATTTGCATTTCTCTTATCAATAGTAATTTGGAGCACCTTTTCATATGATTGGAAATAGTTTCAATTTGAAGAAGCTTTTTTCAAAAGAAGAAATCCAAACCATTAATAACCATAAGAAAAAAAATACTCTAAATCCCTAATAATTAAAGAAATGCATATTAAAGGAATCTTCACTTCTTGATCTCTCTGCAGCCTCTGATATTATTGATCACCTTCTTCATCTTGATATTCTCCCTAGGTTTTTGTGACACTTCTCTCTCCTGTTAATCTGACTGTACCTCATAACTCTCCTTTGCTGATTTTCATCCAAGTCACATTCGCTAACCATAGACATCCCCCAACTCTTTCCTTTTGTGGCTAAATTCCTTACAAAGATTTTATACAATCCATGTTGCTACTTCCTTTTCTTTGATTCTCCTTTCAACTCTCTTCAATCTGATCCCCTATTCAACTGATACTGCTCTTTCCAAAATTGTTAATGATCTCTTACTTGCTAAATCTAATTATCTTTTCTTAATTCTCATGCTTCTTGACCCCTTTGAAATTGCTCTTTTCTCCTTAAATTCTCTTCTCTTTAGTATTGTTCTCTACTTGTTTTCCTGCCTCTTGTCTTGACCACTCCATCCTTGCCTTTTTTGCTTGATCTTTATCTAGGATAACTCAAGTCTCAGTCTTCTTGGACTATGTCTGAGAGAGACTTTTTTTTATCCTTGAAGGAAGTGATTAAAAAAAGAAGGATGTGATGACTATTATTCAGGAATATTAACCCATATCTATGTTATACCACATAGCATTTTCCTTGTTCAAGATTCCTATAAATTTGACTGCAAATGACTGAGGATATGAGGACATGACACTTTGGGTATATCTCTATCTAAGCTAGAAATTGATTGGATATTAGGTTAATATTAAGTTAATTAAAATTGTATTGGGAAGGTTTTTGCCTAAAACAGAGAATACAGTATTGACATTTCATTATTCAACGAAAACTGCTGGGAAAACTGAAAAGCAATCTGATAAAAACTAGAAATAGACTAATACTTCTCATCATATTCCAAGAAAAATTTCAAATGGATACATGGTAAAGAATCACAACATAATTTCTGATTACTATAAATTAACCTTTCTAGATTTATCTGGATTCTTGTGTTTGTTTGTATTTCAAAGTTTCCATTTAGATGAGAATCTTTTCATCAGAAATGTTTCATTCTTTTAAACAGCTATTTTCTCCCTGGTAGAATCACATTTTGCACAATAAGTTATTCTTAGTTGTAAGTCTATGTATTCCAAATTGTAAAGTGCTTAGTATAGTCTCTGGGACATAGTAAATACTATGTAAATGTTAATAATGTTTTTTTTTTAAAATTATGAAAAATTCTTGAGCCAATCTCTTACAATTTCTAACTATATAAAACCTTCTCTTATTATTCCTATAGGTGTGAGAGGAGGGGGTCAATTACAAAAATAACAATTTCATTGCAGCTTGCTTTTTGAAAGTTTTATTATGATTTTGTTTGTGTAGCCTTTGTGTATGAGTTTATATGTACGTGTACATGTATGTAAGTAAGTATATGTGTGTTTATATGTGACTAAGGTCTTAATCCCAATTTCTCCCTCTTTATCACAATATTTGATAAGGATAGAAGATCTTATGTTTTAGAATATCAGAATGCCTCTCCCCATCCCAAGCTATTAGAATGTCAGATACCCTCTTATCAAGATGCCTCTCCCCATCTCCCGGGTGGTAAATCAGATCCCCAAAGAGCAGCAAGCTACATCTCTTCAATGTTCCAGGGGATATCCTCGAGGATTAGAATATTTTTCTTATGCCATTGGCTTGAATACCTATTACAGTGTGTTCTTCTCAATATCAATTGCCAGTTGTAATCTCTCTTGATTAGCACCCCAATATCATTTCAGGTAATTGGTGTTTACAAAGGAACATTTACTAAAAAAAAAAAAAATTCAGCAAGAATAGAAACATAAAAACACTATATCAGGTTATACTTTCCTCTATACCCACTAGCTCAGTCCTTGGAAGAATGGGATCATGCTTAAAGAAGTTGCTACAAAGCACTTATGTCATACCTCACTAAGTTCCCTCAAATTCAGCAAGAAGATGAATTGGCAGGATATAATGTATTAATTATGATTTGATCTCAGGCTGGGCTGGGCTGGTCCAGCAGATCCACGAATCTCTGATTCTCATCTGGCCTTGGTCACTCACAAAGTATGGATTCTGGTTTGGGGATCCCTGAGTCTAATTTTTGTGAAACTCATGAAGTTAAAAGACTAGTTTATTCCATTTCAATACTCCTTCACCTAAGATCAGGAAAAAAAGAAACACAATAGAGACAGAAATATAATTTCACCATGACTATCTGTCGCTAAGGTAGACTGCCGGAGTTTTCCATACCCACTGACTTACAGCAGTCATTTCCTTTCTTACCAAGGAAGAAAATAGAGATATCTATTTGACAACTTTCTGTCTTTTGTTTGGCTATTTTCCCATTCAGTGGACAGTCCTTTTGACCATATAGTAAGTGGACTGGAACCAGTCACAAAATACCTGAACATTCTCCAAAGTAGAGAGCCTGGCTCCTTCATGCCATGAATTTCTAGTTCATGACTAGGAACTCACTAGGAATTCATATATTACTTTGTCATGCTATAGTTTTTATTATTCAATTTCAACAAATCACATAGCTAATAAAAAGTAAAATTATCTAATTCCTTTGAATGAAATCAGGAAGTCATGAAAAAAGAGTGTCACCCAAAATGATAGAGTATTAGAGAAGAGATAATAGAATTTCCCTTATTGATAATTTTGGAGAATATTATAGGTCATCCCTGTTGATATACATAAAACACAGTTATTAAGGAGCTTACTAGTTGTAGGCAACTCAGGTTAGTGGAGGGGAGGAGTTGTTTTCTCATGTGTAGTTGGAGCACCCCCTGATGGCCAAATATAATACCTACATCTCCAGACTGTTGGTTAATTAATTAATAGAATGTAGAATTGGTAGAATGCACGGGGATTCATGGATATAGGATTCATGGATATAACTCTTAAATCAGCACCATTTGAATTCCTAGCCCACATCACTTATCACTTATCATAAATAAAGAAAATGCCTTTGATAAAATTCAACATAAATTAACAAGAAATGCACTTTAAAAAACCCCAAGGTAATTACTTTTGAAGTCAAAAGCTAGCATAGGAGCATTCCTACTTAAAATAGGTACAAAACTAGAATGTTCACTTTTACCTTCTTGACATAGTGTTGGAAATTTTAATAATTGCAGAAATATAGAGATTAGTGAAATTAAGAATGAAAAATCAATAAATATTAAATGCCTACTATGTGCCATGCAGTGTGCTAAGAGCTAAGGATATAAAAAGAGGCAAAAAAAAGATAGTCCTTGTCTTCAAAAAGCTTCAAATCTATGGAGAAGATGATAAGCAAACAAATAAGTGCAAAGCAAGCAAAAAAAAAAAATTAATGGAATTAAGGTAGGTTGAGAAAGACTTCTAGTCAAAGAGTTCTATGTCATCACCTTTGCCTCTTAAAATTTGTAGACTTCTTTAAAGCTCTTCTCAAATTTTGATACCTGAAACCTTTCCTGTTCTCCCCAGTTCCCTTCCTACTATCTCGCATATTTTGTACATATATATGAACATGTTGCCTCCCCTATTAAAACATAAGTTCTGTCAGGGCAGAGAATTTTTCATGTTTGTTTTTGCATGGCCAGCACCTAACAAAAATGCCTTTCACATAGTTGGTGCTTAAGAAATGTTTATAGATTAGTTAATTTATACGACATAATGAGTTTTTTGTTATAGTAATTTGTAGAGTTCAAAGATGGCTTTCACAAAAGAATCAGATAAGCTTGCAATCCTGTAAAAGTATTTTTTTTAATAATTATAACTTTTTATTGACAATACATATGCATGGGTAATTTTTTTACAACATTATCCCTTGCACTCACTTCTGTTCCGATTTTTCCCTTCCCTCCCTCCACTCATTCCCCTAGATGGCAAGCAGTCTTATACATGTTAAATATGTTATAGTATATCCTAGATACAATATATGTGTGCAAAACTGAACAGTTCTTTTGTTGCACAGGAAGAATTGGATTCAGAAGGTAAAAATAACCTGGGAAGAAAAACAAAAATGCAAATAGTTTATACTCATTTCCCAGTGTTCCTTCTCTGGGTGTAGCTGCTTCTGTCCATCATTGATCAACTGGAACTGAATTAGATCTTCTCTTTGTTGAAGATATCCATTTCCATCAGAATACATCCTCATACAGTATCATTGTTGAAGTGCATAGTGATCTCCTGGTTCTGCTCATTTCACTCAGCATCAGTTCATGTAAGTCTCTCCAAGCCTCTCTGTATTCATCCTGCTGGTCATTTCTTACAGAACAATAATATTCCATAACATTCATATCACAATTTACCCAACCATTCTCCAATTGATGGGCATCCATTAATTTTTCCTGGAAAGGTCTTAAAGCTTTCCCTTTTCCAAATTAAAATTCACTTCGTAATTGAAGTCCTGTAGTAGGAACTTTAGATCAAATTGTTTGATGATAGTTTTCAAGTCAAAGTAGTGGTAGGAATGAGGAGGAGGTTGTCAAAAATAGACTTGTGAAAAAGCAAGTAAATGGATAAGCATAAGGAATAATAAGAAATATGGAATGAACTTTCTGAAATACTTCAAAGTGAAAAAAGAACCAGAGTAAAAGGTATGCACTAATTGCAAGTATATAAAAAGATAAATAAATGGGAATGAATTGAAGTGTTATTAAAATGTAGTATTTCAGGCATTAACATTTATTTATTTAAATGTCCATAGTTGAAAAGCAAGTTTAGTAGGTTACATTGGTGTTTGATGTTGTCTACATTTTTCTTTTTAAAGAATCCAACGGAAAGGGGTGGATTTGTGAGAGATACATCCCCATAACTTACACCAAGAATCTTTCTGGAGCATCAGCTCCTCTTCATAGAACTGACCTTCACTACTTTTGTTACTTTAGTTCCAAAATTTTCATTTTTCTAATCCTTCCCTGATTATTGATTGAGGAATCATATTTCCAGATCTTCTTCATTCTCTAAACCAGTTTAGGCCTCTAAATTCAGAGATCTGTCAGAATCAATGCCTAATTACTTACCTTCTGTGGCTCTTATGGATACATTGGATATACTTGTCTGTCATGCCCTCTCTCTTTCCTTTTCTTATTATTACTTCATTTCTCTAAGAAAGTACAAGAGTGTATTTTCTAGATTTTTAAAAGTAAGGATAAATAACATGGATAAATTCAGAAATACTGTATATGAAAGAATTAGAAATTAATTAGAAAAGAAAACTTGTTAGTTCCAGACTGGATAGGATTTTAGATTTCTTCAAGCTTTTTTTTGTCCTTTAGTGATTTCCTCTAGGTTACAGAACCTAAAGCCCCCTCTACCACTGGTCTCAAAATGAAAATGTTCTAACTTCAAACAATCCCATAGATTTAATTAGTTGTCCATCTGAAGAATACTGGTACCTTTTTTCTTTATATGCTTAGTGCCAAAGGAAAATTCAGCCTTCTGATTGACGAGTAGATTTGAAAAAATGTAATCCTTAATTTAACTTGGTTCCTCCTCCCTCTCAACCAAGGGAAAATGAGAAAGATGGAATTTATGCATTATCTTTTCAAAAATTAGAATAATTTAGCCTGACACAGATTGTCCTCAAAGTTAAAGGAAATATCCATTTTTTATTAAAGGATTGAAGAAAACATTTTCAGAAATAATAAATAGGTCACTAGCACTAACTTCCATTTCAATGATGGAAACTGAAATGAATTCACTTACTCTAAACCAGCTAGAGAACAGAGGGGCTTTCTTTTGTAGAAGTGAGATGGGGTGGGAAAGGCAAGTAGAGAAGGGAAAAAAAGATCTTGACAATTTATGGTCACTATGTGCAACACAAAAGCTAAAAGTGTGTATATTAGGTACTTGGCAATTTGACTTGAAATAGTCTCATTGTTATGCCACAGTTCTCTTTTATTGTCCTGATTCAGTTTCCCTAATTTTCCTGACCGAGTCCTGACTCAGTTTCTCTGCTTCAGTTTATAATTATCAGCTCAAAGCTCAGTCTGGCAAAACCTCCCTTCCCTCTTTATCACAATATTTGATAAGGATAGAAGATCTTATATTTTAGAATATCAGAATGCCTCTCCCCATCCCAAGCTATTAGAATGTCAGATACCTTCTTATCAAGATGCCTCTCCCCATCTCCGGGGTTCCTCTCCCCATCAGGGCATCCCATCCTCCATGCCTCCCCTCACCCTGTCAGAACTAGATTGTCAGAGTTCTATTGCTGCTCTCAGCACCCAGACTCTGCCCCTGCCTCAATCTAACCCCGGAGTCTGAGCCATGTGCATATAGGTCATTGAGAACTCACATTGTTGGCTGGATTCTTGGAGAAGATAGTCTCATTCAGTCCTGGGACCAAACCATGGGTCCATTTGGTCCCAGTAAATCTCTCCCATTTAATAAATTATTAAATATGCTCTAATCTCTATCTTGCTTCAGTTTTTCTGGCATTATATCATCAAAGAGCTAAAACATCCCTCCAAGAAAGAAAATATAGTAAATGATGTTATGCCACAGTTCTCTTTAACTGTTCTGACTCGGTTTCCCTGAACTAGTTTCCTTTGTCTCAGTTTCCTTAACTGTTCTGTCAAATCCCCTTAGTCGTAAAAACCCACTCTGGTCCATTAAGATTGGGAACCATTTACTCTAAGGTTATAAATTGGTAGCAAGATAAACAAGAGAGCAGAACTCCTGACCCTCCCCGGTCCTCAAGAATTTACAATATCCCTCTAAAATATTCCAAGATACCTCACTGACATCTTTATCTCTGGGTATTCAGATACTCTGTCCCTGGGCTTTTAGGAGTTATGGTCTCCCCCCAACCTGACAGAAGGCCTCTCCCCTCCCCCCCCCCCATCCTCGTGGTCCTTTGTCTTTAGAGAGTATTTAAGAAACTGGTTTTCTCCTGTTCATTTGCTGGAAGAGCCTGGCTGCTAGATGCAGCAGGCTGGATTCTTTGAAATGACAATCTCCCCAGCCCTGGGACCAATTTGGATTCCTTGGTCCCAGTATATCTTTATCTCTATCTGCCTGGATAATTTGAGACGAGAGTCCTGTCCAGTCAATTATACTCTCCAATTAATAAATTATTGAAAACTCTCTAATCTCTCTCCTGCCTCAGTTTCTCCGGCATTACAATGATAGCAACATTTTGGCAGAGAATGGGACAGGGGCAATTTTAAAGGTACTGGTAGAGAAGTACTCTAATTGCATTGAATTCCTTTTTAAATAATATTCTAAGTTGTCTAAAGAATTTTCTCAGTAGTTCAGGAGTCTGAGAGTAAAGAGGTGGGAAAATGATTCAATCTTTGGAGTTTCCTTTGTTATTTCCTCTATTACTACCTATTACATACCTATTTGCTATGGAAATGTGAGTTGTGACTACACAAAACATTTTAAACACTAAGACTCTTGGATATCAAGGAGTTAGTTCCAAAGTGGAGTGGGATCTTTAAATATTCAAATAGACATATAGTCAGTAGGCCAGTGCTGAACATCAAGTGGTTTAGGGTTAAGACTGGGATGAAATGAGGCATTTGCAATCTATCTAACAGTTAGCTATTACTAGAGCAGGAGGATATTTAGGGAGGATAGTGTTGATTCAGCTGAGCACAACTTTCCTAAACCAAGTTGGTCAGGCTGGTTCAAGGTCAGAACACTGAGGATAGAGGTTGAAGCTCCTACATCTGGCCCTTACTGTACTTAGGCAATCAGGAAGCTACGGCAATTGTCCTAAACCTTAGTCCCTGAGCCAATTAAGTCTCCAGGACAGTTTTAATGCCTTTTAAGGAAAAGAACTTGCCCTCCCTCCCTCTTCCTGCTCCAGCCCATGTGAGGGGGAGCACAAAAAGTGTCTTTTAGATCCCAGAGGCATAAGAGGGGATGAAAAGTATTCAATCAAAAGATGTGGAGTCTGGAACAATTGAGATTGTCCCCAGACTGAGAGGGGGAAATTATTACTTTGGGGGGAAATCCCACTAAATCATATAGCTCTTTAAATCCCTATGCACTTATTTTCCTATTTTGTTATATATCTGTGTACAGATCTATTCTCCTCTAAAAGAGCCTTAAAGTTCCTTGAGGGTAGGACAAAGTGTTACTCATCTTCACAATCAGATTCCTTACTATAGTAATCACAAAAATGATTACTAAACGAAATTCAGTTTAAATATTTATTAAGAGCCCACTGTGTAGCCCACTGCACTAAGCCCCGGGGAAACAAAAGCTTTTTTTGGAAAAATTTCAAGTGCCTTCCCCCAGTGATTCTATTTGAAGAAAGAATGTAATCTCACTCAGGTATTATTTTTAGACACTCCCTAGGGTGGCTTATTTGTTGCCAGTCCTAGCCACAGAATTTCATTAGTGACTCCTTATTGTCTCCGAACATCCTGTTCTTTCTTCTCTCCTTTAGGATTTTCCCAACTCCCCACCGCGACTAGCTTACTCTAGCTGGCACTTGCTTTTTTTGTTGGGGAAAAGGAACTAAGACTGCAGGGAACTCTCGGTGAAGAAACTTCCTCTAGCAACGCAGGACGGCAGCTTTCCTGCAACTTTAGTCACAGAATTGCCTAGAGAAAAGTTAAAAGACTTGGCCAGGGAGTACGCCATTCTGCCTGCTGTTTAATAATTTAATTATATAACTTAAATTAGGTATTATCTGCTGTAATATATGCATTTTATGCATGGGTTCTATATGCATGTAGTTAACATATATTAAAGGAACAGGAAGCATAAATGCGCTGTTGCACGCGTCCAGCCCTTAGCAGCGTCTGGCACGTAAGAAGAGGCTAAATAAAGACGCTGACTGATTGACAGTGCGTTCTTCAAGGACAATGGATCGAGTCCTCTTCCCTTCCACCAACGTCGCAAGCCCGCCGGCCGCAAAGAAACGCTAAGAAATATTTTTTTAAAGCGGCGAAGAGATAGTAGCCCTAGCTTCTGCTTTGGTCCGGGAGCAAGCACGTTAAACCGATACTTCGACATTCCGCCTCGACCTTTTCCCCGCCCTTTTTCTCTCCGATCTACGAGTCTGCGCAACAAGGCAGACAAAAGAGAAATTGGGGGAGGAGAGAAAGAGGGAGAAAATGACATAAGCAGGCGCTTCGTCCTTCGACACGCCCTTGGAAGGGGTGAGGAAGAGTGGACCGATAGGTCCCTTCTGCGCAAGCGTAGCTCAGGCTGTCCTGCATGTGTGCGTGCATGCGTGTAGTATTAGGGGTTAGGGGTAGGGTTAAAGGTTTCAGCTCGGGTGCGCGCGCTAACTAGTCACGGTCACGCGCTCCCCGACGCCTGCGCCGTACTTTTTCTCAGGCCTCGGCGAGGGGCAGGCGGGTGCTGAGCGCGCCTGCGCAGTAGACAGCAGTGCCGGCGGCTGTGGCGGCAGGGGGAGGGAGGCGGAGGAGGAGGAGGAGGCGGCGGCGGCGGCGGCGAAGGCGGCTGGGCGAAGGCGCAGGCGAAGGCTTCCCGGGATTGAGGTAGTAGCTGAGGAGACGGCGGCGGCGGCGGCGGCCATTTCCCTCACAGTGGCGGAGACCGAGGCGGCGGCGGACGGGGAGCGGCCCGGCCCCGGCCCCCTGCTCGTCGGTTGTGGCGGGGCCGGTGTGGGGCCTGCCCGGCTCCCGCCCCCTGCGGCGTCCCCGCCGGCTCCTCCTCCTCCCCCGGGGGGGCGGCGCAGGGGGCCCGGCCCGGCCCGAGCTCAGGCCGCTGCCGCTGTCGGAGGAGGAACAGGAGGAGGAGGAGGGTCAGGAGTAGCAGCGACAGCAGCCGCAGCAGCAGCAGCCGCAAGCGGCGGTGGCCCCTCCATGGGCGGCCTAGCTGCCGGGAGGGACATGGAGCCGGGGCTGCCCGTCGAGGTGCGTGGCTCCAACGGGGCCTTCTACAAGGTGAGGCGGCGCTCCGGCCGGGAACACCTGTCCGTGCCTGCAGGCCGGGGAAGCCCGGGGCTGTCGGGACCTCTCCTTGCCCACTTCATGACCCGCCTCGAGGAGACACTCCCCGGGCCTGTCTCCTCGACACCCCCACCCCCCTTCCCTAATTCCCCAGTGACTGCTCCTGATCTCGTCTGCTTCCCTCCTTCCCGGGGCAGAGACAGTCATTCCTCCTGCTCCCCAAAAGACCTCACCACAGGAACACCCTTCTTGCTCATTCCACAGCTGACCTTCCCTTCTGTGTTCACCAAAGGTTAAGACTTTAATTCTGTTTTTGGGTAACCCACCCCCTGAATCTGGGAGACCTCAGTCCATTATCTCAGGTAGAGCCCCTCCTACTTCGTATTTCCTAACTGAGGGAGAAAAAGGATGAAACCGAGCTCAAATAGCAGTAGCACCCCCTGACCTCTAGGAAGTCTATGCTCTGCCATTCATTTTGCTTTCTCATTCGTCGATGGCTTCATTATACAAGTCCTCTACCTCCATACTTCTACTTTCCACGCAAGACCTACCTAGACTATTGCTTTATCCGGGTAAGGACCAGTACATGTATGCATTATCGATGTCATGCCCCAAGCCGAGTTTATGTTTTTCTCAAAAGGGACCTCAAGTGAACCCCTTTCCCAGGAGTGAATACCCCTTTCTTTTGTTTTTCCCTAAGGTATTTCTGTCTCTGGAATGTTCCCTAATAACTTCCCTATTTGGGCATTCTCCTACAGATCTTTTTTAGGGAGTCCCCTTGAAGGACCCTTTTTCTGAACCCAACCTCCTCTCTAAAGGCATTTCTGCAGAGATTCCCTCCTTTGTCCACACCCTTTTCTACCCACCTCTAATTTGGTTTCTGGGGTATCCTTTCATAGGTAAAATAATGGAAGTTGAAGACTCATTGCATCCCAATATTTTTCTTCTTAATTCTCTAATATGGGGGGGCTGGGACGGGACATCCTTGTAACTTACATCCTGCCAACGTTTTTGTTCTACCTCCCAGGCCTGAGTTTGAACATATATTGTAGCCTATCCTACATCTGGAAGAACTAGAATGTAAGTTTCTTGAGGGTAGATTGTCATTTTTGTCTTTATCCAGTTCCTAGCAAATAGTTACTTAATAAATGTTTGTTAAAATTTCTCCTATATCGCCACATATGGGGAGAGAGCTTGCTCTCCCTTCCCTCTCCTCCTTTACCCAATAGACCCCTGTACTTTTGAGATGTTCTGCTCCCTTTCTTTTCCAAAGCATATTTCACATTATAACTAAAAAGAATTTGGTGTTTGCTATGGGGTATACTCTTTTTTCTGTCATCTGATAGTTTTCTGGTAATCTGGGTCTCAGCTCACTCCTTAATCTAACTAATTAACTATATAAACTTGGCCTAATCAACTTGAATCTTATGTTCAGACAAATTCTTTCTTAAGCAAAAAGTACCTTAGTTGATTCTTTGTCATTTCTTTCCTAAACCCAGGGTTCCCCCTTCAATTTTAGATTATATGATAATGCAGAGTCTTCAAAATGGCACCCCAGAATAAACTCTTGTTTCCTCTTGGACCCATCCCATAGCAGCATTTCTATTTGCCCTGGCAAAAATTCCTCCATTTCTATGTGTCTGTTAGCATATGTTTTGTCCTCACTCTTTTTTCCCCTCACATTTCCCTCTTTTTTGAACTGTACTTCCAGTTGCCTACTTAATCTTGACTGTTCCTTTGCGCTCTTTTTTCTAAACCGCCAATCTTAAATTCTTTGGGTTTTAGGAGACAAAGGATTTTGAGATTAGGTCAGAACTATAAGATGTCCTATTTAGTCTTCTTTTCATTCTTCTGTTTACTGGTATCTAGGGACAGTTTCTAGAGAAGATGAATCTCTAGTAAGAATCATCTAGATGAGAGGAGATTTCCTTCCTTCCATCCCTACCCTCTACCCCTTGTCATATACACAGGTAGCTAAAACTTCTTTTAAAAACTTAGTTGCTCCTATGTTGTATTAAATCTTGATCTTCAGCAAATGTAAAGGTGGTAAAGGTGAGAATTTGATTTAAAGTGAGGGTGGACTTGGGAAGTGAGTATTTGTTGGGAAATAGATCACATGGATTTCTGTATGCTGACATTTCTTATTTAAATCTTATTTCTCCCATTTTGAAAAGACTAGAATACCGCAGAACAATCTATTTACATGCTAACTTTTTTTTTTTTAAACCACGACCATTCTGTACTGGACTCCTTATCCTTTTGTATTTGAATACTTTTTTCTATATTTAGAAACAGTTTTCATGACCCAACAGATCACAGTAGTTAGTAAGAAAGGGCTATGTTGTTTGAAAACTATATCCCCTGATATAGGATCCTGATAAGGTTCCTCTCTCTCTCATGGATGTGGGAATCCTGTTGTATATCCTCTTCTAAGAGAGACAATGTCACCTCTTAACATCCCTCCAAAGAGCCTACATGTATTTCTACTTCAATCTTTGGCTCTTTCAAATTCCATTGTCAATCTACTTCTAAGGTAGAAACATAGCTCCTTTCTGCACAAGTGCTTTGACCTGGTTGATACTTCTTTTAGGCAGGTTGGCCCTCCCCTGAGAGCTTCCCAAAGCTATTGATGCTAGACTTAGTTCAGAAATTGATCATCAGAGACCATTATAGCTCTGAACTCTCTAGCTCAAGAAATTCACCAATCTCTGTGCCCCTTGTAGTAAGGTTTTTGTGCCACCATGCGCAGCCTCCCATTTTATTCTAAGGAACCTCCTTCTAAACTCAACCTTCAATTTCCAATTCTCTCACATGGAGCTTCCTGCCAAGATTATATTATTTGGGGAAAGTTCCATAATCAAAGTTAAATAGACCTTACTTGTGGTAATAAATTCGAAGAAGCTATCATGCCTACTTTGTTTTGGAAGGAAGGAGAAAGTAAGGTTTAATTAGAGTCTCCCCATCTGGATAATGGAGAGAACCTGATGACTGTTCTCCCTTTTCCCTCAATTTCTTTGACATTTCCCTTGCTTCACTGAATAAGGTGGGGTTATTTAGCAATGGCTTAGTCTTTTGGAAACAAAGGCAGTAGATGCCAAAGTTAGTGAACCAAATGACTCTCTGATCAACTGAACTGGCTGCTCCTTGTCCTTGCCCTTTTTTTCCTCTGTTCATATTCTCTACCTGATGGTAGGTGAGGTCTGAGGTAGGCATCAAGTTTCCTCTACAAGTTCTTGGGGGAAGAACCAGTTTTTAGGGGTGGAGTGAGTGATATTAAGCTGCAAGGGTCTGAATTCCTGAAAAGAATTCCGAGTTTCAAATATTATAGTTAAAAAAACATCACCGTAATTATGGATGGTATTTCTCCCCAATCTGGGTGGTCAAGGAATGATTGGTTTACATTAATAAATAAGGATACCTTTTATGAATAACTTAAGAGCAGGGATCCATTTTTGAAAAGAGCAAACAAGTACCTGTCTTCTGCCATGCCCTCTTTCCCCATTCTGAGGAACTTTTTAAAGAATTTTCCAGAACAGCTGACATTGTCTTAATGAACAGAAGCTCAAAGATATTTTATATGTATAATAAGCCAAGGCAGGTGTGAAGTCCTAATGATTTTACAGAGGTATTTTTTTAGAATAGAAGAAGGAGTTACTGAAATAGAATGATATGGAAGGAACACAAAGGAATGACAATGGACCATTTAGGAAAGGATTCTGGATTGGAAAAAGAAATTATGCAACTAGGGGAAAGGAGATTTTGCATATTTGCATTTAAGATTTTTTCATATTAGATTTTAGTTTACTATATAAATGTTAGATGTCATTGTTATTAAATATCATTTACTTTGAGAATTAGTAAAGTTCTAGAGAAAAGTTGGGAACCACATTACTTATCTAAAAGGAAACTGAAGGTGATTTTCTACTAATTTAACTTTAGATTCTCAGTATAAAGGGAACTAATAGTATAATTGAAAAATCCAAAGTGGTGTTGATAGTTATGGTGGGGGAATAGACAGAGAAAAGTGTTTATTATTTAAGACGATTTCTACCCTTATACCATCTGCCCCCCAGCCCAGTTTTTTTAAGGAAGAGAGGAGGGAAATAAACATAGATTAAATGCCTACTATATGCCAAACATTTTGCTATTAATAATAGCAACTAACATTTCTATCTATGTGCTAGGCACTATGCTACATGCTTTACACATGTTAGCTCATTTAATCTTCACAACCACTCTAGGAAGTAGATACTATTATCCCCCTTTTTAAAGTTGAAACCAAAGCATACAAAGCCAAGTAACTTAACTCAGGGTTACACGACTAATGTCTGAGGCTGGATTGGAACTTGGGTCTTTCCAGGCCCATTGGTCTATTTTGTATTACCTAGATGTAATAAAACTTTTAGAGTACATTCATTATATGAGGGTGGGGAAAGTGGAAACAGATAATTGGACAGATGATTATAGTCACCTCAGTTTAGAGCATCATCTCTACCTACTCTGTTTGGGTAGGGGTACTTTATTAAGTTAGAAATAGTTCTTTGCTAGAACCTTCACCTTCCTTTTATTATCTTATTTTTATACTCAAGTGTCCCACTTCTCTAAAACCTTATCCTTTCCCCTTATAGTGTCCTGTCTTCTCCCACCCCCATTTCTTCTTAAGACCAAGGTATCTACTCCCCTAGGGCAATATGGGGATGCCAGGTTTCCTCAAATCTGTTCTGCGTGAAGAGGAGGCAGACCTTTGTCTCCTCAGTGTTTCAGGACTTCGTCTTGTCTTTGAGGATAATTCTTAGTTTTAGTTAATGCTTTTTGGTATTTTAATTAGATCGTAGCAGGCTATTGAGCAGAAAATTGAAGAATTGCGGGGGGTTGGGGGGTGTGTCTCTGGGTTTCTGGGATCCAGAAGGAAGTCCACTACAGCTCTGAAATTCCCTATGGAAAAAGGTTCACCAACCTCAGGTTACCAAATTATTCCATTCCCTTCCCCCAGTCCCTACCCTTTTCTCTTGTTCTAGTGGTTTGCCTTTTTCCAAGTGTCTCCCCATCCCTTAAAATACAGACACACTTTTCTTAGAATATGAATGTGTGTCTCTTACCTCTCTCCTGACTCACCTCACCCAGATTGCTTCTGTCCCCCAGAACTCAGGTTTCCTGCTTCCAGCCTGCCCCTTATTCCCTTCTGGAGTTCTGAGCTGATGGTAAATCTCCATTTTCTTTCTCACCTTACTCCGCTACCCACTGTAGGGTTTTGTGAAGGATGTCCATGAAGACTCAGTTACAATCTTCTTTGAGAACAAGTAAGACCTGGGGAAAGAAAATCCAGGATGTCTAGTTTTCAGAGAGGGTTCCAGGGGGTGGAAGCTAACAGAGGAGAACTGATCCTAAAAGGATTGCTTTGGGAGGAGAGCAAAGAGTTAGGTATGTAGTCCCAGGAAAGGAGCAAGGACTACATTTAGAGGGGTGGAGGGGTGGGATAATGGATAAAAGAAATATTGGGTTCCATTTGAAAGAGCCAGGGATTATGGAGTAGGATTTGAGATAAAATCTTCTAATTCTGAAGGAATGGAAAGTAGGGGGAATTGCTCTGGGAGTATTCCCATTTGGGGAACTTCCATCACTATGAGGCTCTTCACACACTGTCCCATTTACAGCTGGCAGAGTGAGAGACAGATCCCCTTTGGGGATGTTCGACTACCACCACCCACTGACTACAGTAAGGAGATCACTGAAGGGGATGAGGTAGAGGTAAGAGCACTAAAGTTACTTAAAGTAAGATACAGATACTTTCTCTTCTCTCCTCTCCTGTCAGCTTACCTCTACCCTACCCCACACCACTTTACTGTCTTTTACTTGTTTCTTTGTCCCAGTTGTCATTCATCTAAGAGCCTGGATACTCCTTTATTTGTTAGACTTGTTCAAAGTGTTCTCCTTCTCCTTCACCATTGTTAGTTAAGTGAAGAATGATAAAGGAGAGTGTCTGTCTTGACTGAAAATATCTGCAAAAGAAGGAACACCCTAGGTGGTTTTAATTTCCTATCTTAAGCTCTCCTGCATGCCTAAGGTCTTGTGAATTTTCTGCTGTAGTTTCCCTGCTGTTCTGATATGCCACATTTCATGAGAGAATCCTTTCTCAGTTAAAAATTCCATAGTTTTAAGATAATAGAGAGGTTTCATGGCTTCTTATCCATTCTGATTAGCAGCTGTCATCTCTGGTTTCTTTTACTCTTGGTTTAGATGGGTTCTACTTTTTTTGTAATTACTGGGCAATTTCCAAGACCACCTCTATTTTCTTCTCTAATTTCCTCTAGGTTTATTCCCGAGCCAATGAACAGGAGCCTTGTGGTTGGTGGCTGGCAAGGGTTCGAATGATGAAGGGAGATGTGAGTGATCTTGGAGGGTTAGGGAGTGGCTCAGGTAGTATTGGAACCGAGGGTAGGAAGAAGCAAAGTTTGAGGATGATTGTGGGGATTTGATTCCAGACATTCTAAGGTTGCTGTCTTTCTTATTTCATCCCATCAGTTCTATGTCATAGAATATGCAGCTTGTGATGCCACCTACAATGAGATTGTGACCCTGGAACGGCTCCGACCTGTCAATCCCAGTCCTCTGGCTACCAAAGGCAGTTTTTTCAAGGTTACCATGGCGGTTCCTGAGGATCTAAGAGAAGCGTGAGTGCCGAGGCTCTCCATAGGGGTGGTATCCCTTATTCATGACTCTTCCCATGGCCATCTCACCCCTTACTTTCCTTTTTTTCCAGCCTCCCTTTTTCTTTCCCTATTCCTAACCCATTTTCTACTTTATATCCCCATCCATTTTCTCCTATTAGTTAAAAATAATTTTCTTGGTTACTCCCTTTCTGTCCCCCTGAACTATCTGAGAGTTTCTCACTTCTCCCCAGCTGCTCCAATGAGAATGTCCATAAAGAGTTCAAGAAGGCTTTAGGAGCCAACTGTATCTTCCTAAACATCACTAACAGTGAGCTCTTTATTCTGGTAAGCATGTTTACCCATACCTTCAGTTTTCCTCTCCTTTGTACTCTGATCCTTAGCAAAGAAAGAGGGACCTGAGGGAATTTTTTAATATATTTAATCAAAGGACAGAATACTCTACTTGCTTGCTCTTGATCATGATTTTTTTCTTGGGAATGAGGCTTCTTACCCACCAGGGTCCAAAATAGCATAGAATAAAGGGTAGGTCTTCAGCACCTGACAATTCCCTTGAATCTGCAAGTGTAACTTAAAAAATGTAGCCTTCATTCTTTTCTCTTAAGACTACCCTGCTCCCATCCAATTAATTAAACATTTGTTGAATGCTTTCTTTGTGCCAAGTGCTAAGATCACAAACGAAATCCCTGTTTGTATAAGCACAAAGCTTATACTTTAATGATCCAAGTCTTAGAAAATGATTCCCTTCTGTGCCTTGAAATTACATCTTATTTCCCCCATTTGTCCTTCTGTTCCTCTATTTCTTTTAGAGACCCAGATAGCTTCATAAACTCCCATCTTCCCTGAGGACCCAAGTATCCTAGTGCCCAACTCTTAATCTTCACTTCTGTGTGGAATGGGGAGGGAGGGGGGAGAGTAGTTAACTTCTCTTCCCACTTAGTCAACAACAGAAGCTCCTATAAAACGGGCATCCTTGCTGGGTGACATGCATTTCCGAAGCCTCCGAACCAAACTGCTGCTCATGTCCCGAAATGAAGAGGCCACCAAGCATTTAGAGGTGAGTTCTGATCTTGTTTCCCCCTATTGTAAGGTTCCTCCCCCTCTTAGAACACTTAGTTCAGCTCCTGTTGAACCAGTTCACTTGAACATGGGTTCACTTGATTTAATTCAGATATATCCCATCAATTCGTGTCATAAAAAATGTTGGGATCCTTTAGGACACCTGGGTTATAGTCCTAGTTGTTTCATTTGCCTTCTTTTTGCCTACATTTATTTGGCCTATTATTTATGCTTTCACATATACAAACATTTTATTTTCACAGTGACAACTATTTGATTGGCAATATTATCTTTTTTTTTTTTTTTTTTTTTGAGACAGTTTAGGCCCAGAGAAATTGTGACTTGTCCAAAGTATTCAGTTCATTTTACCTTTTGTAAATGAGGTTAAATTGTAACTTTCTGGAAAAGAGTATCATCTTTAGTCTCATTTTTCCTTTTTCACGATTATATACTCATTCCTCTTAAGCTTTTTGTCCTGGGGTTTTTTTTTTTATTATTAAACACTTCTTGTTCTATCTATGTCCACTTTCTCTGTTAACTTCAGTAGGTTGCTCTAGAGAAACTCTAACATACATGTATTACTTGAGCATCCTGTAATTTGGGTTTGGAGCAGAGATCATCTTTCTATAAGTATTTCTGATTTCTGGATTCAATTTTAGCGTCACATCTTAATAAATTCCTGTAGGGGACTTGTAGATCTCTTTTAAGGACTGGATGCCCTTGTCTAGCATTTTCTTTTCCCTTAGGCCTATTTTCAGTGCTTCTTGATAAAGTTTCAGCTCCTTTCCTATAAGAAATGAGCTTTTTTGGAACCTCCTGTTAAGGCTATCCTTTCCTACCTTTCTTTTTTTCCTAACTATAGTTTATTCCCACAGACTCCTTGCTATTTTCTTTGGCAGCCTATTTTTGACTGCTTCTCAAACTCTGATTAGGAGTTGAACCACTTCTTTTTATCTTGAGATTCCCTTTAACCCTTCCTCAGTTGTTCGGAGTTTGTTGTAAGGAAAAGACTGTAGTGTTTGAAAAAGTGTAAAGTGATACTTGAATGGTATTTTATGCTTTTGCTTATTTCAAAGGGCTATCTATCATATATATCTTTGTGATATGAGCTTTATAAGACTTTTCCTCTGATAGGTAGGGCAGCAGTCATTTAATAAATGTAATTTGAAGCTGAGAGATTGTGATTTGTCCAAAGTACAAAACTTAGCAAGTATCAAAACTTTTTTTACCACTTGATTACTAGATTTCCTTTACCATGAAGTTCTAAACTTTGGCAAGGAAATGTGTCACAAGAGTGAGTGGCCACTACAAGTTGTAGTTCTATTCTTTTTAATTCATTCTTTTCCGTGGTCCCTGGTGGTCTTAATCACACAGAGAGAGGAACCTTGGGTCAAGTACTGTCTGAGCTTTAGAAAGGTCCTAGCTGACTTCATCTTTTCTTCCAGACAAGCAAGCAGCTAGCAGCAGCATTCCAGGAAGAATTCACAGTACGGGAGGACCTAATGGGACTAGCAATTGGGACTCATGGTGCCAATATCCAACAGGCCCGAAAAGTGCCTGGGGTGACGGCCATTGAACTGGGCGAGGAAACTTGCACCTTTCGAATCTATGGGGAGGTCAGTCCTGGGAGTCCTGAGAAGTGAAACTGAAAATATACTGGAATTCTTCCCCTTTTTTTTGGATTTTAGTGTTAGCACATTTCCTTTAAAAGAGGGTGGTGGAAGGAAAGAAAGCTTAAATTTTGAGGGTGTACAGTAATTATCTTCCCTCTCTTTCTTCAGACACCTGAGGCATGCCGGCAGGCCCGAAGCTACCTTGAATTCTCTGAAGACTCTGTCCAAGTGCCCCGGAATCTGGTTGGTGAGTCTAGATAGCCAGTGATCAGGATGAAGCAGGAGAAAGGAGGAATTAAAAGTGTAGAGTTGGGGACCAGTGGGAAAAGAGGTAGAGAATGGGAGATGTGGAGGGTGATGGATTGAGGACTGGACAAGCAGAAACTGTAACAGGAATGATAGAAGAATTCCAGGGATATCTGGTGGTTTTCATCTTGAATGAAATAAACCTCTTACAAAATAAAGAACTATTATGTCTATTATCTTCTTCATCTTTTAACAGGCAAAGTAATTGGGAAGAATGGGAAAGTGATCCAGGAGATTGTAGATAAATCTGGTGTGGTGAGAGTTCGAGTGGAAGGTGATAATGACAAGAAGAATCCCAGGGAGGAGGTATTACTGAAAAATAGTTATTTGGTTTTCCTGGGGAAGATGAGTAGAAGCAAAGTCTTAAGGACAAGAATTTGTGTATGGTGGGGGCAAGGATAAGTTTTGCTGAAGATAGGTTCCCAATATGTAAATTTATGTGAAGATGAGGGAAACAGGTTTGCTCACTTTTGCTCTCTCCTTACTGATCCATTTCTTCCTGTCAGGGAATGGTTCCTTTCATATTTGTTGGCACCCGGGAAAATATCAGCAATGCACAGGCTCTCCTGGAATATCATCTCTCTTACTTGCAGGTACTAGGATTGTCTCCATGGGAGGGAAATAGGTCCTGAGTGTCTTGAGGAGAATTGAAACTTTTAGGAAAGCTGGGATCTATGAAGACTGTCTCTGAAGAAAACAGGGCTAACGGGCAGAACTGGTTACCTGCTTCTGTTTTTTTAATTTTTTTGCTAAATTCTTTATTATTTAGAGAGGTTTGGTGGTATGCAGTTTCAGCAGAGGACTCTTATTAAATTTTTTCTCCTTTCTCTGGCCCCCAAATAATTTTTTTCCACTTTCCCAATCAGGAGGTAGAACAACTTCGCTTAGAAAGGCTACAGATTGATGAGCAGCTTCGGCAGATTGGGCTGGGCTTCCGTACCCCTGGAA
Organism: Sarcophilus harrisii; assembly: GCF_902635505.1. Classification (NCBI taxonomy): domain Eukaryota; kingdom Metazoa; phylum Chordata; class Mammalia; order Dasyuromorphia; family Dasyuridae; genus Sarcophilus; species Sarcophilus harrisii. Next base: position 289,674,814 of record NC_045429.1, on the reverse strand, counting down.
GTGGCCGAGGGAGCAGTGGTGGTGACAAAACTGGCTATGCTACGGATGAAAGTTCTTCCTCTTCCCTCCATGCTACTAGAACTTATGGGGGTCGTGGCCGTGGCCGTAGGACAGGAAGTTCTGGCTATGGTGAGATTGTGATGTATGGCTAAAGTGAGGGAGGAAAAGAGTTAGGTAGTGGAAGGAGAATAAATTGTATGCAAAGGCTTTTTCTGTGGGACTGTAGGAGATTACATATTTTTTGGTAGGGAGAAACCAAATTGACTTCTGTTCCCTAGGCCCTGGTTCAGACCTGTCTACTGCTTCTGAAACGGAATCTGAGAAACGAGAAGAGCCTGATAGACCCGGACATAGTGACCAAGATGCCTCTAGCCGAGGTGAAGAAGGTCGTAGAAGACCAATGGGGGGTCGAGGTCGAGGGTCCAATCCTACACCTCGGCTTCCCACAAAGTACAGTACATCTTCCATTAGCTCAGGTACTGAGGGAACAACCTAATATTCCTCTGAGTCTTGGAAGGAAATGGGATAGGAACTGATAATGGAGAGCCAAATGCCAAACCCTCTTATAACTTCCTAGTCCTGAAGGATCCTGACAGTAACCCCTACAGCCTGCTGGACACATCAGAACCAGAACCCCCAGTTGACTCTGAACCTGGAGAGCCACCTCCAGCTAGTGCTCGGCGCCGAAGATCTCGCCGTCGCCGCACAGATGATGATAGGACCATAATGGATGGAGGACTGGAGTCTGATGGGCCTAACCTGGCTGAAAATGGTCTAGGTGAGCAGGATTTCCTGGGTCACTGAGATAAATGGGGCTTGGGAACCTGGGTGCCTCCATTTTCTGAATATCTTTATCACTACTCTTCCCTACAGAAGAGGAATCAAAACCCCAACGACGGAACCGAAGCCGTAGAAGGCGAAACCGTGGTAACCGGGCTGATGGCTCTATCAGCAGAGATCGGCAGCCAGGTGAATAGCTAAGATTGTTCCTTAGACTTGAAAGCGGGACTTGAGTTGTGATGATAAAGGATTTAGGTAGAATTAGAAGGCTGGGGGATAGACATTAGATCCCTTCTTCTCACAGTGACAGTGGCAGATTACATTTCCCGGGCAGAATCTCAAAGCCGGCAGAGGCAGCCCCCTGAACCCACTCATGTTCCTTCCGAGGACTCCCTCTCAGGACCAAAGGTAGATGTATTGGTGCTTTCTTCTTCCTCCTGTCCTAAACCCCCAACTCCCATCCCACCTTGCCCCAAGCTTTGTCTTTACTGTTGTATTGGGGAAGAGAAGCCCTGGTTTTTTTTCTGATAGCCCTACCCCTCCACCCCATCTATCAGGGTCCAATGCTGGACCCTGGATTAGTGGAGGGGTAGGGCTATTTGGGTGGTAAAGCAGAGGTTTGAGTTCACAGGGCTTGGCCTCTTTGGGAGTTGGTAAATTAAAAAAGGAAAGGACTCTCATTACTTTTTTTCCCTTCCTTCCCCTCCAGGGTGTCGGCAAGCTTTCTAAGGGCCCCTCCGAAAATGGGGAGCTCTCTGCCTCCTTGGAGCTGGGCAGCTTGGTGAATGGAGTCTCATAAAAGTCCCTCCACTCTTCCCTGTATCTCTCCCCTCCCATCTTGCTTGCTACCCAACAAGCCCTTCCTGACCCGCATTGGAGCTGCTCTTGTCTAAGGGGGGAGGGAACAGTGGCCACACTGTGGGTTTTTCCCACCCCCCAGGGGCTTGGGGGTGGGCGGGATGGTGTGCTTGTTACAGGGTCACCCTCCCCTCTTTGTCCTCTGTCTACCCACCCTATGGTGAGGGGAGCCTCCCCCCCATCAGACTGGATGTGCCTTTTATCCTTTAATGCCCCAATCTCTCCTTGGCCCCCTAATTCTCTCCCTGGCCTGTTTGTGGGGAGGGTCGTCTTGTACCCACCCAAATGTGATGGTTTGGGGGATTCCCTTGGCACCCCTTCTCATCCTGTCCCCCCTCTCTGGGCCTCATCACTGTGGAGGATGGGGGTGGTGTCATTGGGTGGGAGGCATGGGAAGGGGGGTTTGAAGCAGGGGTAGGGGCCTACTAAGGTCTCTGGGGGTGGGAAGTAGGGGGGCAGACTTTGTCTGGCTAATGAGAAGGTGTATTTATTTTTCACTGTACAGTATTTAAAAAGAGAATAAAAAAATCCAAATGGCTCCCTTCTATCCTCCCAGTCTTGTTTCTCACATGCAGCCACATTGTTCACCTTGTCCATGTTCCACCCAACTTGGCCTTATCACCATATCTCTAGAGCACCTTAACTCTGGAAATGATGCCTTTTCTTTTCACCCTTCCCCTAAGTCAGAACGGAGCTACCCAAGTGTCCCCACCCAACTTACTGCTAAGTGAGTTGGGCCATTCCTATACTTATCTTGCTACCAGCCTACTGTGACTCAGAGATGTCCCTCCCTAGCAGTTGAGATTTGGGGCTAAGGCTTAATCAGCTTAGTTTATTTTGGAGTCCCCTAGGGCCAGAGTTGGGTCCTGAAGATTGCACACAAAGTGAGGTGTTTTCCTGATGGTACACCTGATTACATTTTTTCTCCGAAGCTCTAGACTCTAATGGTTCTGCTGCTTCAGTGGCCAAATTTCCTCTCCCCCTGCACTTTGAGAATGCAGTTTGAGAAAGGATCAGAAATGTAGGATTAAGGATAATCCTCAGCGCCAGAAAAAGTCACAGCTTGAACCACCTTCCAGGATGACTCGGGGAGAGAAATTACCTTAAAATTTCCCCTCCAAAACTTCCCCAGAGACAGTCTGGGTCGGAGAATCCTGAAACAAGCCAAACTGAGGAAGAAAGCTGTATTGTACTCTTTCTAGGATTTAATTTCACTTGCCGTTTCTACTTTAAGGGAGTTCTAGACCTAAAATTACTTTGAGGACAAATTCCAGGCGCGCTGGGAAGGTGAGTTTTCTGGAATAGATGTAAGGTTAGGAAGAGGAGCTCAAAGGAGAAAAAATGGAGGCCTGGAAAACAGTAAACCGGAGTGCGCCGAGAAGCGGGGGAAAACGGAGGTGGAGGGCGGGACCAGGTTTAAAAAAAAACCCGGGTTTGACCAACCTACTCCTGCCGCCGCCTCACCCGTTGTGGCGCCCATCCCCTTCCTGTCCCCTACTCCCCCACACGCCTAACCCCTGAGTGAGAATCCAAGAGCATTTCCGAGCTTCCTTCCTATCTGCCCCTCCTCTCTCGGGCTAAAAGACTTCATGGCGATCTCCACTTGGGCCCTGACACACTGCACCCACTGCTTTCGCATCTTCCACTTCCCGTCCCTTGGAGCCCGAGAATCCGGGGATTCCCGGGGATATTCCCACGAAAATGAAGCGGCCCATGAACGCATTCATGGTGTGGAGCTCGGGCCAGCGTCGCCAGATGGCGCAGCTTCACCCCAAGATGCACAACTCGGAAATCTCGAAGAGCTTGGGCGTATAGTCGAAATTGCTGGGGGAAGCGGAGAAGCGGCCCTTCGTGGAAGAGGCGAAGCGGCTCCGGGCGCCGCACCTGCGCGACTATCCCGACTATAAGTACCAGCCGCGCCAAAATACCAAGAACATCAACCCGGGCCCTGAAACTAGCCAGGGCAAACGGGCAGCGGCAACCAGGGCGCCGAGCCAGGGTGAAGACTTATGGACTTCGGCTTAGTCCCATTACTCCCTTTCTTATCTGATCGAAGGCTGCGGGGCGAGAGACTGCCAGGGATGGAGGTGGAGGAAGAAGGACAAGGGATTTCACACTCGGAGACATTCACCTTCTATACTTTCCTAGAGGACCACTGCGCCTTGGGAGAGGGGACATCCAGGCTACCGACTGAGCCAGAAACAACCTGCTGCTGCTCCTCTTGCTTGTCCCAAACAGGTCTAACTAGAAAGCTGAGGAATGTGATTCAGGAAATCTACCCTCACACACTCTCTCCATAGTTCTCTCTCCAAGAGAACTCTGGGTTTGAGAGAAGAGTCAGGCATCAGGTATCAAGGGACCTCAGGAGATTATGGATACCAAATTAGAAAGACATGGGATTGAGGGGGAGAGAAACCCAGGTTCTTCTCACATTTCCCTTTTCTTTCCTCACAGTGTTCATCATTGTAAGCCAAAAACCCCCTCCCTCTGTTCCCTTCCTCTTGGAGCTTCACTCCAAGGGGAGCTCTTGAATCCATACAACCCTTATTCCCCTGGCCCCACCTGCTACTATCCTCCTCTCCTGGGTCCCACCCCTAATCCATTAAAACACTTTAGGATATAGAGGCCACAAATGCCAGGAGGTTATACATATGCATCTCCCACCCTTAATGCAGATACCCTCCCTTAATAGCAATAACCCCCACAATTATACTACCTTTAGGTGACTGGACGCCTGAATTCTGAGGGACTTAGTTAAGAGTGAATGCTTGGGTATTTTGTATTGAAGATAAAAATGTTTATATATTGTATGTTTTATAAAATTAAACTCGGACTTTGAGTATTGGTGCCATTTTCTGATTCCCTCTTACAGCCTCATCAACCCAGAGAATCGTCAGCAGGGCCCAGATCTGTTTCTCCACATAAGACTTGCCCAGTCGGGGGTGGGGAGGGCTATGGTTATGTTGAACCATTCCCCAGAACCATTTCCCATCAGGCCTGGAGTCTTATATAACAAGGATGGGGAAGGCCCTAAGGGTCAAAAGCCAGGAATCCCACCTGAAAAGACAGCATTAGCTTAGGTTCTGGTTAGCTACCTCTCCACATCTTTGGTTATTGCCTTTATTAGTATGCAAGTGTCCACCTCCCTTCATCCTGAGGGGCCTATATAAACCCCTGAGTACCTTGATGGGAGTGGGTGTTTGAAGGGGACCAGGCAAGAGGAGATATTTTTCTTGGATAAATAGGTGAGAAATACATCTGGGAATCAAAAGGAAAAGGAGGAACAAAGTTCTCTTTGAGCTCTGCCAAGAAATCAGAGATGGTTTCCCAGAAATCATGGTGATGAATAATTAGGGCCATAGGTATAAAACTAGTTAGCCTTAGCTGATATTTTCATGGTCCAAAGCCACTATTAATAAGGTCCCATGTCTTGTTATTTTCCTCACAATCCACTTTCAGCCTGGATTGCTCTGAGGGCTAAACCTTCTCCTTGAAGCTCCTCACCACTGGAGCAAGAAGCTGAGGGGAGTGAGGGGAGGATTGGGAAGTCTGGGGATTGCTGTTTAATCAAAAAAATAAAGTTACCACAGAGGAATCAAAGGGTGGGGGGGAGCACAGCTCCAAAAATTTTTTTTCAGTTTTAGGGGTGAGAGGAACCCAGGTCAAAAGAAAAAGGAATGAAGACCATGGGGGGAGGGGGAGGGGAAGGGAAGGGAAGGAGGCTTTGAGATATCTGGCTGGAAAGAGAGGAAAGTAGCATCCCAGACACTACTGATGCTTCTTTTCCCGTTTGTGAGGAATCCTGACATTCCAGTAATAAAGGAGCTGGAAAGCAATGAGACCATTGCAGATGGAGGACACAATAAAAGTCACCGCCATGAGAGGGTCACCTGTTTCCTGAGGATAAAATAGAAACAAAAAATTACAACAGAGTTGGAAAGTGAGCAGAAAAGTCCAATCCATTTAGGAGAACTGAAGCCAGGGAGATTTAAATGAGTTGCTAAGGCCAAAGAGTTTTAGAGTAAGTTTTAGAGGCAGTGGAATCTTGATCCCCATTCTGAAAGAGGCCTAAATAATCTAATTTTCAGGAATAAGTTGACATTTCACCAGTAGGGCCTCTAGGAAGGTAGAGACAGTTCTCTGAGGGGATCCTCACCTGGAGAGAAGTGAAGATTCGGGCAAGGGAACCAGCAAAGAGTAAGAAAACAGTGATTGCTGACAGGTGACCAGTGTGGCCATTTTTGTAGTTGGTGATCACTTGGAGCAACTAAGGAAAATCAAAAAATCTTTGTGCTCATCCATTTCCTGTCCTTTCCCCATCACTTAGTGGTTCTTCACCCCTACCCCCACCCCCACCCTTTGCCCATCTCCTTACCCCTCCTATTTTGTCACTCTCCATCCCTACCCCAAAAACCCTCTTTCCCCTCCTGCACACTCACCCTCCCCACGATCACTGCGGGCATATTGGTGGCTTGAAGCAGGGTGACCACAGCCTTAGGCATCAGAGGAGAGAGTAATACCAACAGGATCAGGACATAAATGCCTAGTAAGGCCACACCTGGAGTAGTGCCAGGGAAAGATCAACTGACAATTCATTTTCACATCTTCCAATTTGCCTACTTTCCCTGCTTTGCTCCCACGGAAAGCCTCAACCCTTCTTCCATTATGGTGCCCTAAAGTCTTTCATGCCCCATCCATGCAGGATTGTAGGGAACCCAGCCCAGAGCTTCCCCTACTTTTCCCTTATTTGGGGGGGAGGGGTAGGGTACCTCTCATGGTATGTCCTCTGTAGTGTAGGATCAGGAAGCAGATGGTAATGGTCTGTAGCATTAAGAACAAGGCCTCACCCCAAGAGCTGAAGGGAATCCAAGACATGGGTCAGAGCTGGACCCAATTCTCCTAATCCTATGGTCTTCCTGAGGTCTACATCTCCCAACGATTATCCTCCATCAGATCAAGTGCCCATCTGAGGTTCAAGGGAGTTGCCTAACACCATTATCTCTCTGGGAAGTTGGTAGCCAGAAACACAAGGCTGTCTTTCCCATAGCTTCTGACCCTGATTGGTCTAATTTCCTCCATTCCCAGAGTTTTGAATACATAATATTCTCATTAACTGTTTGTTTTTAAGGGGGAGAAGGGGAGAAAAAGGAAGAAAGATGGGTAGAGAACATTCTAGTTTTTCACACTCCTGAGGAAGTAGTTATTACACTCCCAAAGCCATTTAGGCCCCTCAGTCACCTGAATGGGAAGCTGTTGGCCACACTATAGACGATGGTCCCTGTCAAGGCCATCAGTTCTAGAAGAACTGCCTGGAGGCTCAGTCCTTCTGTGCTCTTCACTCTCAGAATTTTAAATACCTGAGGTAGTTTCACTGTGAGAGGGCAAACAGAAAATAAGAAAAGTCATAGCCTGTGAATATAGATTCCACTCCCTTCCCAGCTATATTTGCTTTTTGAGGAAAAAAGGGGCCAAATTCACTTGGGGATCGGGGCGGCCATCTCTGATTCCCAATGGACACTCACCCAGCAATGAGCCAGCAACAATGCCAAATCCCAGGCCTTTGCTGATTAGTATCTTGAGACAGGGAACTGGAAGGGGATGAGAAAAAGAAAAGAGAGAGATGTTAATAAAGACAAAGCAAGGTAGAAACTACAAATCCAACCCTCATGTCCCAAAGCCTTCTCTGAAGGCAGAGGCCTGGGCCTGCCTTCCAATGCCAAGAAACCAAAAGGTATAGGAAGAGAGAAGATTGTGGAGTATCCACACCCCATCTTTCCCCATACCCTGTCTGCTTTTAGCCCAGCCTTGGGGACACTACCTCTCTCTACTGCTCTTCTTTGAGAACTATCTGGGAAGATAACCTCATAGAGTCTAAGGTCTTAGGGGAAAATGGGACACCCTACCCTCCCTGCACCATTCTCCTACCTTGGCTAATGTCCCAGTTCTTCCTGCACAACACTGTCAGACTCAGGAAAACTTCAGGATTTGAAATTAAGAGATCTGGATCTTCTAATTGTTACCTCTGTGACCTTGGACAAATAAGTTAAAATCTCTGAGTCTATTTCCTCATCTGTCTGATGAGGGGACTGGAGTAGAAGATCTCAAAAATCCCTTAGAACTCTAAATCTTATGTTACTCCTCTCTGGTTCAGTTTTCTTACTTTCTACAAGTGTATAATATTTGTACAACCCAACCCACTTCACTGATGCTGTGAGGAAAATACTTCAAAAACCTTAAAACCCGGTGTGACCCACTGTTATTACCCTGATGCACCTGCCCAGAAACCTTCAATGGTGCTCCCTCCCTATCAGTCATTCAAAAGTAATCTCTACTGTTATCTTTGGCCAAGCCTCAATGCTGACTTTCCCCCACTACTGCTGAGCTCTTGATTTTACTATTACTCTTACTCAGAACACTCTCCCCAAATCCTCTCCAAACCCACTTATTGATTATTCCATCTTGATCCTCGCCCTGCCCGAGTGTTAAGCCTCTTCACTCTCTATAGTCTCTCACTTGGTGGACTTATTAGCCACAATGTGTTTCTCTATGAAGATGACTATCATAATGATCTTTATATCTGGCCCAAACCTTTCTCCTGAAGTCCAGTAACAAATTATTGCCTATTACACATTTCAAAATAGATGTTCCACGACACCCCAAACTCAAAATGGTCAAAACCGAATTCATTATCTTTTCCCCCCTGAAGGCCCATTTGTCTTCCTTACACAGGGAATACTTCTGGTCACATGGATTGACAAAGCTGCTGCTATTAACAATAATAGCTTACCACCTTAAGGTTTGCAAAGTACTTTACAAATTGTTATCTATTTTGATCCTTACAACAATTTAGTGGGTCAGGTGTTATTTTGCAGACAAAAAAAAGAGGTACAGAGAGACTAAAAAAAACAATTCAAGTCTGAGGCTGGTTTTGAATTGAGGTCTTCCTGTTGAATCCAATAACCTATTTACTCTGCCACCTTACTGACTTGGTGTTAATCTTAAATTTTCACATTCCCTCACTCCCTATACAATTAACTGTGAAATTTTGTCTCTAGTACGTTAACAACATTTCTCATGCTATTTCCTGGCGACTCAAGAAGCCACCACTCCAGTTCAAGTACTTAGCACTTGGTCCTTTTCTCTTGAATTTCTTTTCTTCCAAACTCATTCTCTACCAAAGCAATTTCTGACCATGCGTATTTAATAATTTTGAGCGGTTGCTTAAATTAACTTTAGGATCAAACAAAAATTCTTCTGTTTCAGCCTCTCAACCTGAGCCCAATTTTTACCTTTCCAACTTGATTATGTATTACTCCTATTCACACAGTCAATGGTCCAGCAAACCTCGCTTCTTATTGTTCTTATTCTTTAAATAAGTGATACCTCCAACTTTTCCACAAGTTTTCCCTGGAATCTGGAGTATCCATCTACCTCCCTCAACGAGCTCCAAAAGGAGCCTTGACACAGTACAACTTAAGCGGCCCTTGCCCTCTATCAGCGCATCACCTTATCTAGGGGAGGAGGCTAACTTACATCACACGTAACTACATGGCGGAAGGCAGTCTCGCTCTAAATGGCCAGAGTTCTGGACTTGAGACGGTCTTTATTACAAATGGATACATTCAAACCTCAGCCACGTGGTGTAAAACAAATAAACTAATGAATGGAAGGCGGGTTAGAATATCAGCTGTACAGTCGTTATTAGGGGAGACTTAATCTTCACCATCCCGGTACCCACTCACTAACCAGGAAACTTCATTAAAAGAGAGCAGCGGCTCTAGCGGGAGCCTTCCTTAACCGCGCTGCCGCCCGCGGCGCCATAAGGAAGCCGGCTTCCCTTCCCACGTGGGACGGAAGGCACTTCCGCCCTGCCCACACGGCCACCCTTAGTCACTTCCATTCGAAAGGTCATGACAGTGGCTGCCATCATCTCGTGGTTTGAAACAATACCCCATCGCAAGCCCAGCCCACATCCCACCGTTCGGAGGACCACGTGATCCTGGAGAGCTCACCATCGAGCAAATCCAAGTGAATAAAAAACCGATCGTAGCATTTCTCGGGCAGAAGAAAGGGCACCAGAAGCGGCTTTAAAGGACCTTCCGCTTCCTCCGCCATCTTGCAAACTGATCTCTTCCGCCTGCCCATCTCTTCCACCTCCCCGCCCGGCCTGCCATTAAACTTCATACGCAGGCGCAGGCGCGTTTTCTTACTTCCGATTCTTTCCTTCCCGCATTCTGGCTTGTGCGCGCACTAGCATTCTTTCCCCCGGAAGTGTTTGCCTTCAAGGCGCAAAGCGCCCCTTTTACATTTTTCTCTTATATTAAAAGGAGTTTGTGGTGGGGGAGGGAGGGAGGGAGGCGGGGACGGGTTGGGGTGGACGGAATTTGAAAAAGCTTATGCTGTTTACGCTCAAATTGAGGATCCGTTTTCGTGAATGAGATAAATCTCATCACCAGGGAGGGCGCCCTTGGCGCCATTTTGTCGATTTCCTCCCAATCTGATTCTTTGTCTCAGAGGCCTGGAGTGAAAAGCCCAAATACTTTCCCAATTTTTTTAAACCAGAGCCTCCCAAATGACCAGAACCCCTCCTCAAAGAGGTGGTCCTGGTGTACTAGGCCTTATACTTGTCCCTCCTGTGATTTTTCCAGGGCCCTGGCAATAAATAGCCTTGCCCACATAGTGGGAAAAGATTTTAATGGAATTATCCTCCCACAAGGTTATTATCCTTAGAACCCCAGAGCTCAGAGACGTGACTTTCTTCTAGTTAAGTCACTGTACAGCCTATTGCTGGCAGTCATCTTGCATCTTTATGTTTATGGATTATTCCTCATCAAGCTCTTCCACTCTCATGAAAGTCCTTTCCCACATCCGAGCCCCTATGGGCCAAGGCTTTTTCCTGGGGTTTCTGGGGGGTAAAGTACTCCCGGGCCCACCTGGGAGAGGTCATCCAAACTGTCCAGTAAGACCATATTTGGCAGTGTATTAACAGAAGCCTGAACGTGCAGAGCCTTTTTGTGGAAGTACTATTGCTATTGCAAATATAAGGCTCTCTAGCAGCTCTTTAGTGTCTTCTATTCGAAGGACATTGTGATGTGTAAGGAGACAGTGGCGGGATTGCTGGACTCCCTCCCATGTTACTCTTGTCCAAGTAAGGCATTATCACATTATCGGGAGTCATGGGTTCTATATCCCCAGAGAAGTACCTGATTATGATTACAAATAAAATCTGATATTTTTAATTGATCCAGATCTAGAAATGGATGCAGGGTACCATTCTACAACTGATGCTAGGGGTTTGGGAGCCTGGCCTTAGCAGGCAGTTCAGACTAGAGATTTACTGTTCCCAAGAGCCTCTCAAGGTAAGTCAGGGTAGCTTTTTCTCCCATTTGGTAATGGCAATGGCAACAATATAAGAGGGAATACAAGCAAGCTCTGATGTAATGATTGGCAATCTTCTGTTGGCTCCAAAGCCAATGATGGAGCTGATGAAAAGTAAAACATTGTTTATATGCTCCTTATCCATAGTCACAAACACCTGCTTTCTGCACTGTTTGGGACCAAGGTAAGGGATGTGCCAAGGAAAAGATTCAGGGGGCCTAAAACTGCTCAGCCCCAAAGGAAAAAGGGGGGAAGGCAAAGATGTGTGATGTACTGTGTCAGGCATCAGGGAACACACACATACACATCCCTCTTTCCACTGATCATACTTCTTGAAAGTACATTAGCAACAAAGAACCAGACATAAGGCAAAGCAGTTGTGATCTTTAATCACTGCAAAGTGGACAAGCTAAGGAAAATGCATATTTTTCATATGATCCTATGAAGATACTTCTGTCAAATCCAATAAAAACTCTTATTACCCAATTACTCCTTTTGTCTTTTGAGACACCTCCCCCCCCCCAAAAAAAAAAAAAAAGACACTACCAGATAGAGGGGAATTGAAGCTCAATCCTAGAACTGATAAGGTAGAGAAAATGGAAAAAAGAGTGATAGCTGAAGTACGGTTGAGGTGAGAGTGGAATAAGAATATCCCCACCAGCATGAAGAGAATAAGGGAATCACAAGTTTTCAGAGAGGCTGGTAGGCTGGTGGGCGTCTTCGGGAAACACAGAAGGCACTAAGCACAAGGATGAGCAAAGTGAGAAGGACGAGACCCACCACAAGAGGCACTAGGATGTTGAACTCAGCAGAGCAGGAGAAGGCTAGGGAGAAAAAAAGGGAGAGGTAATGTGAACAGTAAGGTACCCAGGAGTAGGTTATAGAGGGGGGAAAAGGAATTGATGGAAAGGGTCTTGGAATCCACTCCCTAACATGTGGTAAATCTTCTAGTGCTTAAACTCAGAATGGAGGGAGAGGGAAGGGTTATTATTCATGGGTTTTTCAGGTGAAGGGGATCTTAGAACTTGTCCAACTAGCTCATTTTGAAGAACCGAGGCCCAGAAAGGTTAATTACACAACCAATTAGAATTCAAATCTAAGTCTTTTCTATTTTGTTACCTTCCAATGCCTAAATGTGTATATTAAGAACAGATGCCTGCATAAGGAGGACATCTTTGGTGGGACCGTGAATATGCATTTCTAATCCAGTAGAGTGGGAAGGCATTTGGGAAAGGAAGACATCAGAGAAGGGGAAGAAGTTACTTCCCTGGAAAAGATACTTCCTTATACACAATAGGCCCTAATGTTTAATTGGATTAAAGTGATGAAGTGGGTGGTAGGTGAAAGATATGAACAGGGTGGCATCTTACCTAAGCCAAAGGCCCCATTTGGGAGAAGCTGAGCTGCCTGTAGCTGCAGAGCTAGCAAGTCGAGGTGGATCTCTGGGGAGAGGGCTATACTTCTATTTCTACAACAGAAGCTATAACCCAGTGGTGCCTGGAGATCCTGGAGTGATGAATTCTCTGCTGAGAATGTCCACCCTGATTTTTTAAAGAGTGTGAGAGATCAGTAACCTAATAGACTTTTTTTCCCCCTCCATCCATTTCCTCTCAGTAAATAGTTAGCATGTGGGAGTACTCACGAATTGCAGAGGGGAAGGACACATTAAACTCTGTTGCCAAATAGCTCAAATAGACACTTTTCATGATTGAGTCCTAGAAAGATCAATGATAAATTTAAATATGTCATGGAGAAAGGATCAAAGAAAGGGTTATCATTTGACCGTTAAAACTGTACCTGCTTAAAGCCAAAGATGAGCTTTCCCTCAGGAAAAGATAGATTTAAGCTGGAACGATTTCCCTCACAGCCTCCCTGAGCAACTGTTCTGTTGGGGTTCAGGATAAAAATGCCCCAAAGCTGAAGAGGGAAAACAAAATGCTGTCGATTTACTGCTTTCTATCATCTTCCCCTTCTGTTTTTTCCCTTCTTCCTCTGCCTTCTCCTTGGTTCCCCCTCATCCAATCCCCGCCTTATCAGATGATTGTCCCCTTCCTATAGATCTGACCTTTTCTCCATCATGACTCTGGTACAGGACCCTCATCTGGATCTGAGCCCGGAGGCGAACACAGAGCTGGGAACCATTGGCCCCAAAGTAGTCTCCAACAGTCCCACTGGGGCCAGACGTGGGTTTGGGGAAAGGGGAGACTGGCACTGACTGTGACGGGCTGATGGTTGAGGCGTTTCTGGGGCTCGTAGTTACACGAGTAATAGCTGTTCCTTCACTTGTAGCTGGAGGACTGGTGGCAGTTCTGTTACTGTCGGGGGTAGTGGCAATTGTGGTGATCCTGTCGGTTGTGGTTGTCCTCCCATGGCTTGTGGTTGCAGGTCTGGTGGTACTCTTCTCTGTGACTATGGTTGTCACCGTGAACGATGGCACCAGTGTAACAGCCTTCTTATGGGGACATTCACCCACTGCCCCCTGATCTTTGAGGAAACTTTGAGTTAAGGGCCTATCAGCCCTGAGAGAATAGAAATACAATATGCCATAGCATCCCAAACCATCCCACCCTTCCCCCCCATACCTGCCAGCAACCCCAGCAAAATACTGGAAAGTAACACAGATAGTCTCATGTTAAAGCAGGATTGCCGATGAGTATCTTCCTCTGAAGTTCTCTCTTCTCTGCACCAAAGAGTTGATTCACTCTACTGTCTTGTCTTTTAAGGGAAATATGAAACTTACTTCCTAGTAACTAACCCTCCACCCCCGTTCTGATTCAGGCACCTCAGGCTCACCAGACTCAGTGCTGAGTCAAGAATTTCTCAATCCTCAATTTGCCTCAACCAATGTTGTCATGAGGTTCCTTTTGGACTAAGAGGAAGCTGAAGGGATGTATGGGGGTGGCATTAATGGCTGGAGGAACAGAGAAATAAAGGCCAGTCTTATGATTATGGGTGGGGAATTAGGCTTGAAGGAAACAGATGTGGCTTAGGAAGATAAGGACAGGGCTACCCAAATGGATGGGGGAGGACACCTCCCCCTCCCTTTTTGCATTTTATACCCCCACCCCCCAAGTTCCTTTCAATACTTTTTATGATTTTCCCCCATTTTCTAAGTGGGACACATACTAGAGAGCAATTAGGACTCAGTGATATGGAGACAGGTCATCTTATACCTAGATTAAGAAATATATGTATTACCCTGGTTATGGGACTCCAGTGAACCCTACCTAGAAAATGGGTTGAGGAAAGGGGTAGATAAAAAAAATCAGAAGCCCAAACAGGCAGTTTCCAAGTAATTTTATTCAGAACTTTTGTGTTTTCTCTCCTGAATCAATAAATACTATACAAAAACAATGTAAAAATGACTACTTTCTCTCCCCTGCTTCCTTTATCTGGGGAGGGGAGCCAACCCAGAGAGTGATTTCAGCCTCAAGGGGGCATGGGTGGATCCCCCAAATTTGTCCAGGAACAGGTGTGTGTGTGGGGGCGGTAGAGTGACCAGTCATGGCCTCTCAACTACCTTTTGGTGGAAGCGGGGGGAAGAATTATTTGGCTGTTGGGAATGGGGGACAGACTGGCTTTGAAACAGTGAAAGGGTTGGATTAGTGTTCTGGAATAAGGAATCAATTGGGGGAGGTGACGGCGCCAAGGGCATAAACCTGCCCCAAAAGAAAAGGGTGTCTAAAGGTTCACAGTTCCTTTTGCCTCAAAAATTGACATTTATTCAAAGTCAAAAAAAAAAAAAAAAAAAAAAAAAAAAAAAAAGGAAAAAATGACAAAGGTGTCCATCCCTTGTTCCCCCCTCCCATCCAGCTCCCCCTCCCCCCAACCCAGAGAGCAGGGCCCTGGGTGAAATCAGGTGGGGAAGGCCCTCAGATGAGGTCAGCCACATTGAGAGGCATCTCTTCAATGGAGGTGTTATAGAAGGTCTCAATGTCTCGAAGAATCCTCTTGTCTTCCTCTGTCACCATGTTGATAGCCACTCCTTTACGACCAAAACGCCCACCACGGCCAATTCTGGGGGTGAGAAAATTTATAAGATTACAAATTATGGCAGGCTGAAAAACCTCACAATTTAGAGTTTGAAAACAAATTCACAAGAACCATAAAGAAAATGGGACAGTTCTCTACCCTGCTTACCTATGAATATAATTCTCCCGATTGGTAGGAAGGTCATAATTAATAACCAAAGATACTTGCTGAACATCAATGCCTCTAGCCTAGAGGAAAAAACAGGTCAAAATTATGTTCCAAGTAGTATCACCTCATTTTACAGATGCATTTTTTATCAAATGAGTTAAAAAGTATTAATTCAGTGCTCTACTAAGATTGTAGATTGGATTGAGAACAAGAACCTTTTTTTGACTTGTAAGGCTTAGCTTGTAAACATTTAACACTTCCCTTCACCATAAAGAGATTCCAGTCTTGAGGAAATGGACAAAAGTACCCTTAGGATTAATTGAGAACCATGTTGAAATTTTCCTAATTGCTCACCAATAGGTCAGTGGTAATAAGCACCCGACTGGAACCTGAGCGAAACTCCCTCATGATTACATCACGTTCTTTTTGGTCCATGTCTCCATGCTGGGGAGAGAATAGGAAGTCAGGTAGGAAAATAGAACAAGGTAACTACTAAAAAAGAATACTGGACAAGTATGTAGTGGGATCTGATTGTTTCATTTGTGGGGGAGTCTTTAGGGGTCCTAAGAGCTGTCACAGGGGTTATAACCAATTATGTGCTCAGGACAGGAATGAAACTGTGGGGAGACAAAGGTGAGATTTTTCTGTGGGCACAAAAGCCAAGTTTATTATTATGTAGACTGCTAGTCCACCATTCATTCCATTCCATCCATGCAGCTGGCTATATAAGCAGCAGCTCGTCCTACTGAGCTCTTAAGTTTCTGTTACTGGGACAGAATAGAATGGTAGACAAGCAGTTGTCCTTCCCAAGGGTAAAGCTGGTTGAGAACTGTAAAGGAAGGGAGCAAAATCTCACATACCCCCTCCCTTCTGCATCCCTGGTCAGGTCCTGATTTCAGTGTCTCACTCAGTTTTCCCCCTGTGGCAGCCCTCAGACTCCCAGAAATGGAAACAATTGCAGAACCTGCATACATCAAAAAATCAGCTCTCAAAGTCCAGTGGAAGTGATATTAAAAGGCAATACTTAGAAACTCACCATTGCAGAGACAGTAAAGTCACGGGCATGCATTTTCTCAGTGAGCCAATCCACCTTTCGGCGGGTATTGATGAAGATAACAGCTTGGGTAATAGTCAGCGTTTCATACAGATCACACAAGGTATCTAGCTTCCACTCCTTTGGAGGAAGAAACCAGTCAGGGCCAGTGTTCCAGAATCTCGACAGAATACTTCCCTCCCCTGGCTACAACACCACCTTTCTCAACTGGGTCCCACCTCTCGTTCCACATTTATGTAAAACTGACGAATGCCTTCCAATGTCAACTCCTCCTTCTTGACTAGAATCCTGATAGGATCCCTCATAAACTTCTTGGTCACTTCTAGCACATCTGAGGGCATGGTGGCTGACAGGAGAACCACCTTGGGAGGGAGAAAAAGCATAATTTAAGAATTTACATGAGTTCTGTATTCCTTTTAAATAATCAAGATCCATCAATCCTTCTTACTCTATTTCATATAATTTACCACCATTCCCCTTCCCCAGCCCCCATTTATGTACAATCTATTAAAAGCTTCAATGGATATATTACAAAATTAGGACTCATCTCCTTTCCTGAAATAGCCAAACTTGAGGCAATCAAAATCAAGTTTATCATACTTGTAACATGAGGTTAAAGAAAACTAAATGGCCGGATTTGCTGACCTCTGAACTTCCCGTTTCACAGGAAACATTTAACTGACTAAAAGCATCATACCTGAGTATTGCCACTGAGCTTCTGAAATATATCATAGATCTGGTCCTTAAAACCACGACTCAACATTTCATCTGCTTCATCCAGAACAAACATCTTGATGTATTTAGGAGCTGCATTAAAAATGGGGGAGGTGGGAGAGGAAGAAAAAGTTTCAGAAACTGTCCTCTTCTACACACTACTATCTTACTAAGGAACAATTTAATACAAGATGCTCTCAGAATTAAAGTATGATCATGTGCACAGAGACCTCTGCCAGCCCAGAAACTTGAGGGCAAAACACGCTCAAACACCTGGGAGAACAGGGAAACTGCACTCAGATGACACGCATGGGGAATCATCATAGAGCAAATGTAAAGACCTGGGCACAAATAGTACTCACATAAGTATCGCCTGTTAAGCATGTCAAAAACACGGCCTGGAGTGCCCACAATGATGTGGGGAGCTTCCATCTGCAACTTCTGAACCTCAGCTCGAACATTTGTTCCTCCAATGCAGGCATGGCATGAGGCACCCATGTAGTCTCCTAGTGCCATCACTACCTTTTGGATCTTAGTCCAAAAACAAAAACAAAAAAACACTTCATAGTCCACGATATCTTTGTATTCTATCCCTTCCCAATAAAGTGGGTTTAAAATAGCTTCAACGCATTAATGAATTATAGTGCTAAGTTTCAGTTTGTCAGTCTCCAGAATTAATAGGTCTAGTGGCACATGAGAATTGGACTCATGTTGGTTTCCTTTTGATTGCAACCATACCCAAACATTGCTCAAGTTATTTATGTTATCTCACTGGTTCTAAAGCAAGTTAATGAAATTAACAGAAACCAGAACTCTTCCCTCCCAAGATGAGTGGACAATTATGTGCCCAGGGCATGAACCAGCTATGGCTACCAAACAAAGCATCAAGCTGGGATGAACTTGGACTGCTATTATGCCCCTGACTGATATGAGAAGAACACCACCAGAGAGGTGTCTCTCTACCCAGTGTCAGGGGTGTGGTGGGAGTTGTGCATGGCTGGCCATGAAATGGCCATTAAACCTGTCCAGCCAGACTACCATGCTCCACCCAGGATGCTAATTCTCTTCTGAGTCAGGCAATTGGAGGCGTTGGTTGCTGGGTTTACAGCAGGAAAAAGGTGCCTTTAATTATGGGGGTCAGTTTAAATTGTGAGAAGAAAGTACACCTGAGATAACCAGGATATCCAACCAACATCTTAAATTTCTACATCTTTAGTCCTCCCCCCCCCCCTTTTTTTAAAACTTACATAGGATCAATTTTTTCCCCAGGGCAGTATAGGACCATACTCAGAAATCTTACCTGTTGAGCTAGTTCTCTGGTGGGTGCCAACACCAAGGCCTGTGTGGCCTTTAAGTCCAGTTCAATCTGTTGCAAAATGGAAATGGCAAAGGTAGCAGTCTTCCCGGTCCCGGATTGGGCTTGAGCAATCACATCATAACCTGGAAGAACAGGATGTAGAAATGGACATGACTAGAGGCTACAAAGAGAGAATTAACTCAAACTGGGGAAGAGGGGGAGAGAACAATGAGTGGGTCTAAAGCTATTACAAAACTTGTTAAAGGAAAGATGAATGTAATCGGTTTAGTAACATTCAAAACAGATCCACTATACAAGCAAATAACAAAGGAAAACATCTTACCCTTGATACAAGGAAGAATTGCCCGTTGCTGAATAGCAGATGGCTTCTCAAAACCATAGGCATATATACCACGAAGAAGAGATTCTGAGAGGTTCATGTCATCAAAACTATCCACAATCTCATTCCAGTTACTCTGTATAAGAGAAATCAAGAAGAGAAATCAAGAGAGTAATTCAAGAAACATGTCAGTCAGGAATAGTTTCCTATACTAAGAAAATTACAAATGGAGTTTAAACTTCAGTAAAGCTGCTCAACTTCTTAAAATCTCATTTGGAGGAACAGAGGGAAGAGAAAGCCCTAGATCAAAAGATGAGTTTTGAGTGATTTTATAAAGGAGAGATAAGCAAAACCATGCCCACAATGCCCCAATGCTTAAAAGAGGTTTAATGACTTCTTAAGCTTTAAATAGCTGACAAAACAAAGTAGGTAAACAATCCTATCACCTCGATGACACCATCAGGGTCCATTCCATCAGGGCCATTGTCTCTGGATCTGGAAATGAAAGAAAAGCATTCTGGATCACATTCCTTAGGACCCTTCCAAAGATGTCTTATCCCTGGATGGGTAGGGGTCAGCCAGCTCCTCCCAAATAGCCCTTCGGGTAGGGAGGTTAAGCTCCTCTCCACACATACAGTCTACCAGCTCATTTTACCCTAAAGAGAACAAAATTCTAAAGATCTTTCCCAAGCAATCACTTCCCTGCTCAAAGTTCCCAAGTCCTAATGAAATGGTACCCCACCCCATCCCGTTTTCTTTTGGGAGAGAAATTGGGTAAGGGGGAAAAAGTGCAGCGTTCGAACCCCCCTCCCCCAACCTCTAGATCGCCCGGATGTGGCTGGGAAGGGCAGCCTCTGCACACGGCCTAGTCCACGTGCCCAGAGCCTGACTCCCCTCGCAGGAGTACGTGTAGGAAGTCCCGCCCTATCTTTCCACGTCATGACGCCCACATTCTTCCCTCCTAGTTGCTACCCCTCCTTCCAACTCGAATTCGCCCAGACCCCTCCTCCCCTCCATCTCGCCTCGCCGTGTGCCCGGATGTGGGAGGCCTCGGGCAATAGCGGCCTCGCGCACAATGAAGCCAAGCTGGGTAAGGGGGGGAGGGGGGAATTGCACAACCCTTAAGAAATGGGAGGGGGGAAGGTACAGAATGGATCAAGAATTTAAAAGTAGCACATGTTTATCCCCTTTTATTCCATAACCAAAATTATCGAATCCAAACCACCCAGCATTCATTTCTCTCCCCTGGTAATGCTGGGAGGGATGGGCCACATCCTGGGACCCCTTTTCGAAAAATGGTGTCGCCTGCCCACACCCCAATCCGGTCCCCGTAGAAAAGTGGAACAGCTCCTCCGCAGTTCACCATTCCCCTCTCAAAGGGGACAAGGGGGATCCGCCCGCCAGGCACTGGACAAGGGACAAACTCCCTCTACAACTGCCCCTCCATTTTTAATATTGATCCTGAAATTCGGGAAAATTATCGGATCGGAGGCCATGTCTCCTGAGTTTAAGTAGTCTACAAGACTTGACCCCCCCACACACACTCAGAATGGTTTCACCCGAATTCCCCAGAGCCCAGAAAAGACCCGCTCGGAATATTCCGCCCAGACAAGCAATCTGAATCGCACCCCACACGGGTTTTACCAGGCCGACTCCTCCACAGATTTTTTCCTCACTTACTTCTCTCCCAGGTTCTACTTCGCTTCTCCCCAGACCAGCGTCTACCACCGCAATTAACCCTCGCTTCACTCTCCTCCCCCCGGTACTGAGCAAGGGTTTGTGGCTCTCTTCTCCCGACCCCAGGGTGATCCCCAGGGGTAGGGTCGCACGCTTCTCCCTATTCACAAAATGGTATCGTCTAGCAGTCTTCCCCTCCCTCCACCTCAATGGGCCAGAGATGGTTGACGCCGGCTCCGCCCCCGCGAAGTTTTCGAACAGTACAGGGTAAGACCATTGAACCCTAAAGCCGCTGGAACTGTTTTTACTTACCGGGAATCCTGACTCGCAGACATGATCCTGGGAACTAGGGCGGAGGATCCGCCTCTCGACAACTTATAGAGCACCCAACCCCGCCCCAGCCATCGCATTGGCTCCGTGGCCCGGGCCCCGCCTGCCGCCACCCAGCAACGCGCCGTGACGCGGACCCACGGACACCGCGCTGCGTAGCTTCCATTGGCCTACTTCGATGTACATCAGACTAGAGACCCGCCCCACGCCTTCATTGGCCAGGAATACCGCTCTTCTCATTCATTCGGAAATGACGTTTAGGAGATGAGCCTCGAGGCTGGACGGCCATCTTGCCCCCCACGTGTGGCGGCGATGTGTCCTGATCACGTGCCTACGTCCACCATCACGTGAGAACAGGTTGACTCTTAGGTTCCCGAGACTTCCGGCTTTCAGGGTAGTTACTGTATTTCGGTAGTCGTCTTGCTTCATCAAAGCACAAGTACATGAGCCCGAGAACTAATTACCCGGCTCATAACTTTTCCATCAGCAACTCCCTCAAAACTTGAAAATTTTTAAAAAATAAGTCACCGTTCCATCCCATTTCTGAACACCCCACCCCCCAACAAATAATTTGCAACTGGTTGTGTTTAAAAAAAATTACACAACAGCAGCAACGGCCATAAGAAGCCTACACCCCCTTAAATAAACTTAAAGAGGCTATAGAAAAGATTGAAAACTCAGGCATTCCGCTAATCCCCTCGAGAGTTCTGTTCCCTCTTCTTTAAAAGGGAACTTTCTTCCTTAAACCTGCCTTAAACTGACCCCTCCCCCCCCATTCTAGTTCTCCAAATTCCTTTGAAGTTGACATCTTTGTCCCGAGTTTTGAATTGGTTATCAGGAAAGTTACATGTCAAAACAGACCTCTGAAATCTGCCTTAAAAACTCCCCTCAATTAGGTAAAAGGGAAGAAGACAAATCATTGTTACCTTTAGAGAAACATTACCTATAATTCCCAGGCACAATCTGACAATGACCATATCCCTCTGCATCCCACTTTGGGAAGGAATAGAACAAAGATCATTTGATCTTCAACCTGCATCTAGCAAGATATCCACCATACACAATCTGCAAAGGATCCTTTATTGACCACAGTAGGATCACTGACTGTTTATATACATACATATATATTTACACACACACACACACACACACACACACACACACACACCCCTATCTATCTATCTATATATATATATGTAGATAAACAAACAGGCAAAATTTGATGGCATGGCATACAGGAATCCCTTAACCCACTACCCTGACCCTCCCACCCCCACCCATCCCCATACAAAAAAAACTTCCACCAAGTTCCATAAATATGGAAAGGGAAGTGCTCATTAACACCTTACCACACTCCCTTCAGGATAGAGAAAGGAAAAGGGGTTCTCAGTGCCAATCCTACCCCCCCCCCCCACAAATCAATAGGGATTAAAAAAAAAAAAAAACCAGAAACCAAGGGAAACATTTAAATATGAAAAAAAAAACAAATATATGAGAAAGTCACTGGGTCTAGGGAGAAAAAGGAATAGGTTTTTGGAGGTCAGAGAGGGTAAAGATGTTCTTCAGCCTTCACATAGGATTGGGGGCCTGGCATCCAAGGCTCACACAGTGAGTTTGCAGTGACACAGTTCTTTGTAGATCTGCCGACGAAGTTTGGGCATGTCTTGCTGTGTGAAGCTGAAGGGCTGAGACAGGGCCAGGTACTTGCAATACTGGGTATGAAGTAAAAAAGGGACAATGAGGGCAACAAAGTTAATAGTGAGAAAATTCTTAAGAGGATAATTGTTGTAGTCAATTAGAGGTCTTTTCTGAGTTCAACAATATGAGGACTAGATCTAGTCAATATTCGGAATCCCAATATAAGAGGCTAGAAAGCCACAAAGAAAAGGCTGAATGAACAAAGCCCTTTTGGGATTTATAAGGTGGTAGTGATACTCAGAGAAGGCCTGATGTCATTCCTCATGTTTGAAATGACAGAATCCAGGGGAGAAGATAGTAATACGGTCTAGCTACTGGCTCACCTGCAATACAAAGGCACCACAGTCACTGTCATTATTTTGTCTGGCCACATTCTGGTAGGAAGAAAAAGAATACATCAACGATGCCTGGAAGCTTTTGAATATATAAACTCTTTCCGCCCACAAATTCAAGTACTATAACTGATTTACTCACCATTTTGAAATAACCCTTCCATCCCTGGTGGAAATCTAATCGATCCTTCTTTATTGCCTCAGCCTGTAGGTACTTAGCAATATGCTGAATTGGTAGGAAGAATATTAGCCAACAGTTATATAATAATTTAAGGTTCTAAAACACTTTAATTACATTATCTCATATCATGTTGAAAATAATCCTCTAGGGGCAGCCAGGTGGCACAGTGGATAGAGCACCAGCCCTGAAGTCAGGAGAACCAGAGTTCAAATCTGATCTCAGACACTTAAGCAAAAATCTGGTCTGACACCTCAGCAAAAAAGAAAAAAGAAAAAAGAAAAAAAAAAAGAAAAAGAAAATAACGCTCTAAAAACCATGGGTATTATTATCTCCAATTTTCAGATGTGGAAACTGATGCTGAGGTCATTTTTTTTCCTTTTTGAGGCAATTGGGATTAAATGACAAAACTAGTAAATATTAAGTGTCTGAGGCCAAATTTCAACTCCAGATTTCAGGGCTGGTGCTCTATCTACTTTGCCATATAGTTCCCTGGTCATAAGATTTTTTAACAGTAGTCACATAGTATCATATATTTAAAAAAAAAAAAAAAAAGAAAAAAAAGAAACACTAATATAATACTCCTTTTGACTAACATCAAATCTTTCAATTTCTCATTATCAATAACTAGAGGTTATATCCCTTAGTATTAAGCTCATGTCACTTTTACCTCACCACTTCAATTCCTCACCTTGGGACATCTTCGGTTGAGGGTACGCTGTGAGTCAAAATAAGTGATGGTCCGCTGCCTCACATCCACAGAAATGAGTGACCAGTGTACTTCCAAGTGGATAGGGATCAGTAGGAGTTCCTTATTGAAGATATCCACCTGGGAAAAATAAATGAAAGGTGAGCTAAGAATTTTGGGGGAAGGAGACACCTGCGCTTTAGAAAGAAATTTGGAAGAAGTGCAAGCTGCATGTCCCATGGCTTTAAGGACCTAAACATCTAGGTTAAAAAGGAATGAGTTGAATGCTTGGATCCTTCTGAGCTAGGTCTCATCTGCACACAATTTCCTCTCCCCATCCCCCCATTCAGAATTTTGAGTTTTGTAGTGATGAATGTAGATGTCGAGAACCATTCTGTTAACCATGGATTATATCTTTGGCAGGGAATTTTTGGGGAAAGATCAGAAGAAAGTGAAAAAATGGAAGGAAGGGATGAGAAACAGAATTACTCCTTAAAAGATAAAGAATATTACTGGTACAGGGAAGAGAATGATTCTGAAACTCACATTTTTGGTCCACCTTTTTACTCCATCATAACCCTTGGTACGGAGTTTGTCATAGAAAAAACTGTTGAAGAAATGAACCTGTCGAAATGACACAAGAGCCGTTAAGAGTTACCTGAAATACTTAGGTCCCTAATACCTGATCTATCAAACATTACTTACTCCCCTCAAGAATCTAGGCAATTGGTCCCTCAGCAATGAAACTTTCCTGCCCCTTCTTTGGTATCCCTGTCTGTTGGCCACTCTTTAAATCTTTGGGAAACTGGAGTCAGGATCTCTAATCCTAAATCTTATCCCATACTTTAAGTAGAGAAAGAAAAGAAGTGATAATAATTCTCTCCCCTTTTTTTCTTTCCTCAATTTCTCCTTATGTCAGAAAATGAGGAGTGAGGAGTATGGGAACATCCTCAATTGTTTCAAAGACCAAGGTACAAAGAAATAAAGAGGCCAATATCTAATAAAAAAGGAATCATTCTCCCTACTAAGGAACCTTCATAATATAGAGTTGATGTCCTTCAAAAAACGCTACATTTGAAGCATTACATACATATAAAAATAAAATTGTGAGTTAAATATTTCAGGCATTTCCCCCATTTTATATATGAACAATCTATGCTTCAGAGAAGTTAAATGACTTACCCAGATTCACACAACTAGGGATAGGGAAGATAGGGTTTTAATTTTAAGTCCTAGCTGTTCGGACCTCAAAGGTCAATAGTTCTGTTCACTTTTTTCCACTATATTTTGCTGTCTTCCCCCCAAAATAAAAGATTTATGAGGTTTTCAGAACAGACATCTGGAGACTTCCCTTCTCCCAGACTTGGACAGCTTTACCTCTAATTCCCTTCCAATGCCAGTCTCCTCCTCCTTTGCCCATACCATATATTCTAGAGCCTATAGCAGGATCATCCTTCCTGGTCCTTGGAAAGAAAGGACAGGTGGTTGGCCTCTTTTAACACAGCCTCCTGGTCACTGGCTCCTTAACAGAGAGGAAGAATAAGGGAGTCTTCTGCTGGCAGTCCATTTACTCCTGTTTGCCCACGAAGCAGGGCAGAAGGAATTTTGAGCTAAAGTATATCTTCTTTCTTTCCTCTCTCCTATTCTCTCTGAAAGAAGCTCTTATAATTAGACCACCTGCTGCCAACTGGAAAGACCCTGGTGTTAACTGCTATGCACACCATCTTTAGTCCATCTCACTTTTTCTGAAGCTCTTCTAGCCCACCTGAGCTTCAAATACCTCCAGTTGCTCCTATACAAATACAAGGAGCAAAGGACCTTTACCCCTTTTTAATTATAAGGTAAACTCCATGTAGAGAATATAATTATTGAAGGAAAACTGAAAGAGTTTCTACTTGGCATAGGGTAGAGTAATAGACTTGGATTTAGGAAGATCCCACTTCAAATCCTACCTCACATACTTTACTAGCTGTGTGATCCTAAATGATTTAAATTCTCTCATCCTCAGACCCCTCAATAAAATGTGTCTAATAACAGCACCAATCTAGAGCTGACATCAGGATTAAATAAGATTATCATATGTAAAGCAATTTGCAAACTTTAAAGTGCTACATAAACACAGATCAGTGTCATTATTGGTTATTATTCTCCAGGGCAAATGTGGAAGGGCAACTGCCAGCAGGAGGAGTAATGGAGTATGGGAAAACCAATGGAGTAGGAGGAAAATCTGTAAGAGATTGGGGGAAGGGGATGAAGAAGGGAGAAGGCGTCTTCATGGATGGACATTCAAAGGGAAAGAACACCAGTTTTCACCTTCTCAATTCCAAGATACCTAAAAGTCCACCTTTGATCCCTGTTTTCCCACAAGCCCCTATTCCCCTCAGGATATCTAATCTTCACCCACTCTATAGTTCCTGGAGCTACAATTTCTTCTAGTCCCCTCCTTTTCCAAGTGGCTTCTGGTAGGAACTCAGCTTTCAATTTAAGAAATTCTTAAAAGGCTGCAAATGGTAAGGATGATAGGGTTGAGTTAGATGGGAGGTATATTGGCAGGGAGGTGTTAGTTATTCCCTAATTAGGCCTGTTAAGTATGGACTTCATCAGTTATCTACCACTTCCTGTCTTTTCTTCAGGGAATCAGGACTCTAATTCCCACCAGCTTCACTCAGACCAGACATCTTGCCTTTGGATCAGCAGTATTGAAATAAACCTCTTCTCAGAGATTTGTACAGAGAATAGTCTAAGTATGGGGGAAACCACCTCCCATTAGACTATTACAAAAAGGTCAGTTCCTATTTCCATCTCCAGATCACACGAAATCAGATCATTTCACAGATGAGGAAATTAGGCAAACAGGATAAAGTCACTTGCTCAGGGTCACACAGCTAGTAAATGGGAGAAACTATATTTGAACTCAAGTCTTCCTGACCCTAGGCTCACTATCTTATCTACTCTATCCACTGTACCATGTTGCTACCTTTTAAGGTCTCATCTTGTCTTAAATCTACAGTTTTTCTAAGGAAGCCCTTCTAAAGATGTTTTTTGCCTGCTAAAAAAAATAGAATTGCCCCATTCCTCATCCCTAATTGAAATGTTCTTCTACAACTATTTAAAAGTTCTACAATCACTCCCCTTTTTTCAATTTTTGTCCAATCCAACTCCAGGCTCATCTTAGAGCCTGAGACATTTGGTCCATCCTACCTTCTCTGGGACAGTGTCCATTACTAGGTCTCCATACATATTCATCACCTTTAGGAAATAAGATTAAAGAAGAAAATTACTTTAGAAGAGAATTTTTTTTTTTTTAAAAAGCCCTAGAAACACTGTCCCTCCTCCCACTTACAGAGACAAGACTACTCAACTTGCCCTCTCCCCTTTTTCTAGAGAAGATTCTATCCAAAGAACCCAGGTATCCTATTTCCAGACTTTCCTACCCTCAGAGATCACAAAATCTCATGGATAGAATGAAACTCAGAGATCACCTGGTCCAATCTGTACCTAAATAAGATCCATGTATCCTACCCCAGATCCTCACCCAACTCTATCCCTCACCTGGTCATTAAGCCAGTTCTGCCCGTACAAGGTCCCCAGGTCATCCATGGTCAGCACATGCCGCTTATAAGCCACACGAAAGCCTCTCACCATAGCATTGCCTGGCATACGCTGGTATGACTGGATCAGCTGCTGAACTAACCCTTTTCTGGTAAGGTCCAAGAATTGGTGACACAA
Source organism: Sarcophilus harrisii (assembly GCF_902635505.1). Classification (NCBI taxonomy): domain Eukaryota; kingdom Metazoa; phylum Chordata; class Mammalia; order Dasyuromorphia; family Dasyuridae; genus Sarcophilus; species Sarcophilus harrisii. The sequence goes on along the minus strand of NC_045429.1, from coordinate 289,647,621 downwards.
GAAGAATGAGACAGGTAGAAAAGAGCCAGACAACACAAGATCTCTCCTAAACCACTGTCTCTTCCCTCCCCTTCCACATCTCCCTTTCAACATTGTCTGAAGGTTTTATTACCAAGTATCCCATCCCTAGTTCCCTGAGATTTAGACATCAAGCCCCCTCCCCCCTTCCCAGTCTTTGGTTTCCTCCTCATGGGCAAAAATAGTTTTCCCCTCTTCCAGTACTTATCTAAAAACACAGCTACTTAATTTGGAAGCATTAAAATTCTAGTTAGTAAAATAAATCAATAAAATTAAATTCTAGTTAGTAATCTAGTAAAGGGCATATGCTGAGGCTCACCTAGAAGGTGTGGAGAACTCTTGCTGGAAAATATCTTCCAGTTTCTCTACCACTTCATCTGTGCTAAGAGGGATGAGGCTGCCATAGGTCTGAAGGAATTCATCTAGGATGCCTAGGAAAGGGGAGAAGGGACTAAGTGAATTGGGCCTCTCCACTCCAATTTGAAAACAAATGCAAAACACTACAACTCGGAAGAAAACTTTTGTTCTGAACCCAAGGGTACCAGGCATCTCCTTACTCTGTACACATGTTACATGCTCCTCCCCAAGGGGGCTATGCTGTCCAGCCTTTTCTCCTGGATGCTCCTGCTCCTCGGCAGCTCCTAATTCAGCTCCTTGGAACAGTTCTTGGGCAGTCCGGTCTCCAATACTGCATACATTACTGATAAGGATGCTAGCATCGGGAGGTGCCAGACCCAGCTCCCCATCCAGTCCAGATGTTCCCCCAAAGCCATTAGGAAGAGAGCATGGAAGGAGACCTACATAGTAAAGAGAAAATTTCGGCAAGATAAGATTGGGGTAAACAGCAATAGGGAAAGAAGTTGGACTAAAGTAAAAAAAAAAAAAACCAAGAAGTTACAAGATGGAAGAACAAAAGTAATTAGCAAAGATGGATAGCCATTGGGAAAGAAAGAGGTAAAGAAAATAAAAAGAAAATGGGGAAAGCGGCAGGAAAGTGATAGAGATTGAGCTGAAAACAATTCCTTTTAGGTGAGGGGGTAAACAAAACTGGTTTCCTTCCTCAAAAAGGTGTTCTGTCCACTCCAGGACACATTTCCTTCCCAAGAAAGCAACCCAATAACCTCAATTTCACCAAGATTGAATCCAGGCCTAACTTTCTGCCATAGCCTCAGATTCCCAAGTGTGACCCAGACAAAACATCAAGTATAACTGCATTCCTCATCATCTGATTGCTTTGCTGACATTCAGAATTTCTATCCTCTAGACCCCGTTATCCAGTCTCACTGCTCATCTAAGAATCAAGTATTTAATAAATGTCCCATTCCCCCCAACACACACATCCATCCCCAAGTCAAATATCCTATCCCTGAGAATCACCTTGCCCTTTGACTTTCCCAGCTAACATTTCTTTCAGTGGTCATTCCAGGCATTCTGGTTTTCCCGACCTCAAGTCCATGACATCTTGCTCTGCTTAATCCTCTTCTGTCCTACCTACCTGCATCAACTTCCAAAGGCTGGGGGGACCTCTGGGTCCACTCATGTCCATCTTCCTCCTGAGATGACCCACTGGGCAATGTGGGAGATCCCCTAACCCCTTCTTCAGCCATCAATGCCCCTAAAAGCCCCAGCCCAGCTTGAGGAGGTCCCCTTGGTGAGTCAAGCCTGCAGCTGGGGGATGTGGTAGGAGGGGCTACTCCTCCTTCCCGGGGAAGGAGAAGGTTCTTAGGGTGTGGAGGACCCCGCCGCCGACCCCTCAGACGACCCCACAGCTTCCAGTGGAATGTCAAGGAGGAGCTTTTAGAGTACAGCAGCATTCGAAAAGCTCTCATAGCTCGACGGCGGCGCTGAGAACAAGCTTTACGGGGTGGAGGACGGGAAGGACGGGGATGCTGAGGTGTTCCTAGCTGGCCCCAGCCTGAGGGAAGTCCCCAGGCCACCACCTCCTCCTCCTCTTCCTCTTCTTCATCCTCCTCATCCTCCTCTTCACTGGCTGAAGCATCAAAAGAGGGGCGAGGGGTAGGGAGTCGATGGGCAGGAACTGTGGTCCCAGTCCCTGTGTCTGGCCCAAATCCCCCACCTGACTTTAACAGTGGTTTGGGAGGGGGAGGCCAACGAAGGCGCTCTCGACGGGGAGATGGAAAGATGGGGGATGTTCCAGGGTTAGCTGGCCTCCAGGGCCGATTCCCTTGGAAGGTCTCTTTCATCTTCAAGTAACCTTTAGGAAGAAAAAGAAGAAGTCACTATCTAAGCATTCTGCTATCAGTACCTTGCCCTTTGCCTCTCCCAGCTAACATTTCTTTCAAAAAAGAAAATGTCCTGTTCTATATAACAACTCATTTTTGAGTTGTGGTTTAAGATTTACAATAAAGTATTTTCCTCATAATTCTCTAAGATAGAAAATTAGAAGAAAATCAAGAGCAAGACATATGGGAGGCAAAACTCCACATAAGATTCGTCCTTCACATCTCCATGACAGGCAGACTATTCAGCTGTGAGATTTCTCACCAACATTTGAATTATTAGTTATCCAGACTGTGAACTGGAAATATATTTTTTTTAATAAGTGACTTTAAAGGCCACTACTCCTCTGCTGAAAAAGCTTTCCTCTTTGGTTTCTCCTTGAAATATGGATCCCACCCTACTGAAATGGGCAAATGCTAATTTTTCCTCTTGAAAAGTTCTCCTGTCTGTCACAAGACCTCCCTACTTCAAACTTTCACCTTTTAAATTCTTTCTCCTCCCAAACCTATCCTTTTAAACAAAGGAAACTTAGGTCTGGCAACAGGAGTTACAGGGGTGGTGGTGTGGGATCTATTCACCAAAAGAACAAGTTTCTCTGTTTTAATGACAGTAAGGTATAGTCTTCCAAGCATACTGTGATTATGATTAATAGTTGGACTTGAATTCTGAGGGAATGACAAGCTGAAAAATTCTACCTCTGAGACTCTTTTGAAGAGATAAAATTACTTCTCTCTGGGAAGGGAAAGGGAGTTGGTGCTAGAATAAATACGAAAATTACTTCAGTGAAAGAGAATTCTGAATGAATCTGGAAAAAGGAAATCAGGTGCTGAGATAGGAAATAATTAGAATGGGGGGGGGAGGGGAAGAGAAAACACATAAAATACAAATAAGGGAAAAAAACCAGCCTGAAGCCTCCCCATTCTTGCACCCACCCCTGCCCTTCGTCACTTTGCATTATCCCCGCTAATGCTCCCCGCTCCAAGTGCTGTGTCTCCAAGCTCCATACTGTTTCGGGCCGCCGCCATCACCACCACCCTCCCCCAGTTCCTTTTATCAAAACCTGAAAATGCTTCACTCTCGGGACATCGGGAATCCCCAAAAGTCCGCGGTGTTGGGTTGGGGCTAAAGGAAAGGGGGAGGGGGAGGGGCGGCGAGGTTCAGCTTGGAGAGCTCTACCGAAGGGGGAAAGCCTTTCTCGGGGGGCAAGGACGAGGGTGGTGGCAAGGAGGGGGAGAGCTCATTCTGGCTACGGGGGTGAGAGCGAAGGGGCGCCAGTGCTCGATTTTGGGCAGACGCTCGAGCTCCACTCGGCCCTCCCATCTCACATCTCCTCCCGGAAAAAGGCAGGAGCCCCTCTAGCGCGGGTGTGGTTAGTGCTGAGCGTCCTGAGAGGGGAGGGGTCTCGCGGCTGGGTCCTCACCGAGGGAGCAGGAAGGGGAGCTGGGAGAGTAACGGGGAGGGAAAGGGAGGTGGGCCCAGGCGTCTCAGTCTCCCCAGCTCATCCCGGCGGCAGCTCCTTTTCCTCCCTCCTGTCGCTCACGGGACCGAGCGCTTCGCCTCCTCTGCTCGAGCTCACGTTCCTCGGCTTTGCAACCGCCACCGCTTCCTTCGTTCCCACCACCGCTACCTTTCCCCTGTTCTCCTTCCCCCTTTTCTCCCCCTCCTCCTCCTCCTCTTTCCTACCCACCTCCTTCTCCCCTCACCTTCTCTCCTCTCCTCTCCTTTTTTCTCCTCTCCCCTCCCCTCCTTTCCCTCCCCTCCCTCCCCTCCCGCGAGCCCCTGGGCCACCGGGATTAAAGCGGCGCCTGATTAATACATCACTACCTGCCAGCGCGCAAGCGCAAAAGTACTTCGCTTCTCCAGCGATACCCCGCCTGGCCCAAGGCCTGGTCCCGCCTTCTTCCCATAAGCACCTTGCGCAGCAGTCCCCGCCCACGCCGGCACTAGACTGCGCGTGCCCCTCGAGAAGTCCGCCCACTTCTCCATAGCTCCCCTCCCTCCTGCCCACTCTTCTTACTCGGTCCCGACCGCCCCTTCCAGGGAGAGGAGGGGGGCGGAGGGGGGCGTTCCGGGACGCCCTCAGCCGCGAAACCCGAGCTCAAAGTGATCGGGCGAAGGGAAGAGCTGTCCTGGCAGCGCGCAGGGACCGACCTCGGGGCCAGGCCATGTGGGAGGGGCGGAGGCGACCCAAATGGGGAGGATTGTCAAGGGGGGGTGGGGACGGTCACAGATGTAGGGAGAGTCCCAACCCCGAGTAACGGGGGCCGATCCGAGCCGAGGCATTCCGAGTCAGTGTTTTATTTCCTGAACGAACGAACGAAGACGAGAGGAAGAGGCTCCCCGTGGGGGGGCACGGAGCAGTTCTCCTGGGAAATGAAGCGGTGGACTAGACACCTGTAATCTTTTTTTTTTCCAGTTTTGAAGAAATGTGCCCTGGAATGGTTCTAGGGACCGAATGAGAAACTTGTGAGAATGAGAGCAGCACTTTGCAAAGCCAACGAGGCACCATCAATGGAACGTAGTGTGGGGGTGTTAAGAAGCGGAACTGATTGGCTCGTAGGGCCAAGTAAACTGGTGGGATTTAGAAGGTGATTAAGGGTTAGGCTGGGAAGACGGTTGGGTTGAAGAAGACTGGGGGGCTGAGTGAGGAAGAGCACTGGGAGAAGTCATTGGCGCAGACTGCCTCAGTCACTTTTATTTGATACATGTTAAGACCAAGTGATGGACAAACAGAAAAGGAGAGCTCATCAGGGATTGTTTGTGGGGGATAGGTGAGGTTTGGGTATGGTGTGAAGTCCACCGAGTTGCTGTCGGGTATGAGGTCTTTAGGCTCCTGCTTAGGGATATGGAATGGAGCATAATGATGGAAGAGCAAGAAAGATTGTAAACGAAGTATCCAAAGCAAGGAATGTAATATTGAAGGATATCGGGGAAGGGAAACGTGTGATCTTGAGTGGGTCATCCTAATGTTTTGGGCTCGTTTCCTTATTTGTAAAATCTGGCTTTACAATCTATAATTCTCTGACGTTGCCAAGTGTAAAATCTCACGTACATAGATGTTGGGATCACAGATTTAGAGCTTTGTGGTTCTTTCATTTTACAGATGAGAAACCTGAGATCCAAAGGGTGTGACTATTTAAATGCTTTTACAGTAAGGATGATGAAGTATGTAGTGAGCAAACCTGAGAATGGTACATCAGGTGAACAAATGAGGCATCATAAAATGTGTAAAAATGAACTCTTGAAGTCAGGAGTTATGGAACATGGTTGAGTAGGAATATATTTAATATTTTGGAACAAGGCAGTGTGAAATTCAGTACACTGAGAGGATAATGTCACCAATTTGCCACTAGGCGGTACTGCTGTTGTGGAAGAATTCTAGCAGTACAGTATAGGTTGGAGAGTAAGATGCAGTAAAGAATTGGGGTCCAGAAGATCAGATCCTTTATACTTCTGCCCCAAATTTGTCTGTAGGAGTAGGGAGAAAAGAAGGAAGAATAGAAAGAAAAGGGACAGGGGAGAGAATTAGGTCAAAATCAGGAAGTAGTCTCTGTTCTAAAGTACCAGGCCTTTGCCTAGTCTATCCTTTGGCTGGAGCATATATATATATATGTTAATCTCTTCTCAAAGCTCAGAGTTTCACTAAACCCAAGAAAGTGCCATGGGGAGTGAGATCAAGTTTAGCTCCTGCCCGAGGAATTGTGAGACTCAAAATGTCCCCTTGGTATAACTGGAACACACCTGAGAAGGGGAGAAATCATAAAAACACCTCAGACAACCACATATCCCTTTCAAAGACCCAGATGTGTTATCACTTTCCTCCTCTTTAATCCATAGTTCTCTCCATCCCTTGTCCTCTCATCACCTCCCCAGGCAATCAGGGTTAAATGACTTGCTCAGGGTCACACAGTTAAGTGTTAACTGAGGCCAGATTTTGAACTCAAGTCCTGATTCCAGGGATGGTGCTCTATCCCACTATACTACCTAGCTACTCCAAACTATATCACTTTTTAAATCATCTCAATATCTATTTGTCTTACCCCCCTTTTTTTCCTACTTTTTTTCTATCAAACATCCCAAATATCCCCATCTTTTTCCCTGATAATGAACATTTCTTCTCCCTATGTCCCTCCTAAGACTCAGGAGTTTTTCCCTAGTTCACTCTTCTGAGCCTTCATCTTTTCCCTCTCACCTGCAGTATAGCAGCTGTTATAGGCTTGGTGGAGATCGGAGGGCATGCTACAGACACATCGGGATAGGATCTCTCTTCCTTGCCCTTCCCGATAAACCACCTGGCCCATGGTGAAAGTTTCATCATGAAACAGCACCTGGCAGATCAGAGTAGTAGGGAGGGAAAAAAAAAAAAAAAAAGCCATTAAAGAAGGCAGTACCTTGTAGTTTCTGAATCGGCCAAAAAAGAGATAGACTTCTGTTGTGGTATGAGGTAGAAAAGGGTCTTCTGTATCCTGATCTGAGCAGGGGACTGGGATATATTGACTCTGTTCCCAAGGGATCACACATATGACCTTATAAGGCTATGGATGAGGGGGTCTATAGCATTTTATTCCTTTATGGCAAAAATTATTAAACTGAGGGATTTCAGGATATCAATGAATGTAGATGAGGGAAAATTAGATTTTTACTTCAATATAATTGGTTTTCTTTGTAATCTTATGTATATTATATATTTAAAACATTCTGAGAAAGGCTTTCAGGGGCATCACCAAACTGCCAAAGAGGTACACAACCCCCCAAAAAGTTAAGAACCCCTGCTATGGAATCAAAGTATCTCAGAGGCTACCTGGCTGTACAGGAGATACATTCCAGTCTCCCGGACTCCAACAACATGTCCTTGTGGTTCCAGACCTCTACCATGCGTCAGTGCTGGCTCCCACATTATTTCTGTCACATCAGAATCCTCTGGAGGTAAGGGGTAGTGTGGCTATTAGAAGAACTCCCTATAACTCTAAGACTTTCCCATCCCACAGCTTTTACTCCCCTTGGGGACCCATGAATCCATCCCCTTGACTCCATTTTTCCTTGCCTCCTTAAGCCATATCCAAAATGATACTCACCTCTGGAGGTACTGTTAATGGGAATAAGGTGCAAAACTGAACGTTTTCCTAAGAGAGAAAAAGGGGTGCTTTCAGCTGTATCACCTACTCTTTGCCCTGAACTCTAGTCCCATTCCTCCTCAACCTTAAAACTGAGGGCCAGTCCCCATGGTTTTTGTTGCTTCCCCATGAGGTCTCACTCTTGTACTGATGTTCTTGGGTGAGGACTTCTCTCTTCCTTCTAGTTATTTCCTCATCCTTCAAAGCTTCCATTTCATCAGTGTCCTGCTTATAGTAAAAGAATCAGGATTAAACTGAATCCCAGGGGTCCTGCTCCATTAAATTTCTCCTTCCTCACCCCCTCCCCCCAAACAACCTATTCTCTGAGACACATCTGCTACACTTCTTTTCTAGCTTCAAATATTCAGCCTAATGGCTGTATTCCAGCATCTGCTACATTTGATAAGCTTTTACTGAAAACTTGGATTTTCCCCTGACTTCCAAACCAGACTGCTTCCCTAATATCCCACTTTAGGGTTAGGAGTTCAGATTGTAATGGGGCCTGAAAAGGCAGAGATTAACCAACTGCCAACTGCACAGGAATTCAGTTTACCCCAGTCCCATTTTCCAATGTCCCTCATTTTCCCCCTCACTCACCTGCTTGTGGAGGATCAGCAAAGGCTGCCTATCTCCCTTCTGGTGAGACCCTCCATTCCCTTTCAGCTGGGCCACCTCTCCCCTCAGGGTCTGGAGCTCTGCTTGCTGAATTAGTAGTACCACTGCACAGGCTGCTACCCCTAAAGCTGTCCCCCAACTCAACCAAAGGGAAACCAAGAATGCTGGGTCTCGGCTTGGACCCCCAGGGAGGGGCTTGGGAGATAGTAAAGGAGACATGACTAGCCTGAGGATCCTGCTAGCAGCTGTGTGTCACAATAGAGGGTAACGGAGGGGGGGGGGGGTGAGGAGTGGGAGAGATAGAAAGGAGGAAGAAAGTTACGCAAGGGAAAAGTAAAAGGGAACTTGAGAAAAGAGGGAGGAGGAAAGGAAATATCCAATTTCTCAGGTGCCCCCAAAATTGGACCTCCTGATCACCTCAAGATCAAACTTCCCCCTCCACCTCATTCACAACTCCAAGAGAAAGAATGGGTTTCAGTCTCCCAGGCAATGGAAGGTTGGCTGCCAAGAGACACATCATACAGCAATACCCAGGGAAAATGGACTGAAGGGGGAGGGACAGACTGAAGAGGGTGGGAGCAGCCTAGAGATGGGGGAGGGAAACTTAGAAAAGAGTTTAATGATTAGATGGAATCCCTTGTTTAAGTGATGAGGAAAACTTTTATGGGCCAAGGGAAGAGATTAGGTGGGGATAAATTTAAATCTGGGGTTGGGAAGGTAAATAGCAAGCAGAGGGGGGAGGTCAGAACTTAAAAGCAATAAACTGGCCCAAGCTGTGGGGTTATGGCTAGGACTGGGGTGTGTTAGAACATGTCCTGTTACTCTCTGTGCTGAACTTGGCAAGCGATTGACTTCCTGTTTCCAGAGAAAAGTTCTTATATGAGATTACCAGAAAGAAACAACATTGAAATAGCTTAACCAAAATTTCCCTCCACTGGACAAGGTGATAATCTTCCCAAGTGTATTGCTAGGTCCGCTTGTTTGCTGATTTGATTCCCCCCATCCCACTTCACCTCACCTCATCCTATCTCTATTCTATACCAAAAAAAATTCTCCCTGTGCTCCATACCTAATTCGTGTACTATGGGTGGCCAGGAGGAAGTCTCTGCCCCACCTAGCCCAAGGGATTTCCCCCTCTAGGTAGAAAATGAAGCTTAATAGGTAAATGAAGCAAAGTTTTGTATCTTGGTCAGAGGCCTAATTTCTGTTTCATAGTTTGGGTTTTATGTAATGGAAAGTGCTCTGGACTTAGAGTTGGAAGACTTGCCATTTATTTACTGCATGACTCTAGAAAGTCACTATCCTTTATGGCTTCATTTATAAAATGAAGGGATTGGACTAGATGATCTAAAAAGTCCCTTTTAATTCAAGTCCTATGATCCTCACTTCAGGCAGCATAGTTTCTGTTCCTACTTAGGATTTAGAACCACCCACACCTCTACCCCTTCCAACTCCTCCAACCTTCAGGAATCCATATGTCCTCCCCCTTCCCTCCGAAGCACCCAATTCTCTTTAAACCTCATTCCCTTCAAATACTATTCTGATCCCTAAACCGCCCCTCCCACCCCTACCCTGTCAAACAGAGGCTGTCATTTTACCTTTTTAATATCCATTATCAACAATTCATTTCAATAATAAAAATAACTTTTTAAAAAAATCCACAGGGATTTTAGCAAGGAAGAGAATAATCTTTATCTTCTACCCATCAATTATGGAACCCACCCTATCTCCCCACAAATCTCCTTAGCTTTCCCCCACCCCATTCCAGTCTCTCTGCTTTTCTGGTCCAGTACCCCTTTGTGAGAAGTAGGTTTTCCAGGGCCCCATCCAGGCATTTAGGCTTTTCCAGACACATTGTTTCCATGAGGAAAGCAACATAGAATAAAAGGTTAAGGCATCCAAAACTGGAACTAAGGGGTAGAAATATGGGAGAAAGAGGGAAGCAGTATGAGTTAGTGGGTCAACAGAGGACCAGAACTGAGCAGTAGAGATAAGGAAAGGGGGAGGAGGTCTTGGAGAAAGGGAAAAGACAGGAGAGATCAGTGGTAGGATAAATGTTGAAAATGCTTTGGAAGTAACTGATAAAAATATGGACACAAATTAATTACTGAAAGCCTGGAGATGGGAGAATCTGAATTATAAGAAATTATGGCTAGGAAGGGCATTGTTATGAGGAATTAGGAGAGGGAAAGACAAAGCTATAGAGCTTGATAAGAGAGGAACAGTGTTATTTGTGGGAGGACAAGAAGAAGGAAGGATGGAGCTTTGCCTGAAGTTTGGGAAAGCAGTCTTGGGGTCAAGAAGCATCACTGCACTTGAAAAAGTCCAAAGTAGGTAAGGAAGGGGGCAGCCTTGAGGTGTGCTGAAGGGAGAGTTCGGATCTTCAGGGAGACTCCTGGTCGAAGGAGCAGTAGCCCTGACACTTGGCAGAGCCTGAGCTGTGGGCCTGGAGAGCTGGCTACTGTAGCTGAGAACTCTTCGAGGCAACGCAGAGCCAAAGAACCATCCACAAGCAAGTCCAGCTTCAGATAAACCGCCTTCCCCTCATCAAAGTGTACCTAGGAAGAGATATAAGAAGACAAAGAGTGCAGAAGCAATCCAGACCTTAAGCTTCCCATGAGGTCTACCTCCACCTGAGCATTACAGCAACTTGGGCATTGTTCCCATGATTTCATTCTTTTTCTGTCTTTGGCTTCTTCCTTCCCTCCCCTCCCCATCATTTTCATCTTAAGTTTTGTTTCCCATAAGGGATCTCACCTGACAGTACAGATAATAGAGGCCAGCCCTGGTCACTGTAAATTCTGCACTCTTGGCATCATATCTCAGTGGACTGGTGCTGTTGATCTTGGCCTCCTCCCAGCCACTCACTGTCCCATCCATACCTAGATAAAGATACATACTTGATAAGATTAGGGGAGGAGAGAGAGGATCCTTTCATAGGCTTTACCATCTTTCTCTTATACTCCCAATAACAATTGATAAGATTCAATCCATGATGTGCAGAGACCTACACAAAAAGAAAGATTCCACACAAAAATCTTCAGCCTTGGAATCTCAAAATGCATTTCTATTTTTTTGTGGAATTTATTATATAGTTGGGAAATTAAATCATATAGGAAGAAATGACAAAACACTATTAGCAAGGATAAAATGACACAATTTTAATTCAAGATAAATATGTAGCAATAGAATTTTTTTTTTACCCAAAACAAGGCTAATCAGGGAAGGCTTCTTGGAGGATGTGAATTTTGAACTGGGTTTTGAAGGAGTGGAATGACAGGATGACATAGACTAGTAGAAAAAGAGGAACTGGGGTAAGCCATTACATGGTAGGATCTTGAAGCTTGGACTGAAGTGTTTAGATTGGACACAAAGGACAATGTTCAGAGATATTTATAACTTACCATATGTTTCACAATGTGCTATATGCAATACAAATGAAAGAAATGGAAAAGTGCACGCGTATACAAAAATATAGTAGCTTTTTTTCATAATAGCCCCAAAGTGTAAACAACAGAAGTGCCCATTTATTAGGTAATGAATGGCTAAACAAATTACCGCATCTGAATGTAATGGAATAATATTGTACTATAAGAAATGATAAACCATTCCTTCTTTGAACTGATGCAGAATGAAGAGAAAACTAAAAACAATTTATACAAGGACAATAATATTAAAAAGAAATGGTAATGCTGAGTTTAATATAACTACAGGATAACCAGCGTGAAATATTCAAAAGGTAGGTGGTGATTATGGAACTGGAGCTCAGGAAAGAGACTAAGGCTGGCTAGAATCATCTACATATGGGGAGTTAGATGCTGCAGTGGATAGAGCATTGGCCATGGAGTCAAGAAGATCTGAGTTCAAATCTAGACTCAGACACTTAACACTTATTAGCTTGTGTGCTTCTAGGCAAGTTACTTAACCCCAGTTGCCTCACAAGAAAAAAAAAATTATCATCTATGTAGAGATGAACCCATGAACCTCAAGATCCTCAATTGAGATAGTATGGAGAGAATAAGAGGTCCCAGGACAGAATTCTGGGGGACATATTGTTGGTTTGATCTGGAAGAAGATCCTACCAAAGAGCCTTGAGGAATGATTAGGCAAGCAAGAGAATCAAGAAAACACAGTGTAATTAAAAACCTAGGATGGAAAGAGTAGCCAGGAGAGAAGGTAAACAAATATAAACTGCTACAGAGAAATAGGAGAATTGAGAAAAGGTCATTAGATTCAGCAATTAAGGGATCACAGGTAACTTCTAAGAACAGTTTCATCAAAATGAAGAAATCAGAACTAGATTGAGGAAAGTTTGTTTAAAAAATGAAAAGAAGTGGAAGCAGAGAGTACAAAGTTTTCCAATGAGTTTAGCTGAGAATGGAATAAGAAATAAAGCATAATAACCAGCAAGAACGGTAAGATCAATCAAGAATTTGGGTCTTTTTTTAAAGGATGGCATAAGATATAAGCATGTTTGTGAGCAAAAGGGAGAGTCAAAATTATAGAGATTAAAGATTAGAACAAAAGTAGAGGTGAGAGTAGGGGACCATCTGCTGGAGAAGACAGGAGAAGATATTATCAAAGATGCATGTTGAAAGATTGGAAATAGGAGAAAGGCCATCATTGGAGTGAGAGAAGACAGTAGGGAACAATATCATACAGATATGAAATGAAAAAGGATGTATAGAGTTAAACTGATATGTACATCAAGGGATTGAAACTGGGAAGATTGTAACCAATGTAGGGAGGATGACCTGAGAAAATAATAAAGAGTGGAGGTCCTGGTAGGGATAAAGAAAAGGGTTAATAATCACAAAACATAAGGAAAAGGAGAATGATTAAAAAATTTTTATGAACATGGAAGTGGAATACTTTTCTGAGTCAAGGCAAAATCAAGGGTATATAGGAATAACTGAGGTGAAATGGAGGAGTAGATCATGAGAATTAAGTAGAATGAGGAACTAGGAAGTAGTAGAAGAAAGACTATCCACTACATCACTTGGGCAGTAGTACAGAATAGATAATCGAGCTGATAACAAATTTATTCTCAGATATTACTAAGTAAATGTATCATTTTAAACCTCTATCTGCCTGTTTTCTCATCTGTAAAATGAGGATAATAATAGCACTTACCTCAAAAGATTGTTATAAGGATAAAGTGTGATAATATTTATAATGCAATATAACTAGAAAGTTAGATTCTTTAAAGTAAAATCAATATTGAAGGCCTCTAGTGTGAGGAACAGTTTGGGACTTGAGTTGGGCCTTGAAAGATGAATGAGAAAAAGGAAGAGGAAAGCAGGGCAAGTTAATGAGGAGAAAACCATGAGCAAAAACTTAAAGTTGGATGAGAATGGCATGTCAAAGGGCAGAAAAATGTGCTCTTGAGAAACCACTACGGATTCATGAGTGACATAAAAGTAATTCTAACAGTTGTATGTTTTCAAGAGGCAGATCACGTCACCAAATCACATTATGAATGTCTTTAAATAGTACTCTATACAGCAGTCTTTATTAAACAATTTGTGCAAAGGCTGGGATATAGTGGAAAGAACCATAGATGAAATCAGAAGAAACAAATTTAAATTTAAATGGAAATCTCCCCTCTATTTAATAAACTTGAGTAAACCACTTATAAACTATAGTGCTAACTTCACAAGATTTTTGTGAGTTCCAATGAGGTTATATAAGCAAAATGCTTTGTAAATTTTAAGGTGCTAAATGTTTATTATTCATTTTCAGTCATGTCCAAATCTTTCCATTTGAGGTTTTCTTGGCAAAGCTGTTAAAATGTTTGTCCTTGTTAGTGGAATTGTGAACACATCCAGCCATTCTGGAGAGCAATTTGGAACTAGGCTCAAAAAGTTATCAAACTGTGCATACCCTTTGATCCAGCAGTGTTTCTACTGGGCTTATACCCCAAAGAGATACTAAAGAAGGGAAAGGGACCTGTATGTGCCAAAATGTTTGTGGCAGCCCTGTTTATAGTGGCTAGAAACTGGAAACTGAATGGATGCCCATCAGTTAGAGAATGGCTGAATAAATTGTGGTATATGAATGTTATGGAATATTATTGTTCTGTGAGAAATAACCAGCAGGATGAATACAGAGAGGATTGGAGAGACTTACATGAACTGATGCTGAGTGAAATGAGCAGAACCAGGAGATCATTAATAACAACAATAATATATGAGGATGTATTCCGATGGAAATAGATTTCCTCGACAAAGAGATCTAACTCAGTTTCAATTGACCAAGGATGGACAGAAGCAGCTACACCCAAAGAAAGAACACTGGGAAATGAATGTAAACTGCTTGCATTTTTGTCTTTCTTCCCAGGTTATTTTTACCTTCTGAATCCAATTCTTCCTGTGCAGCAAGTGAACTGTTCAGTTCTGCACACATATATTGTATCTAGGATACACTGTGACATATTTAACTTGTATAGGATTGCTTGCCATCTGGGGGAGGGGGTGAAGGGAGGGAGGGGAGAAGTCAGAACAGAAGTGAGTACAAAGGATAATGTTGTAAAAAAACTACCCAGGCATGGGCTCTGTCAATAAAAAGTTAAAAAATAAAATAAAACAAAATGTTTGTCCTTTTCTTCTTCAACTCAGATAAAGAAACTGAGATAAACAGGGTTAGGTGTTTTAGTCAGGGTCACACAGCTACTAGGTGTTCAAAGCCAGATCCGAACTTAGGAAGATGAGTCTTTGTGATGCCAGGCCCAAAAGTTTGTGCTGCCCCATTTTTATTATTACTAATCTACATCATTGGCCATCTTCTCCAGGACCCTCTCAATTTCTTTCTTTCATGCCTCTCATGCCCTTCAACACTCTGGGCCTGCAAAGAGATACTAAAGAAGGGAAAGGGACCTGTATGTGCACGAATGTTTGTGGCAGCCCTTTTTGTAGTGGCTAGAAACTGGAAACTGAATGGATGCCCATCAGTTGGAGAATGGCTGAATAAATTGTGGTATATGAATATTATGGAATATTATTGTTCTGTAAGAAATGACCAACAGGATGATTTCAGAAAGGCCTGGAGAGACTTACACAAACTGATGCTGAGTAAAACGAGCAGGACCAGGAGATCATTATATACTTCAACAACAATACTATATGATGACCAGTTCTGATGGACCTGGCCATCCTCAGCAACAAGATCAACCAAATCATTTCCAATGGAGCAGTAATGAACTGAACCAGCTACGCCCAGAGAAAGAACTCTGGGTGATGACTAAAAACCATTACATTGAATTCCCAGTCCCTATATTTATGCACACCTGCATTTTTGATTTCCTTCACAAGCTAATTGTACAATATTTCAGAGTCTGATTCTTTTTGTACAGCAAAATAATGGTTTGGTCATGTATACTTATTGTGTATCTAATTTATATTTTAATATATTTAACATCTACTGATACTGGTCATCCTGCCATCTGGGGGAGGGGGTGGGGGGTAAGAGGTGAAAAATTGGAACAAGAGGTTTGGCAATTGTTAATGCTGTAAAGTTACCCATGCATATAACCTGTAAATAAAAGGCTATTAAATTAAAAAAAAAAGAAAATATTTGATATGCATTATTCAGGGAGAAATAAATTGTCAGATTAAAAAAAAAAAAAAAAAAAAAAAAAAACACTCTGGGCCTGGAAGAGGAATTGATTTTCTCCTTACTTCTCAATGCAACTTCCAGACCATTTTTTGGGGCATCATCATTTCACAACTTCTTCTCCCTTGAAATTCATACCCTTTATCTTTATCACCTGAAATAATTCCCTGTTCCAATTATTGGTAATCTATCTTCAGATCATTATCCTTTCTTTTTCAAAAAGTATAGTACCTTGGGGCAGCTATGGCTAGATAGAGCACCAGCCCAGAAGTCAGGCGGACCTGGGTCGAAATCTGGCCTCAGACATTTAATACTTCCTAGCTGTGTGACCCTGGGCAAATCACTTAACCCCAATTACCTCAGCAAAAAGCAAAAAAAGAAAAATTATAGTACCTGCTCTACAATCTTCTTTCCCACTTTAAAAGTGGTCCTCAAACTTTAGGACTTCAATTTGCAAAGAGGTATTCCCTTTAATATTTTGACATCCTATTTTATCAGCTTTGCTAGCTCCCATTACTTACATCTTCACTTAGTCACCCACAGAGATAACTACATCTTAGATCCCTCCTTAACCTTAACTAAATGAATTTTTCTAGATGTGTGATCCTTGGAAAGTCATTTAACCTCTAAATTTTTTTTTTCATAATCTTCTATTCTTCTATTTTAGGCCCTGCTTTACTTCTTTTAAGTCTATTCTTTGTACTTACCCATAGTCCTACTCCATCTTGTTCTGTCAGTCTCTCACTTCTGCTCTGTTCTCATTTTCTTCCATTTTCAGATGTGATATGTGATTGACTACCTTAAGTATGCATTATTATCTATTCTGGAATCTCTTGCCACTTAAGCCAGTTACTGCTCAGACCTTATCAAACCCCATTCTTGGATTAATTTTACCAGCAACTGGGTCCAATACAAGTTCTATATCCTCTGTACTTGTAATTGCACCTTCATTGCTTCATAGCAATTTTTATTCTTCTCCAGTTGACTCTGTCACACTTCCCAAAGGGGTTATTCCATACCTTCTCCTCTTTCCTCAAGTTCCCTAAATCACTCCATCTTTTTCAGCAGAGAACTTCCCTTCTTACTTTACTGGAAAAAAAAAAAATTATCTCTCATGAGCGCTCTCTTATTAACTTTATATTTGGGGAAACTACCCTTGATGGAAAATCTCCAAAATCTCTCTCTTGAAGCACCATCTTTAGACTATAGCTTCTTAAATTGTAGGTCACAACCCCATATGGGTCAAGTAAGTAAATATAGAGGTGTCACAAAAATCTTGGCAAGAGTAAAAGGTAATCAAATATTCCAGGATTTAATTCTTTACACAAAAATAAATATGTACTTCTATTTCATTAGTATGCAAATTTGTTTTCATCCATTTCATTAGTATGCAAATTTACTTTCTTCTCTAATAAATGGTAAAAGTATATATACCAAAGAATTGCTTTAAAATAAATTTTTTATGATTTATTATTAGTAAACATTTGATTTTTATACCTATTTTACATAACTACATACTGGGGGTCAAATAAAAGTTTTTCCAGTAAAAAGGGGTAGCCGCTGGAAAAAGTTTAAGAAACTCTGCCTTAGATTTAAAGAAGGCTGGATAGGGGTATACACTGCCCTCTTTTTAACCTCCTTCTTTGGCCTGTCTCTCCCAGGAAATTCAGGGAGTTAGGAGTAGGCAGTGGGGAATGAGATTCCTCTGTGCATTGACAGTTGCCAGTGATCTCTCAATTGCAAAGTTTGATGGTTTCATTTCAGTAGCTTTTAATACAGTCACTATCCCACTCTTCCTATGTACTCACTCCTCGCTAGGCTTCTGTATAATTATTTTTTCCTGGTTTTCCACCTTCCTACAGGATCACCTGATTGTCCTCTATCTCCCACTTACACTGAGCGCTTCTGCACTTTCTGGCCTAGGGTTTCTTCTCTATATAAACCCTTAATGATCTCATCAGATTCCCTAAGCTCAATTACCACCCCCTTAAAAATGACTCCCAAATCTATAGCTCTAGTTTTAATAATATTTCTGAACTTCATTCTTATAGTGACAATTTTCTACTGGACATATCCACCAGAATGGCTTAACTATATGCTTAGCACTTGCTGGGGCTCCAAAATAAGAATAAGACAGTCCCTACCTTTTAGAGACTTATAAGTTAATTGAGGAGATAAGGCTATCATTCACACACCCTTAAAAATTAAAATTATATATAATTAAGTGCTAATTGGTATGGTATAGATTATAAATATTTACATGAGAGGGAGATCAATTGTGTGATGAAATAAACCAGAAAGACTCAGGGAAGAGGTAGAATTTGAGTTGGACTTGGAATAATAATAGGTGGGATTGGACTAAACAAGAGTGAACCTGATATGCTTGTGACCTGATTCAGGTGGGGAATAAGGTGCCATCAAAAGATTCTGAGAAAAGATGAAACATGATATAAATGAAGTTTAAGAAATAGTCTGCTAGAAATAACTAGTATGGTTTGAAAGAATAGTTCAGAGCAGGAGCAAGCCTTATTATTGTAATAAATTAAACTTTGGGAGGCTGTATTGGGGTTGCAACAGTACAGAGGATGGGACATAAATAAAAGAAAACTCAAAAACAGGTGACTAGATATGAAGTGATGAGAAGTCTTGAAAAGTGAAATGCCCTTCTCTGACCACATTTTTCTGTTCCCATACTACTTTCAAACCAATTTTTTGTTTTCCATTCTCTGGCTCCTTATTTTTCCAATCTATCATCCTTATTCTGGTTTTATTTGCATCTTTACCTAAACTGTACCCAAAGTACAAGCTTCAAACTTCAAAGGAAATCTCTTGACTTTATAAATCCCTTTTCTCCTTTCTACCTCAAAATATCTTGCTATTTTATCATCCTTTCCTTTATGTTGTCAAATTTAACTTTCAATTGTGTTCTTGTATCCTGTCACCTCCTGTTTCTTCTGGGACCTATTCCTTCTGTTGTGAATTTCAATCTCTTTCTGGACTAGTTCTCTCCTTTCTGCCTACATTCTCAAAGCTCCCTTATAATTAAATTTTCCTTGTCTTTGTGATCCCTTCAAACTGCTTTCAATGTCTTACTTTCCTTACTACCCTTACTTTTTTTTTTTTAAAGCTCTTTACAATTTGGCATTCATCACCCACTGCTCCACTGAAAATGTTCTCTCCGATGACTCTATCAGTGATCAAGACCAATGGTCTTTTTTTCAATCTTTGTCTGTAGCACTTGATTTTTCCCTCTTGAAGTTGTTCCCTTTCTTGGCTTCTAAGACACTTTTACCAAAGGTCTTGTCTTACTTTTTATGAGCTCTGACTTCTGTTTCTTTCAATTTGATTCAGTGATTTTTCCTACAAGTAGACAATTCCTAAGGTTTTATCCTTGACCTTTCTCTTTTCCTTCTTTCTTTTTGAAATCTCATTTGTTCTTTTTTCCTCCCCAATAATTTCATTTTATTTTCAGTTTCAAATTCCCTTTCTCCTCCCCTCTCCAAACCATGCAGAAAGCAAGAAAAATTTTACAAATATGTATAATTAAAAAAAAAGAGAGAGAAAATAGGCTTCAGTCTGCATTCTGAATCCATCAGCTTTTTAATCTCAATGGAAGTAAATGGCATGTTTGATCATGAGTCTTTTGGAATAGTGGTTGGTTATTGTGTTGTTGGTACTTAGTCCCTCTCCACCCCACTCCCATCAGAATTACCATTTTCAAAGTTGATTATCTTTACAATTTTGTTGTTACAGTGTAAATTTTTCTCATTCTGCTCACTTCACTTTGTACTAGTTCATAATTTCTTCCCAGGTTGGTCTGAAGCCATTTTTTCATCATTTCTTACAGCATATAATCTTTATGTAAAGGATTTACAAATTTATCTTACTAGCCTAGCTTCATTTCAAAATTCTGGAAAGAGAATTTCCAACAATCTGCTAAATAGCTCTATATGGATGTCTAGCCAGCATCAAATCAGTATAATCAGTATATCTCAGTATGATCTGATCTTCTCTGGCAAACCATCTCCTAATCTATTAGCATCACTATACTAATCACTAGTAAAATAACTTGAAGGCACATTCTTCCTACAGTCTTGAGAATAAAGAATTTGAGGACAGGCAAGAGTCCCTATTCACTTTTGGGATTCAGTACTTACAACCCTTTTTCAATTTCTACCCCTTCACTCCCTTCCGCACTCCCACTCCCATTTGTCCACTGTGTTTATTTTTATGGACACTACTGCCAGCTATATATTCAAGGCCTTCCACTAAGGCTAAGAGATTGGAGAATTGGGCAGAAAGCCAAAAGCTGAAGGAGATGATCCTGTATAACTTCAAGCAACAGTACAGACAGTGGAGTCCATCACTTACCAGCCTGAGCTCCATCCATTGCACGAACTATAAAACATATAGATAATGTTACTTAATTTTTGATTGTTTGCTGAACACTACTACCAACTCAGTCATTCCCTTCCCACTATTCATATCTCACCTTCATAGTGTGCTGCATTCACTTTCCGAGTCCGAAATTTTGAACCCTTCACAGCTAAAAATAAAGAAATGCCAGATGAATAAAGGCATTCTTTCTGGGTACCCACAGGTCTGATTTCCCCAGGCTCTGCTATCTTTCCTGAGTTCAGACCTTCACCCCAGGCTCAACCAGTTCTTATCCTGTTCACCAGCCCCTGTTCCCCTCTTGGGACACACTATTCCTCTTCTCTCCCTGTATCTCTCTCCCACCACCTCAATATCTTGTTCATAATTGAGATTTGGTATGAAGCAAGGTCAGAATGGTGGGACACTCACCACGGGAAAGGCGTACTCTTCTCTTCAGGATAGGAGCTAGATTCTGGCTTTGGGAAATCATTTGCTAGGGAAAGTAAGTGCAGATTTGAACCAGAACCTTGGCCTATATAGCCTCAGCCCAATATCAAACTAAAGAGATACCCAGATTAAGAAAAACAGACAGTATGAGAGAAACCTACAAAGACTGTGGCTGAAAGAGGAGGGGAGCCAGATAAAGCCAGGGACAAACATAGCAACAGAATTTCAAAGCTGTTGGAGAAAGTGAGACATCCCATCCAACCAGCTCATTTTAGAGGTGAGCAAACTGAGGCCAAAAGTGGGAAAAGGACTTCTAAAGGTCATTGAGAAAGTGAGCCTGGACTTAGAAAGCACTATGTTTCCCTTAGGATATTTCAACTTTAGGAAAGACTTAGTCTTTTACCCCATTGTTTAAAAAATGTGGTTTTGAGTAAAGAGCACACTGGGTCTGCTCCCAGACTTTACTCCCTTTCCAGGACCCTCTTAGAGTCACACCCTCTGTTGCCTCTTAGGAATCCAGGATTGTTTTGCCCTTAAATTAGATTCAATGCTGCAAAGACACTCAGAGAGAATGAGTCAGAGAGAATCAGGAAAATAGAACAAAAAAATGACTCGGGGAAATACATCTCACACAAATAAACATACCATTACTGCCTCAGCCTCCTTCTCCTCCTCTCTGTCTTGCTGGGCTGGGTCCTATAGAGGGGAACAAGAAAGGACATTAGAAGGGAAACAAACCTCTCCCTTCTCCACCTGATTCCAAACCCTTGGCTCCTCACTTCCTTCCAACCAAGTTCCATGCCTCATTTTCCCCCAGTGTCTCTTCAGCCACTTCTGTTTAGTAAGTCCCACTCTGGCTCTTCCCAGTACTCCTCTATTTCCAGGGCAAAAGGGATCTCACCTGGGAGAATGGGGATGCCTGGGTCCCCAAGCTGATAACCATTAGCAGAAGGCCGAAGCAGGCAAGAGAGAGGCCCAGGGCCAGGACTAGGGTGGGTAGCAGGGCGGTGCCCAGCACCCCCCGTCTCCCTTTCCGCCTCTGGCTCCTACGGGTGGCCATGGGGGTGGGGGGCTGTGCTTCACAGCGCCCCCCCACCCCCAATCAGGACCGGAGGGAATGGGGGAGGGGGAAGTGGGAGGGAGCAGGCTGTAAAGAGGGAGGGGCAAGGGAAACGGGAGGGAGGAGAGGGATGAGAGACAGGAAGCGGACTTGTGTTAAAAAACGCAGAAAGCTTGTTAGAGAATGCTTGTTTTCATATGAAATGGAACTCAGTACGTGCTTGCCTTTTTTTTTTTTTTTTTTTAAATCCCTGATTAAAGAATGTATAAAGCAATGATGAATATAAAATAAAGAATTACTGCTTGTGTTGGTGTGGAAACTCCCCCTCCCCCCCAGTATAAATCTGATTAGAGTAGGTACAAAACAGATTAATTTGTTTGTTAAACAAAAATGAGTGACAGACTAGAGAGAATACTAGGGGAAGGAGTGATTAGTTTATGGCATTGTGATTCCCCTGAAACTCATTCTCTCTAAGCAATTACTAATCTAAGGCAAAAGAGGTAACCATTATACAACTGTGTTTCTTCTTAGCTTGTTTTCCTCTAGAACTAATTATTTTGCCTTGAATACCTCCATGATTACTTAGATTAATGTGTGTTTGAATTGCTATACATCTTACATTCCGGTTTAGGGCTCAGCAAATAAAGTTTGTGATCAGAGCAATTCAATTCGATTCAGCAAACATTATTAAGCTTCTATAGTCCATTAAAAGCAAAACAAAAAACAAAAACAATTCCGTAATCCCTATCTTCAGGAAAATAGTGGAAAGAGATTCTGCTAACACAAAAATAAGTAAGGTGCAAATTAGAATGTTTAAGAGGGAAAGAAAAGTGCTTTAAGAGAAAGGATGTACACTTTTTGCAGGGGGAGTGGGGGAAAGAGGCGTGGTCACCACCATCATAATCGCTTGCATAAAATGAAGCATTTTAAAGTTTGCTTAGCACTTTATATATGTTAACTCTTTTGCTCTTTAAGGTAACTATGGGAGGTCCCGAGCTATTTTTCTCTCCAATTTACGAATGAGAAAACTGAAGCAGAGTTCTTCCTGATGGGCCATCACTCTATTCAATGCCCCCCTAAACCAAGCATGGGAGAAAGCTGTGTATTTGAAGAGGAACAGCATTAAAGGGATTAGTATGAAATAAAGTTAGAAAGGTAGGTTAGAGCCAGATTATAGAGGGCTTTCAAGTGTCAGGCTGAGGAGTGTGTATTTAATGATGACCGCTGAAAGTTTTGAACAGAATGGTAGCATAATCAGACTTGGGTTTTAGGAATGTAAAGAAGTAGGAGGATCACCTGGGATGGAAGAAAGCTCTTTAACAGCATGTGGAAATGACTGTGTGGTCAAGTTACAGACTGAACTGTGTAGAAAGGTCATCCCATTGTCCACTTGCCTCATCTAGAATGAAGGATCACTTCCCGAAAAGTATGAGAGGCATTTAAATTATGGAAAGCAAGGAAGTTTTTTCATATAAGGTTGGGGAACATAGAAGGAAAACTATTTCTTTGTGATCTTTGCTCAGTCATTTTTTTTTCTTTTTTTTCAATAAAAACAACAACCAAATAAAAATCAGTGAAAGTCAACACATTATATCCCCTCCAACCCAGTAGCTGGAGGATAGCAAAAATGAAACTTTTATCCCTGGACCCCAAGTGTCCAACTCGACCAAACAAAGTGTTAACTTTCTTTCCCCAAAATCCTTCCTCCACCCATTTTATCCTGGCAACCATTTTCTCCCCTAGTTCTCTTGATGCCCTGGCTAGAGTGAAAGAACTAGAATTCTCCACTAGAAGCACAGAATGGGCATTTATGGCAAGGTGACCCCTGGTAATAATCAGAAGGACATTAACCCGACATTTTGGCTGCTTGGGCTTTTCCCAGTCAACAGACACTGGGGCTCACAGTGATAAGGTCCTGGGTCTGAAGCAAGCTTGTCGAGTATAAGGTTTAGCTCAACCTTATAGGCCCATCCCCTGTGGAGATCTTGGATAATTCCCCATCTTACTGTATCCAATTGATGTGGTTTGAGGACTAAAATTATGTAGGTAATGTAGACATTGGATGATAGTAGGCACCCAGAGTTGGGGTTCAGTCATATGAAGAATTCGCCATTCTCTTTGGCAAAAGGTATATTTATTTAGGAAGAGGTTATAAAGAAATGAAGGGATAAAACAGACACCAAGAATGGTAAATATGAAATATAGTGGGAGATGATATGAAAGACAAGTTCTTCAGAGGAATTCATAATTACCCAGTAGAAAAGGAGCACAACATGATGTTTGTAGCTGGCAGGCTAAATCCTGAAAGGGACAGAACACGCTAAAAGAGTGAGTTAGCTGTAAGGAGAGAAGTGGGGTTGAGAAGCATATTGGAGTTAGGGGAGATACTGATGGCGGGAACCTTGAAGCTGTCTTCTGACTTTGTGGGGAAAGCTTGAGAAACTGTCCTTTGAACTCTCCTGGGAGAGTTCTGCCTCAGGGAATCAAGTTAAAGTGGTTTCTTTCTGTTATCTTGGTGGGACTAATTGAGTCCAGGACCACTCCCTACTTAGCTCAAATTTAAGTAATCTCATTTAGCTGGAGATCTAGATTTCTATAGACTCCTATTGAGCTGAAGATTGGCTCTGGACCACTCTCAGTAAATTGCCCCATTCTACTGGAAATCTAGACCTGGAGGCAGTAATCTCATTCAATTGAAACTTCAATCTCAAATCTCTTTTAAAAGAGCAACTTTGGAGCTCATTTCTTTGCAGAGGACCTAAAAGCATGCCATGCCAAGGAACCTCTCTTTCCTTGGCATAGCTGCCTTCGAGGATGCCTGCTGTGAAGAGACTCCCTTTTCTCAGTGTTAACACCCTTCTTTATCCTTCTGCCAGGATTTCTCTACAACCCTTGTTTATCTTTCTGCCAGGATTCCTTTGCTAGACCTTTATTTTTCTGTCAGGACCTTGCAACTAAGGAAGTCTCAACTTCCTAGCAAAGGCTGACTTCTCAATGCCAACGGTAAACTTTTTGCCAGTCTAACTACGATTTCTTGAATTCCTTCATGAAGAACCTCTGTGCCTATCAGAAGGGGTTCCTACAACTCTCTGCCTTGTGCTGAACCTCATCATTTGGTTCTGCTGTGCCACAGTTCCCTTTTAATGTCCTGACCCAGTTTCCCCAATTGTCCTACCTCAGTTATTCTGCCCCAAGGTCTCAGGCTATAACCATTATCTCTTAATGTTTGATAGGATAAAGGTCATATCTTAGACATCATTAGAATATCAGAAGCCTCTCCAGTACCTCTCTCCATCATGTTGTCCTAGGTGGCTCCCCCCATTAGGTCATCCCCATCTCCGGTACCTCTTCCATTATGTCATCATTCTTGTTACCCCATAAAAGAATCTTGTATCAACTTTTGCTGCTGGATTCTTGGAGACAATAGTCTCACTCAGCCCTGGGACCAAACCATGGATCCATTTTGTCCCAGTAAATCTCTCCCTTTCAAATAAAATATTAAATCCTCTCCAATCTCTATCTTGCTTCAGTTTCTCCAACATTATAGTTCCCTGACCGGGAATTGAGGGGATCCAAATCTCATCAATACCACATGGCATGGGGAGAAGAGATAAGGAGAAAAACAACACAAGGCAGAATGTCATTGCAGATCTACTCAAAGGAGGGTAGCAGCCACGAATGATTGACCACAAGTGGATTTTATAGGGAAAATTTAATCTCAAGGACATGATTAGAATTTCTATAGAGGGTAGGTCTCAGGAGTTTGATGTAACTTGGATTTTAGACTAGACCAGCTACGCTAAAGGGTGGGATCATGGAGTTAAACTGATTTATCAATGCCTTCTCCTTGCTTGCCTCGGGGATTAATTCTTTAATTTCTCTTGGTCCAAAATGCCAGTCAGGACCTCTTCATTTACCTCTTCATTTTGTCTGTAACCTATCTCATAAATAAACTTACCTTTTGCTAAAGAGAAAGATGAATTTGTCACATGACCAAACCCCAACATTTGGTGCTAATTCCTCTTCTCAATCTCATTATTTGGTGTGCTGAATCTCAATCACATTAACAAAGACCTGACAGCCATTCCATGAGACACTTCAATGTTATTCTTTCTGATTTTATCCCAGACCTTCTATTTCCACCCCAAGGTAAAGGTAATTCCTGGAGTAGAATCAGGACCAGTGCTGGGTCCAGAATGTGTACCAGATAGTCTAGACCCTAATAATACCCACTCAGACATGGCACAACCTTATATCCATGTGCTACTTCTTATCTTGGGTTCCTACTACATCTCTGTAGGAAGATTAAAGATCTGGAGTAGAGAGAAAAATAGCATCTGATACCTTATTTTCATTGTACAATAGAAAAATTGTTGGATTTAGAGTCAAAGAAACCTAATTCAAATGCTGGCTCTCCTACCTATGTGATCTTATTTAAGTCAATCAATCCTTTGTCTCAGTTTTCTCTACTGTAAAATGGGAGGACTGAAAAAAATGATCTTAAACTTCCCTTTCAGTTCTAAATCTATAGCATCAATCCTGTGTCCAGTGGATTTCATAAAAGAGTTATTTTCATTATCTTACAATTATGACTTGTTTTATTCCAAAATTGTAATACATTCTTCACTTTGTTTATATAGATGTAATAGTAGTCTGTTACATGTGCAGCCATCAAAGAATCATGGGTCCTGGAGCTTCATGGACATACTGTGTTGTCCTCCCTTGTGGTTAGGAATCTTTTTTTCTTTGTCTGTGGAGCTACCTAACAAATGGCCTGGGTCTGCAAGGACCAGTATTTTTACTGCATTCCTGCCCAAGGGAGAAAGGCAGGAGTATGGTGATGTTTAAGTGAATAATAGAGATAGAGTACTTTGCAAACCAAAGTGATAAATTGTTTTTCTTTATCATTTCTCCTTTCCTATCACCAAGTCTTTAGTCAGATAATAAGCTCAACATGTAATGCCAGAGAAACTGAGCAAGACAAGAGATTAAAAAACAATTTGATAGTTTATTAAATGGAGAGATTTACTGGGACCAAATGTTCCATGTTTGGTTCCAGTTTGGACATGAGACTATCTTCTCAAAGAAACAAGCCCTGAATGAGGACAGCAAGACTCTTTTATAGGATAACAAGAACAATGACATAATGGGGGAGGTACGTGGATGGGGAATAACCTAATGGGGGGAGGCACCTAGGACAACATAATGAAGGGAGGTACTGGAAAGGTTACTGATATTCTAATGATGTCTAAAATGGATAGACCTTTATCCTGTCAAATATTAAGAAGGAATGATTACAACCTAAAGATATAAGACCTTTATCTCATCAAACATTAAGAAGGAAAAGTTATAACCTGAGGCAGAGTAACTAAATAGGACAATTAGAGAAACTGGGTCATGACATTAAAAAGGAACTTTGGCACAACAAACAATCCCCAAGATTCTATACCCTCCAGTTAAGCCCTGTGCAAAAATTATAAAGTAATACAAGGATGTGCTAGGAAATATTTAACAACGGTCCAGAGGACATATGCCCATACAGTTTCAAGATTATTCTTTATTATTAATCGTTGTACAGATTTCTGAAGTATTGAATGGCCACATATAAAATTTAACAATCAGATCTTGCAAGCAAATTAGAGCTGCCTCCAGCATACCTCTGGAGCAAGGTGACTCCTTCACCAATGGCTTCCAATGTTGGAACCAAGATGTAATGGGGATAGGCCCTGGAGCTTTCTCTGTCCCAACTTCCAACACTCCTGTCTCAGAAAAGCCCAAGGTTTTTCTGCTGTAGGTATAAAGAGTATAAGGAGCTAAACCCACAAGGATCTGAGAATTCAGGAATCCATGCAAGGTATTATAGCCAGCAATGACAATCTGAGGAACTAGAGTGGAGGACTCCAGCCCAGTAAAATCAAGTGCTAGCTTTGAACCTGAATATAGTGAAAGTAATGCTATTGGAAGAACTAAACTAACTTGTCGGAAGTTGTACATTTGCTCTTGTTATATCTTCAAAGTAAATATTACTATCTGATTTAGTTAAATGGAGCTGGGATGCTTGTCATTGGCTTCTTAAAAATGGGGAAAATGTATCCAATGAAGGCTCAAGCTCATAGAAGAGAAAAAAGACTCTCAAATTGTAAAAGTACCCCACAATATTAAAATGTGATTAGAAGAATAGGCCAAAATCAATCTTGCTACCAAAAAAAAAATGAGTTACTAAAACTTATTTGTGTAAATTATTTTATGAAAATGGGGGTAGTATGGCATTTTAAAAAACATTTTAATGGGGTTTTATGTGAGAAAATATTATAATAAAAAGTATTTGATATTACAAACCATGTAACACATAGTGTTGTGATTCTAAATCAAGACAAATCCCAACATTTTATATTCAGTTATATTTATTTTTATTAAAGCTTTTTATTTTCAAAACATATGCATGATCTTCAACATTCACCCTTGTAAAACCTTGTGTTCCAAATTTTTCTTCCTTCCTTCCATACCCCCTTCCCTAGACAGCAAGTAATTCCAATATGTTAAACATGTGCAACTCTTCTATATACATTTCCACACTTATCATGCTGCACAAGACAGATCAGATCAAAAAGGAAAAAAAATAAGGAAAAAAGCAAACAACAAAACAAGGTGAAAATACTATGTTGTGATTCATATTAAGTCCCCACAGTCCTCTCAGTGGGTGCAGATGGCTCTCTTCATCACAAGACCATTGAAACTGGCCTGAATCACCTTTCTGTTGAAAAGACCCAAGTCTGTCAGATTTGATCATTCCATAATCTTGCTGTTGCTGGGTACAATGTTCTCCTGGTTCTGCTCACTTCACTTAGCATCAGTTCATGTAAGTCTCTCCAGGCCTCTTTGAAATCATTATCATGGCATTTTATATAAAAAAGTATATTACTATATAAAGTTAGGAAAACATTGCCTTAAAACTTAAAACTATCTTTGATTTTTTCTTTAAATATTTATATCCAAACAATGATCAAAGCTGATTCATTATACTTGTAAAATTTCTTAAATTCATCTTCTCTCCATTTCCAATGTCATCACTTTAGTAGAGTATCCTACCTCACTTACCACTTACTTCTATACTTACAATAGCTTCCTAAGAGGTTTTTTCTCCATCTGTTCTACGTCCCCCTGTTCTATGTTGTATATCCAACATACAACAACCACAAAGTATCTTATGCATAATCTCTGCAGTTGAGTTGTTCTGCTCAGAAATCTGTAGTGATTTCCTATTTCCTACAAAGTTAAATTCATATTTATTCACAAATGAGTACATACCTAACAATTGGGTGATAGCTAAATAAGTTATGGTATGTAAAAGTAATGGAATATTATTGTTCTATTAAAAAATAATGAACAAGCTGATTTTAGAAAGGTTTGGAAAGATTTATACGAAATGATGTTGAGCTAAATGCAGAACCAGAATATTGTGGACACAGTAACAGCAAGATTGTGCCATGATCAACTATAAAAGACTGGGATCTTCTCAGCAATTCAGTGATCCAAGGCAATCCCAATAAACTTTAGATAGAAAATGCCATCTGCATCCAGAAAGAGAACTTTGGAGATTGAATGTAAATCAACACAAGCTATATTCACTTTTTTTCCCCCGGGTTTTTTCCTTCTGTTGTTTTTCCCTTTTGTTCTGATTTTTCTCTCCCAACATGATTCCTAAAGAAATGTGTGTTTTACATCCAGCCATTCTGGAGAGCGATTTGGGAACTATGTTCAAAAAGTTATCAAACTGTGCATAACCTTTGATCCATCAATGTTACTACTAGGGCTTATATCCTGAAGAGATACTAAACTTCGAAGGGAAAGGGACCTGTATGTGCAAAAATGTTTGTGGCAGCCCTTTTTGTAGTGGCCAGAAACTGGAAACTGAGTGGATGCCCATCAACTGGAGAATGGCTAAATAAATTGTGGCATATGAATATTATGGAATATTACTGTTCTGTAAGTAATGACCAGCAGGATGATTTGAGAAAGTCCTGGAGAGACTTACATGAACTGATGCTGAGTGAAATGAACAGGACTAGGAGATCATTATATAGTTCAACACCAATACTATATGATGATCAATTCTGATGGACTTGGTCCTTTTCAACAATGAGATGAAACAAATCAGCTCCAATAGAATAGTAATGAATTGAACCAGCTACATCCAGCGAAAAAACTCAGGGAAATGAGTGTGAACCACCACATAGAATCCCCAATTCCTCTATTTTTGTTCACCTGCATTTTTGATTTCCTTCACAGGTTAATTGTACACTATTTCAAAGTCCAATTCTTTTTGTGCAGCAAAATTACTATATGGACATGTATAACATATTTTAACATCCGCCATCTGAGAGAGGAGGTGGGGGGAAGGAAGGGAAAAATTAGAACAAAAGGTTTTGCAATTGTCAATGCTGAAAAATTACCCATATCTTGTAAATAAAAAGCTATAATAACAACATGTGTATTTTTAAAAGTTAATATACATATATAACCAGCCAAAAGAGATGTAACCTTCAGGGCACTGTGTCCAGGGTATATAAAAGCAGAGGACTTTTCTGAGAAAGTTCTTGAATAAGGACCAGAAAGCCCCAGAGGCATCAGAAACTCATAGTCAGTTCATTCCCCTGAAGTCAGGGAGCATGATTAGTGCAACACTACAAAATCCAACCTGGGAAAGTATAAGTACCTACTATTCTAAGAGTTCTAACATCCCTACTACTTTGTCTCAAGATGCCACAGACCTGTGATGTCAAACTCAGAAACAGATTTCTGATGGTTGCATATTGACTTAGAAAATCATAAATTAACATTAAGATGTATTTTATTTTTATTTATTTTGTTGAACATTTTCCAGTTTTAATCTGGAACCTGCTGCTGCCAACCAATAGCAAGTTTGAAGCCTCTCCCATAAAGCATCTTGAAGATCCAGTGCTGTGAACCTAAAAGATCCCATAATGCCTAAGCCAAGGAGGAAGAAGTTATCACAGGAACCCAGGGGACACAGAATGAAACAAAGCAGGAGCATAGTGGTGGGCAAAGCCAGGCCCTGGCTGCATAAAGTCCCAATTCAGGATCTAAAGATGGAGAGATGAGTAAAATAAAGAGGACACTAAATAGTATAAATGTTATTATAGATCGAGAGGTGTTGGTGTTTTTCTCTTCTTTAAAATAATAAAGGTTCTTTCTGGGAGAGAGGTTTCTCGGGGATGTTTTCTGGAGGCAGCTTTAGTTTCAGTTACAAGTAAATAATCACCCAAAATCGCAGCCAGCTGGTAAAAATGCAAACGTTTATTTTCTCCTTCCAAAATAGACCGGTTAGTTGAGGCCTATCTCTCTGCTTGGTTCTAAGAGCTCTTGCAGCTTTGTCCTTGGCTTCTGCCTCTGCTTTCTTCAGCCTCCAGCTAGCACCAAGTAGAAGATGCAATGAATCTCTCTTGCCTCGGAGAGAGAGCTTGTAGCCTTCCTCCCAGAGTGCTCCTCTCCAACCCCTGGGAATGTTCCCAAGTAAAAGTGGCTAGCTCACTGGAGCTGTATTTATGCTGCTTCTCCATGAGTGGGATTGTGGGATATCTCAGCATGCCCTCTGGCCCTAAAAGAGCTTCAAGGGAGGTGTGAATTCAGATATCTTTCTAAACCCTGAAATCTCCCAAACATGAACTCAATGAGTACTTAAATATTTCTTGCTTCTATGAGCTCTCCAAAGGTGTGAACACAAGCATCGTCTCTATCAGTTATACTTAGTACCTTGTTTCAATTTCTGGCCCAAAATATCTTCTTCTAAGATCAAATCAATCATATTGAACCATGTCAAATTAGATAATTATTGTCTCTATCAACTCTAATAGCTTAACAATTTGTAAAGATTCCAACAGAGAAGTCCCAAAAATAAAGCCTAGGAGGAGAAAAGAACTTTGTAGCAACTCTAAGCAAAAACTCAAAAGAAAAACTGGAAATTCCTTAAAGACTACACGAATACCTAGAAGATATGAAGCAAAAGATAAAAAATGAAATGAAAGCTCTAGGGACAGATTTGGAAGGAGAATAATTGAGAATAGGGAGTGGTAAATAAATACACTAACCAAGCATTAATTAGACTCTCTGAAAACTAGATAAACCAAACAAATCAGTGACTTCAGTAGACAGCAACAAAAACAAAACAAAATCAAAAGGGTAGAAAAAAATTAGAGAAAATGTAAGATATATGATATTTTAAAAATCGACATAGAAAGAAGAGACAGATTAAGAACCCCCACTTTTGGGGACAGCAAGATGGCAAAGTAAATAGAGCACCAGCCCTGCTCAAATCAACCCTCAGACACTTAACATTTAACACATACTAGCTTAGGGACCCTAGGCAAGTCACTTAGCTCCAATTGCCTCACTTCCCCCCCCCAAAAAAAAAAATCACTAGTCTTCCTAAAAACCAGGACAGTAAAACACAAACAAATATGGGCCACAAATTTTTTTAAAAATGGGAGATAATAAAAAAACATAAAAAGAAGTGAATAAAGCATGTGTTGATTTACATTCAGTCTCCTTAGTTCTTTTTCTGGATGCAGATAGCATTTTCTGTCCACAGTCTATTGAAATTGCTTTGGTCCACTGAACCACTAAGAAGAAAAAAGGCCTTCATAGTTGATCATTGCACATTCTTAGTATCACTGTGAACAATGTAGTCCTGGTTCTGCTTGTTTTGCTCAGCATCAGTTCAGGCCTTTCCAAAATCAGCTTGTTCATCATTTTTTATAGAACAATAATATTCCATTACCTTCATATACCACAATTTGTTTAGCCATTTCCCAATTGATGGGTATCCACTCCTTTTCTAATTCTTTGCCACCACAAAAAGAGCTGCTACAAATATTTTTACACATATAGGTCCTTTTCCTTCCTTTATTATTTCCTTGGGGTACCAACCAATAATGGCACTGCTGGGTCAAAAGGTATGCACAGTTTTTAGCTCTTTGAGCATAGTTCCAGATTGCGCCCAGGAATGGTTGGATCAGTTCACAACTCCAGCAACAATGCATTCATGTCCCAGTTTTTCCACATCCCCTCCAATATTTATCATTATCTTTTCCTGTCATTTTAGCCCATTTGAGAGGTGTGAAGTGGTGCCTTAGAATTGTTTTAATGTGCGTTTCTCTAATCAATAATGATTTAGAGCATTTTTTCATATAACTATAAATGGCTTTACTTTTGTCATCTGAAAATTGTCTGTTCATCTCCTTTGATCATTTCTCAGTTGGGGAATGACTTATATTCTTATAAATTTGACACAGTTCAAATTTTTAGAAATGAGACCTTCATTAAAAACACTGGCTGTAAAGAATTTTCCCCGGCTTTATACTTCCTTTTAATCTTGTTTCTGTTGGTTTTGTTTGTGCAAAACTTTTTAATTTATGTAATCAAAGTTGTCCATTTTGCTTTTCATTACGTTCTCTAGTTTTTCTTTCGTCATAAATTCCTCCCTTCTCCAAAGATCTGATAGGTAAATTATCCCTTGTTCTTCTAATTTGTGTATAGTACCATCCTTTATAATGGACCATATATTTCAAGAAAACATGAATGAAAACTATCCAAATATACTAGAATCAGAAGGCAATAGGTCTGTATCCCAAAGACAAAAAAAAATTATAAAATTCTTTTTGTGGTTGTAAAGAATTGGAAATTAAAAAGATTCCCATCAATTAGGGATTGGCTGAACAAGTCGTGGTATATGATTGTGATGGAATACAATAGTATTCCATAAAAAATGATAAAAAGGCAAATTTCAGAAAAATCTGGAATAAACTGAGTGAAATTAGCAGAACCAGAAAAACATGGTCAACAGTAACAGTAACACCATGTTGATCAGCTATGATAGACTTAAGCTCTTCTTAGCAATGCTGAGAATCCAAGACAATTCTAGAGAGTGGTGATAGAAAATACTGATCACATCCAAAGGAAAAACTATAGAGCGTGAATGCATATTGAAGCATATTATTTTACTTTTTTAAATTTCTTTCTTAAGGTTTTTTTTCTTTTGTTCTGAGTCTTCTTTGACATGATTAATGTAGAAATATGTTTAACATAATTGTTCCCAAAATCTCATAGTCTAAATCCAGAGCATACATGTCAAAAAAAAAAAAATTCAAACACCCAGAAAGAAGAATTTAACTATCAAGGAATCATAATTAGGATTTTACAGGATTTGGAAACTTCTAACATAAAGAGGAGAGCAAAAGGCAAGAATAAATTGCCCCACAAAGATGAGAATGATCCTATGGGGAAAAATGAATCTTTAACAGAATAGAGCACTTTCAATAGGAACTTTGACAGAGAAACACAAAAACCTACAGACACCTAGATAGGCAAATTTGAATAAATTGAAAAGATGATGTTATACTAACATTTGAATGTCAAAGAAGAAACAAAGATCCTTTCAGAACCTCATGTTCTTCATGAATGTCTTCTAAGGGAAATTTCAGGATAAATAATAAGAAAATTAAGAGGACCTGGGGCATAGGCTGGTTCTGTTCTGAAGCTTTTAAGAGAAAAAAGAGAAGGGAAAGTAAAAGGAAAGTCCTAATACAGAAAGTAGGAAGAAGGGGATAGAACTTATTTTTCATAATTGACTTCTTGAGGAGATTTTACAAGCATGGAGGAAAGGGTGAATTATAACTGAACCAGACAAGAGAGATGAACACACACACACACACACACACACACACACACACACTCACTCTTCTCCCTCACCCCCTCCTGTGTGTCCATATACACAATTGGGTAGAAATATATCAAATTCAGAAGGGAAGCTTTAAGAGAGAGGATGATACCAGATAGGCACTAGTCACAAACAAAACAAATTTCATAACCATGAAAGGAGAATTAAAAGAACAAAAAGAAAAGAACTAGAATCTGAGGGGCAATCAGCGGGGGAGCAGTTGAACATTGTGCTACGTGGATATATGAATATAGTATATGGATATGGCAAAAAATATTATTGTGCTGTAGAAAATGATAAAAGTGATTTACTAGAATCCTGGGAAGTGATGAATGAAGTAATAAAGAGTAAAGTGAAAAGAACCAGGATAATACTTTATATAATGACGACATTATAAAGAAAAGCTGCTTTAAAAGACTTGAGAATTATGATCAAAGCATGGACTAACAATATCTCTAAAGGACCTAGAATAAAGCATGGTATCTTCCTGATAGAGAAGTGATGAAATGAAAATGCCAAAACAAAACAAAACAAAACAAAACACCCAACCCCAAAACCCAAAAAAACTTATTTTTGGACGTGACCACTGTGTGGATTTGTTGTACTTAATTATGCTTGTTTTTAATTGTTTGTTTGTTTTTTTTCTGGAGTGAGGGATTGAAGTGAAGGTGAGTTAGCAACAATGCAATCTCTCCTATTTCCCTCCAAAAAAGAGGGCCATTGAAGCAATTTTTAAAAATTTCCTAGAACAAAGTTCAAAGCAGTCAAGCAGGACTTAAAAAAAAAAATCACTTCATATTTTCCATATCTTGCATCACCATTTGTTGTTTGGTCGTTTTTTCAGTTGTGTCTGACTCTCCATGGGGTTTTCTTGACAAGTTACTAGCATGGTTTGTCATTTCATTGTCCAGCTCATTTTAAAAATGAGAAACTGAAGTAAACAGCATTAAGTGATTTGCCTAGGTCACATAATTAGTAAGTCTCTGAGACCAGATCTTGACTCTAGGCCCAGCATTCTTTCCACTACTCCAACAATCTATTTCTCCATACCATCCCATGTATTCCTCCTTTAAGACCCCTTTCAAAGACTCACACCATATGACAATTAGTATTTTTTAAGACAGGAAAAACAGTCAATAACAAATGTAGGATAAATGTAGCATGATTACTGTGGAAATATATTTTATATGATTCTACTTTGAAAGTATCATATGGAATGTTTTAAATACTTTTTCTTTAACAGTATTTAACAGTATACTCATGGTCTGATTCTTTTTGTACAGCAAAATAACAGTTTGGTCATGTATACTTATTGTGTATCTAATTTATATTTTAATATTTAATATTTAACATCTACTGGTCATCCTGTCATCTGGGGGAGGGGGTGGAGGGTAAGAGGTGAAAAATTGGAACAAGAGGTTTGGCAATTGTTAATGCTGTAAAGTTACCCATATATATAACCTGTAAATAAAAGGCTATTAAATTAAAAAAAAACAAAAAAAAAAACCCAGTATACTCATGGTTTGATATATAATTATTTTTTGTCTTCTGCTCTGTATAGGAAAATTTATTTTTTTGTTGTTTAAGATTAAAGAAAAAAATATATAAAACCTCAAAGGATATGAACAGGTAATTCGGAAAAGAAGAATGGCAAACAAGAACCATATAAAAGAAAGCTCCGAAAGATTCATAGTAAAAAAAAAAAAAAAAAAAAAAAGCCCCAAATTTTCACCTTATATCCAGCAAAGATAATAAAAAGTAGGAATAGTAAATGCTAGACACAATGTGAAAAGGCAGGTACACTTATGTATTGTTAGAACTGTGAATTATAAGCCTTCTGGAAATCAATTTGGAATCATGCAAATAAAATAATTAAAATGTCTATAACTTTTAATCACTATTAGGTATATACCCCAAAAAGATCTCTGACAAAAAAGAAGGGTTCCATGTATACCAAAATGTAGACCTTTAATGGAATAAAAAATTTCAAACATTCCTGATGGAAAAGATCAGAACTGAATAGACTTTTGAAAATGGAAATGCAGGCACCAAGACAAAAATAGAAAGGTACATATATTTGTTCAAATGGAAAAAGAGGATAACTTATTCATATGTCTTCTCAGAAGGTTAAGAAACACAGATAAATGTTAAAATAATGGAAGGTGTTTGAGTAATTTTGTTCTGTTTTAATAGTCGTAGAAGACAAAGATAGGAAAGATAAGGACTATATTGAAAAGTGGACAGTAGGAAGAAGAGAAGGGAAGTCACTATTGCATAATAGAGATACAAAAGGTAAAGGGTATATAGCCATAAAAAATAGATTAAAGGAGTAGGCAGCCCCATGACCCTCACTTTTATATAAGTTAGGTAAAGGAAGATTTTATATATTCCAAACAAATATGCAGGATATACACATTCATCCTCAATGATAGCATAGAAATGCATTAAATGAAAAGTAAATATAGAAGGGGACAGAGAATAGAGAGAAGTTGAGAAGGATCTTAGAGGGGGCAAAAGAGAAGGGAAAAGTCATAAGCAAAACATCTTGAATGTTCTCTCTCTTCTACCACTATTTTATTAGTAAAGACAGAGGGGATATTAAAGAGAAAAAAAAGGAAAAGGAAATGGAAAGATGAAGGGAAATGTATAATTAACAATCATAATGACCATTCAGAAAAGAAGGACTAGAGCAAAAGCCATGATGATGAGGTTTAGGTCTGGGGGTTCCTTTCTGTCAGAGAACCAAAATGAGATTAGGGTTCCTAATGGTCAGGGAGTTAAATGATGAGGTCTAATGGCAGATTCAGGGTTCAGGGAACAAAATGGAGAGTTTTGGTTCACCTCACCTCCTTGGAATTTGGTGCATGGTTAGGGAGTTTAGGGAACCCCCCTTCTGGTGGCACAGAGATTCTTCATAAAGGAATTTACGAACCCCCCAAAAATTAGACTGATAAAAGAGGTTTATTATTGGCATTGGGAAGTCAGTCTTTCCTATGCATGAACAGAAAGGCTAACTTCTTTAGTAGCAAGGTCCCAACAGAAAATAAAGTAGTGGAGGATTCCTGGCAGAAAAGTAAAGTTTCTAGTAGAGAGGTCCCAACAGAAGGGCATTAGTCTCGTTAGGGAAATAGGTGGGGAAGATAAAGAGAGTGTAGCGCTGGAAGAGAATATTATTCCACCTGGTAGAGGCTTCCTTGGCATAGCATGGCATGGCATGGCATGATAGGCCCTCTGCAAGGAGTTGTTCCAAGTTGGCTCTTTTTAATCTACAAGCTGGATTTCAGCTTGAGTGGAATTTGAATAGAATTGAATGAGTCTCTTTAATTCAATAAGGTTGGAATTTAACTCAGGACTCAACCAGCACCACTCAGACAAAAGTATGAAGCTGCTTGTCCTCGGGTCGGGTCCCCATAGTGGCAGGATTCAAGGAGAATTTGTCCTTCAAGGAGTTTTAGAGTTTTGGGGTCCCTTCTTCAATGACACTTCACTTGAACTCAGAAAAACAAAGTATCTGGTGAGTGGAGAAGGACCTCTATGTACAAACATATTTATAGCAGCTCTTCTTCTGATTGCAAAGAATTGGCAATTGAGGGGATCCCCATCAATTGGGGAATGGCTAAACAAGCTATGGTGTATGACAAGGAGATGCATACACTAACAGAAATATTGTAAAGATAACTGTGAAAGACTTAGCTATTCTTGGCAATACAATGATCTCACATAGTTCTAAAGGACTCATGATGAAGAATGTTATCCACACCCAGAAATAAACCAATGAAATTTGAATACAAATCAAAGCATATTGTTTTTTACTTTGTGTGTGTATTTTTTTTCCTTTTGGTCTCTTTTATCAATATATATATAAAACCTATATCAAATGGCTTACTGTCTTAGAGAGTAGGGAGAAGAAGGAAGAAAGAAAATTTGGAACTTAAATTTTTTTTTTTTACTGATTTTTTAAAAAAATGTTTTTACATGTAATTGGGGAAAAAATAGTATAGATGTAGGTAAAGTAGACACAAGATAATGGTAAGCTCCAAAAGTTGGAGTTTGGTCATGTAAAGAATTCACAATGGCCATTCTTTTTGGCAAAAGGTAGATTTGTTGAGGTATGAGAAATGAGGGTTGAGAGATCCCCTAACAGCAATGGGGTCCCCGGCTGGTTGAAGGTTTTGCAAAAGAATTCGCAAATCTGAATGCATTTAGGCATGAGGTTTGTGGCCAAAAAAATGGGTTTATTACACTAAGAAAACGACTTTCTTAGCGGACAAAATCCTGTTAGGATTTTTTTGCAAAAGTTTGGGCATATAGTCTTTGATTATATTAGATTTTTGTTGCCCCAAGCCAGGGAACAATTTGAGGGACTACTTTTCAATCCAATAGAAGATGGTGATTATGTCCCTAGCCAAGATCTCCAATTGAATCATAAGAGGAGATTGCTTATCTGGGAGTTTCCCCTATGAACAGGAGGATGGGGCCCTTCCCAGAGGAGTTGAGATTTCTAACCCACGACCATCCTTCCCCCCCAAGACCAAAGGGGACACAGTTAGATTACAAACAAAAACAAAAATGCAATAGACACCAGGAATGGTAGATATGAAATACATAGGGAAAGCATGTAAAGACACATTCCTTAGTGGAACTCACAATTCCTCAGGAGAAAGGGAGCAGCGCATGAGACTGGGGAATGTTTTTATCTAGCAGGCTAAATTCTGAAGGGATTTAGCACCCTAAAAGCATTAGTTAGCTGTAAGGAGGAGAAATGGGATTAGGAAGCATAGTGGAGTTAGAAAAGATATGTGGCATAGGAAAAATACCACAAAAACCACCCAAAAAAAGGCAATAGCCATGGTGTTGAGATTGGGAAGGAGACCCAAAATGTTGAAGGTCACAAACCAGTATTACAAGATGTCTCAAAAGAATTTGCAAGTTTGAACCCTTCTCCAAGTCAAGGGGCAAAGCTTATTGTAATTA
This sequence comes from Sarcophilus harrisii, assembly GCF_902635505.1. NCBI lineage: Eukaryota > Metazoa > Chordata > Mammalia > Dasyuromorphia > Dasyuridae > Sarcophilus > Sarcophilus harrisii. Next base: position 289,608,428 of record NC_045429.1, on the reverse strand, counting down.
TAACCAATTGAAGAGGACTACATTTCTAGAGAATTTAGCAAAGAAACAGAGACACATTTATCCAATTGTTCATGTCATTGATATGCTAATTTTATGGCCTAGAGGTAGAACCAAAGAGTGGTCTCAAGAATTTGGTTATCACTGAACAATATTCAGTAATGTTTGTGGGCCAGAAGACCTGAAATAATTGACAGATTGTTAGAACAATAGTCTCAGGATCACTAATATATCTTCCCTAAAGTCTAAGGGAAGTAATATTATTATATTTATAGGTCAGAGGACTTTTATAATCATTGACAGAACAATAGAATTCTTAGATCAGAGAGCCTCAGGATCATAGATTCCAAAGCCAGATTTAGAATCACTGACTTATTTTTAGAAGAGAAGCACTCTAAGGTCAGCGGACCTTAAAATTATTGCTGTATCCCCTAGAAGCTATATTAAATCAATGGGATGTAGGGGAGGGGGTGGGGGGGGGGTAAGAGGTGAAAAATTGGAACAAGAGGTTTGGCAATTGTTAATGCTGTAAAGTTACCCATGCATATATCCTGTAAATAAAAGGCTATTAAAAAAATTAAAAAAAAAAAAATCAATGGGATGGCCCATAAGGACTCATAGGGAAAATTTAACCTCAGGAACATGAGTAGGATTTCTGACAGGGCATGAGAATGTGAGGCTACTCTAGATCTCCACAGAGGATGGGTCTCAGTCATTTTATATAATTTGGATTTCTGACCTGATCAGAGGGTGGAACCGCAGAACTAAGCTTATCTCTTCCTGTGCCTTCTCCTTGCTTGTCTTGAATCAATTCTTCAGTTTCTGTCCAAGGCACATTCAAAACCTTATCACTATTAATAAAAATTCAAAGATAAAATTAATAAAAGAAAGCAGGAATAGCAATTACAATTTCAGAAAAGAGTATAGTAAATATAGATAAGATTTTTTTAAAAGATGCATAGGAATATTGCATTATATTCAAAGGCACCACAGCTAATGAATCAACATCAGATATACCTAATAACAACATCTAAAAGAAAAATTAATGTAACTGGAAAGAGAAAAAAAATACCATAATGGTAACTTTAATTTATTCTTTTCATACCTTAACAAATCTAACAAAATAATTTTTTTTTAAATGTTAGATACCTGTTTTAGAACTTTAGAAAAAAATAGAGATGAGAGATCTCATGATTAATGAATTACTTATTTCTCATCTGAATATGATATCTTTATTTAACTTGACCATATTATTGTTCTTCAGTTCAGTCATACTTTACTCTGTTAGGCCATGGACAACAGACCCTTCTATCCTCATTATCTCTCAATAGTACTTTATTTTATTAAGGAACACAACATCCTAAAAGAAAAAACTACCACAAGAAAGAAAAAGCAAATAAACAAAAAGCTGAAAAACAAAAGGTTTCAATTTGATGAGGTTCTAGTGGCAGTCAGAGAGTTGTGGAAATCCCCTTTTGGTCAGCACAAGTCCTTCATAAAAGAATTCACGAACCTGAAATATTAAGTGGCAAAAATGGAAGTTACTGTTGGATGAGAAGTCAGCTTTGCTAGAAGACTGACTTCCTAGTAGCAAAGTCCTATTAGGGAAATGGAAGCTGGCACTGAGAAGACAATGTCTTTTCAGCGGGCAGGAGTCCTGGCAGTTATGCTATTTTGCATACTATTTTGGACATTCTGCAAATGAGTGAGCAGAAACCTCTTCTATGAGCAGATCTTAGTGGGGTGGGAAGGACTAGGGGCAGTTTGAGCTGATCAGCCCAGGACCTCCCAATTGAATGAAATTACTTTGAAGGCTTTTGTAGCCTGAATTTGAATGAGGATCAGCTATCAATGGAGAGGCGGGGAGGGAAAGCGCAATTTGCTTCAAAAAAGGCCCAGTCTGAGAAACACTCTCTCTCACAGACTCCACAGAGCCTGGGAGACTAGGAATATCCTTTCTTTTACAGATGAAAAGGGGATACAATTTCAGAGTAATAATTTTACAGATTAAAGGGAATACAGTTTCACAACTCCATCAAATTCAGTTTCCAGTCTCCATAATTCTCTCTGGAGGTTGATGGCATTTTCTATACCAAGTCTTTCTCCATTATCTCTCAAAATCTGTCCAAGTTCATATTCATTTTTTAATACAATACCGTTTATCTTATTCTCTGGTATCCCCTTTTCCTAGCGCCTTCAATCTTTTTCAACATCAGGGCCTTTTCCACTAAGTTTCATTCATTATGTGGTTAAAGTATTTAAGTTTCAACTTCAGTATCTCTCCTTCCAGTGAATAGCCTGAATTAATTTTTAAAGTATTGTATAACTACTGTTGTTCAATCATTTCCAGTCATGTTTGACTCTTTGTGACCCCATTTTGGGGTTTACTTAGCAAAGATACTAGAGTGGTTTGTCATTTCCTTCTCTAGCTAATTTTACCCATGAGGAACTGAGGCAAACAGGATTAAATGACCTGCCCAGGGTCAGGCAGCTAGTAAGTGTCTAAAGTCAGATTTGAACTAAAAAAGGTGAATTCCTGATTCCAAGATTGTGGGGAGCAGGCACTAATCTACAGGTGATAAGGCCATACAGGTGATAAGGCCACATTCCAAAAGACTGCCCTAACCTTGAATAGGAATCTCCTAATCACATCCTGAAGCTTCCTAGTGACCAAAGACTCCTCCTCCATGAGTGGGATTGTGGGAGCTGTGACTTGTGAATCTCCTGGACTTGTGAATCTCCCAAAGTGTCTATCAATTCCAGTGACTTAGCACCTTGTAAGAATCCTAATGGTGGAACACCGGAAAGGAGGTGTGTAGAGTTGATGTTGCACCAAAGGAGGAGATCTAGCAAGAGGACACGCCCCTCACCCCCTTAAAAAGCTTATCAAGTTCCTATACCCCTGTGTGGCACAACCTCCTGCCTCAGGGCTGCACCCTTTCTACTTCCCACCCTGCCCAGACTGAGAGGCTATGTGACATGTAAGGCTACATGGCTAATCTCCGAAGAGAGGAATCTCCCTAACCATTCTGGAGAGCAATTTGGGACTATGCTCAAAAGGTTATCAAACTGTGCATGCTCAGTGTTTCTACTGGGCCTATATCCCAAAGAGATCTTAAAAGAGGGAAAGGGACCTGTATGTGCAAGAATGTTTGTGGCAGCCCTTTTTGTAGTGGCCAGAAACTGGAATCTAAGCGCTTGCCCATCAGCTGAAGAATGGCTGAATAAGTTATGGTATATTAATATTATGGAATATTATTGTTTTATAAGAAATGATCAGTAGGATAATTTCAGAGAGGCTGAAAAGACTTACAGGAACTGATAAGTTCACTTAAACACACTTAAGTGAAATGAGCAGAACCAGGAGATCATTGTACACAGCAACAGCAAGATTAATGATCAATTCTGAATGACGTGACTCTTCAATAATAAGGTGATTCAGGCCAGTTCCAAGGATCTTGTGATGAAGAGAGCCATCTGCACCCAGAGAGAGGACTATGGGAACTGAATGTGGATCACAACATAGCATTTTCACTTCTTTTGTTGTTTGCTTGAATTTTATTTTCTTTCTCATTTTTTCTCTTATTAATCTCATTTTTCTTGTGCAGCAGGATAATTATATAAATATATATATGCCTATATTGGATTTACATATATATATTTACCATGTTTAACATATATTGTATTACTTGCCATTTAGGAGAGGGGATGGGGGAAGTAGAAGATTTGGAACACAAAGTTTTGAAAGGGTCAATGCTGAAAAATTATCCTTGCGTATGTTTTTGATTTTTTGTTTGTTTTTGCTTTTTGAGGAGGCAATTGGAGTTAAGTGACTTGCCCAAGGTCACACAGCCAGGAAGTGTTAAGTGTCTGAGGCCAGATTTGAACTCAGGTCCTCCTGACTTCAGGACTGATGCTCTATCCACTACACTAACTAGCTGCCCCCCCCCCCCCTTGCATATATTTTGAAAATAAAAAGCTTCAATCAAAATTAAAAAAAAAAAAAGGAAATAGAAAATGATTTATATAATGTTGAATTTAAAACCTTCTATTTAGATATGAAGATGAGTTGTGAACTTTTCAGGATGAATCTCTTATTATTATCAATGTAAGATTATAGTCAATACTTATTTAGGATATGTGATTCTTGAGAGCTAATTTCACCTGTGCCTCGGCCCACAAGGCAGAATGTGTGGACCCTGGAAGAAGAGAGACAAAAGAGAGAGGGGAGTAGCAGAGGGGAGGCAAGACAAAACAATCTCATCAAGCCTCCTTTTAATGAGTGCGATAATACAGGTATTTATAGCAATTGGAAAGGAAGTGGGGTTGCACAAACTTAGTACAGGGTGGGGGTCCTAGACAAATGGTTGGTTTCCTGCCCAAGGATGAGCTGATCAGGTGTCTTTGGTCATGTAGGAAACTCCAGGATGTGATTAGGAGATGCCTGGATATCTACCTATTCAAGGTTAGAGCAGTCTTTGGAATGTAGCCTTATCATTTGTATGGCTTCATCACCTGTAGATTAGTGCCGGCTCCCCCCACACCTGAATCTTTGATTAATGACACTTGCTATTTCAGATAAAGTCCCTTGGAACTGTAGCTGATATTATTTGGAATTTTTAATTCCAAATTATGATTATCTAATGCATCATCAAGCCAGTAACCCACCATCTGGAAGGACTATGTCACAAGCAACTTAGAAGAATGTGATCCTGAATTGTTACAGATAGAGGTTAGTATCTGGACAAGAGTTGAGAGGACAACCTAAGCCTCTACTTAAGATGGGGTTCTTCTGACTCAGTTTCCCAGTGGTGTTCCTTTGAATAAGAAACCCACCTGATTATTCCTGACTCTGGCTATAAGGTGGAAAACTGACAATTACCTGAAGTCAAACTGAGCTAAGGTTATTTTATCCTGTCATGTATGTACTCTCAGGCTGAGACCAGAAGGACCTGTTTTGATTCTTCTATTATAACCATGGCCCTGATTTTTCCTCTAGCAAGTATCAGATAGCAAGATAGCAAGTACCAGACTGACAGGGGTATGAAATTGTGTTCCCTTTAATCTGTAAAATTAACACTCTAAAATTGTGTCCCCTTTGATCCATAAGGAAGGAAAATTCAAGTCTCAGGGCCTCCTGGGGAGGCACATCTCCCCCGGACAAGTTAAGTGGCATCATCCAACTGGCCATTTCTAAGGCAAATAACCTCCATTGGTAGCCCATCTCTATTCAAATTCAGGCTGAAAAACCCTTCAAAGCAATTTCATTTAGCTGGTCTGATCAGCTCAAACTGCCCCACTTCCCTCCAAGATCTGCTCATATAATAAGTTTCTATTTAGTCATTTTTTTTTTTTGCAGAATGTCCAAAGCAGGACTATGCCTTGTCCCTTGGTATAGCTGCCAGAACCCTGCCCGCTGAGAAGACATTGTCTTCTCAGTGCCGGCCTCCATTTTCCTAATAGGATTTTGCCACTAAAGAAGTCAGTCTCTTAGCAAACCTGACTTCTCATCCAACTATAAGCTTCTATTTTTGACACCTAAAACTCTTCAGATTTGTGAAAGAATTCATGAAGAACCTGCGCTTCCAACCAAAAGGGGATTTCCACAATTCTCTGACTGCCACTAGAACCCCATCAAGAGCAAATATGGTCAGTAGAAGCCATGAGCACAATTAAAGTTTGTAAGATCTGTAGTTTTCAATCAGAAAATATATGTTCTCCCCCCATCTGTGGTTTTCTACAGCCATTATACCCTAAATAAGTTGGTAAGGGAGTATTTGGCCTAGTCATCTATCTCTTGCTAAGTGCATGTGTCTGTTTCTTTTAGCATTTCTGTTGTTGCTGATTTTCATGATAGGCAACTTTATTTGTGAAGGGTTATCTACTTCAATGATTGGAGATGAAAATGGGCTGAGGGGTGGTTCCCAGATGGGAGTTGGGGGCATAGATTCCCCATTTATATGCTGAATTGGCTCATTAAGCTCCAGGCTATGTCAAAATAGGTTAATAAATAAGAGGACAGATTGAATGGGATGAACTGAGTGAAGCCCTCTGGGAAGAATATGACCTCTGACCTATGCCCTAATTATACCCCAAAGCAGGAGTTTGAGTATTTGTATTTCCCTTCTGTTTCCCCCTCTGATCTTTTCATTAGCATTGTTTCTAATATGGTAACAAGTGTGTCATTGGCTAACATTAGAATATAAGTCCGGGGTCCCAGCCAATGGGAAGAAGTGCTGCTTTGTTAGGGTGTATAGGGTTTTGCAGATTCTGCTTTGCACTCCTCTGTAGATTATACCTCGTCTGTTGGAAGTTACCCTTTCTTACAAGATCATAATAAATCCTTTTTGATTTTCTATTGTTGTGCCACAATTCCCTTTTGATGTCCTGACCTAGTTTCCCTAATTGTCCTATTTAGTTACTCTGCCTCAGGTTTATAACCTTTTCTTCTTAATGTTTGATGAGATAAAGGTCTACCTCAATTGCTCTGCCCAAAACCCCAGGCTATAATCATTGCCTCTTAAATGGTTGATGAGATAAAGGTTTTATATCTTTAGGTTATAATCATTCCTTCTTAATGTTTGACAGGATAAAGTTTATCCATTTTAGATGTCATTAGAATATCAGGAGCCTCTTCAGTACCTCCCTCCATTATGTCATCCTAGGTGCCTCCCCCCATTAGGTTTTCCCCATCCAGGTTCCTCCCCCATTATGTCATTTCTCTTGTTATCCTATAAAAGAGTCTTGCTGTCTAATACTCAATGCTGGATTCTTTGAGATGATAGTCTCATCCAGCCCTGGGACCAAGATCCATTTGCTCCCAGTATATCTCTCCATTTAATAATGGATAATTAATAATCAATAATTATATTAATTATAATCAATAATCAATAATTATATCAACTATTAAATTAGTCTCCAATCTGTCTTGCTCAGTTTCTCCAGCATTATACTATCTTAAGAGTCTCTGATTTTATTTCGGTAGGGGTCATAGCTGTGCCACACAGCTTTCTAGAAAAGTGATTTTTTTGACAACCAAATATTTCTCCAGTAAGTATGGGGAAATTCTACAATTACTGCAAGCTGTCCATGGACTGGGAGAGGTTTTGTAAAGGACACTAGAAGGGGATTCACTCCAGGTCAAGGGAAACAGGCTTGCAGATTCAGCTGCCGATGCTACTGCCTAGGTGTCTTTATGGCATCTTTGATTCTCCAACTCCCTGACTCCTACACTCCCTCAAATTGCTCCCAGGAACAGGCCTTTGCTAAAGAAAGAGGGTACACCCTTTCTCCTTCTGGCTGGTTTCAAACACTCTCAGGTCAAATTCTAGTCTCAGAGGCCAGCCAGTGCAAGTTTTCCTTTGGGTTACACCAAGCTACTCACTTGGGAAAGAATGCCCTCCAGTCCTTTGGGAAACAATCAGACAGGTCTGTTTCATCCCAGCTTTCTTTTTTGTTGTTGGTGTTATCCTCCACTTTCTCTAAGATCATTGTTTCTCCTTACTGCTTGTGAACTTTGTGTCTTCCAGACTTCAGGCTGTGCACTTCCCAACCTAGAATACCACTGGTTACTTAATCCTAAAACTCGACACTCCCTGGATGCTTCTGCCTTCATCTTTAATTCTCCCCTTCTCAATCTGGACTTGGCAAGGCAGGGCCAGCTCTACAGCCCTTGCCAGCTCCAGAAGAAGATGACCTCATCTCTTTGCCCCAAAAGAATTTTGGTTTCAATTATTTGAGTGGGGAATGATGAGGTTTGAGAAAGTTGCAAACCCTGAGAAAACCTATCTGTCCTTTTTGCCACAAACAATGCTGGCCAATCTGTTGGTCAGTAAGCTGTAGGACTCAATGATGGGAATACCCCACCCCTACCATTCCTCAATTGTAACGCTATACTATCATATTAGCATATGAACCTAATCTCTGTTTTTATTTCCTACAAAATTATCCCTTTGATTCTGCCTCTTTGCTAAACTTCTTTGCAACTCCAGCTCCATGTCAAGCAACATAATAAATCTTTGCCTCTTAACTTGGAGAATGACTGTGTGCATTCTTTCTCCAAACTTAATGTTCTGACCAAGGGGACCCTAATCTTGAGTTATCTTCAGCCTCAACAACTTCACAGTTGTTATCTCTAATCGGAAAAACAAGTTATAATGTCAAAACCCAGAGGTTATATTTCCCCTATAAAAGATACTGTACACACATGTTAATTCTTTTTAGAGTACTAAATCCCTTTAAGGATTTGCCCACCAGTCAGTACTGTGATTCTTCTCCCTTACTAACTCCTTTTTGGGGTTAGTGCATTTGCTAAGCTGTCACAATAGCTAATGCTTATTAAGATCCTAAACTTCTTTTCATGTGTTGAATGGTGTTTTGGACAGAGACACTAAAGAATTGATCCCTGAGGCAAAAAGGGAGAAGGCCCTGATAGAGATCAGTTTAGCTACTTGGTCCCACCCTCTGGGGAGGTAGTCTTGTCTGAAATCCAAGTTATATCAAACCCCTGAGACCCACCCTCTGAAAAGATTTCATATATATCTTTTTATTTACAAATATAGGCATAGGTAATTTTTCAGCATTTACAGTTGCAAATCCTTTTGTTCCAACTTTTTCCCTTCTTCCCCCAGATGGCAGGTTGTCCAATATATGTTAAATATGTTAAAGTATAAGTTAAATTACACACACACACACACACATGTCCAAACAGTTATTTTGCTATATAAAAAGTCAAACTTTGAAATGGTATACAATTAGCCTGTAAAGGAAATCAAAATGCAGACGGACAAAAATAGAGGGATTGGGAATTCTATGTAGTGGTTCATAGTCATCTCCCAGAGTTATTTCACTGGGTGTAGCTGATTCAGTTCATTACTGCACAAGTGGAACTGATTTGGTTCATCTCATTGTTGAAGGGGGCCATGTCCATCAGAATTGACCTCTGAAAAGATTTCAGTCTTACTCTGTCTCATGTTTCTCCTGTTGTCCCACAGTTCCCTTTTAATGTCCTGTCCCACTTTCCCTAATTGTCCTATTCAGTTATTCTGCCTCAGGTTATAACCATTCCCTTTTCATGTTTGATTTTAGACATCATTAGAATATCAGGAGTCTCTCTGGGACCCCCCTCCATTATGTCAGCCTAGGTGTCCCCCCCCCATGAGGTCGTCACCATCCAGGTACTTTCCCCATTATGTCATCGTTCTTGTTACCCTATTAAAAAATCTTGTATCTGACATTCATGGCTGGATTCTTGGAGATGATTGTCTCATTCAGCCCTGGGACCAAACCATGGATCCATTCGGTCCCAGTAAATCTCTTCCTTTTAAATAAATTATTAAATTATTCTCTAATCTCCACCCTGCCTCAGTTTCTCCAGCATTACACCCCTTCTCCCATGTCACATGATATCTCCTAACTCTACTATGTTTCCTAACTACTACTTCTCCTCATAGCTAACTCTTTTGGGGTGCTATGTCCCTTTTCAGGAACTTGTCTTTCATATGCTCTCCGAAATTTATTTCATATTTACTATTCCTAATGTCTGTTGCATCCTTGATGCAGTTCTAGTGGTGTGAGAATTGGGGTGGGGAATCTCCTCTGGTTGACACAGGTCCAATGTGAAAGAATTCACAAATCCAAAAGTCTGAGGCAAAAGGAAATTTTATTGGTACTGAGAAGCCAGCTTTGTTAGGAAGACAGACTCCTCAGTGGCAAGGTCCTCTCAGAGAAATAACAAAGTTTAACCCTGAGAAGGGGATATCTTCACAGCAGGTAGGAGTCCTGGCAGACAGCCTTGCCAAGAAGAGAGATCAATTGGCAAAGCATAATCCTGTTTCGGACTTCTGCAGAGGTTTGGAGTTCAGAATTGTCTTTTATTAGAAGTTTGAGGCTAGGGTTTCCATTCAAATTGAATGAGAATCATTTAATTGCCCTAAAAGGTGGATCTCTGTCAGAAGAGAGTTTCTCAAAGTTCACCCTCCACTGGTTCCCCCCAAAAGTCAAAGGAGACACAATTTGCCTCATCCCTTCATTTTGTCTGTAACCTCTTTCCTAAATAAATCTACCTTTTGCCAAAGAGACTGGCCATTGTGAATCTTTCTCATGACAGAACCCCAACTTTGGGTGCCAAACCCCTGAAAATCTGGACAAGGTAAAGCCTTTCTTGTCCTTGTCTATTCTATAGCTAGGACACTCTAACACCAGGGAAGTTTGAGTCATTGGAGCCCCAGGTTCAAGCAGAATTTTCTCAGGGACGCCTGGCATGGGAATTCCTGTGGTCTGACAAAAAGGCCCGCTTACTCAGGGAGCATTTTGTCTTCTCTCCATCTCTATAGATGTGGGGAGCCGGCACTAATCTACAGGTGATAAAGCCATAAGACCATACAGGTGATAAGGCCACATTCCAAAGACTGCCCTAACCTTGAATAGGAATCTCCTAATCACATCCTGGAGCTTCCTAGTGACCAAAGACACCTGATCAGCTCATCCTTGGGCGGGAAACCAATCCTTTGTCTAGGACCCCCACCCTGTACTAAGTTCGCGCAACCCTGCTGCTATATATATCTGTACTATTGCACCCACTAAAACGAGGCTTGATCAGATTGTTTTGTCTTGCCTCCATTCTTCAGCACGTCCCCTCTCTCTTGCTTTTATCTCCTTTCCTCCAGGGTCCACACACTCTGCTTCGCAGGCCGAGGCATACAGAGACGCTAGAGTTGGACAAGGAGCTATAAAAAAGGCTTTTTTGGCAAAAGTGGGACAAAACACCTCTGTTACTAAGGTTAAAGATCTTAAAACTTAAAAAAAAAAAAAAAAAAAAAACCGTCATTGTAGAAGGAAATCAAACTCCCTCCTTCCTAGGGAGTCTTCCTATCAAAAGTCTCCTAAATCCTTAATCTCCTTAAAAAAAGAGATCTCTGTCACCTGAACTAAATCCTGGAACCCCCAGCTCTTTTTTTTCTCTTTTTTCTTCTCTTCAGGGCAACTTCTGCCTCCTGGGAAAAACACTCAGAGCAGAGGTGCCTCTTTAATGTCAAATCCCTCCCAGACTGAGGCCGGGAAACCCAAAGGTTCCTGGCGTAGGTGTCATGGAAACTGTGCAAGGAAACTGCCCAGTCCCTGAACTGAGTTGGAGCAGGAGGAGCACTGGAGGGACTGCCTTTCCACCACAACAGGCCAATACCCGGTAAGATGGGAGGGGCTTCTTCACTCTCTCTTTGGCCTCTGGTCTCTCCTACTCCCCTCTCCCATAGAGTGGGGATAGGAGGGGGCAGGCAGGAGAGGTCCTGCCTTGCCAGGTTGGTGATTTAATAGCAAGATTGAGGACCCAATTCTCTTCTCGGACCTCCGGAGAAATTTTTTAAGCATGAACTTTTAGACAGACAATTAAGACTTGGAGAAGCTAACTGCATTCTTAATCTTGATCTGCAGCCCTGACAGGCAGGGTCATGCTCATCCTCCAGACCCTGCCTCACAGGAGCAGCTGTGTACTTCCCTAGGTTGGCCAACCTGCCTTAGAGCAGTGGCTGCTAAGCCCCTTTTAATTGAAGAGGTCTCAAAATTAACCGTGGGACAGCCATTAACCCCCAGAGTTCAGAGCATTTGAAAAACCAAAGGACATCAGTGACTTGGTGGGAGGCCAAATAGATATCAGGGTCTCCTACCTGGCCTGACTCTCTGGGCCCATCACACCCTTAATCCCACCACCTGCTCCCTGACTCCACCCAACCGGGAGAAATTAGCTTTCCTGGAAATGGGAAAGAAAGGCAGATTCTCAATGACAACCTAGACTCAAGGCTACTCAACATTTTCATTAAGGATGAGAACTTTTTTTGCTCCTAGCATTTTCTCTCCCACTTTTTTGATTGGCATTCTATGTCCTTGCCAGCAATTAACTCCTTAGCATAATTAACTCCTTAACTACTTTCAGCTAGGGAGCTCTGTGGGTAGTGGGGCTTATTAAGCATTGTTGGGTGAGCTATCAGCATTCTTAAAGGCACTCCACAGACGGGACCTGGTGCATTTTTTCAAAAGGCCCCATTCCAAAACGTCATCATCCAACCATGGATGACACCCCATTTTCAATTTGCTCCTGAGATCTGTTTTCTCTTGGCTTCAAGTTTCGAATTTTCAACTGCCCTTTAGCTTGCAGATCATGGGACAACTCTTTTAGGACACACAACACCTCTTAAATGCACTGCTGCTGTTTTCAGATCTCACACCTCCCCTCCTGGCATGAAACCCAAGTGAATTTAGGGACATCTCTATGTCCCTATCCTTGATAGGATTAATCTTCCCAACAAGAAAGTAATGGAGAGGAACTTGTTCATTCAAATGTCTACCAATCAGGATTGTCTTACCTTTGGAAGGGGAGGTCCAAATGATGTACTTTCAGGTCAATTAGAAGGAATATACAAAATCATGGTATGAGAATTCTAATGTTGTGACCAGCACAACACAAATGGGCTAGTTAGTGGCTGTTGAAAATAAGGAGATGAGGCTCTGATAATTCAATGGAGCCATTTATTAAGAGAAATCATACTGCTCATATATGTTAAAACTAAATATTATTATGAAAGGCATTGTTCTGTGACCAACTCTGGTTTCTGTTTTCTATTAACTAACTCTCTGAAGCATATTGTTAGTTTTTAGGGACTCAATCTTGTGCAAAGTTCACAATGCCCCAGTAATTACTGGGCCTGCCAGGATCTTATGTTTTCTCATGATTTCAAGCTTAAATGCATCCTTGATTAATCTTAGGAGGAGGGGAATATTACAGTTACTGAAGTTTCTAGCTTCCTGGGAGTTCTCTATATTCTAACATCTAAAATTAATTGAGATAATTACTAACTTGCAAAGTTGCAAGGTATGGGATAAAACCACATGAAATATTAATATTTCTTATAAGGAACCAATAAAACCTAGCAAGAGGAGCTCAAGAGAGAACCATTCAAAACAGATATAGAAGCTATAAAATACTTTAGAATACTGTAAAGGTCTGAAACTCTGAATAGGTGCAATGGAATCAGACAACTGAGCACTTAAGGCTAATTACCCATTGGACAATACTCTGTTAGCATATGCTTGGAAAATGGCCCTTCTCACTATTCCTTGCTGGCTCAATCTTTTGGTGTATACAGATAATTGTAGGAGGGATTAGGGGGTGGAGTGAGACAAGCCAGAGCCACTTCAGAGGAGAAGGGAGGTCAGTGGAGAGCCGTGTGGCTGTCTTGTCCATCCCCTTCATTTCTCCTCCTAAAAACCAAGGACTTTTGCTTATCCTGACTCTGGCTGATTCTGAGGCCTCCAGGGAGCTAACTTGGACTACACATTTTGGCACCCAATGTGTGACCCAAGGACCCTAATTTCACTGAAGACGTCCCCGGTGACCAGGAAATAGGGTGAGTATTTTAATAGACAAACAGGGAACTTAGTCTGTTAAGGGCTAAACTAGTAACCTTTTCTAGCTGAAATGGGGCAGATATTAGGAAAAGATTCTCCCCTATCCCCAGCTCCACCACCACTCCCGCCCCGAAGGGGCACTATAGAAAGCATACTTAATTGATCAAGGGACAAGGCTTACTTGTAACTTGGGAGCAATCACTGGACTCTTGGATACATTAGAATACCCGTCCCCTTTGTTCTTAAAGGAAGAAGAGATAGAGGCAGATAATTGGAAACTAGTAGATCAACTATGTGAATACTACAATGATAAAGGTCCTAATTCAATTTCTAAGGAAACATTCTATATATATATATATATATATATACAACATAATACAATTGGCCATAAAGAATCCCACAAGTTATAGAAAAAAGAAAAGTTTTAAGAACAGCCAGATAAGGAAATGGTGAGTAGAAAGAGGAAGATAAAGGACAGATTAATGGCAATATTGCCAGAGGGCATGAGGACTTAAGTGAACTTGAAGGGTGTGGTGATTCTCCCTCTCACAAGGCAGCTTCAACTCTGCCTATGGAGCAGGTTCTTGACACACCCCCATCAACTTCACCTTCTGGAATGGAGGGAGGAGGAGTAGTGGGAGGGACAGTGAAACCCCCACCCAGGAATCACCCCCTCCTATTGCAAAAAAAAAAAAAAAAAAAAAAAGATTGCAAAAGGCACTACTTAAAGGCACAGAGGAAGGGCAGAATACAGCTGATTTGAGAATAGAAATGTATCCTGTGATTCAACAGTTTAATTCTTCAGGTCAAGAAAGTAGAAGATACACTCCTTTTGATCTAGAAATCATTAAAGACCTGAAAAAGGCTTGCACTCTTTATGGGGCTACATCAGCTTATGTTAAGATGTTATTACAGAATTTGGCTTATGAAGTCTTAACCCCTAGTGACTGGAAATCTATAGCAAGGACATTCTTAGAACCTGGACAAAACTTGTTTTGCTTTCTTGTGGGGAGCCGGCACTAATCTACAGCCACATAAGGCCACATTCCAAAAGACTGCCCTAACCTTGAATAGGAATCTCCTAATCACATCATGGATTAATCTCCTAATCACATCCTACATGACCAAGCACTGCCCTAACTTTGAATAGGCAGATATCTAGGCATCCCCTAATCACATCATAGAGCTTTCTAAGACCAGAGACACCTGAGCAGTTCATCCTTGGGCGGGATACCAACCCTTTGTCTAGGACCCCCACCCTGTACTGTGTTTGCACAACCTTGCCTCCTTTCCTACTGCTATATATATCTGTACTATTGCACCCATTAAAATGAGGCTTGATCAGATTGTTTTGTCTTGCCTCCATTCTTCTGTGTCCCCTCTTTCTTGCCCCTTATCTCTTTTCTTCCAGGGTCCACACACTCTGCCTCACGGGCCGAGGCAAATGGCACCCATACGTGGGGCCCAGAAGATTTGGAGTAAGGAGTAGCCATTGCTAGATCGAACCTCTCAACAAGAAGATTGCGCAGTCCCGGAGAATTTAGAGAATAAGGTCACCTCGGGTCCACCTGCCCCGAGGAACAGAAACCTGGGTGTGGTAAGAGGTTTCGCTACCAAGAGAGAGAAGAAATTAGTGTATATGATAGATTTATTGAGGGTTTCAAAGACTTATTAAGGACGTGTAGAGTAAAGGTTAAGAAAAAAGAATTTGTAAAATTTTTTAAGTTTTTAGAAGATGTCTGCCCATGGTTCCCGCAGGAAGGAACCATTGATGAGAAAAGGTGAAAAAGAGTTGGAGATTGCCTTAATGATTTTTATGTTAACAAAGTAACTCAGGACAATTCCTCTTTCTTAAAATGTGCCCTTAAGCGCACCAATTCTAGGCTCAAATTAGGCTCCCATAACAATGAAAAGGATTCTGTATGATCCTCCTCCCAAAGCTACTTCTACCCCTCCCTCAATGGCTTTTCTTCAACCTCCCCAAATGACAGCCTTTAGCTCCGCTGACTTGAAAAAGGAAGTGGTTCTTCAGCTTCAGTCAGGACTACAGTGGACAATGATATTGATTAGGCATTTGGGAGAGTAAGTCTGTCTGAGTGCCTTTTGGCGTACCATCTGGTTCTGGTTCTGGTTCTGGTTATTCTGGTTCTGTTCCGGGTAAAGTTCTGAGACGGGTATTTTCTGGGACGCTGGAAAATATCCTCTGGGTATGTGTTATATGTTTGTTTAATGTTGTAACTGTGTTCTCTGTTCTGTGTGATTTGTCTGTCTGTTTTGTTGGTTGAAAAAACACCGTTGCAACTGTGCTTAGTAAAATGGAGCTCCATGTGTGTCTGTGTTAAAAGTTAGCAAGTTTGTAAAAGGTAAAAATTCAGCCTCTGTGTTGCAGGCTTAGAAAATATAAAGAAGTTTGAAAAACCTTTCTCTCTCTGTCTCTGGCTGACTGCAGCAGCCTGTGAGAAAAAGAGAATCCTGGGCGGAGGTCTTGGAAACAGCCCCTAGTCTGTTTGCTGATGTAAAAGCTTTGTTAAGTTTAAAGAACAATGATTAAGGGTTTTGGGAATTGGTTATTTGAAAATCTGCTTGTGATTTTAAAACTTTTAACCTGATGTACTAATTTTGTAAGAAAATGGAATTTAGATATTTTAAATGGACAGGAAAGTTTTTTTCCCCTTGAAACAGGGCCTATTAGAGTAAAGAGCAATAAAATTCAAAAGCTCTGGAGGTAAGATGCTGTTAGAAGCTGTTAGAAGAAATGTGGTGGAAAAGGAAAAAAAACAAAACAAAACTTTTTTTGAAGGAAAAGGAAAGGAATTCAGGTGATTTTTAGGAAGGACTGAATTGGAGGGGCAATTAGAGGTTTGCATAGTTTTAGGAAGGTGAAAGAAAGACTTTTGGGAGTAGGTGAAGAGGTGGGGGAGGGAGCCACCCACCCCCACTGCCTTCTGCTACCTGGGCAAAGGAGCATCTGAGTCTTCAGGTATATAGCTAGGGAGAAAGAGAAACTTGGAAATGGGTAGATTTGGGAAGAAAGTAAATGAACTGGGCTAAATCTTGAAAAGGATCCCCATGTAGGACATTGAGTGGGGAACCTGAGGGAAGTTTTTTCCTAGGGGGCAGGAGTGGGGGAAGGGAGTACTCTCCCCTCTCCCCACTTTGGAATATTTTTCTATGTATTGGGTATTTTAAAAGCAAAATGATTTATATGTATAATGTTCACTTATGTAACATCTACCTAGATATGATAATTGTTTTAAGTAGTGAACTTACTGAGACAAAATTTCTTTCTGTTATTACTATAAGGCTATGGTAAATCTTTGTTTAAGATTTATCAGAAATTTGAAATTTGTCATTGGAGGTAAAATTTCTTGGGCTTATAGTTAATTAGTGCTATTTGGGAGTTTTAAAGCTTCACCTTCTAACAGTTACTGGGACAATTGATTGGAATAAAACTGGGTTAAGGCTATTTTATCCTGTATGTGCTGAAGGTTGAGTTTTAACTGCTTATGTTATGTTATACTTATGTTCTTGCATTTTTTTCCTCCTATAACTGACCTCTATGATCAGAGCAATGATCAATAGAATTCATTTATGCCATATCTTGCTATTTTAAGTCTGGTTATATGTAATCACTGTATCCTGAATGCTTGGGCAACTAAGTATTTGGCCTGGTCATCTCTCTATTACTAGATATTTGTGTTTTGTTTCTTTAAGGTTTCTACATGATAAGAGGACAATTAACAGGGGTCTATAAGACTGCAGCCGTTTGCCTGGCCTGTAAAGCAAACTCATCTCTTCACATAGGAAGCAATTTATTTTGGCCTCATATTTTGTAGCAGTCTGGTGAATGGAGTCTTTCTATCTGAGACTGATCTAATTTGGCCAAATTACAGATATTGGCTTGGTTTTGGAACCTGGATCAGCTTTGATTTTCAGCATGGCACACCCACTCTGCATGGAATGAGAGCCTCCTATCACTTCACAGCATGAAGCATCAGTTTTTAAAATGAGACCATGGATTGGACCCTGCATCTACTGTACTTTGGACTGATATGAGGGACTTTGGGAATGGTTGACTGACTGTTGAACCTTGCCTGGATCATCTATTATTGTGTTAAGATTTGGGATGGGATTTGTTAAAACTGTGTAATTGCTGTTATGTTTAAGGGATTTTTAGGAAATGCTACTGTACTAGTCTGTTATGTATAGGGATTTTGATTCACTCTTGGGATTTATATGGGGAATGATCATTTGATAATTCCTTTCCATGAGGAAAAAAAAAAGGGGAGGAAGAGATAGAACATTTGGGGAAACTGGTAGATTTTTTCAAAATACCTCAAAGAATCGGAACCCCTAGCTCCTATTCATTTTGCCTTAGGCATTTCGGCCCCACCCCCTATCTCACTAGTTCAGGTTCAATTTGGATGCTTTAGCTTTAGAATCCCTTATTTTGTTAAAATTGCACTGGCAGACTCAGTTTTGGGGAAACTGAAAAATATCAGTTTTTAAGAAAAGTTTTGGACACCTCATCTTGGGACTCATCTCAGACACCTATCTTGGGACTGGGAGTCTCTCTGATCTGTGTTTTTCTTCAGTCCTGTAACCCCAATTCATTAAGTATTTCAGCATTTCAAAGAACCTTGTTTGATATCAGGCACCTAAAAAGTTTGGAGTTTGCCTGCATTGTTAGGGACAAGATTAGGAGACTCCAGGATGATTTGATTAAATGGTGCAAAGAGCTGTTTGATAACCCTCTTTGGAGTGGGCTCCATGGGATCCTCCCTTATATTCTTGGGCCCTTAATTGGTTTCTTTTACTTTTGTCTTTTGGACCCTGGGCCTTCCGGAAAATCACTTCCTTTGTAAAATCTCAAGTAGATAGTGCACGGGCCAAACCCATTCACATATACTATCACTGCCTTGAGACTGGTGATGACCCCCTTGATGCTCATATGAGCAACAGAAATTTTCGACAAACATCGAGACCTGGTTAGCCAATGACGGGTAAGATTCCTCAAGGACTAGCTGACCTAATCCAGGAAGAGACGTTTCTGTACATCCTTCCTATGACGGGTAAGGCTTCTCCCCATAGGAACAACCTAAGCCAGGCACAGGTTGGGAAATGAAAAATTCTATATTTGATTCTTTTTATATAAATGCAAAGAGGGGGACCTGTGGGGAGCCGGCACTAATCTACAGCCACATAAGGCCACATTCCAAAAGACTGCTCTAATCTTGAATAGGAATCTCCTAATCACATCATGGAAGAATCTCCTAATCACATCCTACATGACCAACCACTGCCCTAACGTTGAATAGGCAGATATCTAGGCATTCCCTAATCACATCATAGAGCTTCCTATGACCAGAGACACCTGAGCAGCTCATCCTTGGGCGGGATACCAACCCTTTGTCTAGGACCCCCACCCTGTACTGTATTTGCACAACCCTGCCTCCTTTCCTACTGCTATATATATCTGTACTATTGCACCCATTAAAATGAGGCTTGATCAGATTGTTTTGTCTTGCCTCCATTCTTCTGTGTCCCCTCTCTCTTGCCCCTTATCTCTTTTCTTCCAGGGTCCACACACTCTGCCTCACAGGCCGAGGCACTTTCTGAATATAGTGAACTCTGTAGAATACAAGCCCAAAGAAATAGCCAAAATGGAGTAAATAATCCAATCACCTATGACCAACTAACAGGTGTAGGTTCTTATGAATTCATTTCAGTATAGATTAATTACCCCATAGCAGCATATGAGCAAATTGCTTCTGCTGCTATCAGAGCATGGTGTTTTATTCCAGGTAAACAGGACAAGGGAGAGGCCTTCACAAAAATAGCACAAGGGCCAAATGAACCCTTTGCTGATTTTGTGGGACATCTGCAGACAGCTGTCATATGAACTAATGGTGAAAATGTAGTAACAGACATTATGATAAGGCAACTTGCTAAAGAAAATGCTAATGAGGTTTGTAGAAAAATTATACTAGGACTATGTGATGATGCTCCTTTAGAGGAGATCATAAGACACTGTGCCACAGTGGGCACAAATACCTTTATAGCCAGGCTATGATGCAGACTTCCCAAGATCTGAACATAGGAAGACAGGGTCCCTTTTGGCAAGGGATGTCCAGAAAGACTTGTCAATGCTTTCATTGTGGTAAAGTAGGGCATCTGAAAGCTCAATGTTGGCATAGAGACAAAGTGAGAAAACAGGGTGGGAGAACAAGACCCAAAACCCCATGTTCAAAATGCAACAGAGGCTTCCATTGGGCATCAGAATGTAGGCTGATTCAGGGAAATGGGATGGGGGACCCAGCTCCAGGGCCCAAAACAAAAACTACTTGGGGCATGATGGCAGCCAATGCTACACCCAGAGAGCCTTTAGAAGTTCAATACCCAGACATGACCAATAAATCAGGAAGCAATCTGATAGGAGAAAGGGATTACACAATCAATCAGCCAGGAAGCAACCTGATGGGAGAAAGAGATTATAACTGGGGAGAATAGGGTTGTATGCAGCTGGGACAACTGAGATACCCCCTGGAGAGGTGAAATCTGTTCCTCTCCAGCCTGCAGACACAGTAGGCTTGATCATTTCACCTCCTGAGAGTATGTACAAAACAATGTTCATCCATACACTGATGTGGGACTGGGGAATGTGTAGATAATATCCCAGTTACTAATACAGGTAGACAATTTGTGACTTACCAACCAGGAGAAGTAGTAGCATCAGGTTTACTGATACGACTCCTAGGCAGTCTGGTGATAGTTGCCCAGATTCTGACTCCAAGCAACAAAATCCAGGAATATTCTGGACTGCAGCTGAGACAGCTGACTGACCTATGCTCACTATCTATATAAATGGCATACTATCAGAAGGATTGGTTGATACAGGTGCAGATCGTACAATCATTGGAGGTGCCAACTGGCCCAGTCACTGGCCAAAGATTAAGGCAGACACCTACATGTCTGGCGCAGGAAGATCAATAGCAGCTAAAGTTAGTGCTACCCCTTTGAGATGGACTTTTGAAGGCGAAACAGGAGTTTTTACTCCTTTTATAGTTGAAAAAATCCCCATCAATCTGTGGGGAAGAGACATTTTACAACAATTAGAATTACAAATGACTACTTTGGTTTTTTAGGCAGGGCTGCTGTTGAAGCCCTGCCAACACTTTTACCTGTTCCTATCTATCCAATGGAAAACTGATACACCAATGTGGATAGAACAATGGCCCATAGCTAGAGATAAAATTCAGGCCTTATTAGTACAGGAGCAACTTGACCAAGGACACTTACAATCTTCTCTAAGTCCTTGGAATTCCCCTGTATTTGTTGTAAGAAAGAAATCTGGAAAATGGAGTATGTTGACTGATTTAAGAAAGGTAAATGAACAAATGAAAACTATGGGAACTCTTCAGCCTGGACTTCCACCTCCTACTCGGTTGCCTAGAGAATGGCCTCTTTCGATTATAGACATTAAGAATTACTTCTATTCTATCCCTCTAGATAAGGAAGATATGAAAAGGTTTGCCTTTTCAATGCCCAGAGTTAACTTAGCTGAGCCTTATAAAAGATATGAATGACAGTTTTGCTATAGAGAATGAAAAACAGCCCTACTATGTGTTAAATGTATGTTACTGCTGCTCTTACTCCAGTGAGAAAAGCATTTCCAAAACTAATGTTATTACATTACATGGATGATATGTTGGGATGTGCACCTGAGGAGCAAATGTTAGAAGCATGTCTACAAAAGACCATAGAAACATTAAGGAACTACAAATTGCACATAGCTCCAGAAAAAATTCAAAGACATGCTCCTTTTCAATATGTAGGATATGAAGTATACCTTAAGGTGCTTACAGTACAAAAACTTTCCTTAAGAACAGAGAAGCTAAACACCTTAAATGACTTTCAAATATTGATAGGAGATATCCAATGGATGCGATCAGTGTTAGGATTGACTACCTATCAATTGCAACCATTATATGGCATTTTAAGTGAGACAGTGCTTTAAACTCACTACATCAGCTTACAAAAGAAGCTCAAAAGGCTTTGAGAGAAGTTGAACTGGTTTTATCCAACGTGGTTGAGAGAGTCACTCAAAAACCCTTGAAAACATAAATTTTTGCTACACAAGAGGCATCCACAGCAGTCCTTTATCAAGGAGACAATGTGATAGAGTGGGTGAACCTTCCAGCACAACCAGAACAAAGCCTTACTCCTTACCCAGTGCTTGTGGCTAGAATTTTATTAAAGGCCATTAAGTAAGCAGTATAATTATCTGGGATAAGAACTGACAAAATACACACTTTTTATACTAATGCACAAATTAATGTATGCTGTGAAACCATCCCAGAGTGGCCAGTTTTATCAACCATGGCTCCAAGTTTTACACACGGGTCTCCATTAAAGATAACCAGACTATTACATAATTAGTGATGGATTCTTGAAGAAAAGGTTTCTAAAGTTCCTCTTAAAGGACCAACTATCTTTACAGATACATCCAAACATAATATTTGTGCTGTATACTCTTGTGACTTAACTATAAAGAGAGTAGTCAGAACTCCTTTTCAGTCCACTCAGCAGAATGAATTGTATGCAATCATTCTAGTTTTTATTATCCAGGAGATATAAATATAATATCTGATTTGGCCTATTCAGTAAGTGTGGTACAAAGAATTGCCACAGCCCAAATAAAATTTGTAGCCTCTAATATATATCAGCTCTTTAAGGAACTTCGAGAGCAAGTGAGAGAGCATCCAGGTAAGATTCATATCTTCCATGTCCACTCTCATAGTGGACTTTCAGGTCCTATTTTTTATGGAAATTCAAAGGCAGATTGACTTCTTACCATGTTAGCCAATACTCCTTTATTTCAGGAAGCCCAGGAATCTCATTCTAAATATCATCAGGCTGCTTGAGCTTTACGTTTACAATTTGGAATAACAACAGAGGAAGCTAGGAGCATAGCAAAAGCCTGTACAGTTTGCCTTCCTTTCCATGCTCCTACACTCCCTCCAGGGAAGAACCCTTGTGGTTTGAGACCCAATGAGATTTGGCAAATGGATGTGACCCATTATAAATCTTTTGTCCGTCTGTCTTTTATCCATGTTGTGGTGGACATCTTTTCAGAATTTACTTTTCTTTTAAATTAAAAAAAAATTTTTTTAACATTTTTAGAAATTTATTTTAACTTTTTAATGACAGTACATATGCATGGGTAATTTTTTTTACAACATTATCCCTTGCACTCACTTCTGTTCCGACTTTTCCCTTCCCTCCCTCCACCCCCTCCCCTAGATGGCAGGCAGTCTTATGCATGTTAAATATGTTATAGTATATCCTAGATACAATATATATGTGGAGAACCGTAAAGTTCTCTTCTTGCAGAGAAAGATTCAGAAGGGAAAAGTAACCTGGGAAGAAAAACAAAAATACAAACAGTTTACACTCATTTCCCAGTGTTCCTTCTCTGGGTGTAGCTGATTCTGTCCATCATTGATTAATTGGAACTGAATTAGATCTTCTTTTTGTCTAAGATATCCACTTCATCAGAATACATTCTCATACAGTATTGTTGTTGAAATATATAATGATCTCCTGGTTCTGTTCATTTCACTCAGCATCAGTTCATGTAAGTCTTTCCAAACCTCTCTGTATTCACAGGATTCACTTTTGCAGTAACAGCAGCAAAAGAGACAGCCTGAGTGGTCACTGAATTCCTAATCCAAACATTTGCAATTATGGGTGTGCCACAAACAATAAAAACAGATAATGGACCTGCATATACTTCTAAACATTTTGCACACTTTTGTGCACAGTATCAGATTTTATACACTACTGGCATACCCTTTAATCCTCAAGGATAGGCAATAGTATAGAGGAGAAACAGAGACATTAAGATGCTACTTCAAAAACAAAAGAAAGGGGGAGCCACAGGTAACTCTAGAGAACTTCTCAATTTAGCTCTTTATACTATTTCTTGATTTCTGACAAAGATGCCCTGACTTGGCAGACAGGTTTTATAACCCACTGGAAGGGCAGTGTCCAGGGCGAGCAGCTCCACTATCTTTAGATAATTGCCAAGTGGAGAGATCCAGAAAGTGGTGAATGGAAGGGACCAGATAGGTGCCAATGAGCCGTATTCGCCTTGTCCATCAGAGAGAGATGGAACAGACCCTTGAAATGAAGGAGAAGATCCAAGAAACATTGACTGGTTCCATCGCTGATTATGCCCACCACTGAAAGAGAATGGCAGTTATGGCAATTGAGTCATAGAGATCAAAAATTGTTGGACTTCAAAACCTTCAGGAATCAGTGTAATCCCTGAGACATGAAAAGATTGTTGTAGGACTTGAAAACCCTCAAGAATCATTGGATTCTGAGACATGATAAGACTGTTGTAGGACTTGAAAACCCTCAGGAATTATTGGATTCTTTGAGAAATGATAAGACTTGTTGTAGGACTTGAAAACCCTTAGAAATTATTGGACTCTTTGAGAAATGATAAGACTCTTGCAGGACTTCAAAAACCTGTGGGGATCATTGGATTCCTTAGCATGTGAAGCAATGGACAATAGATTGGTTTTGGACTATCTTTTGGCTGCTGAAGAAGATGTATGTGTGACTGTTGGAAATAGCTAGATTTTGGGTAATCCTGATTGTGGCTCCTTGATATTTGAGCTGTTTCTTTATGCTCCCTTGCGATATTTTCTCCTTGGTCTGAGAATTCTGAATTTTAGCTTATAATATTCCTTGAAGGTTGTAGAGGGCTGGAATTTTGGAGAAGTATATTTGAAAGAAGTATACTTGAAACAAGATGTCAACTCAGTGGAATTGATGAGATAAATGGTTCTCTAGTATACATATACTTAGTAATTAACATGGTGATGTAATAATTCTCTAGTTCACATATATCCAGTATGCTGTCATGATGTAATTATAACAGAATATATAAGAGCTAAGAAGGACTGGAAGAGAGACATTCCGTCTTCCACCATCCTGGCAGCTCTCCTGCCTTCTGCATTCCTCCACTAAGATCAAGGCCCATCTGAAGGTCCCTCAGAGAGCTAGCCCAGCCACAGATGAAAGAGACAGACTGTGAAGGAGATAATAAAGACTTTGGACTTTATTCCTAACTATTCTTTTGATTATTCTGCTGAAACTAAGACTGGTCTGAAGGCCCTCTGGAAAGCTAGTTGGAACATTACAGAAGGTTTCATTCTGAGGTCTCTTTTGGTAGGTGATTGGTAAATTTCAATGGCTATTTTACTCTCTGTAAGAGCTAATTCTTGCTCTTACACTATTTTACATCAGGGTAGTTTTCCTTGATTTCCTGAAAGATGTTGTCTAGGCTCTTTTTTTTATCATGGTTTTCAAGAAGTATAATAATTTTTAGAATATCCCAATGTTAATTGTCAAATCTTCTACAGGTATAATTTTGTATATAAACACTGTTTTTGTCTTGACATTTTAGATTGGATTCATTAAAAAACATCAAGTCTGCAGTAAAAGCTAAATTAATTATTACATTTCATTTAGTTTAACAATAGTGGTTCTAATTTGAAAAATATCAGTCTAGGCTCTGAGCTAGCAAAAAAGTAATAAAACTATTTTCCTCTTTTTTTCTTGTTTTAACATAATGAATATGTATTGGTATAAAAAATTATATAGGTGGAATTTGGAAGGAATATTGAGTTATAACTGTGATGACAACTATAATTGTAGCACTATATTTTATAGTCATCAAGCAGTGGTGTGAAGCAATGAAAGAATCACATTCTGTCAGGGAAAGTAACTATAGACAATATGTAAATGAATAATCATGGCTGTGTTTTCATAGAATTTCATTTATGACACTGAAATTTGAATTTCACATTCATATTCTATTATATTTTCATATATTTTCACATGTCATTAAATCTTACTCTTTTTTTGATTTGATTTTTTTACCCACGTAAAATATAAAAATTTTTTTTAGCTTGTGGGCTCTGGTGGGTCTGATTTGATCTACAGGTTGTAGTTTGCTAATTCTTGCTCTTACACTATGACCCCAAGGTCCTCATCTGGTATGCTCCCATAAATATCAGTCAATAGTTGACAACAGTTGTGTACATTTGTTTGTTTTTTTTGGCAAGGCATTGAGGTTAAGTGACCTGCCCAGGTTATACAACTAGGAAATCTCAAGTATCTGAGGGAATATTTGAACTCAGGATTTCCTGACTTCAGGGGCAGTGCTCTATCCAGTGCATCATCTCACTGACCCAACAGTTGACTTTTATAAAAGAGGTTGAGTTTTTGTTTTGTTTTGTTTTTTTTGCTTTTTTATAATCTATCATTTTAATTTTTAAAATAAACATACATTTGAAAATTAATTTGTCCCTCATCTCCTGCCCACCAACAAATTAAAAATAATAATAAAATATAAAGTACTTTTAAACTTTATATTTATTATAATACATTTATCAGGCTATTTATACTTATTACAATATTACTTATCAGGATGATCTGGCAAAACAAATTACCACAATAGTCATGTCTGAAAATGTTTCTTTTTGCCTTCAGATCTATTACATTGCTATCAGAAGGTAGGTGGTATATTTCATCTTTATTCTTTTGGATGCATAGTTTATTACTTCATTAATCAGAATTCTAAAGCCTTTAAAAATTATTTTTCTTTATAATATTGTTAACATTGTACACATTGTTTTGTTTCTGAAGTTCTCTTTGCTGGGCATTAGTTTATAGAGTTCTTTCTGGTTTCTTCTGAAACTGCCTATTTTTATCATCTCTTACAGCACAATACATTCACATACACTACAACTTATCTACCTTTTATCCAATAGGACACATCCTAGGTTTCCAATTTTTGGCCACCAGGGAAACAGCTGTTATAAATATTTTTATACATATAAATTATTTTACTCTTTGATTTCTTTTTTTTTCTTAAATTTTTAAAAAACCAGTTAACATGTACATTTTATTTTAAACATATTTCCTTATGAATCATGTTGGGAGAGAAAAATCAGAACAAAAAAAAAACAAGAGAAAAAAATCAGAAGAAAAAGAAGAAAAAATTGATCATAGAATGTGTTGATTTATATTCCATCTCCATAGTTCTCTCTCTGGATCCACATGGTGTTTTCCGTCCATAATTTATTGGGATTGCCTTGGATCACTGAATGGCTGAGAAGAACCAAGTCTTTCATAATTGATCAACACACAACCTTGCTATTACAGTACAGAATGTATTCGTGGTTCTGCTTGTTTCCCATAGCATCAGTTCATGTAAATCTTTCCCAGCCTTTCTAAAATCAGCTTGCTCATTAATTTTTTAAAAAAAAATTTTTTTTTTGAAATCCTAGTGTCAATTCAACTTGAAACAAGGTGAAAACTCAAGGGTGATGTCAGGGTCCTGGTGTTAACTCAATAGAATTGATACAGTGCTTGTTGGTTCACACCTTAGAGTGAATCCTTGCAGGGTGATGGGTTGCTAATAATGATAGACAATAATGCTTGTGTTCACACCTCCCTTGAAGTTCTTAGGGCCAGAGAGCACTCTGGGAGATAACCCATAATCCCTGCCTCCAGAAGGAGGAGTTAACCTTTGGGAGATGATATATATGGAGGAAGCTCTTAGAGCTGAGAAGAATTTCTCCAGAACATTGACTGGGGTTGGAGAGGAGCACTCTGGGAGGAAGCCCACAAGCCCTATCTTCCAGGCAGGAGAGATTCATTGCATCTTCCAACTTGGTGCTGGCTGGAGGCTGAAGAAAGCAGAGGCAGAAGCCAAGGACAAAGCTGCAAGAGCTCTTGGAACCAAGCAGAGAGATAGGCCTGAGCTAACTGGGCTATATTGAAGGACACAATAAAAGATCTGAACTTTTACCAGCTGGTTGATCAAAAGTGACTTGTCCAATAGCTTCTGTTTGCCTATTGCGTTGGGCTTGAATCCTACATAATTCATGAGACTCTGAAAGCCACAACAGATTTTGTCCCGGTTCTAAGCATGTCCTCGCTATGGATTTCCAATCATTCGGGGTTAAGATTTCATAAGACAAATTATCTAGTAACATTTTCACATAAGAGGATGTAGCCCCATAAAGCTTTTTATTGACAGAATCCATGCCAGGGTAATTTTTTACAACATTATCCTTTGCACTCACTTCTGTTCCGATTTTTCCCCTCCCTCCCTCCACCCCCTCCCCCAGATGGCAAGCAGTCCTATACATGTTAAAGAGGTTACAGTATATCTTAGATACAATATATGTGTGCAGAACTGAACAGTTGTCTTGTTGCACAGGGAGAATTGGATTCAGAAGGTAGAAATAACCCGGGAAGAAAAACAAAAATGTAAACAGTTTACATTCATTTCCCAGTATTCTTTCTTTGGGTGTAGCTGCTTCTGTCCATCATTGATCAAGTGAAACTGAGTTAGATCTTCTCTTTGTCAAAGAAATCCACTTCCATCAGAGTACATCCTCATACAATATCGTTGTTGAGGTATATAATGATCTCTTGGTTCTGCTCATTTCACTTAGCATCAGTTCATGTAAGTCTCTCCAAACCTCTCTGTATTCATCCTGTTGGTCATTTCTTACAGAACAATAATATTCTATAACATTCATATACCACAATTTACCCAACCATTCTCCAATTGATGGGCATCCATTCATTTTCCAGTTTCTAGCCACTACAAACAGGGGTGCCACAAACATTTTGGTACATACAGGTCCCTTTCCCTTCTTTACTCTTTTGGGTATAAGCCCAGTAGTAGCACTGCTGGATCAAAGAGTAAGCACAATGATATGATTACTTTTTGGGCATAATTCCAGATTGCTCTCCAGAATGGTTGGATTCATTCACAACTCCACTAACAATACATCAGTGTCCCAGTTTTCCCACATCCCCTCCAACATTCATCATTATTTTTTCCTGTCATCTTAGCCAATCTGACAGATGTGTAATGGTATGTCAGGGTTGTCTTAATTTGCATTTCTCTGATCAACAGTGATTTGGAACACTTTCATAATGAGTGGAAATAGTTTCAGTTTCATCATCTGAAAATTGTTCATATCCTTTGACCATTTATCAATTGGAGAATGGCTTGACTTCTTATAAATTGGAGTCAATTCTCTATATTTTTGGAAATGGGGCCTTTATCAGAACCTTTAACTATGAAGATTTTTTCCAGTTTTTTGCTTCCCTTTAATCTTGTTTCATTATTTTGTTTTTGTACAAAGTGTTTAATTCTTATAGTTGACTATTTTGTCTTGAATCAACCTGTTCCACTGATCAACTAATCCTATTTCTTGCTTCAAATGAATTTGGTGACTGCTGCTTTATAATATAGTTTTAGGTCAGGTACAGTTAGGCCACCTTCATTTGAATTTTTTTTCATTAATTCCCCTGAAATTCTCGATCTTTTGTTCTTCCATATGAATTTTGTTGTTATTTTTTCTAGATCATTAAAATATTTTCTTGGAAGTCTGATTGGTATAGCACTAAATAAATAAATTAGTTTGGGGAGTATTGCTCATAATTTTTTATAGTAATATGTCATTACTTTCATATGCTATAACTTATTCAGCCATTCCTCAATTAATGGTCATCTACTCATTTCCAATTCTTTGCCACTACAAAAAGAGCTAATACAAACATTTTTGCACATGTGGATCCTTTTCCCTCTTCTATGATTTTCTTGGGAACCACATCCAGTAATGGCACTGCTGGGTCAAAATGTAAGCATAGTTTTTATGCTATGCTTTTAGGCATAGTTCCAAATTGCTCTCCAGAATGGTTTGGATCATTTCACAACTTCACCAACAATACATTAGTGTTCCAGTTTTCTCACATCCCCTCCAACATCTATCATTATTTTTTTCTGACATCTTATCTAATCTGAGAAGTCTGAGGTGGTATCTCAGAATTGTTTTAATTCACATTTCTCTATCAATAGTGATTTAGGGCATTTTTCATATGACTATAAATAGCTTTAATTTCTTCAGTGAAAATTGTCTGTTCATATCCTTTGACCATTTCTCAATTGGGGAATGATTTGTATTCTTATAAAATCGACACAGTACTTATATATACATATTTTAGAAATGAGGCCTTTATCAGAAACACTACCTGTTAAAATTTTTTCCATGGTGTATACTTCCTTTTTAATTTTGTTTGTGTTGGTTTTGTCTGTGCAAAAAGTTTTTATGTAATCACAGTTATCCATTTTGCATTTCATAATGTTCTCTAGTTCTTAGTTGGCCATAAATCCCTCCCTTCTCTAATGATCTGATATGTAAAATTATCCCTTATTCTTCTAATTTGCTTATGGTCACTCATTATTCCCAAATCATGTACCAAATCTGGTATAATGTGTGAGATGTAGATCTATGCCAGGTTTCTGACATATTATTTTCCAGTTTTCTGGCATTAAGAGTGGTTTGCCATTTCTTTTTCCAGCTCATTTTATTGAGGAGGAACTAAGGCAAATAGGGTGAAGTGACTTACCCAGAGTTACACAGCTAGTTAAGTATAGTAGGCAATATTTGAATTCAAGTCCTCCAGGCTGAGCACTTTTATCTTCTACACCAACTAGCTACTAAAAGCTAAATATTTCTGTATTTTTGTCGTAACATTCTTTCTGTGTTAGGGCTAAGAAATTCTCCTTTATTAAATATTCATGAATGTCTCACGTTGTCATATACATACATACATATATACAAAAATACATACATATGCATATATGTATTCCTTCCCCCCCAGGCAATTGGGGTTAAATGACTTGACCAGGGTCACACAGCTAGAAAGTTAAAGATTTGAACTCCTGATTTCAGGGCTGGTGCGCAATCTACTGCGCCATCTAGCTGTTGTCCCAATATTTAACCCTAACTAAGGTATTGGCCAGTTTGGATCTTAGTGTGCACAAAAAGAAAAGGAAAATGTGTAATGACATGGGAAAGGTAGGCTGCAGTTAGGTCTTAAGATCTTAGAGGCAGTAACAAGTCAGTGCATTAGAAAGAAAGAAGTGATGGACAGTTTGTTAATCAAATTTTGAGGAGAAAAGACTGCTGTAGAGAGTCAAGTAGTAGTTCAAAAGGTTATTTCATATTAAGAAAACATCACGAAAATACAGAGGACACCCTTAATCTATCTTTCTATGGAAGCGAGAAGTTCATAGGTATCACACATTATTTTTATATATTTTTTTCTATGTATTAAGTAGTCGTGCTAACTCTTTTTCTTCTCTAAAAAATATTGTTCTATGGAGACTGTCTGGGAGAGGCAGGAGGAGCAAAATTTTAGATAACTTTGATCATGTAAGAAAACCAAGATATTAATGACATAAATTGTGTCCCCCTTTAATCTTTGGGGGGCCCTGAAACTTCATCCCCCTTTGGGGTAGAATTCCTGAATCTCAAATTCTCCCAGCCTCTTGGGTGGGAGGTCTTGGCCAGGGGCATAATCATCACCCTCTATTGAATTGGAGATTAGTCCCTTAAACAGCTCCAGGTGGCTCAAACTTCCAGTTAAGTAATCTCATTCAATTTTGAATTGAATTGAAGCCCCAAGCCTCAGACTGCTAATAAAAGACAACTCTGAACCCTGAATCTTTGCCGAAGTCTTAACAGGATCTTGCCCATTGCTGAAGCTAATTTTTTTCTCAGTGTTTCATTCCTAGCAGGACCTTGGCCACCGAGAAGGCTGTCTTCCTAGCAAGCTGTCTTCTTGGTGCAAATAAATCCCATTCTTTGCCACAAACCTATCATTGGGGTTTGGTGAATTCTTTCGAAAAGCCTGTCATTGGCCAAGGGGATTCCATTGCTGTTAGGGAATCACTTACCCTCCATTCTTGCACTTCATCATTAACACTTTTTAAAAAAGAAAATGAAAAAAAAAAAAATGATGCAAAAATAAGAGATGTTAAATATTTTCTTTAAAAAAAAAAAAAAAAAAAAAAAAAGGAACCAAAAGGAACCATATTATACCATGCTAACTTTACCTCAAAATGAAAGAATTTAGTTTATACCGGAAGGAGAGTGTTGACTCCAAAAATGCCTCCTTTTCTGCCTGGTGCTTCTGTTGTGAGGGACTCTAGAGCATTCAAAGGCAAAGCATATTGTATTTGAAGATGCTAGTAGCCAGCCTTGATGAGGGCAGGGTAGGGAAGGAGAAATGTGGCAGGAATGGGTGAGAGTTTCCTTGTTATCCAAGGTATGGGTTTGCAGCGAAGGAAATTTGCTTACTCAAAGTCTGTGATAAAAAAAAGGCTTTTATTGTTAAAGAGACACCAAGCTTTCTTGGTGGGCAATATCATTCCCAAGAGAGAAGTGATTTTGCAAAGGGGCATTTTCTGAAGGCCTATTTTATACAGGAATCTATCTCTAAAAGAGACATTTTCTGGAGACTCGTCTTCCTGTTTCCAGAGGGTGTGAGACCATTTGAGTCTGTCTAACTTTTTGTTGGTGATTTACATAACTTTACAGGGCTGTTTCAGGTCAGAGTTTTGCTCTCATCAGCTTGAGTTAGGTACAAGCTCAAGTTCTATAATGCAGGCATATCTACTTGTAGGCCAAATATAATGTGGTTCAAAGGTGTAAAAAGGCAATAGGCACACAACCAATTAGTTTTTGGTAAGTCATTTTGTACATCATTTTGTCAGAGGCTTCTTATGGGACCATTCAGTGCCTTTCAATGGTAGCAAGAGACAAACAGTTCTACCCCTTTGCAATACCTTGCTGGTGATATTCTTATCTCATGATGAAGTTAACTTCTTTGTTGTTTCCCTAATCCTTTGTTTTTTCCAGGTGTACATTTCATCCACAGTTCCATTTCTGACCAGGTTTTCTGTAGGCTTTAACAGACTCTTGGCCTTAAATTTGCATTGCCATTGGAAGTCAGTTTCTTGCTTTGTGGTCCATCTGTGAAATGTTCCAGAGTTAGCTGAATTTGGATTTGTCAACCCGGCCACTCAAAATCAATCTCACAATAGTTTTTTGCTCCATTTCCCCATAGGTCTGCCACTATAGAAGTCAGTCTTTTGGTAAACTGATTTCTATCTAGTAATAAACTTTCATTTTTGCCAATAAATTCAGGAATGAGTGAATTCTTTCACTGCTAGAACCTGTGGCTGATTTAAAGGGGATTCTTAACAACTCTCTTATAGCCACTCACCTCTAGACCACCAGAAATCTAGACCACTCAAACAGCATCAATCCCAGAAATGATAACCTTTAAACTTCTCTTAAAATTTAAAATTGGTTCTTTGAGGTTTTCTAGCTGTTAAGTTATACATTTTCTGTCTCTGGAGTGGATCAGGGCTGTGGTAATTTGGTAGCATAATCGCCCACACTTTTACTGAATTTTCTCCAGCATTTATATGGTTTTTGTCCTGAGATTTTAAACTCTGGACTATGTGATATAATTGGGGGATTTAGATTAGTGGTAATGATGGTCCAAGAATTTTTGTATGCTTTTCAGTTTTTCCATTGGCAAGTCTTCTCTGCTTATTGTTTCTACTTTATCTACTGTCCCTGTACCAAAAAGTAACCCAACTGTTTCCTTTTAAGTTTGCTTGCTAGGACTGGTGGGACTGGAGTCTAGATAAGGCCTAGATTTAGGGAACCAAAATGAGATTAGGGTTTCTGGTAGTCAGGGAATTGAATGATAAGGTCTAGTGGCAGGTTCATAGTTCAGGGAACCAAAGGGAGAGGTTTAGCTTTCCTGTATCCCCTTGGGATTCGGTGCAAGGTTAGAGAGTTTTGGGGAATCCCCTCCTGGTGGTGCAGAGATTCTCAGTAAAGGAATTTACAGACCTTGAAAACCTACAAAAGAGGTTTAATTATAGGGATTGGAAAGTAAGGTTAGAAATCCTGACAGAGAGGCATAAAGTCTGGTTAGGGAAATAGGATAAAGAGATAGCACTGGAAAAGAATATTATTCCAGTGGGCAGAGGTTCATTGGCATAGCATGGCATAGCATGGTATGTTTAGAACCTCTGCAAAGAAAGGATTTTAGATTGGCTCTTTTATAATTTAGGGAGCTTTGGCTATCAGCTGAAGGGAACTCATGGGTGGAGTTCTACAAGCTGGATTTCAATTGGAGCTGAATTTGAATAGAATTCAATGAGTTTTAAAACTGAACTGACCTCATCTAGATAACAGAATGAAACTGTCTTATTTCCCTTGGGCAGGGTCCCTCACTGAGGCAGAGTTGAAGATTTTCTCCTTCAAGGATTTTTAGAGTTTCAGGGGTCCCTTCTTCATGCTGAGACTGACCAAACAGAAAGATGTACGTAACTAGAGTAACCCTAAAGATCAATATCAATTATCCATGTCACCATTGCCTCATCACTTGTTATCCACATACATAGATACTGGATCTGTAACTTCATTGATATAGGGAGCTCCTAGGTGAGGGAATTTCCTTTACCAGTGCAGGTTGACACCTATTCACTGAGAAATTAAGTGATTTACCCAGGGTCACATAGTGTCAGAAACAAATGACTACTAGACTTCCTAGCTTTGAGAGTAGAGGACAGAAAATATGAAGGATCACTCTACTATGCTGTCACTCATATAAAATCATTTATGTTATTACTATTTGTGCAAAGAACTAAGGATAAAAAGAAAAAAAAAAATAGTCCGCGATCCTCAAGGAGCTATTTCAAAGGGTAAGGGGGGACAACATGCAAACAACTAGGTACAAACATTATAAAATCTACAGGCTAAGTTGAAGCTAATTTTATAGGGAAAAATCCCTATAAGATTAGCTTCAATTTAGCCAGCCTGTATTTTTTTTTAAGTGGTGGGATTTTAACAGGGAACCAGGAGGCAGAAATAAGGAGCATATCAGACTTGGGAAATCACCAAGGAAACTATAGTTGTGTAAGGAGATGAAATATGTCAAGAACAGTGCCATTGGATCAGAGTATGGAAAGTAGAGCTTGGAGGATAGAGCTCCTCCTCAGATCCTCTATTTGAGGAGGGGACCACCAGCCATCTCTTTCATTTCCCAACTGGCTGCACGTCTCAGCATTTTTCCTTCATGGCCAACACTTAACCTTGCAAGATCAGGATGGCCCTGGAACCAACACCTCATTAGGACTCTGCCCCTGCAGGGCCTCTTCCCGATTTGGAGGATGAAAAGCTGCTCCCAAAATCTCTATCAGGTACTCCCCATCTCAGCACCCCTTCATTCAGCTCCCTTTGGTGTGTTGATTGTAAGCTTCTTTGGGCAAGAAGCTTACATTTTTCATATTTGTACTCTTAGGAATTGGCACATAGATGCTTAATGTTTACTGATTGATGTGGGAGATGTAAGAAGCCTTAAACTGTAGCAAGGACTCAGGTTAAGAAGGTTTTTAAAGCCAAGCAAAGGATTTTTGTATGTAATCCTGTCGTAACAAGGAGCCATTGGAATTTACTAAGTGGAGTGACATGGTCACACTTATGCTTTAGGAAGATCTCTTGAGTGAAAGAACTGGAGTGGGGTAGAGATGATAAACTGACAGTTTATTATTTCTGCTGATAGAGAAGACCTAGAAATCATTCTAGACAGTAATCTCATCTTTTAAATTTTACCTTCAAATGCATTATTTAACCTGAGCACAAATTTTAATGTCAAAAGTATTAGGTTAACATTAACATG
Source organism: Sarcophilus harrisii (assembly GCF_902635505.1). NCBI lineage: Eukaryota > Metazoa > Chordata > Mammalia > Dasyuromorphia > Dasyuridae > Sarcophilus > Sarcophilus harrisii. The sequence goes on along the minus strand of NC_045429.1, from coordinate 289,573,379 downwards.
AATTTGCATTTCTGAGATGTTGGCACTAAGTAAACCTTTGGGGAATGTGCAAGGCAAGAAAAAAATCTAAGACTAACAGATATGATGGTGCACATGGAAGTGAAACAGCCAAGAACTCCCTTTTACCCAAATGATTAAATTAAAAAAAATTTATCTTGCTGTTCAGTTGTTTTTGTCAGTTGTGTTCGACTCTTAGTGACCCCATTTGGGGATTTCTTGGCAGATACTGGAGTGACTTCTTCAGCTTATTTTACAGATGAGGAAACTGGGGCAAAGAGCCTTGCGTAGGGTCATACAGCTATTGTGTCTTTAACTAGATCAGAACAGTCTTTCTGACTCCAGGTACTGCAAGCTACTCTGGGTATCCAGGTTTATGGGATCTGCAAAAGACTGCCAATTGAGTTTATATCCAAAATTGAATACTAGGAATTGAGAAACTTGATTAATAGTTCCAATTCTGGGAAATGAGATGGCATAAGTGGATATATTGTCAGGCCTGAAGTTAAGAATCTATGAACTCCAATCCAGCCTTGGATACTTGCTATGTGACCCTGGACAAGTTAGCCTTTTTCTCATTTTCCTCATCTATAAAATAAACTACAGAAGGAAATGGAAAACCACTCCAGAATACCCAAACGGGGCCATTATTTGACTGAAATAATTCAACAACAGTTAACAAATAGTAGCTCTACCACATAACTCTAGCCTTGAAAAACTTAAGTCTTCTCTGGATTTGTTATTTTATTGATAAAAAAAAAAGTTTGAGGTGAAACAAAGAGGCTTGGATGAGATGACTTTTAAAATGTGTTCCAGTTCCAAGATTAGGGAATAAAATGATTGAATGTTCAGTGAAATTTTAATATTAATTTTTCTTTTTTTCTAGTCCAAATTCTTCTACCCCTTCTAGTACTGTTACTCCTTAACCACTAGATGTCAGTAGAATCCCAGGGAGGAAGGTGAGTATTATTCATTTTTAGGCAGTGAAGATGTTATCCTCATTTTTTAAAATTCCTACTCATTTCCTGTCATCAAAGAAATGTTTCCACACATTTTTGGTCAAAATTAGTAAAACTTTTATTTAAACTTTAATAAAATAAACAGACAAAAGGCAGCTTCAAGCTGCCTGAAAAGAGCATGTGACCCCATGGACAAGCAAGATCCCCTCCTTCAGGTTTTACAACCTCTCTCTTCTTTCCCCACTTCTACCAAACAACCTTAGGGCCCTCCTGGGGACAGGGCTAGGGGCGAGTCCTGGGTCACTCTTTCCACCCTCAGTCTCTAAAGAAGCCGGGTGTGGGGAAGGTCAGAACAAATAGATGATACCAAGAAAGCACAATCAAAAAACCAAATGGAAAAAATACCCATCTAGAATGAGATTAAAAATCAGGGTAGGAACTGGAAGGTCATTGGGGGTCATCTTGGAAGTGGCAGGGAAAGAATGAAGATAACTTGGTTTTGAACTCTCCCACCTTCCAGCTTCCAGCATCTCCAACACCCCCTTAGTTTTCCTCATCACTGTCGTCGGGGCTGATGGCTGGGCTGGTAAGGCTATAGGTAGGACTAGTTGGAGAATAGCCAGGTGAGGTGGGAGAGTAAGTAGAACCCTTGGGAGATGTGGGTGAATAAGTTGGGCTGGTTGGCGAATATTTGGGAGAGGTTGGTGAGTAGGTGGGGGAGGTAGGGGAGTACTTGGGGGAGGTTGGAGTATAGACTGGTGAGGTTGGTGAATAAGTAGGAGATGTAGGTGAATATTTTGGGGTGGTAGGAGAGTAAGTAGGGCTGGTAGGTGAATACTTGGGGCTGGTGGGCGAGTACTTGGGGCTGGTGGGCGAGTACTTGGGGGAAGTTGGTGTATACTCCGGAGAACTGGGGCTATAGGAAGGACTGGTTGGGGTATACTTAGGTGAAGTGGGGCTATAGCTGGGAGAGCTGGGGCTGTAACTAGGAGAGCTTGGAGTATAAGTTGGGGACTGTGGTGTATAGCGTGGGCTTGAGGGAGAATAGCTAGGTGAGGTTGGAGAGTAGCTGGGGGAAGTAGGAGAATAGCTGGGGGAGGTAGGACTATAGTTAGGGCTTGTAGGGGTATAATTGGGACTGGTGGGTGAGTAGCTAGGAGAAGTTGGACTATAGCTGGGTGATGTTGGGGTATAGTTGGGGCTGGTAGGTGAATAGTTAGGGGAGGTGGGGGAGTAGCTGGGAGAGGTGGGGGAGTAGCTAGGAGAAGTGGGAGAATAGCTGGGAGAAGTGGGGGAGTAGCTGGGAGAGGTGGGAGAATAACTGGGAGAGGTGGGAGAATAACTGGGAGAGGTAGGAGAATAACTGGGAGAGGTGGGAGAATAACTGGGAGAGGTGGGAGAGTAACTAGGAGAGGTGGGGGAGTAGCTGGGAGAGGTAGGGGAGTAGCTGGGAGAAGTGGGAGAGTAGCTGGGAGAAGTGGGAGAGTAGCTAGGCGAGGTGGGAGAATAGCTGGGAGAAGTAGGGGAATAACTGGGAGAGGTAGGGCTATAATTGGGGCTAGTTGGAGAATAGCTGGGAGAAGTGGGTGAGTAGGAGGGAGAAGTGGGAGAATAGGAAGGACTCTGAGGGGTATAACCCCCTGGAGACCGGGGCTCATAAGCTGGAGATGTTGGTGAATAGCTGGGAGACATGGCTCCACCTGTGGGAAAGGAAACAAGATAGATGAGCATAAACAAAATGTTGACCCAGAATGGGTATATAAAGATAAACTTGGATCCCGATGTGCACACTCACCTGGTGAAGGGATATAAGGGCTTGAAGGGCCTGGAGATCCTGGGGAGCCAGGTGTAGGGGACCAGGCTGGGGAATACCCAGGGCTAAAGCCACTAGCATCTGATGCAGCACTAGGGGAGAAGCCAGCAGCTCCAGGAGTCATCCCACTCCCTGCATTCAGAAGGAAATACAGCCCCCCCCCCCACAAAACTGAGGTTAGAGCCAAACAAAGTAAATTCCACAAATTCATCCATCAACCACTGCTTTCAGGCCTCTTTCCTCTCACAATTACCTCTCCATTAGCTCTCCCCCATTATCATCACTTTCCCAATTCATTCAAAATTAGATCACATTTTATTTGGGGATCTGTCCTAGGAGAAATTCATTCAATCCTTTCTGAGTTGAAGTTACTCACCAACACTAGGGGACCAGGCTCCATAAGCAGGGGTGGCCCCCTGGTTCCAGGGAGTCATGGCAGGAGACATCCCCCCCATAGGGCTGGGGGCTGAGCCAAAGAACATGCCAGTAGCTGTTAACAGAATAAAAATGTTAGGTTCTGAAGGCCTGATGTCACTTAGGCCTTTTGACCCAAATTCAAGTGTCTTATGGTACCCCCAATGGAATTGCCCCAATACTCACGTCCAGCTGCTCCCAGGCCAGGAATGTTAGTGGGGATCTCCATGCCATACTTGCATTTCTCAGCATCCAGTAAAAGGTCAAAGCAGCCTGTTCCAGCAGGGGCCAGCTGGCCAAGCATGATATTCTCAGACACACCTTTCATGGGGTCACTCTCTCCATGGGCCGCAGCCTCCATCAGCACATCCACCTGACAAAAGGGCAAAGAGAAGGTTAAGAGCACAGGACTGCCAGGACTGTCATAAAGCAGCCTAAAAGCCCCTTGATCCAATCATTTCCTCTAGACACTAAAGAGACTGGCTTTCCTAGGATCTCTCTTCTTCCTTTTTCACAACCCTCTTACTACCTTCAAGACTTCCTGCCCACCCATCATTCCACCTTTCCCCAGAAGTATCAGCCATTACCGTCTCTTCAAAGGAACACTTCATGAGGGGTCCTGTGTCTTGTCGGTTGACGCCATGCCGGGTAATGGCCATCAAATGCCCACGGCAGGTCATGGTGTCACAAAGTAGGGCCAAATGGCGGTAATTGACATATGACCCATCAAAGGAAATCACATGATAGAGTTCCCGCTCTAATGCCTTCCTCACAGCCTCAATGCCTAGCACCTGTTAGGAGATAGATAGTTAGGATTAAGAATTATACATCTTGGGGCAGCTAATTAGTATAGGGCAGAGGTCATCAAACTTTTTAAATAGGGGGCCAATTCACTGTCCCTCAGACTGTTGCAGGGCCGGACTATAGTAAAAACAAAAACTTTGTTTTGTGGGCCTTTAAATAAAGAAACTTCATAGCCTGGGGTGAGGGGGATAAACGTCCTCAGCTGCCACATCTGGTCCGCGGGCCATAGTTTTGAGGACCTCTGGTATAGTGGATGGAGCACCAGCCCTGAAGTCAGGAGAACTTGAGTTCAAATTTAGGCTAAGACACTAAACACTTCCTAGCTGTGTGACCCTGGGCAAGTCACTTAACCCCAACTGCCTCAACCCCTCCCCCCCCCCCAAATTATATATTTTCACAATTTACCATTTCACTTTTATCTTTATGTCCCCATTATCTAGTACAGTGCCCAGCATACAGTAGGCAATTCAATTAATGTTTGTTGACTGATCAGTTACCTGGCTCTGTCTTGCCCTCCTTCCAAAATGGTAACAGGAGACTCAAAACTAAAAAGAGACTCCTATGTAAATATTAATAAATGACAAATTGGAATACTGAGTAGTCACAAGAGTGGAGGAGAGACAACACCCATTTCCTACCTCTTCTCTTATCATGAAGATAAGGCATCCCTGAGGTAGGAGTAATGGGGAAGTATGAAATAAAGGAGGAAGAAATAAAAGCATGAAAATCATTTGTAATAGGAGAAAAAAAAAGTTTCAGTCATGGCAAGGAAGATTAGACTTTGGGATAACTTTCTAATGTAATGACATAGTTTGAAAGAAACCATAATCATATCTTTTCTGAAAGTTCCATAACAGTCAAAGGTTCAAGCCAATCCCAACAGAAGGTCCTCACCGTAAAGATCTCCACAATATCATTGGATGTGGTGCGTACAGGGTCCACGTCCTTCTCACTCAATACACGCATCAGACTCACTCCATCTGTTTCTAGAATCCATTCCTGCAGTGCTTTGAACTCTCCATCTTCTGTGATAATGATCTTCTTCTTATTGTCTGTCTGAGGCAAGTGCATGTATACCTAGAGAAAGAGGGCATGAGATTAAAAGGTGATCAGCAAGGAAAAAATAACAATAAGAAGTATGTGCCTAGGGTAGAACCTTGCTAATTTGTTCGATGCCCTGCAATGTCATATCTGTCAACATATTGGACTCAATGCAACGCAGAAAGACGTCATCATCCATCTTATCCACCACTTCTTCTTCCTGTGGAAAGTATAAAGAAAAAAAGGTAAGTTAGGTCCAAATGTTCTGGTGTTACTCTAAACTTCAATCTTGATACCCAACTTTCTAAATCTCCATGCAGGCCCACAGAACCCTTACCCTACTCAGCAACCTAGAGTTTCCTCAATCCCTGTTACCTCTTGCATTTTGTTCTCATCACTGTTCATGATTCGAATTCTGAGTACCAGCTTCTCTGCATTGTCATCATTGAAGATGCAGTTTAAGTCATCACCAAAACCTGTTAATATAAATAAAGATGTTTGGGGGTTCACCTCCAATTTGCTTCTCCTATGTGCTTTTACCAAGAGAACTCTATGTCTCTAGAGTTTCTTCTTTAAGTGACTCTTTTCACTCCTCTTTCTGTCCCTCTTTTTTCACAGAGCATGTATAAAATTAGGTTTTCTTTTACTTTCTAGAATCCCATATCAAATGAAGTGAACAACTAATTGTGGAGAAAACTGGAATGGGGCAAAAAACTGAAATAAAGGGGAAGAAACTAAAGAGTAGAAGAAACTATTAATTCCATAAGCAGGACTTGTAAAATTAAACATCCTCTTGACTAGAAGTCAATGCAAACAAGGATCCAGGATCTCAAAGATAAGGATGTCTTCTATTTGGATGGGTCTAACCAGATTTCAGACGTCAGCAGCTCTAACTATGAAAGGTGATAAAGCTGAATTGACCACTGTTTTCTATGCTTACCTGCATTTATTTTCTCTGCAATCTGCTCCATAGTCAGTTTTCGATCTGTCATATGTTTACGGTCCAGCTCTACTCGAAGCAACCAGGGTGAAATTCGGGCAACATCAAAGTCAGGCATCTCATAGTAGACATTGACCCACTCCTGATCCTCTGCTACTACTGTGCTTTGGGGATTAGGATCGTAGTAGATGGCAGTGTTAGCCGTCACCTTCCTCAAAGTTGTGTGTTCCAGTCGGCACAAGATATCCTGAATAAAGTATAGGCACATATGACTACCATAACAGAATCATGGAACCCAGTTATCCTCCACCAATGTGGAAAAAGAACCAGATATCCAAAGCCTAGAAATGTTATTACACAGAACCCATGAGTAAAGCCAACATTACATTTGATAAGTTGTACAATGGCCACCATTGTTGGAAGGAATTCCAAATGCCCTTTACAGCAGTTGGATTTTGTCATCCCTCTAAGCTGCATTCAGTGGTTTCCCTGGATTCTCACACCTACCTTGGCTCTCTCAGCATCACGGGCAGACTGACCCAACAAGAACACAGTGAGTGAGGGTGTCTTAGGCTTCTTAGAAATGTTGATAAGTTCCTTGAGTCGGGGCACACCCAATGTTACATTCTTAGCAGACACACCAGCATAGTGAAAAGTGTTCAAAGTCATCTGGGTGGCTGGTTCCCCCAGGGACTGGGCTGCCAGAGCTCCCACCATTTCTCCAGGATGGGCCTGATGGATGAGGAAAAATCAGTGTGAACAGGATTAAATAAACTAATCCTTCCTTCATATCTCATTATCAAGTGAAGCAAGAGGCTGTAGCTCTTCACTCCCTCTTCCCCAAATTCTTCAAGAAGCTGGGATAGGAACAGAAAAAGTGAAGTGCTTAACAAATGAAAGCCTTCACGGTGTGTTCCCCGAGCATTGACAGCACATTTTTAGCACTTAAATTTTATCTAGACAAACCTTCACTTGTGAAGTTGTTTGATACCCAATTGTAAAACTTTACATGTAGCCCTACTGAATATAATATAAACAAATTCAACCCCATGCTTTATGTCTTTAGATCTTGTCACTTAGTTAACACACTATCACTCCTTGCTTAGCATGATTTGTAAATTTGAGAAATATGTCTGAGCATACCTTTTTTTTTTTTTTTTTTTTTTTTAAATAACAATGTACAGATCTTAGGGTACCTCCACTGGAGACCTTCTGCCATATTAACAATGAATCAATAAAAATTACTTTCAAGGTGACTAATTCTAAAGCCATTCAACTGTAATTTCATCTAATCAACACCTATCTTCTCTTCCACAAAGCTTTGTTATTACCTACATCTCCAGCAAACACATACCAGAACCAGTTTAAGATATAACTGGAAATATTCAACAAGAACAATAACAAAAAAACCCAAACACCACCCACAGTAAAACAGAAAATATTACATTTTAAAACTAAGTCAATATGTGGCCTGCAGGAATCCTTATGGATGGATTAGTGACGCTTTTTTCTTTCTGAATTTGATGCAACTAATTTACAGTATAGATCAGCAAACTATAGCCCACTCTGGCCTACTACCTATTTTTGGATAGCCCTCAAACTGGTTTTAAATGGTTTTCCATTTTAAAATAAAAATTGTACCACGGACCATACAGTAATAGGTAGTGGGTCAGATTTGGGCCTGTAGGCCGCCAACCGTATTATCCTTACATACCCAAACTTAGTATTAAGGACAAAACAAAACAAAACAAAAAATTCCTCTTAAAAGGAAATAATTTTATGTTGTCATGAACTGCTCTTGATGAAGCTGGTTCTTTGTAGTCATTGCTTCCTTTTTAGGATGTTTGCTGACCTTCTTGTTAATTATCTATTCTAGAATTTTCTCAGTAAATCTAGTTTCCTCTGTTCTCTTCCATTTACATTCCTTAAATACATAAGATGTCCTTCACTTGGTTTAAATATTGCTGTGTACTCTTACTCCTTATTTATTTTGGTTGTTGACATAGACAGTTTTATTCTGTCATTTCCCTTAGTAGAGAAAAAAAGCACAATAAAAATGAAACCACCTTTGTTAGTCATATATGTACACTTATTTTGGATTATCTTTGATCATCCAAGATTTTTTTCTTTAAAAGCAGTCCAACAAAAGTGACCCAACATATTATCCAAATCAAACAGCATATGTACTATCCCACTTATGTATCAATCCCTACTTTGGCTGGGGGGAGAAAGAGGAATATATTGGGACATGAAGATAAAATAAAAACTCTTAAAATGTGGTTAAAAGAAAGCTTTGTCCTAGAGATCCCAAAGAGCTTGACTGAGAAGGGTAGCACTCACAATAGCCTGGTTGAATTTGGATTCAATCTCCCCTAGTAACCAGTCAAAGGCTTCCCCGCTGAGTCTGAACTCCTCTGCCATGCGCCTTGAGCACAGAGTGGAACGCAAGTGAATATTGAAGAGCAGTGTGGCATTTTCCTGTGCCTGACGGCTCAGAGGGTCTTCTCCATTGACAATCACCAATTTCTTACTCAACTCCTTCACACCTGAAGTTAAGAAAAAAGTAGAAAATCAAGATTGGGACACCTATCTTCCAGTCCCCAGCTCAACTTATTTATCTCTATTCCAATATCTCCATTTTTTTCATGAATCTAGACATCTGGTTTCACCACTCACCATCAACAACCTTGATTGGGTGCAGATCCGAAGGGAGGCGCGGGTTGATGTGGAAGATTTTCTGGGCATTCCAAATCATCCGCAGTAAATTACATGGAAGAACCACCTATGGAGAAAAGGATGGTGGCAAGATTGTCAACGAACTGAGCCAAGATTAGTTTGCTAGCCCTTAGTCAGATTCCTTCATGCCATATTTCCCCATTTCAACCTCTGCTCTCACCAAATATGCCATGAAGCCACATCTTACCTTGCTGTCTCCAGTAGGGAAGATGACTCTCAGTACTTCCCTGTCCTCACGCATTCGTTCAAATTCACGCTCTAGCTCATTCTGGATGTGGGCATTGCTCAGCACATCCTTCACTAATTCTTCTTGCAAAGTACGCCGCAGTGCTCGCTCATTGGTATAGTCAAAACGGAACCTGTGGGGTAAAATCAAATACAAAGAGACTGATGTACCCTAGCGCTCAAGAGTTACAGGACAGACTATCTTAAGAGATGGGAAAACTGGCATTATCAATACCCTGAGCATTCACTTAGTAAATTACCCTGCCTCTATGAATAAAGGTTTATTTGTTCAACATCTTCCTACTGCATAGTAATGGCATGACAAACTGGAATTATCCTTATGCTAAGTTGAGTTGTAAAGTATAAGGCATAATAACTTAGGATTACATAAAGAGGCACCATCCTCCAAAGAGGAGGTTAAAGACACAGATGACACTGAAAGAAATTTTAAAATGCTCTTTAGAGAGAATGAACAGAATCAGGATGACCACCTGGTCATACATCAATATAAAGAAAATCAACTAACACTTCAGAAACGCTGGTTAATAGTCAATCTTCACTTCAAAAGGCTGATAATGGATCATGTTTCATGCTACTTAAAAAGAGGTAATCAAGACTAGAGATATGAAATGAGATACACCTTCAGACATAACCCAATGTATTCCTTTTCTTCTTGACTACTGCTTATTACAAAGGAATGTGGGGAATTGTTTGTGACTGAACCTGTATTTTGTTGTTAAAGGAAGCATCTGGGTGAGAAAATCTCCTCTACCACTTAGATTCTCAGAGTCACCACTGAAGTTAAAGTGACTCAGTCTAGTCCCTACATAATGGTGGAAGTAAACTACATCATGCTGTCTCTAATGAAAGAATGATAGTGACACATTTAAAAAGTGTATGGGAGTGAGAAATTATTCACAAAGAGATAAACACGCAGGAATTTTGTTAATATTGTTAAAATAACCTTTAAAAAGTGGGTGTTACTTCAACAACAATGCTATATGAGACTTTAACACATTTAACATGTATTGGTCTACCTGCCATCTGGGGGAGGGAGTGGGGGGAAGGAGGGGGAAAAGTTGGAATAGAAGCTTTGCAAGGGTCAATGTTGAAAAATTACCCATGCATGTCTTGTAAATAAAAAGCTATTAAAAAAAAATATCCAATACTTTAGGAGGATCAATTCTGATGGAAATGGCTATCTTCAGTAATGAGAGGATCCAAATCAGTTCCAATTGATCAGTGATGAACAGAACAAGCTATTTCCAGCGAAAGAATAATGGGAAATGAGTGTGGACCACAACATAGCATTTGCACTCTTTCTGTTGTTCTTTGCTTGCGTTTTTGTTTTTCTTCCAAGGTTATTTTTACCTTCTTTCTAAATCCAATTTTTCTTGTGCAACAAGATAAATATGTATACATACATTATATTTAACATATTTAAAATGTATGGGACTGCCTGCCATCTAGGGAAGGAGGGGAAAAGTTGGAACATAAGTGTTTGTAAGGGTCAACATTGAAAAATTACCTATGCATATGTTTTGTCAATAAAAAGCTGTAATAATAATTTTAAAAAATGGGCGTTAATACAAGTTGTTTCATATATAATCCTCTTTCCTCTTGGACTTTGTACATTAAAATGTTCATCATGCTTGTTTAAATTCAAAATAAAAACAAAACAAAATGACAACAACAACAACAAAAAACACAAAAGACACTCTAAAATAAAGTATTACTTCATTCCATACCTATTCAGGAACATTAGAACTCTCTTACCACTAAGAGCTTCATTTACTCACTTTTTTTCAAAAGCCTTATTGGAAGGCTTGAGGGTTGCCAGATTCTGGAACTCAACACTTTCACCAGCCAGTCCATCTTCACCATAACGTAACTGTACCACTTGGTTGATAGAGTTGCGTACTGTTGCATCATATTTCACCATCACAGACTCCATTGATTTGATCAGACGTCTCTGGATGTAGCCTGGTAAAAGAGATTTTTCTTCTTCACTACTGCTTAGGAATGTAGGGAATTGTTGGTGACTGAATCTGTATTTTGTTGTTGTTGTTGATAAAATAGACTGAAGGTAGAATCAGCCTATGTGCTCAGGGACTCAATTAACCAAGCCCAGGGTATGATAGTGTTTCTATTACATCTTTCTTTCTATTAGGCTGAGATTAGAATAGAATAATTCATCCTCAAGCCTCCCCAAAGTAACAAAAAGGGTATATTTTTGCTCTATGTTGTTACATGAAATCCACAGTTAAGCAATAGGTTCAAGACACCTCTGAAAATCTTCTCATTTACTGCTGGGAGGTAAAGTCCCTGGGTGAAAAAAATTAAATTTTTTCATGGGGAACTTCAGTCTGCCTCAAGATTTCTGGATTAATTGAAGGGCTCACCAGTTTCAGCTGTCTTGACAGCAGTGTCAATAAGCCCTTCACGCCCACCCATAGCATGAAAGAAGAACTCGGTGGGTGTGAGACCAGCCAAGTAGGAGTTTTCAACAAAGCCTCGGCTCTCAGGACCGTAATCATCTTTGATGAAGTGGGGAAGGGTCCGATGTTTGAAGCCAAATGGAATCCGCTTGCCTTCTACATTCTGCTGTCCCACTACTGCAATAACCTGAAGATTGAGTAAAAAGAGGTTACCTTCTTTAAAGAAAAAGGATGTTTCACTTCCAATATTAATCCCAAGTTTTTCCCTTTTCCTCCAGCTGCCTGTGTTTTGTCTCTCTCCCTTATATCAATACAGTTCTGTTACCTATGAAGAGAAAAAGTATTTCCTCACCTGGGAGATATTGATTTTGGAACCCTTTGCTCCTGATACAACCATGGACTTGAAATTATTGTACTCGGACAGGGACTTCTGGGCAGAGGAGCCAGTCTTATCTCTTGCATCATTAAGGATTCGATTCACCTGATTTTCAAATGTTTGTCGAAGAGTGTTTCCTGGTGTTGGTTCTAGTTCGTTGTTATGTGCCTTCTCGATCACCTAAAGAAATTTTTTTGACGATTTGGGGAATAAGACAGACAAGGAATTAGGGATATGAAGAGATGCCCTGGCATTCAAAACAAAACAAAACAAAAACCCACAACACCCACCTCTCCATTTATCTTTTCCTCCCTCATTTTTCTCCTTTAATCTCTGACTCTAATGCTTAACATCCCTGTCATTTCCATAGACTCACTTTTTCCTTCAACTTTCTCCTCTTCTCTTACCTCTATCACATCTTGCTTGGCTTTCTTGATGGTGTTTTGAATGTCCTGGTAGGTCTTGGCATCAGCGATGGAGTCCCCAATGCCAATGGTATGACCTAAGGTTCATGAGTAATATCAGAAACAATTCCCCCACATGGGGTAGATATGAGCTATACAGTCTGAGGAGTCAGTATGAAGGATTCTTTTAAGACTTCAGATGGGTAAGGAACCCAGGAAGAAGCTGAGAAGAAAGAGGTATATAAAGAGAACTAATAGCAAGGAGTGGGAAAGATAGCATTAGATAAAGAAAGCACTGGTTGGAGCATTGTCTCCTGCTCCCCATCCTTACCTTCTATGAGAAGCCAGTTATTGATGACTGTCTGAATGTTGGAATAAAAAAGACGGGTAGTGTCATGGCCCATCTCTAGGTATGAGATGTGGACAAGTGAGCCAGCTGATGTGCCCAGAGATTTCTTGCACAGAATACCCATGATGAGCTCCCCATTCTCCACTACCACCTAGGAACAAACCAGTCACTTAACAATTTGGTCTCCTACATTTTCAAGTCCCACACTTTTCATGAATCCCAGTATACTTGGCCTCACCTTAGTGTCCCCAGGAGAGATGTGCTTGTAAGGGCCACTGTCTTCATCATCAGGATGAGTGCTGTGGGTTCGGATACAATTGATGTGCCCAGGCACTATAAGGGAGAAGATCTGTTTTCCTGTCCACAAAGGTCGGGGTTTTAGGATGGCTGGTTGGGGTACCTTTCCATCCCATGTTGAAAGGAACATTAATAGGTTCATTACTTCACCCTGTGAGAGAAGAGGAAGATCCAAGAATTATCTAAAGGTTTAATCCACAGATCTAGAACCCACAAGCTTTACCCCAAATTTCTGGGCCTTCTGGGCCTTTCAACTATATCAAAGACGCAATCTGAACAAGGGTAGTAATCAAAATTAATAACTGTCTGCTGACAAAAAGGGAAAGAAGAAGCAGTGATAGTTTTAAGCTCAAGATCGATTCAATTCTTTTAAGTCCAGGCCTTTTATTTTCAAGGCAGCTCACCCTCTCTAGGAAGACATCTCTCTTGGTGAACTTTCGTACTGCTGTAAGGGTATCTTGCACAATGCCCATGACGGGTCGGTTGCTCTGGGGTGTAACAATCATTCGGGGTACCATGGCCAGTTCCTGGATCTCTGCTCTTGTCTCTAGAGACTGTGGTAAGTGTAGGTTCATCTCATCCCCATCAAAGTCTGCATTGTAGGGCGTTGTCACACTGGGGAAAACACATGGATTAAATATTTGGATTAGGCCCTATGCAAAGTACTCTTAACATTTTTCACCATTCCTAATTTCTCTACTGGACGTAAATGTCTGATCCTTGGACTGACCTGAGATTCAAGCGAAACGTGGACCAAGGTAAGATGCGGACCCTATGACCCATCATGGACATCTTGTGCAGTGTTGGCTGACGGTTGAAGATGACAATGTCCCCATCACACATATGACGCTCTACCTGAGGAAAAAGATGGGAAATTTGTCAATAAAACATATCATTCTAATATCCCTATAGACTCATGCTTTTTCCTTCATTGCACTTCATTCAGTTCTGTCTCCTTCATCTCTATCACCCATTACTCATAACTATCTAACCCTAGAATCTCCTAATATGCTTAGCATGTCACTAGGTGACACAAAGTAATTCTCAATAACCTTCTAGCACTATGAACTATGGGAAATAGGGCCATTTCTATAAAGTATCCCAGTTAAGTTGAGGAAAATGACAGAGGCATCCAAGTACCTTGTAGCCAGTTTGCAGGTGAAGGTCACTAGGCTTGGGGTGGAAGCGCAGATCAATGCGGTCACCATTATCTCGGATGATATATTTGGCTCCAGGGTACTGGCTGTTTCCCCTCCGTACCAGCTCTTGAAGTCTGAGAATAGGGGGAGATATGGCTCAGATCTAAATGCCTCTCTGTTCTCTAACAAATAAGATTTCTCTTTCCTAAGGATATCCCCATTGTCTGAAAGAGTACCACTAACATCTCCCTAATTCCATATGCTTTCCTCTCTATCTCTGTCTCTAGTTCCAGATTCATCCTTGCCCTTGCCCCTAAAAAAACACACTATGTAAGTCACATTGGACATCGACAAGATTCCTAACATTCTTGAGCATTTATTTTAAAATACCCATGCCCTAATCTTCCATATCCTATGATCACACCTGTCAATGTTGAAGGGGGTGACAATTTCTGCAAAGGTCATGTTGGCAGCAATAGAACGAGGCACGCCTACTTGGTCAATGGAAAGGTTAGGATCAGGCGTGATGACTGTTCGAGCCGAGAAGTCCACACGTTTGCCCATCAGATTACCACGGACTCGACCTTCTTTTCCCTTCAAGCGTTGTTTCAGGGACTTCAGGGGCCTACCTGACTTCTGCATTGCCTGGAAGAAAGAGATCAAAGTAGGGAGAATGAATACAGCAATCCTTATTATCTCAGTTCCTAGGTCCTAGAAGTCCTATGTTCTGTGCTTCCTTCCTCAATAATCAAGCTCTTTGCCAATTTCATCCAGTCAGTCATTTCTGAATTCCTTTTCTATAGTCTCCCAAGGTGATGTGCTTTACTCACTCTAGGCAGGCCAGGCAGCTCATTGTCCACCATGGTGGCCACGTGGAACTGCAGCAATTTCACATCCTCAGCGATCACATGAGCTGCTGCTCCATTCTGTTCATTCCGCCTCAACTGATTGTTGATCTTCACAATGTCAGCCAACTTGTGTGTCAGATCATCCTAGAGAGAAGAAGTACAGGCTTAAAGCTTAAGGGGACTCAAGCATCAATAGGCTCTCTCACCACTTTTTTTCTCCCTGCTCCTCCTTTCCTATAACATTCTAACCTGGTTACGGGCAGAGCCCTGCATAACGACAGCAGGCCGCACAGAGAGAGGGGGAACAGGGAGAACAGTAACAATCATCCATTCGGGTCGAGCATAGCGTGGTTCCATTCCTAAAACGAAACATTCTTCATCTGAGATTCGCTTGAAAATTTCATGTACACGCTCAGGACTGAGGAGGATTTTCTTTTCCTGTGAGTCTTCATTGACATGCTTCCATTCTGCATACAGCTCCAATCCAGTGCGTCGAATTCGAGGTTGGTATCTCCCACATCCACCGTGGCCCTGCAGGGGGAAGGAGCATTAAAATGGATCAGATCCAAGTGATACTAACCTATCTTTTCTTCTGGGCCTATGACTATCCTGTTTTGTTATTCACCAGTCTCACTATTTTTCCCCTTTCTCTCTGGATCTGTCCTTCCCCTATTCCTCATTGTTTTCTTCCTCCATGTACAGTTAGCTACATCCCATCTCATCTCTTTTCCCAAAGCCCTTTCTTCCTTCAGGGTACTCAGAAAATAGCTGTTACCTTCTCTTTGGTCAGATCTTCATCACCTTCAGGCTGTTCTACTCCAAACTTATTGTCCATTTCCTCGCCTCCCTCACAGATATTCTTGCCTTTGCAGAGGTCATAGACGTGGGTGAGTCTTTTCTTTGGTTGTCCTTTTGATTTACCCAGTATATCTTTGATTTTTGGATTGTTCTGAGGGTGAAAGAGCAAGGTGGTCAAGGGACTGCATTGTCATCACCCCTCATTCACCCTTGCCTTTGAGCCCACTCCCCTACTCACTGAGTCCACAAGTAACTTGGAACAGAAGAAACAGACACAGCGCAGAACTTTCATTGTCTTCACCAAGAAACCCACATGGAAAACAGGTTTAGCCAGCTCAATGTGCCCAAAGTGGCCTGGACATTCTGTCATGTTTCCTGTAGAACCAGATAAACTCAGCCTTTTCAATTCACTTTAGTTTTACCAAAGGCCTTTGAAAATCCTCAGCCTTCATTCCCCCCCCAACAACCTACATACATACACAGCCTAGTAAGATCTCTTTTTTTTTTTAAACACCCAGTTCCTGATTTCCCACAACTTGCCTGCACATGTCTGACAACGTCCTGTCCGTTCAATCACTCCTTGTCTGGGATCCATCAATCCCCCAAGTTTGGGGCGCCCCCCCTCTGTTGTCTCAGGATACTTGATGCCACCTTCTGTCACAGACATTCGTTTCTGGGGGGAAGAAGAGAGAAAAATAATTAATTAGGATACCTGGAGTTCTGGAGTTCCTGAAGCAAGGGTGGGTAGATGAATCAATACACAATTTCTGTATTATATTCTTTAAAATAAATGGGACCTGGGACCTGAGAGAAATGAATAAAGCACTGATTAAGCACTCACTAATTGCAAAGCACATAAAAAGGATAGAAATTGGTTTAAAAAAAAAAAAAAAAAAGGCAAGCCTTAGCCTTTTTAGGTGAGAGAGCTATCTAGGAAGGTCTCAATAAAATACCAAATACCATAGTCAGAAACTATTATTCACTATTAAACCCAAGGACTTGAACATATCAATTTTTACACATTTATTGTCCTTATGTTGAACCAACTCTGAATTCCTTGTTTATATGCAACCTAATCATACTGTACAATCTAATATAGTTGTTTTAATCTATTTACTAATATTTAAAATTTTTGTGCTAATAATGCACATTGGGATTATTGTTAAGGTTTTTATTGTCTCTCATTGGTTTAGGTATAAAGATCATATTTAACTATTACAGCAAAACTTTAATAACTGGAATTCTTTTTAGACTGCCCAACAGACTATTTTTGTAAATCCATGTAGTCCTGAAGTTTCCCCCCTTTGGGACTTGACTTGTAGCTTGTCCAATTTTTCTTTAAATAGTAGACTTCTTTTCTTTATCTGAGTATTTTCTTAAATTTTTATAAGCATGCATTCATTTCTCCTGAATTATCAGTTTTGTTAGCATGTAACTGAGCAAAATAGTCTGACAATTTCATTTCCTTTTCACTTGTTGTGAATTCTCTTTGTCACGTTATAAATTTGCTTTGCTCCCCTCTGTTGCTCCCCACAATCAGATTAATTTAATCTACTTTATTAGGTTCCATTCCTCACCCCTAAAAGCTCTTAAAAAAAAAAAATCAATTCGGGAGGGGGAGGAGGTTTGCTATCAATTTTATTATCACTTCTTTAATTTGCAGAATTTCTTAGTTGAGATGTGTGTAGGGGAGCTGATTTGTTCAGGTTTTTAAAATTTGTGTGTCCAAATCATTGATTTATTCTTCCTCTCTTTTCTAAATGAAACATTTAAATACAAGATTTGTCCTAAAAAATGTTTTTAGCTATATTTATTATGTTTGTATGACATCTATTGTTATTTTCTTCATGGCATTTTCTTGTTTTTATCAATTTTTGACCCACAAATTCTTTAGAATGTTGATTTTTACTTTAAATTCCTTTCAATTCCACTTTATAAATCTTAGAGACTTACTAAGTCTCTTAATTTTTCCAACATTCTAGTCAGGTTATTTAAGTTTGTAGTTAGGTTTGTTGAAATTTATAGAGATACAGTAAGTTTCCCCTCTACTCTAGTTATACTTCTTCCAATTCTATTAATTTTTCCTTTAGGTACTTAGATCTTGTTAGTATTGTAAGTACTAATATAGATTCATTATTTATGGTGAATTACCTGGTTTTTTTTTAGTTCAATTAAAACATGAAATGATTTTGTTTCAGTTGCTCATTTTAACTATATATGAATCTTTTCAAATATGTTTTATAAACTAGCAAGATTAGTCAATCTATTCAGAAAAATGGTTTTGATTGTTAGTAATCTATTTCTTCTGTTCAGTCCACTTGTGTTTTTCTTTGCTCCTACCCTTTTTTTCACAAATAAGGTGGCAACAGAATTTGTCTGATACTTATGAGCTTGTAAGTCAGTTGGCTCTTCTTGGTCTACTGTAGCTCTTTTTCTTTTGTTTGACCCTGATCCCAGGTTATTTTCTTTTCTTTCTATCCTTGACCATCTATCCCTTGACACTCCTCTATAACACTAGTTTGTTTTGTCAATGACTATTCCCTTAAAAATCTTGCCCTGTTATTCTATACCTCTCTCCTGTTCTCTCCTATTTTTAAGTTTTAACATATTTCCATATCAAGATCTTTACATGTATGGTAGAGTGGGGATGGGGGGGGGGGATATGACATAATTGTGTTCAATACGCTTTCTCATGTACTTCTGTTATATTTTCCTTAAAACTTCTTCCTTTTTTCCCCCCTAGGTAATAATCTCTTATCCCTCCCATTTCTAGCTTCTAGTATATTTTCCTTTTTCTATGATCTCTTTATATAGTATGATTTTTAGTAGACATTTGTTTCTTAACCCTCTAATAGCATATAAACAACTCATCCTTGCACAGACCCTTCCAATTTAAAAAAAAAAAAATATGTTTCTCTTGGCTACCATGTACTTACTCAGTTCTAACTTCATCAGGAATGTTTGGAAATCCTTTCTTTAAAGGTGTTCAATTTTCTTTCCTTGGCCTGGAGTCCAGATCAGTTGTTTTTAAAAATATTGTATTATATTTGAGATTCTCTTTTTTTTTCTTCCTTTGTTTTGGTCTTACTAAGTCATTTTGGTCCACTCTAATTTTCAATGTATTCAAGTCTGAAGTTTTCCTACCACTTATTCTAAGGTGTCAGTTGTCAGTTTTCCTAGTTTTCTCTCTTCTGGGTACTCTTATAATCTTCATGGTCAGGTGTTTTTTTTTCCTTAGAGGTTCTATTGGGGAATTTAGTCCAAGGGATTTCCAACAGAACCTATCTACATTAGGGGAATCGGCTTCTGCTCCACTGAATGGCAAGGACAATCTCTGGTTGCTTCTGAATGTGGTAGCTAAGACCAGATCGTCCCTCCTTCTGTAGTAACTATTTGGCCTTGTCTCCTGGTGTGTAGGCCTAGGTTCCCTGGATGCCACTTAGCCTCCTCAGGGGTTTCCTGGTAGCCATACTACCACTGTAAATTTCTCTGCTGCTGTGAAAACTCCCAGGCTACACATCTGTTTTAAGAGGGACCCCTCATCTATTACAAGGGGATTTAGCATGTATACTTATTGTGTATCTAATTTATATTTTAATATATTTAACATCTACTGGTCATCTTGCCATCTGGGGGAGGGGGTGGGGGAAAGAGGGGAAAAATTGGAACAAGAGGTTTGGCAATTGTCAATGCTGTAAAGTTACCCATACATATAACTTGTAAATAAAAGGCTATTAAATAAAAAACAAAACAAAACAAAAACAAGGGAACTTAGGTTGTCTCCCTCACAAGGATCAACTACGGTGCATTTTTTTCTTTTTTTTTTTTTTCCTCCTTTTGCTAAGAAACTTTACTCTTGCCAAGTGTCTCAAGGGTTGTTCCCAAGCTTGGTTCTGCTCGACTTCCCTCTTGCCCCAACCTCCTCCATGTTGAGTTCCTGCCTAACAGTTCACTGTCACTGCAGAATAATTGATCTCTGCCATTTTTCCATGCATGCTAGGTAGAGTCTAGAGGTAATTATTCTTTTTCAAATTAGTGCTTTAAAAAAAACAACAAAAAAACAAAAAAAAAACTATTTTATTTTCCAAATACATGTAAAGATATTTCTCAATATCCATTTTTGTAAAACTTTGTGTTCCAAATTTTTCTTTCTCCCTCCCTTGCCTTTCCTGTCCCTATGACAGCAAATAGTTTCATATAGGTTAAACATGTGCACAAATTGGTATCTTTTTAAAGCTTTACTGGGATTGGGATGTGTATGCATACAATGCATGTAGGCAGTACAGTGGTCTCTTTCCCACAATACCTCCTCTTTGATTTTATCATTATTCTTTCCGGTACATTTTGAAAAAAAAAAATAATAATTTTTGTAAAGCAATGGAACTTAAGTGACTTGCCCAAGGCTATATAGCTAGTGTAATGTGTCTAGAGGTCACATTTGAATTCAGGTCATCCTGACCCCAGAGTCAGTACTCTATCCACTGTCCCTTTATATAATAATTATTGGATTATTTATAGGAGATTAGGGATATCCTAACATCCTGCCATCTTCTCGTAATTCCTAAATAAACAATTTTTAATTATAAAATATAATATACAACAAATGTAAACAAATTGAACATTATCCAAATTACTTATTTTAATTAGAAAACAAATATAATTTTGACAGAATAATTTATTCTGTTTACTTATTTTATTGCCATTAATCATTTTATATAATTATATTCAATGTGTATATTGTTTGATAATTCTGCTATCATTGCTATAAATGACTTTCTATAACTCTTTCCCATATTTTTTTGTATCCTTCATATTGGCCACTTTTTTAATGGCACAATAATATCCCACAACCTTGACCTGTTCACAATTTATTTGCACAATCACTGAATGAATATATAAGCCTAAATATGTAGCTTTTTACTATCAGAAATGAAGAAGTTGTAAATAAAATGTTTGTATACTTTTTCCTCTCTCCTGGAAATATTCTTTTGGTCATCTTGTAAGGAACATTTATAGAAAAACCATCATGAAAATATCTGAAGATGATAACACATGAGAAATAAGGAGATGGAGAAATTTTTTGAGAAACTTAATTAGAACCTCTAAATTAAGTCAATATGTATTCTAATACTCAGTGTCTTTCATTCAAAGGCGAGACTACCAAAAATATATGGGAAAAGTTAAGGAATAAGAAATCAAAGAGGTCAAAGGTTTCTAGATGATAGAGAAGGAATACAGAAGGCTCCATAGGCTCCATGCCTATATACTATATCTTTGAGACGATAATTAGAAGGTACTAGGCATGGGTGAAACACCAAATAACATCACAAAAAATGAAACATTAAATATTGACAAATAACTAGTTACTGATATGAGAATTATTTTCTATTAGCTATCTTTGTATAGTTGGACCACCAATTTATTAGAGCAAAGATTAAAATCCATTCTAAAGTTCATGAATAAAAGACAAGTAAAATAAATTCTAAAATTCAAGAATAAAAACAGGTGAAGCTGAGCTGATTTTAATTTGACATATTTTTCTGCTAAGAAAAATGGGAAATAAGAACAGATATTGCTAAGTTTAACCAATGTAAATCAATTAGCACAAAAGAACCTAAAAATTGCATCAGATAACATTTGATTTCCTTGCCATGCAGAAACAAGAGTAACACTGGCTCCGAATAAAAACATTTTAAGATTCCATGGAGGAAGGTTGTTAAGTAGTATCATTTCATAAAACTACAAGAATCAGTGGAGAGGAAAAAGTTTACAGAAAGTTTGGAGAATCAATGCAGAAAAATTATTTTAGGGGCAATATTGAATGAAAAACTAGAATAATAGTTTATTTTTTTTTAATGGGAAAGATCTATAAAGATTTTTATAATAAACTAATTTTTTTTCATCAAAGAACCTGGGTCCAAGACTTAATGTAATCACTACATTCAACACTTCTGCTTAAGGAAGAGGAAGGATACTAACAAAAACAAAGTCAGGAAGAACACTTAACCTGGAGACTGAGTATACTCAGAATAGGAATACAATTCAGAGTTGAAGATCAACACTCAAGCAAAAAGTAGATACCAAAAAGCTTAGAAAATGATCTGAGGTCTTGGTACCAAAAGAATGTAATAGAGATTAATTACCCTTGACCTATATGCAGAAGAATCCTAATGGAAGAGGGAGTCTCTCTATACACTATGAGGTCATACAGATGTTTCTGTTTGCTGATAACACTGTGCTAATTGTGCAGAATGTGGAAGTATTTTCTAAATGAGATGAACCACAATTCAAAAAGTTCACCTTAAATAGGAAAAAACAAAAAGAACTGATCAGTACACATAGTGAGTTGGGCTAGAAATTAACAGGGGAGAAGACTGAAATTGCAGTCCTTTAATAACTCCAAACTCCTCCCTGAAACCAGTGTCTATCTTTTAAAAAACAAGATGGTGATACTGTATGATTGGGACAGGTCCAAAAAACTAAAAAGGGGAGACCTAAAAAGGTAACAGAGATGAGTAGGCTACTTTAACATTGTCACTAATTTAAAATTAAGCAGTTAAGTAAATTCTTAGGTTGTTTACTTTTGATACCATCATTAAATTCTATTATGTTTGGCTTCCCTGCCTCTATGTTCACCATGTTCCCTAGAACTGAAATGTCCTTATTTTCCTTCTTCCTTGACTAAAATCCTACTTTAATCCACATCGTCCATGAAGCTTTCCCTGATGCTCATCCCCACACTAAATTTCCCAACCATAATTAGTACTTTTGCTGAATATTTTATATTCTAGAAATTCCCACCATACTCCCTTCACAAGAGTTTAGTTCCAAATTTGTGATTTCATTAGTGTGAGGAACTCGTAATAGGCACTCTTTTCTCTGAAGAGCAGCAGCTCCTTTATTACTAAATAGCTTGGAGATTAAGTGATCTGTCTATAATTATAAAGTCTGTGTCAGAAACAGAATTTGAATCCAGGTTTTCCTGTGCTTTTCAGATCTTGCCTTACCTAAACTTTAAATCTCCCTCACAGACAACTCTGCTCCATCCACAATTCTTATATAGCAGATACTTTAATTAATAAAGAAAGCCCAGCAATACATAAACACACATATTGGTGTCTCCAACAGCATGTAAACTCTTGAGGGGACCAATTTTTTGTTTTTGTATCCCCAAAATCTAGCACATAGAAGGAACTAGAAATTAAGGATTAAGCCTTTGTTCCCAGAGAAGAGATACCATGAAGAATAACAATCAATGATAAATGGTGCCAACTCACAAATCCTTGGGCCTGGTAGGCTAACATGGCTTAGGTGTCCTGCCCTGCCCTTACCTGCCTCCCAATCCCCCTTCCCCAGCTTCAGTTTAAGTGTCCCTTTTTTTCTAAGAGACTGGAAAGGATAAAGAATTACATTTTTTGTTAACTGTTTTTGGATGCTACAGAGCTTTTAAGGGCCTTTGGGGGTTTCTAGTTAGAGTGAAGGGTTCTAGACTTTCCTCTTTTCCTATCTATGAGAACATGGCCTCCCTCCATCTCCAAAACAGATTAGTGACTAAACTTGTAAATAAACTGGAGGTGCATGAAAAACATTTGAATACTGGAGGGAAGTAAGAAGACACTTAAGGATGAGGTGAAAAACACTGACTAGGATCTATATATGAAGTTCAGAAAGATGCTGGCGCTTTAAGGAGAGGAGAGTGAAAGGAAATAGAGAAGGGAATGTGAAAAGAAATTTGAATTCAAGCTGAAATGGATCCCTCATCATCAATTCACGCAATTATCAGTTATGCAGATCTGCCCATCCTTATATAACATTTGTCATTCCATTAATTTGAGCTTGTGACATTATGAGGGTACCAGTATCTGAGATCCTGCAAATGGGCCACATTGATCAGTCTAGATTAAGAAATAAAAGGGCACATCAGAGGGCACCTAGACTTCTCATTTTACAGTGAAGAACTAAGCCAGAACAGTTAAATAATTATCTAAATAGATTTGATCATGCCATTTCCCCATACTTGGAAAAACTCCAGTGGTTCTCTCTTCAATCCAACAATCTGGCATTCTGATCCCAAAGGTCATCATTTCTTTCCTCCATATTTTGGACTGTCTGTCCCCATACCTGGTATGTAATCTGTCTCTTAATTTAAATCTCAGAAAAATCCCCACTCAAGATATAAAGTTCAAACATGAAGCCTTTCCTAACTGCCTTCCCCTCTCTTTTTAACCATCTTTTGCCACATACTTGCACATGTACTTGTCTCCCCTATTAGAACATAAGCTCCTTGAAAGCAGGGATTTTTTTTTTGTATTTATTATTCTAATAGCACAGAGTAGGATGTTAAGTAATATATCCAATTATTTCTAGTGAAAACTAGAGTAGATTTTACATAGTTTTAAAATTTAAAAAATGCTTCATATTTTTTAGTATCTCATTCTTGCAACAATCCTTCAGTAAATAGAATATCTACCCATAATATCAACTGTATTACAATCTGTATCTTAAAAATTTGCTCGAGATTCTGAAATTAGATAATTGACTTGTCCATTATCACACAGTTAGTTTAAGAGGCAGGGCTTATGAGGTCTTTTTGAATTACATTCTAGGACAGGGACTGCCCTGACCTCAGAACAGTGTTAGTGGCACATAATTAGGGCTAAAGGAACTGATTCTTGACTCCAAAGCTAGCCTTCTAGGTCATACTGCCTCTCAAGAGGGAAAGAACAAAACAAAAAAAAGCACAACACATTAGCATTATTCCCATTTTAGAGAAATCATCCAAGACCTGGGATGCTGAGCAATCTGGGTTCTTGGAAAAAACTTTATTAATGCCTGAAGATATAGACCTAGAATGCCTCTCTTTTAAACTCTCAAACATTTCAAAACCACAATTCTCCACTATTAATTTGAAGACAATTCTTCTCTTATTAAACAGGACCAATGCTGTCTCGATCTTTTGGGGGCTCTGCTCCAAGTACGAACTCAGCCCCTGACAGCAGTTATGTGGATTCAAACCTCCATCCTTTTCCCAAACCCCAATTTACTAACTTCATCACACGACAACCCCTTTCCCCAAAGCTAATCAAATAATACTAACAGATGCGGCATGAAACTCATGGCAACCCAGACACTCAGTTCTGAGAACGTTTCCCAATTTAAGAGTTAACTTTACAAGCACATTTCATCCCACCAACCAACTTTAGAAGAACTGCGCAGCCCTTCAACTTGATTAGGTCTTTGATGCAACATTTCCTGGCCTGAAATAAAACTACTTTTATGGCAACTTTCGTACTTTGCAGCAAATATATTAGGGTTTCCATAAAAGGCAATAGCACGTTTCAACATATGCCCCGCCACAACCCGAGGCTAGGTCCCGAGTAAGAGGTGTTGCTTACCAGTTCATCTGGACTGAGGACTCCGAATTGCACGCGCTTGATAGTTCGTAGTGGGCATGCGCTATCCCCAGAGGGAGGTCCCCCACCGTGCATGGCGGAGGCAGGCCCGCCGCGCAGGCGCAAACCTCCCTACAAAAACCCGGCGCTGCCTCTGCCTCGGCGCCCAGTACCCGCTGGGGCAGCCACCGGGTAAGACCTCCTGGGGTCGCGAGGAAATGCCAGCAGGCGAGGGAAGGAGGACGAAAAGGACCTAGGAAGTACGAAAAAAAGCAAAAGGAACCTTCTCTCCTTCCCTTTTCCAGGGCTTTTACCTCCCTCCCCAAAAAAAATGCTTTTAAGGGGCTAAAGAAAAATCCTTGGGACAGAAAAAGGAAATATTAAATAAGTAACCGGGCTCCTTAACGGCCGAAGCGACAGCAGTTTGTCTCTTCGCCTTCCGGGAGACCATTCCTCACCAACCGTCCCAGCCGCGCTCTCAGCGCTTCTGAAGAGAGCGCCCCAGAGCACCATCCTTTATAGACTCGGCCCCTTACTTCCCCCGCCCCTTCCCTTCCCGCCCTCCTTTGCGCCAGGAGGCCGTAAGCGCTGATACGTAAGGGGCACGTGCTTTGGACGTTAAGCCTCTCTTTCCGGGCCACTCGTCTTCCTTCTGGATAATATTAAATTGAAGGGGGAGGAAAGAACTTTTTGTAGTCTCATTGTGGCTACCTCTACCCCCGTCCCCGCTTCTTCTTCCAATTAATATTTCACCCTCCATATTTACAATATAAAAGACCAATGGATGCCATTTTTTCCCTACTCTGGAGCACTGTTTTATCTTCATTGAACCGCACCTACTTCCTCTCACCATCAGGACCGAAATTGGTCTATTCCGTGAGCGCTAAAGTAGGCGCGGCCCCACTCAAACTCCACCCAGATAAAAAATGGCCAGGAAGGCTGTGGTCGCCTCTCTTCCCCCTGCCCCGCCCACCTCACGCTAATGAATATTTAATGATTCGGTAGATGTTTTGCCCGAGATGGCTGGGTTGATTCGGCAAGTCCGGAAGTTGGCGGCTGTGGCGTAGGGGCCTCGGAGGACAAGCGAGCCATCGCTCCCTCGGTTTCGCCTGGAGACGCGCGCGCCGAGCCGGATCTCCCAACCCCTTACGACACCAGGAAAGGCCCGCGGCTCTGGGGCCTGTTCCACACCGAGGAGTCCAGGCCTATTCTACCAAACGTCCTTTTCCCGTAGCAGTATAAGAGTCCTTTAGTCTATTATGTGATGGAGATACCCCAGGGGGCTCCCTTCCGTCACTAATAAATTTTATTTTTAGGAGACAGCGATGGATTTGCGATCCACAAATAATCAGGATCACTTGGAGAGGGGCTGGCTGATCCCTCCCACCCCCCACAACCCCAAAGCAGAGACGACACCAAGAAGTCACTTAGATTTTTCCTAATTTGAGGTTAACATTGTGTCTCTCCCACGCGAGTTTTCCAGGTCAATCCGTAGCAACTCCCTATCACACAGTCTTCCTTTGGGTTCTCCCTTCTCCAGCCTCAATGGAAATCACCTGCCTATTTTCATATAGAAAGTGTGCCCTTCATCTCTTATCCTACCTGGAAAACCCAACTTCTACTTGCCTTCTGAGATCCTTCCTATTTACCTCCCAGTCCAGGTTTGCTTTGTCCCTTTTATTCCTTTAAGCCTCTCTTCCGAAGGTCCTCCAGAGCCAGTCTTTGGTTTTCAGCGATTTCAATCAAGTTTCCAACATTGTCTTGTTCTTGGACTCCCAATTACTACTGTAATTGAGAGTTACTTTCTCCTCTATATTGAGTCCTAAGCCCCAACTTTGTACCCCCCAACACACACACACACACACACACACACACACAGCCTCATTCTTTAAGACCCTCTCCTTCCCGATCACAACTGAGATTCTGAGCAGTGATGATGGCAATGCTACCTAATACAACGCCTGCCCCCATGATGTCAAATGGTGTCACAGCCTCACAGAGTACATAGTATTGCAGCATCAGTGCCACCACCACCTCAGAATGTAGCACAGCACACACCAGTGCTGGGTGGGCCATGGTGACAGCATAGCTGGCACATACAAATGAAACAAGGGCCAGAACCCCAACAGCCCAAACACAGCTCCAACTCAGTGGGTCATGGGGTATCACAGGAGTCTGCAAAAGGAAAAGCCCCGGCAAGGCCCCCATCAGCCCTACTACACCAAACAGAAATGCCACAGTCAGTAGGGAGGAAGGGAAGTCCAGGGATCTGTAAACCAACAGCCCCAGGGCAAGGGCAAGGCCACCCAAGACAGCCAATACATAGCCGAGGGCTGTGTAGACCCCTTCTGATCCCTTCTGTAGAGTGCCCAACCCTGGGCCCACAA
The DNA here is from genome assembly GCF_902635505.1 of Sarcophilus harrisii. NCBI lineage: Eukaryota > Metazoa > Chordata > Mammalia > Dasyuromorphia > Dasyuridae > Sarcophilus > Sarcophilus harrisii. The sequence continues at coordinate 289,546,022 of NC_045429.1, read as the reverse complement.
TGATAAGTAAGCCCAGAGTGCTGCCAACCAGGCCACACCAGTCATAGCTACTGAGTCGCTGACTCTCCATACACAGGGCAAGGAGTGTAGAACAGACGGTGGAGGAGCCTTTTCGGACAGTGGCTGCATTGCCAGCAGGCACAACCAGGACAGAGGTGTAGGCACAACCAATGCTGAGGACGTTGAGGAGGGCATGGAGCCAGGCTCTCTGTCGATTACCTGCAGGCCCCAGCAGTGGACAGCCTCGCAGTTTGAGAAGAAAGGCGATGGGAAGGTGGAAAAGGCATCGGCAAAGAAGAAGCTCAAGGGAGGGTAGATGGGAAGCTTGATAGGCCATTCTGGAGAAGGGCCCCACAAAGCCTGCAGGAAGACCTCCACCCAGCAATGCCACAAGTAGCCCCTTGGTGGCATCTGTGGGGCGGCATCGTTGGTGCCAAGGTAGGCTTTTGTTCCTTTCTTCCCCTGGTGGAGAGGGGGATGGTGATGGTTGGGTGAAGTCATCCAATGTCAGAGAGGAGGGGCACATGGCAACCTGTGGGAGAGGGGGAATGAAGGGGAGACAGGAGAGAGCAGGAAGGATGGAGAGAGGCAATGGAAAGGTTCCTTGGAGTACATGGAAATGGTTAGGGTTAAGACATTTTGGACATGGAGAAACCAAGGAGGGCATTAGGTGCTCCTAATGGATGAATTCTTCCCTTCTCTCCCCCACCCCCAATTCTCCAAGGTTTTCTATGGCAATAATGCTGTAACTGTTGTATTATGAAAGCACTAAGGGTTGGAGTGGGGATGGGATAAAGTTTGGTATCCTGGGGGACTCAGAGTAGAAAGAACCTAAAGGCCTTGTGATGCTAAATGATTCTGATTATCTTGAAGAAAATGAAAAGGATGGTCAAAAATGGTAGTGCATTTTGCTTCCTAAAATGAGTGGCATATTCAATATTTTGCTTTCTTGGTATAGGAGAGGTCTGGATGTCACATGTGTATCTGTGATGTCGTATGTGTTCCAGGGACATCTTGTGTCTGTGTACAATCTGATTCAGGGATATGTGTATTATATTGGAGTCCTAGATAGTGGAAGAACTTAGGACTGGGGGAAGAGGGAAAGCAACCCCGAAGGTGGAGATTAGATGTTAGCATGCACCCTACTGGGCCCTCAGACTCACCATGGCTCTCTAGACACCATAGTTTGCTTTCTGCCTTCTGGCTCTTCCTGGCTTCTTAGAGCTCCAGCCATTAGCCATTATGACCTCAAGGTGGGGTTCGGGTTCTCCCATGGAATCTCCTTGGAGTGGGGGTTGGGGGTGTCATCCCTGAGAGAGAAGGTATCTTTTGTCTCTCTTTAATTCTGCTCTATTTCCTAATATTTCCTGTGTTTTTATCAGGTTTGTTTCTAATTGTGACTATCTCTTTTTGTATCAGAATTTCTGAGCCTGACTTCTCATCTCTTGTGTATTGTCATTTCTGAACTCTAAATGTTATAGATTTCTATTCGCTGTCTTTCTCCTTGAGATTTCATCAATCAACAGAGTGTTGCTTCTTTAAGTCATTTACTGCTGTTCCCAAGTTTCTGGAAGAATGAATGTTACCTGTCTTTTGAAGAGTACCATTGAGTCTTTTACTTACACTGTTTTTCAGCTTCTGACCCTCTCATCTTTCTGTGCCTTAATTTTTACAGTTGTATAAGTTGATCTTTTTTTTTTTTTTTTTTTTTTTTTTTTTTTTTTTTTTTTTTTTTTTGGCTTGGGTATCTGTGTATTTTGAGTTTCTCAGTCATCTAGTATATTGATCATATGTATGGATACTTATTCTGGTATATGTTGTGTGCAGACACACAAGTGAATCTTATATTTTGTGCTTTGGCTGAATGGCAAGTTGTTAGGAATCTCACTACGTCCTGTTGTTAGGAGGAATATATAAGTGTCTTGGTCCAATCTTCTTGTTTCCCCCTCCCTCCTCCACCCCCTAATATGTGGGAGTTATTTCCTATTCCTATTGTGTCTTTCTGCCAGGGTTCCTCAGGAGTGATGCGCATATTTCTAGAATAGAGCTGATTACGGTGTCTCCTATACTGTTTGTGTGTGTGACTGCATTGCTACTTCATGCATCTTTCTCCTTTTTTGTGCATTTTATCTCCTGGCAGGGTTGTAGTTCCATTCCTGCTGGTGGTGCATTATACGGATCTTGTGTTATGTATTCTTTCTTCCGTCAGCCACCCCCTTCCTTATGCTGTAACGCGGCCCCCTTCCAATACAGAACTGTAGTTGTTTTGCATCCACACAAGTGCTGCCTGGTACATGTATCCTTTGCCTACCGGCCTAGCCTGGTGGAGAGCGGTTACTGTGGGTATTGCTGTGTAATGTTGTTAGGGGCACAGCTGTCTGTCACCACGAGTAACATGTTACATTTTCCTCCCAGTTGTAGCACTGTGTCCCTGTGCTTGTTGTTGCTGACCCAGCTCGCTGGGGTGAGTGTGTGGGTTGTGTGTGCCCCCCCCCATCCTCTCTCTCCAGGCCAGGCAGCAGTGTCGGCGGTGGGGGACGGTGTGTCTGAGGGGGGTGCTGGGGGGGGGGTGTTTCCGGGGGGAGGGGGACCGATGATGTCAGCGGCGGCGGTGGCGGCAGCGGCGGCAGGGCCGGGGCCGGGCCGGGCACTGGGGGGGGGGGGGGGGGTGGGGGGGTTGGGCCGGAACCGAAGTCAGAGCAGGAGCCGGAGCAGAAGCGAGAAGTGGCCTTAGCCGGAGTGGCCGGGAGCGGCCAAGGCGATGAACTGGGCCTGGCGGACGAGGCGCCATCACAGTCAGGTGGGCCGGAGCCAGGGACGCCTGGGCCCCTTTCCCACGTCCCGCCTCACCTTACCCCGACCGGCCTGGGCCTCGTTCCTCGGACGCGGACGCGCACGGCCGGCCCTTCCCTAGCCTCAAGGCCGCGGGGCGCTGAAGGATTGTGGGCCCCAGATTAGGGGGGTCCGGGCGGGGAAGACCCCGGGACCCCCTCCAGGCTCCGCCCAGGGCGGCGCAGAACTCTTGCTGCGAGCCCGCTGAGAGCACCCGCCTCCCTTCCGGGGCACTGCCAACGTAGACCCCGAATTAGTGGCATCTGGTGGGCAACCTCTCCACTGGGAACGAACTGCAGGAATGTCTTTGTGCCTAGGTCGTGGGGGGGCTACCGGCCCTTCCACTCAATATGGGGGGGGGGTTGGCTGAGGAAGGGTTAATTATGCAACCTAGTCTCTCTCCTCCCTCTTTCGTCCCCCTCCTCCAAAGGGGATAGGGTGGGGGTGGGGCGGGGCCGAGTCTAGGCTCTGCTTTCTGTTGGGAGTGTGATGGCGTAGTATCCGAGAGGGAGGGAGGGGATGCAGAGTTAAGAGCCTGCGAATGGAGTTGTGGTGTAGGGGGCTAAAAGGCTAAATAGAGTAAGCTGGGGGGTCTTTTCGCCCGGGATATTAAGGACGTATGGCTGCTGGAAGTGTACGGTGACTCTGAGAGTTGTTTTCTTCTGGGCTCTTAAGATTTGTTGGATTGGGAGGAGGAACAGGCTAGGGGCTGGGGGTCTGTCTATTCACCCTCTTTCCTACCTCTTGCTACGAGTGGGGAGGGTGAAGTGGTGTAGAGTGCTTCGTGGCTGTATTACGTGTATCAGTGTAAGTGACATTACCGAGCATAGTTTGTTATACAGATAGACTATGGTGTTCCTACATTACCGTGTGTATACGTGTTTGACTGACTGCAGGTACGCCTTGTTTGATTTCTCTCTCCGCGAGCACATAGGTACATAAGATCAAGGATCTACAGTTAGAAGGGACTTTAGAGGTCATCTAGCCCAACTCAATAATTTTACAAATGAGGATGCCTTAACTTGGAGAGGTTAAGTACAGCATCTGGCATTAATAAAGGTTTATTGATTCAAGTAAGTTGTCCAGGATCAGGAAATAAATCAACGAGCCGATATTCAAACAACTTCCTTTAATTCCACCATAGTTCTTTCCCTGACGCTATAGGATCTCCCTCCTTGCTCAGTGTCTCCTGTGTTTTTTCTATGTGAATATAAATCTTACATGTTGTAGTCAGGAAATTGAATAACTTGAGCAAGGTAATATGTGAACCACTTTGGAATGTTGGATTATGTCGTGTGATATTGCTTGTGATGAGATAGATGTGTTGTGATTCTGTGCTCCTGGGAAATATGCATATATTATTTGTCGTTTGTGTGTTCCTATGATATATGTCCCCTTGCAGTGTAATTGGTATCATTCCTAGGATGAAAATAGTGGTTTCCAGGTACACAGAACTTTATGGGTTGCCAAGTGAGATAATATATATTATCTCATGTGAGCTTCTCAGAAATTTAATGAGATATGTAAAAGGGTTATTCCCAATTTATGGATAAGGAAACTGAAGTTCAGAGAGGTGACTTATCCCAGTGACTTAATTTCATTTTACCAACTCAATCAAGAAGCATTTATTAACTATATGTGCTAAGCACATAGGCACTATCTTCTGGGTAGAGAGAAAAAAAAAAGCCAATCTGCCATCAAGGACCTAAGAGAGGAGATAATATGTATGTTTGTATAAGTATATATAAAGTATATATAAACAAAAAAATAGCAACTAGGGAGTCAGGAGTAGATTCATTGAGCAGAAGGTGGCATTTGAAATGAATTTTGAAACTAGAGATTCTAAGAAGTGGGAGAAGTGAAGCGGGGAGTGCATTTTGAACAAAGGGGATAATAAAAGTTCATAGAGAAAGGAAATATCTTGGGGGTATGGGACAGTAAAATCAGTTTAGCTATACTTTAGGATTTGTGGAGGGAAATAATAGGACTGGAAAAATTGTTTGTGAATGGGAAGAGGCTTAAAGCAGATAGTCTGGCTAGAAAGCTATTACAGTAGTTCAGCAGACAGTTAATGAGGGCCTGGACTAGGATGGTAGCTTTGGAAGTGGAGAGAAAATATAATGGAGAGATATTGTGATAACATAATCATTCTTTGCAACATTTTGAAGTGAAGTGAATAAGAGTAAGAAGTTGGACAGTGAGGTTGCATATCTAAATGACTGGAAGGATAATGTTTTCAACAAAATCGGGAAGTTCAAAATGGGGATGAATTTTGAATGGGGACCTGGAAGATTATGAGCAATTTTGGACATAGGGTCATAGATAGAGAGCTAGAAGAGACTATATGAGGCCACTAAAACCAATCCCTCTCATTTTACAGATGAGAGATTGAAGCAAGAGCTTTCACAGGGTCACAGAGCTTTTAAGTAGTTGAAATAAGATTTGAACCCAAATTTTCCTGACTTCAGGTCCAGTACTCTACCATTATACCTTGTCTTTCATAAAACCAGCTCCTGAAGAGGCTGTGTTGCATTTGAGATGTCTACATAACATTCACTTTGAAATGTCCAGAAATTATTGACATAAAATTAGAGTTCAGGAAAGAGACTGGTATTAGAAATATAGATCTGGAGGTTTTCTGCTTAGAGTGCTACTTAACCCCTTATATGCCTGTCATTCACTCCTTCCTCATTTCTGATGCTTCAATTCTTAATTTGTTTCAAAACTCCATTCAAGTACCACCTTCTATATATTCTCATGTGATTACCCTGGAAGAATGTTTTCCGGCCAAAAGGGAGAAATTAACTTGTACTCTTCCCCCCCCCCCCCTTTATTTACTTTATATCTCCATTGTGGAGGTAGGTCTGATACAAAATAGGAACTTAATAAATGCTTGTTGGTTGATAGATATTCATTTGGAGAAGGAAAGTGATTAGGTTGGTTTGGATGAGTGCTTCTTTGGGAAGTGCTTTTTGGGCTAAGTTTTGTATATATCTCTCTTATATTATTCTTTCCTTTTGGTGTGTGTGTGTGTGTGTGTGTGTGTGTGTGTGTGTGTGTGTGTGTAAAGAATGCTGTTCAAACCTAAGATATGTGTATAAGGGAAATAATGAAATAGAGCTAAATGTTATTCATGTGACTAGTATTACCTTTGTATATAAAGTGCTCCAAAACTTACCTGTGTACATACTATTTGGACTGTTATGTATATTCGGGCCTCTCAGCTGGTGAAGACCAGTAGACTTTGGAGAAAGAAAGCTGGACAGGAAGTCTGGGGTTGGGGTAAGGGGGGAGGGATGGGGTATATGTGTGCATGTATGTGTGTATGTTAGTATTTGTAGGCCTCTGGGTTCATAAGCATATGCAGTTTACACCAAAGTGGAAGACACAGAATTGAAGTTTTCTAGTTCCTTTTGTACTGTGACTATCTTTCTTTGTGTTTATAAAGTCTCTTCTGAAAAATAATGAGCCATAATCTTGAGCATTTAGGGACAGGAAAGGGAATTTACTTCCTGATTAGTGTATGTATTTCAGATCTTTGGATTGGTTTTCCTCATATAATTATATATCTAGTGTGGGAGTGGTTTATATGCATGAGAGAGAGAGAGAGAGAGAGAGAGAGAGAGAGAGAGAGAGAGAGAGAGAGTGTGTGTGTGTGTGTGTGTGTGTGTGTGTGAATGATGGGTCATGAAAGGCATGTGTGCAAGTGTATGTGGTGATATCTGGGTTTAGACACACTTGATGTGTCTTTGTGGATAATGGTGTACATGTATCTTGGAACAGATGTTGGAGAGGATATGTTGGGGCAAATCTGTGATGTGAGTATGAATGTGTACTTGATATGCTTATAGAAGAAGACTATCTTGAATGTGAACAGCTGTATGAACCAATGTAGTGTAGAAGGGGAAAAGTACAGGACTTGCACTGACTCAGGAGCCTTAGTTCTTACTTGGTAGATGTTTAACTATGAATAAGCCACTTACCCTATGTGTTGCAATTTCCCCATTTGTAAAATAGGGATAATAAAGCCTTACCAACTGCAGAAAAGTTTTTGCCAAGGTGAAATGAGATAAAAGATTATGAAAAGGTCTTGTAATGTTTTAAATATTATATAAGTTTAAGATTTTACTAACTTGCACATGAAGGTATGTGCCTTAGTCTGGATCTGTCCCTATCCCTGCACTTCCAGCACCAATCCCCATTCAGGCATCCTTATCCTAGGGAGAAAACTGCAAAATGTCATCAGAGACTTTGCTTATAATAAATCTTTGCTTTCTTAATCATTTTCTTTTATCTTTGGTTCTTTCTTACTATCATTACCATCTCCCAGTTTTAAGTACTCTCTGTTCTTTAAGGACCAATTTTAAAAATTCTCTTCTACAAAGTATGCTTTCAATCAGTAAATCAGCACATTAAATACTAGACACTATGGGTATACAAAAATGAAAAGAAATCATTTACTTCCCTTAGGGAGCATAATGTTATGCCAAGGGCCCAACAATACATTCTATGAGGAGATAAAATATGTATACGTATAAGTATAAACAAAATATATGCAAAACAAATTAAAAATGTAATAAGATTTAGGTATAACAACTCTTGGATAGTCCAAGTGAAGTTAGATTGGCATTGTGATACATTTACATTATGATGTGGTTATCAACTATCATACCAGTAACTACTACTGGCTCATTTCTTTATTCTCTAAGGCAATCAAAGAGTTATTTGCTTATAATTTTTTTTCCCCATGAGGCAATTGGGGTTAAGTGACTTGCCCAGGGTCACACAACTAGGAAGTATTATGTATCTTTGGCCATATTTGAACTCAGGTCCCCCTGACTTCAGGGCTGGTGCTCTATCCACTACACCAACTAGCTGCACCTTGCTTATAAATTAATAGAAATGCATAATGTCATTAATTCCATCTGAACTTCTACCAGGATTTATAAACTGGATAAAACTCTTTTCCCATAAGCTTTCCTTCTCTTCTCCTTCCCTCCCCTCTTCCTTTTCTCATTCTCTCTTTCCCTCTCTTATAGGCTTGCTTAAATATCAATGCTATTGCCTATTCAATTTATTAAGTGATTAACAATGAAAAACACTTATTTAGATTTTTTTCAACAATATATCTGCTCTAAGAAAATATCATCTGTAGCTGCTGGCTTTTCTACTGACATTGGAAACATAGTCCCACCATTCAGCTCTCCCAAAAGGGCAGTTTAAAGTATCTTTTATCAGGATGTCTTCACAAAATGAGTTAAACAAAATTCTCTCAAAATGTTTCTACAATTTTCCACAAAAATATTGGCTAGTTCAATCTTTCAGGAAAGATTTCTCTCTTGGTAACTCTCAGTCTCTCAGATATAACAGTTAACTCTTTTTTTTTTTTTTTTTTTTAAATTTAATAGCCTTTTATTTACAGGATATATGCATGGGTAACTTTACAGCATTAACAATTGCCAAACCTCTTGTTCCAATTTTTCACCTCTTACCTCCCCACCCCCTCCCCTAGATGGGAGGATGACCAGTAGATGTATAACAGTTAACTCTAAATGACACTTAAACTATAACTCCCCAACAAGATTCTATTTCCTATTGTAACAATATCCGAAGTGTCTGTAACTAAATCAGAATTACACAAGTAAATTAGCTGGGAAAATCAAGAAAGGTGTCCTATAGGAAGTAGTATTTGAGCAGAACTTTGAAGGAAGATAAGAATTTTAAGACACAGGTAAAAGGATACATATCAGGCATGGGGACAGCTAGTGGAAAGACAGAGATGGGAGAAGATGACTCATTTGTGAGAAACAGGATGAGATCAGGTTTAGCTGGATTGTAAGTGCATGGTGTAGAGTAATAAGGCTTGCTCAAAAAGTAGGATAGAGCCAAGTTAGGAAGAGCTTTGGAGCCTCTGCCAACAATATGGCCCGCTTTCCTCACCTCTTAGTCTTAATCCTACCCTTTAAGATCTAATTTTAGTACCATCTCTTCCACAAAACTTTGACTACTCCCAGTCTTCATATTTGTATTTTCAGAATATTAATGGTACCCTAAGCACAGTAGGTGCTCAGTAGGTTTTTGTTTATGGTAAGGAAGATAAGTAGGCACCAAACAACAGCTGCCATCATAAGGAAAAGTGGTAAATAGAATCAAATTGAGCTGGCTTGAAGTTGGCAATTTATCCTACCCCTCTCTACACATAGGTCCACAAAGGTTCTACACCAGTTCTTCCCTGGTGGCTCCAATATGAATACCCTTCTAGTTTTCCAGTATTTTCACTTCTGCCTCCTTTAAAATTCACTAATCTTAGTTATCTCTTTGGGAGACTTCACTCTATGCCTTATAAGGCACTGCTAAATTCTGGTGAAACTAGCAAAATGGCTTCATACCATGATAAGAACACTAGTTTATTTTCTCCTTCACAAAATGGCTGTAATACCTAAACTGCCTATTGCAAGGAGAATGTTATTTATAAAGTACTATATCATGGAATATAGCTACCATCTAGTCATATTCCTCTACTTTTACAGATGACGAAACTAAGGCTCAGACACAGTGACTTGACTCAAGGTTACATGAACCAGCATTTGAGTTAAATGTCAGGAGCAATTATTTTAAAGCCGTTTGTGTATTGGTTTTCTTTCATATACCTTACTTGGGAAAAGTGGGGATGGAAACAGGGAGAAGGCTAAAGGAACTTGAAATATTGAAAGCTATAAATAATACAAAACTACTTTTAAGCCAATATCATTCCATATATTATATTCCACTACCAGTTCCACATGTTCCTCCTCCCCTCTCCTGTTTTTTACCTAGAGTAGCTGATGAGAGAACAGTTAAAATTTCTCTTTCTCATGCAATTTCCTCTCGTAGAGAGTCAAGAAGCAGGCTAGTATAAAGCATGGATATTAGAAGATAGAAAAGGAAAGCCCAAGTAGGATATGATTAATCACAGATCCATATGATAAATTAGGTTGAAGAAATTCAGATTCCTAGTAGATTTAGAGCTGGAAGAAAATTTAGAGATCATTAGTCTAATCTTTTATAAATGAAGTTGAGCCTTAGAGAGTGGAAGTAATTTGGTCAAGGTTATACAGCAAGTTAGTGGCACAGTAAGAATCAATACAAATATATTTATATAGGGCTTTAACAATTTGGAAGCCCCCCCCCCAAATTACTAAACTCTGCACTTCTTTTGAAACACCTGTATCACTACTGTGCTTATACCACAAAAACATTAAAGAGAAAAAATAAATATACAAAAACATTTACAGTAGCTCTCTTTATGGTAGCCAATTACTTAGAAATTAAAAGAATGTCCACCAAGAGGGAATATCTAATTGTATTGAATTGGATATGAATGTAATAGAATATTATTGTGCTGTGTGAAATAATGAAATGGACAAATTCAGAGAAAAAATGTAAAGAACTCTATGGATATAGAGTGAAAGAAGAAGAACTAGGAGAACAGTTTTTATTGTTCTTTGAAAGAATTTAGAACTCTGATCAGTGAAGTGATGAACTATGAGGCCAAAAAGAATGAAGATAAAACACAACTTTCACCTGAGAAGAGAGGTCATGAATTTAAAAGTAGAAAGAGGCATATATTTTCAGACATGGCTAATGTAAGACTTTGTTTTGATAAATTGTATAGCTTTTTATTAAGTTCTTTAAGTTTATATTCGTATTCTGCAGACTTTTTAAAAAGAAACTCATTTGGGGACAGTAGAAGAAACAGATTAAAATTACAAAATTATCACTGATTCAAAAAATAAAAATAAACCATTTTTAAAAGCAGGAAAAATATGCAGAGCTCTTAGGGTTAAGATGACATTTTCATAACCACACAAAGACAGAACAAAGACCCCATTGCATTTATTTTTTTCTTATGAGAACATACTTTTTTTTTTTTAATTTAATAGCCTTTTATTTACAGGATATATGCATGGGTAACTTTACAGCATTAACAATTGCCAAACCTCTTGTTCCAATTTTTCACCTCTTACCCCCCACCCCCTCCCCCAGATGGCAGGATGATCAGTAGATGTTAAATATATTAAAATATAAATTAGATACACAATAAGTATGCATGACCAAACTGTTATTTTGCTGTACAAAAAGAATCAGACTCTGAAATATTGTACAATTAGCTTGTGAAGGAAATCAAAAATGCAGGTGGGCATAAATATAGGGATTGGGAGTTCAATGTAATGGTTTTTTAGTCATCTCCCAGAGTTCTTTTTCTGGGCATAGCTGGTTCAGTTCATTACTGCTCCATTAGAAATGATTTGGTTGATCTCGTTGCTGAGGATGGCCTGATCCATCAGAACTGGTCATCATCTAGTATTGTTGTTGAAGTATATAATGATCTCCTGGTCCTGCTCATTTCACTCAGCATCAGTTCGTGTAAGTCTCTCCAGGCCTTTCTGAAATCATCCTGTTGGTCATTTCTTACAGAACAGTAATATTCCATAATTTTCATATACCACAATTTATTCAGCCATTCTCCAACTGATGGACATCCATTCAGTTTCCAGTTTCTAGCCACTACAAAAAGGGCTGCCACAAACATTCGTGCACATACAGGTCCCTTTCCCTTCTTTATAATCTCTTTGATATAAGCCCAGTAGTAACACTGCTGGATCAAAGGGTATGCACAGTTTGATAACTTTTTGAGCATAGTTACAAACTACTATGAGAACATATTTTACATGGCAGAGCAAATTGCATCCTTGATGCTCTACTCCAAAAATTGTTCATGTATAAAGATGATACAAGATCACAAGATAGATGAAACGGAAATGAATATTCCTTTGATTATACGAGTCATACAATCAAGAGATAAAGGAAAATGTAGGCTTGCTAAAGTTGTTTGCCGATTATGGAGGATATCCTGGGAAGAGTTCAAATGAAACAGGAAGGATTCCTTACAAATGGTAAAAGGTCCTCTAGATGTTCCTGTTTACAAATGACATTGTACTGATTGTATCATGTCCCAAAATACTAGCGTGTAATGTCCAGGCTAGTTCTTTGGAGGACCTTGGGATCAGCTCAAGTCCTTGGTGTTAGTAGGGGAGTGAAGGAGTCAGGACAGCCACCACAAAGCTGGTCAAAGATGGAATCTGGAGTCTTGTGTCTGTGGCTAAGAGCTGTGGCTGAGAGAGTCTTCTGTGTCTGAGACTCCCTTAAATACCTCAGTATGATTACATCACTACAGCACATTGAGTGTGCACAACCATTACATCACCATACTAAGTACTAAGTATATGCTTAACTATAAGCATCATGCTGACCTAGATTCAAGTACACCTTTTCAGGGTTCTAGCCCTCTACACTAAAGAGCTTCCTATTGAGATTTAAAGATGGCCTAACAAACTACATAGGAAAAGCCAAGTGGGTGAAGAATACATTCTATTTCTGATATGTACTTGAATTCTATTCAGTTAGTCCATCAGTTCATATATCTCGGAGAAACAGGCAACATTGAATAGTAACCAGTAAACTAAGCACCTTCTGTTTGCCAGGTATTGTGCTGAGCATTTGGGATGCAAAAAAAACCAAAAAGCAGTCCCTGCTTTCAGGGACCTCACATTCTAATGGGGGAACTGAAAGTTGAGAATAGCTGGAACAATTTTTAATACTTCCAAATTGCACATTAAATCATAACTTTTTTTTTAAGATCCATGTTTTTCTAGTGATATATTTGCAAATAATGGGAAATCTCTGAAGAATCAAAATTTGAGTTAACTCTAAGATCAGTGAAGAGATACATGATGAGATAAGTAGGCTATTTCATATCAGCAATTCTTGTGCATAATAAATATAAAATTATTAAACATAAAATTATAAAAATATATAAACATGTGATGGGGGAAAAAGGCGTGGGATAGTCATGGAGCTACTAAGGAGTTATAAACAGGAAACCTAATGCTACACTGGTACCTGTGGAAGGTTGAAAGACTGAATACCTCCAATATATTGCATAGGTCTTTTGTGGTAGATTTATTTACATGAACTACATGGACCAGAAATGAAAAAACATGGATGAGTTATATTTTATACTTATAGAGGGAGTATCCACTTTTGATAAGGTCCCAGACACACTGAAGAATTTGAGACCTATTAATTGCTTTCCCCTCTCTACTCTGCCTGACAGATGGTGCAAGTATTTTTCAGGTGAAGAAAATTATACTCAGGCCCACAAAAACTCAATTTGCCCAAAGATAAGGAAGAGTGGTATTCCTGTCCCATTAACACATTGCATATCTATCAAAATATGTGAAGATAATGATGGCTATTTATAATAAAGTGGAAATCTGGGTAATATCTGCTTCCAAAGGAATATAGAGAAGGTAGACTTGATACACATTCTTTTTCTGTGGAAAACTCCCCTACTGTATTTTGATTTAGACTTGGATTTTAGTCATGGCTCTAACATATACCAGACCTGTGACCTTGGCCAAGTCATTTAATTTATCCAGTTGTTAGTTTCCTAATCCGTAAAAGGGGGATAATAATGTACTACCTGTCTCACAGAATTGTTAGTGAAGGTCAAATGGAACATTTTGTAACATAAAAATCTCCAAGTCAATATAGCATTTATTCAATAAACATTTTTGAACTATGTGATGTGTAGAACTTAAACTATTCAAGGCACTAAGAGAAATATAAAGGTATATAATATGCAATCTTTATCTACAAAGATATTATAATCTAATATTGATATACCTAAGTGCCTCTGTCTCTAGCCACTCCTCTACTGATATAGGGCTTGTTCTTTCTTGTCTTGTCCTGTTCTTTCACCGCATCTCTGTCTTTCTCTTTTCCCATCTCTTGAAAGTTGTATGTTTTTGCAGGGAAGACTAGGCTGTTTATGAGAAGATGTGAGTGTGTGTGTGTATGTTTTATAAGGAGTTATTAATTTTTAATATTTAATTTAACAAATGTGCAAAAAAGCTGCAAGCCACCATATTCAGGGAGTGTTTTAAGTGTGTATATGTACATTAGAGAAGTTGTATATGAGGATGTCTAAAAGATCTCCAAAAGATATTTGTATAAAGGCGGTATGTATTAGAGAGAGAGAGAGAGAGAGAGCGCGCTCTGGACTGAATTCTAGCCCAGAATTCTACCACTTGATAGGTATTTGATCCTGGGCCTCAGTTCGATTATATGTAAAATGGACATAATAACCCTTTTTGTGAGGATTGAATAAGATCATTTGTGTGAAAACATTTTTCATACTAGTGTTATAGCACATAAGGGATCATTACGTTTCAAGTTTATGTGGTGCTCTAAGTATCACAGAATCTACGTTTTCATGGAATCTTGATATGTAGTAAGGGCAGGTTTTATTTCATTTTGTATAGTCAACGTCATATAGCTGTTTATCAAAAGAAAAGTTAAAATTACTGTCAGAGGATCTTGGTGCAGTCTTAAGTGTGGACTTGGGGGACTCATTTAACTATTTTGGACTCCAGATTTGTCATTTGTATGATTTTTTTTTGTATGATGTTTTGTACTACTCGCCTCTCAGTTGTTTTAAGCAAACACTTTACAAAACTTATAGCACTATATAAACATAATAATGTTACAAGTGACAGATCCAAGATTAGAACCCGAAATCTTGTAATTTCTCCTTTGATGTTGCTCCCCTATATCTCTATGAAATAAAGAGTATATAGGCTTGCATGTGTGTGAAATCTATCAGAGTACTTGATAATGGAGTAAGAACTAGGCTTATACCAGTCTTGAAATTGTACTTTTGGGAAGAGTAGAGGATAACTAGTGACCTAAACTGAAATTTACTGATTGCCCTATTAGGAAAGTCTTTGTGGTGGAAAAAAGCTTCTAGCATTGTGGTCTATGTGGACATCAGGTTTAAATCTCATAATTGAGATTTGAGAAACATTAGCCAACTAAATCCTGGAACCACAGAATTCTAGAACTGGAAGGGACCTATGGAAAAGATTATCAATCATCTTTGATGTTTAAAGAAACCTGTTATATTAAAGGCATCATACAGATCTCAAGTTTTCTTTAATACTTGTTAGCATTGTGAAAATCAAATTTCAATTTGGGCTGTGTAGGTGAATCATTATAGGGCAATGAGATGGTAATATGTGAATTAATTGACGACTTCTTTAGGCCAATAATTTTACAGAATGTAAATGAACTGTCTTCAGAACTTTGGATTAATAATGAGACTCTACAAATGAATTGTCTTATTTCTTTTGAGCCAATAAAACTGCGCTATGCAGATGACCTGGCTGGAGCTACCTTTGTAGAAATGAAAGTTCACAAATGAACCAGCCTGTTTACTTTGATCACCCCTTCCGCTCACCATTCTGTAGCTTCTGCTCTTTCATTCTCTGCTCCCCTGCCATCTTCCATAATATTCCATTGATTTTTCATCTGTTTATTTTTTCCACAGAAAATTGAGACCAGGCTGAAGGAACTACCCCCTTCACTCCATGTTGACCTCTCCCTCAGGTAAAGGCTATGATGGGGGAGTTTCAGGACAAAGAAGTGGGCATATAATCCTGGTATAAGACCTAGAATTTGGATAGGGAATTGGTTTAGGCAAGGAACACTGTGCCAAATGCGCAAATGAGTATTGTGTCTAAAGTATTAGAGAGTTATACAAAATGAGGGTCATTGAAACTTCTTATTTATTCCTGTCACCAAATAATTGTGATTTCAGGTATTCAAATTTTCCCTTGTTCTATGACCTCCATGGCTTTTGATTGTCATTGCCCTCCTTGACCCTCATCCCTTGTGACTTCATGAACTCTTGACTATTTCAACTACTTAGCCTTTCTAAACCCTCTCTTTCTGACCAAACATCTTAATAACTACATTTAAATATTTTAAATATTTTAAAGAATACTGGATTTGTCAAAAGTCCTGAGTTCAAATCCGTTTTTGCTGCTTGCTAACTGTGTGATCACGGGCAAACTATTTAACTTCTTTGAGCTTCTTCTATAAGATAAGGGAGTTAGACTAGATCTCTAAGTCCCTATTCCAGCTCTAAATCCTAAAGTCATATTTCTCCTGCATTTTAACCTTTGACTTTCATGTAACCATCAGCCTGTCTACTTTGGTTTCTTGGACCCCCAGTGTTGGAAATGTGATTCTTCACCTTTGACTAGATGCTTCAGGGAACTTCTCCCCTCTCCCATTTGCCCTTTGATCCACAACATTTGACCTTTCCCAATTTGTTTTTCCATTAAATTTGACCCTTCTTCCTTCTTGACATTTAATTTCCCCAGTTTATTACAATTGATTGCTATCTCCTTACCCTTGGCCCCATTCCTGGATCCCCTGGTATCCTGTCCCTCTCTGGTTTAACTCATCCTCTCACTCATTGTCCCAAAACCTTCTGGATAGCTTCCTTCAACCCTAGATTGAATCTTCTTTGCCCTTCCCTCTTCCCTCTGCAGGCTGGCGCCATGCCCCCTCCTGCAGAGGTGACAGACCCGTCCCATGCCCCAGCTGTGCTGCACCAACTCAATGAACAGCGTCTCCGTGGCCTCTTCTGTGACGTCACCCTCATTGCTGGAGACACCAAATTCCCTGCTCATCGAAGCGTCCTGGCTGCCTCCAGCCCCTTCTTCAGAGAGGCCTTGCTAGCTCAAGCTCCATCACCACTGCCACCTGTGACAAGGGACCCTGCCCCAAACCCTTCTGCTTCTTCTGCTTCTGCCTCCTCTTCCTCTTCCTCCTCCTCTTCCTCCTCCTCTTCCTCTTCTTCTTCTTCCTCTTCCTTTTCCTCTTCTTCTTCCTCCTCCTCTCCACCTCCACCATCCTCCTCCCCTACAGCTTCCCACCCACCCCGGGTTCTAGAATTGCCAGGAGTCCCAGCAGCCGCCTTCTCCGACGTCCTCAATTTCATTTACAGTGCCCGACTGGCACTGCCTGGAGGTGGTGGGGACGGGGCAGCTATGGCAGAAATTGGGGCTTTGGGACGGCGCCTAGGGATCTCACGACTTCAGGGACTCAGTGAAAATGGAGATGCTTGGGTTCCTCCTGCTCCACCACCCCCAGCTCCACCTGAGATTGATAGTTTTGCCACTAGGCCTTCAAAGGAGTGGCAGGGAAGTGGAAGTGAAGTCCCTACATCACAGACTTCCCTTCCCCGGCGGTCTCTTCCCTGCCCTCGCTGTGGGAAAAATTTTATCCATGCTAAACGGCTGCAGACACATGAAGCCCAGTGTAGGCGAGGGACAGGGGCTCGGGGCACAGCAGGTGGGCAAGGGGATGGAGGCTCCCAGGAAGAAAGCCCAGAAACAATCCGAAATTCATCTGCTTCCCCCAGCACAAGTTTTCGAGGGGGTCCAGAGCATGTGGTGAAGGTAGTGGGTGGTCATGTGTTATATGTCTGTGGGGCTTGTGAACGCTCCTATGTGACACTCTCAAGTCTGAAGCGGCATAGTAATGTGCACTCATGGAGGAGGAAATATCCCTGCCGCTACTGTGAAAAGGTGTTTGCCCTGGCTGAATATCGGACCAAGCATGAGGTGTGGCACACAGGGGAACGGAGGTGAGTTACCTGGAACCTCAGATCTTGGGGGTGGGAGCTAGGGAAAAGAAATCTGAAGCTAAGTCTATATTTCTACTTCCAGGACAGAGGCTCAGCCTATATAACCATGAGATTACTTTCCAGCTCAGAGGTTTTAAGTTCTCTAATTAGGAATTTAGGAATTCTGAGATCCTGGGGGTTCTGTCTTTTTAAGATTCTATTTTTTAAAGAGAGCCTTGTTTGGAGTTAGAGGACCTGGATTCAAAGCCGTGTGTGTGTGTGTGTGTGTGTGTGTGTGTGTTTTATAAAATGAAAGGATTGTACATAAAGGGTCTCCAAGGTCCCTTCTGATTTTAGAATCTGATACCCTGTGAGATAATGCTCCAGACAGCTAGAAGTATGCTCAGACAAAAATGAAATCTGAAATCCTAACCTCTGGGGTTAAATGACCTGAACCTGTTTTCCATGTAACACTGTTTCCTGTTGACCTATTGCCTCTATCTAGATACCAGTGCATCTTCTGCTGGGAGACATTTGTCACCTATTACAACTTGAAGACTCACCAGCGAGCTTTCCATGGTATTAGCCCAGGCCTCTTGGCCAGTGAGAAGACCCCCAATGGTGGCTACAAACCCAAGCTGAATACTCTCAAGCTATACCGCCTTCTCCCCATGCGGTCTGCCAAGCGACCCTACAAGACTTATAGCCAAGGAGCACCCTCTACCCCTGCTTCTGCCCCTTTGTCACCAGAACCCACTCCATCTGCACCTGCTGTCCCCCCCATCCTCCCCACAACACCCCCACCCCCACCTGTCCCTCCTCCACCTCCCACCCCTGCCCCCCTACCTTCTGTCATTGCCTTTGCTCATCCAGCCCCTTCAGTAATTGTACATGGGGGCAGCAGCACAGGAAGTAGCACGACTGGCACAACTGGAGCTCAGGCTGCCTCAGTGATTGCCTACACAGCTCCGCCCAGGCCTCCTAAGAAACGTGAATACCACCCCCCTCCACCCCAGCCAGCAGTAGCAGTGGTCACAGCAACACCATCCACCCCAGCTACAACCACACCAGGGGCCACTGCAGAAGAGAACAAGGGTAGGAACCTCCGGGCAGGAAAGACTCTGACATACACAGCCAAACCAGCTGGTGGAGGGGGGATGGGACCTTCTGGGGGGCTCAACTGGGGTGGAGACTCTTCCCAACCCCAGCCCCCACCACCACTGTGCCAGATCACAGTTCGAATAGGTGAGGAAGCTATTGTCACTCGAAGAATTTCTGAAACTGACCTCCACCCTGGAGAAGCTAGTGGCCTTGAAGAAGGAGAGGACAGTGAAGAGGAGGAGGAGGAGGAAGAAGAAGAGGAAGAGGAGGAAGAAGAGACTGAGGCTGGGAGTGAGGACCAACTCTGGCGGCCATACTATTCCTATAAACCTAAACGGAAATTGGTTGGCACTGGTGGGGGGAGTAGTGGGACCAGCAGCAGTAGTGGGACCTCCAAATGTCGCCGCTCTCGATGGAGAAGGAAGTTTGAAAGACGATCCTGGGAGGAGTC
Organism: Sarcophilus harrisii; assembly: GCF_902635505.1. Classification (NCBI taxonomy): domain Eukaryota; kingdom Metazoa; phylum Chordata; class Mammalia; order Dasyuromorphia; family Dasyuridae; genus Sarcophilus; species Sarcophilus harrisii. The sequence continues at coordinate 289,527,120 of NC_045429.1, read as the reverse complement.
CAGATCCACTGAAAGCCCCTCTGGACAGACCAGCAGTGAGTGGAAACATCAGTGTGGTGACTGTGGCAAAGCTTTCTCAGCTCTAAGGAAGCTGCACAAACACCAGGAAGCCCATGGTAATGGGGGCACCCAGGGACCCCGGGCTGGCCGAAAGCCTTTGACCCGTTTTGCCTGTTCCCATTGTCCAAAGGTGTGTAAGACAGCAGCTGCCCTGAGCCGCCATGGGCAGAGGCATACTGGGGAGCAGCCAGGGGGTACCCCTACACCTGTTATTGCCTATTCTAAGAGCAGTGGAGGAAGTGGGACTGGATCAGGACTGGGATTAGGTGACAGTGGGGTGAAGGAAGAGGCCCCTCAGGAAATGCAGGTGTCATCATCCAGTGGGGAGGCTGGTGGAGGAGGGGGAATTGGTGGTGGGGGCCTTGAGGCTGCCTCTCTCCAGGATCCTGTTATTTCAGGAGGAGAAGAACCCCCAGCAGTGGGAGACGGGAGCTATCCTCCAGTGCAAGAGTTCCCCTTGGCCCTGGTTGAAGATAAGCAGGAAGTTTCAGGTCGGGGGGAGAAGACTGGAGCTGAGGGATTGATTGGGGAGGGTATAGAAGGGACTGCACCTGCCAAAGTCACTTTCTACCCTGAATCCTACCCACTGGTATATGGTCCTCAACTCCTTGCTGCCTATCCTTACAACTTTGGTAACCTTGCTGCACTCCCAGTTGCCCTCAACATGGTTCTGCCTGATGAGAAGGGTGGTGGTGCCCTACCCTTCCTACCTGGGGTCTTCAGCTATGCTGTGAATCCTCGGGCAGCACCCCCCACACCCCCTCTTCCTCAGTCGATGCCTTCACCAGTTCCCCCCAAGGGAGATGGGGGTGGAGGAGGAATTGAGAGGGCCCAGAAGGGAGATGTGGGATGAACTCATTACTTGGTTAGCCCCTTCCACCAGAAACCACCCTTGCTTTCTACCTACCCTCTTTCTTCCTGCTCCTGGCCCACTGTCCCTAGCTTGTCCCCCAAGTCCCCTGGAGATCTCTAGTAGCCTCTGTGCTATAACTGCTAATATGAGAGGAATGCAGGGAAAAAGATTCCTGAGATCTCTTGGGTTGAAGCTGATTTGGGGCTTATAGCAGTTTTCCCATTTCAAGAGAAGTGATGATTGGTGAGTCTCACCACCTCTTTTCCTCTTTTCCAAATCTCTCCCACCCCACCTGCTTCACCATATCAGCCCAGGGTAGTCCCTATGGGAAGGGTATCTTTCAGTATTAATGTAGTTACCCAGATCCCTAGCTCCTGGAGTGACATAGATACATGTGTGTGTACATAGACATGTGTGTGTGTGCGCACACGTATATTCCTCCTCAGAAATGCCACTTGTGGTTTCTAGATCTAGGGGGAATACCACCTCTTACCTTGTAACCTACTTTCCCTGTACTGTTTCCTTCCTACCACTACAAAAAAAAAAAACAAAACAAACAAAAAAAAAACTTTTCCCCAGCACATTCCATTACCTCTCCCCTCTCCACTCCAGTACAGCTGACAGGGTAGTATGGCTCAATGCCAGAACCATTGTAATACCCATCATCTACACACCTAGGGACCTTCTGAAATAACTCCTGTGCTGCTGGGCAATGTTTTCTCCCTATCCAGAGCAATAGTCATGTTCTTCTGTCCCCCAACTTCAATGTTGGTCATTCCTAGACTCAAGTGAAAAGAATTGGTTGCTGGTTGGGCCATTTAGGAGGCTCTCTCTGCTCAGCCAGATTGGGGGGAGCAGGGAATAATAGAAGTCACTTCTATTTTAGGGGGGTGATGGTTTCACCCAGACCAGAACAAATGTCAAAAACTATTGGAGTAATGTCTGGGTATGGGAGGTCCTAAAATTTGCACATGCCCTCCTGCCCTTTCAACTCTATTTTTCCTAATGTTATATCCACAAACACTGGTATGGATCCAAATGGAACTGTCTTATTTCCCAGGTTGTATATTAAAGCACCCCCTCCAACTCCACTATACGGAGATCCCTTTCCATCCAAAAGAGCACCTTACCCTTAAGGGATGGGGGGAACAAGGGACCTCCAAGTAGCCCCCAAACTTCTAATTTGCACTAATGATACCCCATTAAGGGGTGCCCTATTCCCTCTCAGTAGGGAAAATGGGTACTATTTCCCAATCCCTTGAGCCCATGAAAAATAATCTTCTAATCTCATCTCCATGCTGGGGAACTGGAGCTAAAACCCTCTTTCTGTTCACTTCTCAGATTGAGCCTCCCCCATCTAAGATTAGGTGAAAGATAACTTCCCCTACCCATGTCTAAATGAAAACACAAAACAAGGAGAGTCAGGTAGGGGGGAGTAAGTTTGATGGGTATGAAGTAATTTGAAAAAAGCAAAAGCTGCTTTCTACTTAAAATGGCAAGAATTTCTCCCAACCACCAATAACTGATCAGGGGTCAAGATAATGGTTCTCAGCATGCTCAAATGCTAAAGTCAAAAGTAATGACTCCTAGAGGCAGGTAGATTTGGAGTGTGGGGATTCTTCCCCCAGTTCCCAAACTGCTTGTTATTCCCTTACAAGCAAAGTGATCAGGGGCATTGGGGTAGGAGAGAAGGCCTGCCTCACTCCCTGTATATTGAGTATCATTCCTCCCTCTCTGCACTTTTTTTGGTCTAGACCAAAACCCAAGAAAAGAGTTTCCTCCTGAATGTACCAAGTCCCAATGTTTAAGGAAAAAACAAAAAATACAGCAAAACATTCCCCCCCTTCCCTCCCCCCAAAAGATCTTGTTTTTGGCACTTTAGAGAAAAACTGTGGGAAACTACATAATAAAATATATATCTACACACAAATATACATATATTATGTATATGTATATATATATATATATATATATATATATATATATATGTATGTGTGTATAAGTATATATGGGAATCACAAGAGACTGAAGAATGCCTGGAGGCAAAGAGGAGATGAACTAAGGGCCTCTCCCTCCCCTCTCCACCTTTATATTTACCCTTCTCCAGAGAAAGGAGGGGAGAAAAAAGAGGAGAGTTCGGGACTCCTGAGAAATGATCAGATAATTTTTATTTCAAAATAGATTGACATTCCAAACAATAGAGATTATGGAAGTATTAAAAGGTTTGGCAATGTTACTATTTGAGAAAATCCAGATTCTAGGATTTTGAAACTTTGACTAAATTAAGATCATAGGAAATTGGAAGGGTTTCTTTGGAATGAGGCATCTTGCAATTGTGGAAATAACAGATATTGTAAATTTTAGATTGAAAATGATTGTGATCCCTGTTGTGCCAAGCCCTTTTACTCCCTCACTGAGAGGGAAGCCATTATAAAGAGGGGGAAGGCTTTTGGATCAGTGCTGCGAAGAGAAAGGAAAGATTTAAGATAATACAAACTTTTTAGCTTTATATTTTTAAGGAAACAGACTTAGAAAAACTGATTATATTTATCTTTCCACATCTGTGTGTGTCCAATTCTCTACCTTTTAGGTGAATAAACAGACAAATGGACTGTGCTCTGTATTAGGGATGCCTCTTGTACTTATTTCCATTGGAAGGGATGAGGGGGACTGGGGTTTAGATGGAAGATGTCACACATCCTACTAAATCCTAGGAGTTAACTTGGAAATGGAAAACTGATGCTCTGTAAAAATGCCTCCCCATACCATTTCTTTCGTAGGGGTTTGTGGGTTCTTCCCATGTAGGTCCTTCACGCCTAGACCTTGAGTAAATTGCTGACTGCAGCCAACTCCTAGCAGCTCTTGATGACAAAATACCACTCACCGTTGCAGTCTTTAAAACTGCTAGGAACTTGGAAGTCCTAGCTGCGTCCGAAGAGTGGTTATAAAATGGGATTAAAAACACCCTCTTCCAATTCCTGGATTTCCCTTATACCTCTGTAATCTAGCTTTGGTATTTGAATCATCCTCTTTTTTTTTTTTTTTTTTTTTTTTTTTTTAAGAGAAATAGATTGGGTTCAATTTCCCTTAGCCTGAGGATCCACCCTATTCTCTACCTTGTTTCTCCCTGTTTGATTTTATCTGTATCTCCCTACTTCTCACCTTATTCTGTAAATGTCCCTCATCCTAGCCTCAGAAATAAGACTGAGCCTAACCTGAGCCCATAGTCGTTGGAATCCTAGTGTCAACTCAACTTGAAACAAGGTGAAAACTCAAGGGTGATGTCAGAATCCTGGTGTCAACTCAAGGGAGTTTTGGGGGAAGAGAGATTCATTCATATCTCCCAAAGACACCAGGATTCTGACATCACCCTTGAGTTTTCACCTTGTTTCAAGTTGAGTTGACACTAGGATTCCAACACATAGTAAATAGAGAATTCTAACCTAGGAAAAGCTTTCAAGAACAAAAAGACTAAGCCTATGATGGCAAATTTTCAGGCATAGCTGGATGTAATAAAATTATTTTGTGTGCTACTCAAAAAGGCATCTGATAAGTAGGTACTTGCTTAAATCATTCCCAAAGGAGCCTACCTTGGAAAGCTTTTTTTTTTTTTTTTTTTTAAAGATTCATTTGTTTTACAATATATAACAAACATTAAGAACATACTGTATGCAGAGAGTCTGGAATTGGGCTGGGAGCATGAGATTTTTTTTTTTTTCTTTTGGTCAATATTTTATTTTTCCCAATTATATGTAAAGATAGTTTTCAACATTCATTTTTATAAGATTTTGAGTTCCAAATTTTTTCCCCTTCCTTCCAGTCCTCCACTCTAAGACAAGTCTAAATGGCAATCTGATAAAAGTTATATATTGCAATCAGAGCATACAAGATTTAAAAGGGGAAAAAAAAAAGCTGGGACACTTCCCAGTAAGGGGTTTTAAATTGGAGTTTTGGATCACGACAAAGGAAACGGTGAAGGAAGACAATCCAGGTACTGGGTTTCTGCGGAAGATTCCACACCAGCTACTCTCGAGGGCTCAGAGGAAACGTTAGGGAAAAGGGTCGGAAGGGGGTAGGTGGTAGGAAGCATCCAGGAAAATAATGAGTGTCCCCACGCTGGTGAAAATAATGAAAGTCCACAAGAAGAGTCGGTCCACCACCATAGCCACATATTGCCAATCCTCCCTCAGCTGGGGGAAGGGAGCAGGTGAGGGGAGGGAGGAAACAAAAGTCATCCACAGACCTAGATTATCAACTCGGGTCATGCAACCCGCAAGGAACCTCCTCGCCCCTCCCCTACAATTACAATCCAGCCCCCCGGGGGGGCGGGACCTCGGGACGAGCGGAGGACGAATCATAAGCCGGCAGTGTGACCTAGCTGGGAGAGAGGGGCCCGGAAAAGGAAATCCGGGGATTGAGAGCTCCCAGGGACTTGACGCCAAAGCTTTTTTTTTTTTTTTTTTTTTTTACGGATGGAAACTCAGAGGAACAGAGAAGTTAAAGGACTTGGGTCACACTGCTAGTAAATAAGCGCAGAATTTGCGCCCAGGACTTTCTGGTTCCAATTCCCCTGCATCAAATTGTAAGGAGCTAAAACCAACGAAACACAGCATCCCCTCTTCCCCCCACCCCCCTTTTCCTCCCTGACGTACGTCTTCGTAGTCTTCTTGGTCTTGTAACTGGCGAGCGATGTAGTTTATGGAGGTCACAACGTCCCGCAGTTCCGGGGGCAGCTTTGGACTCTCACTTGGAGCCCCGTTGATAAAACGCCGAAGGTCGGGAGGCGAGAGCTCAGGTTGAAACCTGGGGACGTGGGAGTATGTATATAGTTAATTTGGACAGCTGCCCAAAACCCAGCTCCTTCTGAAGTTTCCCTGACCCTGCCTCTTTTCCCCGCTTCTTTAGAGATCTATTTCAGCAATCCATGTAATGACCTTCCACTTTCTTGCGGAGGATCCCAAAAAGTCCGAAGAGGTTAAAAAGAAATAGAAAGCTTTTTGCCAGCCCTTCCTACACGAAAAACCACACCACCTACGATGCCATGCGGCAGTGGCATTGGTTCTCTGGACAGATTCTTTTTTTTTTTTTATTTTTTTATTTTTTTATTTAATAGCCTTTTATTTACAGGATATATACATAGGTAACTTTACAACATTAACAATTGCCAAACCTCTTGTTCCAATTTTTCACCTCTTACCCCCCCGCCCCCTCCCCTAAATGTCAGGATGACCAGTAGATGTTAAAATATATCTCTGGACAGATTCTAATGCACTACTTTAAGCATCTTTTGCAAAGTCTGAGGCAGGACAGGGCTCACCTGTTACTTTTAGAGAAATCCCCTGGAGGCTTCCGGATGAAATATTCATCTGTGGCTCGACCCCAGCCACTGCCTTGAGCATCCCTGAGTTCCAGAACAGGAGGTTCTGGCTTCAATGTTCGCTCTACCTTGGGCCTCTTCAGACCCAAATACCGGGGGAGTTTGTGGATGAAGATCTAAAAAGGGATAGAGGATGAGAACCAACCCCAGGGCAGCCTATTCCAAGCTGTTTTCTGTACTTTGAAGACAAAGATTCATGGGGTGGAGAGAGAGGAACAATAGGATCTTGACCATAGTGACAAGCCACTCCATAGTCTAGCCAGCCAATCTTATTCTACTTCTGAAACCCATTCCTGAAAGAACTCCATCTTCTCACCTCTTGCCTTTAAAAATTTACTCTTCTAAGGCCCATTTCCAAATCTCTTATCATCATATCCTATATTTAAAGCTGAAGAGCCCTCAAAGATTATTTAATCCAACCCCTCACTTTGCAGATGAGGAATTGGAGTTTATATAATAGTCACATGAATAGTTCATGACAAGAAGTGGAATCTGAACCCAGATCGATGTTTTTTCCACTACATCCAGCTGTTTTCCCTTAAATTCCTTATGCCACATGATTTAACTCTCCCATCCATCCACTTATTTTCTAACATTCTATAGAATGTAAGCTACTTAAAAACAGGAATTGTTTAGTTTTTGGTTTTGTATTCCCAATACCTAGACACAGACACTCTCTGCTTGACAGAGTTGCTTAATAAATGGATTGCTGATTGATTATAAAATTGATTATAAACTCGTTGGGAGCAGGGATTGTGTCATTTAAAAAATCTTAACTCCTCTGTTACCTAACAGAAGGCGTAAAAATGATTACTTGTTTAAATTAATTGGATGCTGGACTTATATCTTAAAACTGATGCCCTCCTACCCTTATACTGTCTTGCATGGCTTCACACAAATTGAGGAGGAAGATGGCTAAATCCTAAGGATGGAACCTTTTGTCTCTGAGGAAGAGTCCCTTTTACCTGATGAACCCAGAAGGGCATTTGGTGGGTGTGAGGGGACCGGTGATGCAAGTTGAGGACAATGACACTGAGTATGACTGAGAAGGTGACCAGAATCATTGTGAACATGAGGTACTTGACAATGATAGGAACAGCCAGCGATGTCTCAGGAACCTTACTGGCCAGCAGCAGCAGGAAAACCGTCAAGGTCAGCAAGGCAAAGATAGAGAGGGTCATCTTCTCCCCTATTTTGTGAGTGGGAGAGGGAATCAATTAACTGGGTTAGGCCACTCCATCCCAAGGAAATGATAGAATTTTCCAGAAGGAAAGAAAAATCTTGCATATAAAAGAACTCGAAGTTTTAGCTCTCCCTTCTCTTTCTTGGACTAAGGATGCTAATAAAGGTGATTTTGAAAGAGCTAGGAGGAAGAAAGCAACATTGGTCTCACAGGGAACATGAGAATTGTGGAGTCCTATAATAAGGCCCAATAGTGGTAGTATGGGGGAGAGGCATTGGGACATCCAAAGTGGGAGAAGCTGACCCAGTGGAAGGGAAAACAGTATTTGTGAGCTGGATTTAATTGTTTGGATTATAGAAAGAGGATCCTTGAACAGACTTGAAAGAGAAAGGTTGATTTGGGAAAAGGGGAGAATCTGGAGTGTGACATCTGACAAGATGACCACAAATACTCTTTCTACCTCTTCTCTTCCTCCCAACTCCTAGATTCCTCTTACCAGCATCTGGGGGTAGGTAGAAGACAAAAATGGCAAGGAGAGTGATGAGTACACAGGGAATTATGACATTGACCAGGTAAAAGAGTGGCTTTCGTCGGATGATGAGATAGAAGGTGACATCCTGGTGCTCTCCTTCCTTCCCTCTTTGCCCCTCTCCTGAGGGACCATTCAGTCTTGAAGATTTATGGATTATTTCCCACTGGCCATTCTCTGGAGAAGGGAGAAGATAAAGATTTATCGGCAACAATTGGTTATATTGTATAACTTCATAACATGTGTCCTAGACTTCTCCCACCAACATGTGTGTTCTAGCTGTTTCATTTAAGTAGGAAAATCATATCTGTACCTTCATATGGACCATGCACATGCATATGTGGTATATGTGCCCAAGGCATGTACCACTGTATCCCTCCCTAATTATCTGTGCCAAGCACAAACCGATGAAATTTCCCTCATGAATGTAGATCTCGCTCCTCTGCTGTCCATCCAGACCAAGCCCCGGGCTTAGTTTGAGCTGAGAGCTGTCATAACTATAAGAACTGAAGACCATAGTGCAATTCTGCCAGTCGAAGGGGAAGTAGGTGACCTGAAGCGTGAGGGAAGAAGCATTAAAGAGATATTCCCCTGCTACTGGTCAGGATGAAAAGTACAAGTTACTAAGAGAGGTGGTTGGGTCACTGAGACTAGGGGCCATCAGGAAGGGTCACTTGGAAGAAGAGAAGTAAAGTGCTAGGGAAGATCACTGGGACTATCATTGGGAAGGACTGGGAGCTTGATTACTAAAGGACTGTGAATCATTGGAGATAGCCCTTGGGAAAGGCTTGAAGTTAGTAGGGGGAGGCTAGAATTTGATGGGGAAGGTCATTTGGAAGAGACTGGAGATTTATTACTGAATCATTCTTTAACCCAATGAAGAAGGGGTCGGAAGTCAAGAACCTGGATACTACAGCTGCTGTGGTAAATGGCAGGGGGCAGCCAGTGCACGGAGCCATCTGAAGTCACCAACACATGAATGTTTAGAGAGACATCGAAGTTTCCATCATTGCTGAGGGATGAGGTCAGATTAAGCAGGTATGTTTTTACAGTCTTTACCCTGGGACCCTCCCACCCGCCTTGTCCCTTGGGTTCCCATCCCCTCACCTCCCAGTGATCATGTGCTCCCCCACCACCACCCCACCCCCTTCTTCTACTTGTTCATGAGCACTATATCTGGAAGCCACACGGAATCCGACGCAATCCTCAATGACTCTATTCCCTCATGTTCTTCAGGATTCCAGCTTAGTCTGTAATCAGTCCATACCTAGAGATGTGGAGCATGATGGCTTAGCATTTGTTGGGAAACCAATTTATGTCAGACTGTAAGGTTTTTGGAGATGGGGACCTATATTTTGTGTCTCCTCTAACTTCAGGTATATTACTCCTGACACTGTAATTTTTAACAACTTGCATTTATATGGAGCTTTAAGGTTCATGAAGCCCATTCCTCACAACAAACCTGCTAGCTATAAAGCACAATTATTAACCGCTTTTTAAAGAAAATAGGCCCAGAGATGATGAAGTGAAGTGTTGCTGAATAGGTAGTGACACAACTAGTGTCAGAGCCAGAATTTGGATTCAGATTTCCTGACTATAAATAAGGCTATTGCCCATTAGATGCTTAATAAATATCTGTTGAATGAATGACCTGGTGGGGGTGGGGAGAGAAGGGGAGCTGTCGGATGCTTGGGTCATTCTAGTGCAGAAGTTCTTAATCTTGTTTTGTCTCATGCACTCCATTGGCAGCATGGTAAAGCCTATGGACCCCTTCACAGATTCATATTTGTTGCCTACATTAGTAATTTTCAATTTCATTTGAAGGTCAGTTAAAATGAAGATGATTTTTTTTTATCTTATGAATAACCTGAGCTATCTCTACGGACCCCCCTACGGATCTTGGGGACCACAGGTTAAGAGTCCCACCTCTAAGCTAATAAGGAGGCGATTAAGCTATTGGACAGGCCTTCCTCCCCCTACTATGTCAGTTCCCGAAACCTTCCTTCCTCTTGGGTCTACTCCGTACCAGGTCCACATAGACTTTGGTGATTAACTCCTCGTCTTTCTCGTTCTGTAAGGGAAGGAGTTAGTTGAATGGACTAAAGGAGAGAACCAATAAAGGCGAACTTCAGAGCTTCTTAGAATCCCCTTGTTTATTTTCCACTTGACCACTCAACTTTTCCATTCCCCAACCGCCTCGATAGCACCGCCCATTTCATGGATAGCCTCGCCCCTTGTCCCTGTCACGCCAGCTTCAGGCTTCCACCCCTTTAGAAATGATCCTTAAGCTCCTCCTCCTGGTTTCCCCTCCCCCGGGAACCCGTGAGTTCTTTCCCTCTTTGGGCTGAGTGCCTTCTGCTGCTTTTACCCCACCTCCAGCCCTAGCCCGATACCTCTGGCTCACCAAGCTGATGATCTGCGCCAGGGTTAGGCCGATGCTGACGGGCACGCGGTCTCCAGGGTCCCGGGCGGGCCTCACAGAGCTATCGTAACCCGAGAAAAGCTTTTCCAGGAGCTGACCCTCGCCCGAAGTGCCGCTTGCCCCTGAGAACAGGATCACGAAGTCCTCCCAGTCATCACACCTCCCTGCCGGTCTCCCCTCTGAGTAACCTAAGGAACCCAGCACCCGAAGTTCTCATATTTACCGTCCACGAGGAAAAGGAACCCTAGGGTTCCCAGCAACCACACTCCTGGAGTCATGCTTTCCACTGTCTCTGCTCTCCCTAAACTGGCTCCACAACCCAAGTGAGCTGGGATCCGGTGGCAGAGGAAATGACTAGGACTTTAGGAATGTGCACCTGTTCAAATGCCTGCAGCTGCTGCGACCTTAGCTCAAAACCCGTGTCTTCTCTCCCCTTTTCTGTCCTGTCTTTTGTCCCCTGCTCTTAACACTAAAAGTAATTTTGTCTCCTGCTCAACTACCCTCTCCCATCTGAAACTCCCACTTTTCCCAATTTCAGAACAGACATAGAGATTGTACAAATTGCCTTTAATAGAGGAAATGAGCAAGAGAAAGACCCTTGTTTTTGGAGCAAGAGGATTCATGGGCAGTTGGTGTCTGTGATAGTAGGGCATAGGATGGGATTGAGGTTTCATCGATCATGTTAACAATCTGGGGAGGTTGAAATAGATTCTGAGAGATAATCCCTCATTCTGACACCAGTTCAATATTCTTTCTCTTAGTGGTTCCTGTTTGTTGCCATCATTGCCTTGATTTCTTCCTGATGTTTCTAGGGAGTTGGAGTATAACTCCCTTATTCCCTTTTACTCCTCAACTGATTTGTTCTAGTCTCATTTTGCTCTTATTTATTCCATCTGCCAACCATCCCTTTCTTTGGTTCAACCTAGTTGAAGTGTGATTTACAACCACATTCAATATTTCAATATTTTTCCCATTATTTCAAGGATTTGTGATCTCATCAGTTTGAGCACTCCTCTAATATAGATTACAAACCTTCTTGCAATTTAGCAAATAGCTTTTGAAACTGGCCTTACCTGCAAAGTTCATCATCTTGAATACAACTTGACAATTTGGACAACAGGCTGTGTCTGGGGCATATTTGAAGCCTTTCTAGGTTGGTTAAGACCTTCCAGAGATTTTGATTCCCTAGCAAAATTCTTAGAAACCCAGGGTTATTCTATTCTGATTTAAAATTTGGGGGAAGTGAGACCTCGAACCAATGTTCCCTAACATTACTTGACCAAGATAAGAATGTTATTGCTGATTTAGATGGTTCCTTATTTGTTCTCTTATGCACAGCTTGTACCAGTTGGCTCATTATCCTCTTTCCATCACAGTCGGTGACAATTTCATTATATTTATGGAGGACCCCTAAGAAGTCCCTAGTGAGGTAGCTAAGTATTCATTTTTCCATATAATTCAGAATTTGTTCCCATAGTCTCCACCCCCAAATGTTTTCCTCCCTCTCATCCACCATATCTGGGTCTCTGGGCCTTCACCCTGAAAGTTCATTAAATAGGAATTTGGCCATCTCTTTAACCTTAGACTCCCCAGTCCTACTGCCCTGCAACTAGCTATGTTTAGGGAGAGATTGAATCCTAAGCTTTAGAAAGTGCATTTAAAAAGAGGATGGATTTGGGTTTTTTCCCTATATGGAAGAATAAGAATTTTAGAAAACTTTCCACAGACAATAAAGGAAATGGGTTTTGGTCCATATATAATGTAATCTCTCTGGACCACAAGTAGCATTTATGGAAGAAGTGTGATCCATTGTCTAAAATGTCTCCTAGTGTAAGCATGTGGCTATTCAGACTCTAGCTCCATCTAAGGAAAAGGGATGATTTCAGCTATAAGCTAGAACCATAAGTCGGTAGAACAGATTCTAGAACTGGGTCCCTGCAGGCCAGATGTTAGGACAGTGGTAGTTTACAATGGAGTTCAGTGAAGACCAAGACAATGTCTGTGCTGTGTTCTTGTTGCGGGGTTCTTCCATATCTAGATCAAGAATCAATCTTGATCAACAACATTAATCTTCAATGACTCAGAATAGCTGATACTGTAATACAGAAGATTTTGATGGCAAATTGACTCTGGGTGGGATCCAGATTTCGGAATATATCCAGAACAAAGTCAGAAGACAGGGGGAGGGGAGGTAATCCAGAGTAAAAGAACTGTGCTCTAGTTGACTGTGGCTCTGTGGTTATGTAAAATGGCAAAGGACTCTAGAAACCAGGTTTTGTCTATCCTTATTTAGTACTCACAGCTTCATCTCTCTGGAAGTTTTCTGAGAGCTTGAGTAGAAAATGAAAAAAAAAAACCATAATAATTTGGCCCCTTAATGATATTGCAATGTTTCAGATCCTCTATAAGGGTTCTTTGATACAGAAAATTGTCAAAAAAGCAAATCTTACTAGGATTTCAGTTTTGCAGCAAGAGCCCAAAAGTCACAGACAATACATAATCTTTCTGATAATGTCTGGATTACCTATAATGGCCACACTCTTGTAGTCCTCCCTACATTGCCTAAGGAAAGTTAGAAACATTTTAAATTAGGGATTTATGGCTTGTGGCAGGGGAGTGGCAAGGAAGGAATGTAACAGGTTGAGAGACCAGAATGACTAGCTCAGTCTGGGATCTGGATGGCTGTCTTGATGGAAGACTTGAGGGGTGGTCCCAGACATCACCGTTATGTTTCAGGAGGCAAAGAGGCTGGAGGAGGCTTGTCATTTGCAGGAGACGTCTCAGGTACATTGTGCAGGGAAGGCTCCCGGTACATGGCCACTGTGAGGAGGATGGAACAAAGAAAAAGAAATAGTCAGGGACCAAGAAACACAGAAATAAGCAGTGGAGAAATATAAAGGAAGATATTACTATAGCCTCTTTTGATCAAAATAATAGATAGATGATCTTTAAGGACCCTTCTAATTTTAAAATCTATAATTTTCTGGTTCTATGAAGATGTCACTGTTTTGATACTTGGTTGATTTCTTTCTGTGTTGCTACTATTGACCTATATTTCTACTAATTTTCCTCCTCCCTCCAAGTGGGCCCTGGACAGAGTAGGTCTTAGAATTCTGAGATAATCTAGTTCAATTCCTTCCCCCCTCCCTTATCTTGTATAGCCCATTTTTAAAGCATTCAGTATCTATAGATCAGCCCTCCTCACCCCTGCCCCAACAGAGTCTGTCTGTTTTTCTATTATCTCTATACAACTTTTCTGTCACAAAATAAAGTGTTTTCATTGAAAAAAAAAAACAAAAACCACATACAAACAAAAGCAAAAGCCTTGCCATACATAGTAATAAAGGGTATGCCTCCCTATCATGACAAGACTTCCTTTTGTTACGATCTAGTTTGAAATATTTGCTATATAACCTCATAGGATATGAAAATAGACAGGATCTTTTCTATGGTAGTGGAAATGTATTTGACATGACAGACTCTCTCATCCCTGAGATGTTCATACCTTCGAGGAGCTTAGGCACAAAATGGGCAGCCGCTTTGGTCTTCTTGACTCTATTTCCCTTCATGACATGGCCTTCCTTGTCCAAACCCAAATACCAGGCTCGGCCTGAACGACTCTGGCGGTAGAGGGCAGAGGCGTAGAGGACATAATAGTTCTCAAACACGCACTCCTTAAAGCGACACTCTGCTGTAAAGTGTGGCTTGAGGATAAGGTCACAGAAAGAAAAAAACAAAGGCAGAGAGGAAGAAAGAGAAATTGATATTATTGGGCAAGAAGCTGATGTTTCTCAGGATTGAGCCTCCCCTTCCCTCTTTGAGAAATGATACATAAAATCTACATATGGAATCAAATCCTCTAAGTGCTGAGGGGATGAAATAAAGATGAGCTCTTTGAGCCCAGATGCTATAGATTTGAGGGTGGATTTCTGTGTATTCCTATATCTAATTATCCAATCTGACGCCTATCCCTCTCACTCTAACTAATCCCTTCCTTTTTCTCCACTATAGTAGTTCTCTAAGTGTGGTCTGAAGATCCTTGGGAGTCCTCCAGTGAGGAGGGGTCCTCAAATTCCAAACTATTTTTATACTAATATTAAAAAATTATTTGACTATTAAAATACTCTTTGATTTTTCAATTTCATATCCATGTGAGGATATATTATCTTCATATAGTTTATTTTTATTCTTTTTGGTGAGGCTATGTTGTTTAGTGGGATTTTGTGACTTGCCCAAGTATCTGAGGCCAAATATGAACTCGGGTCATTCTGATTCCAGGACTGGTGCTCTATCCTTAGCTGCCCACCCCCACTATAGTTTAACCAAAAAACGTATCATAGCAAATTGAATACAAGAGTATATAAGAGAATCTAGTTTTTTTCTATTAAGCTAGACATTAAAGAGATTTGCAAAAATATGTAAAATAATGCTATTTCTCTCACTAAGTTTTTTATGTTTTGGATAATGTAGTTATTTTTCAAAAAATATGTTATATTGATTAACATATTTTTGATATTCATCATGTCAGACTCTTCATGACCCCATTTAAAGTTTTCTTGGCAAAGATATTGGAGTGGCTTGCCATTTCCTTCTCCAGCTTATTTTACAGATGAGAAAATTTAGGCAAACAGGATGAAGTGATTTGCCCAAGGTCACAGAGCTAGTAAGTATCTGAGGCCTAATTTTAATTCAGAAAGATGAATTCTGTAAAATCAGATATCAGGCCTGGTGCTTTATCCACTTATCCATGTCCTAACATGGTGAACATGTCCTAGGTTTAGTTTTGCTATTTTAAATGAATTAATAAATATCTTTTAAAACTTATATTTTTATTTTTTGTATGTTAAATATTTATTGATGTAGCCCACACAAACAAAAACTCTTTGGCTTATTAACAGAAACTTTTAAGATTGTAAAATAGAAGCAAAAAGTTTGACAACTTGTACTTTAGTGGATTCCTGGCTGTAAACTGGAGGGGAACAATAGGAAGTAAAGAAATCCTTGGACATATGGATGCTAAAGTCCCCTCTGGCTTGAATTCTAGGATTCTATGATATTTTAGTCCAACCTCTCTTTTTGTTGATGAGTCTCAGAGAGTGAAATTATTTGGTCAAAGAATGCATTACTGGCAGAGTTATGGAAGAACTCAGATCTTTCTTTCTACATGCCCTATCTGGCTCTCCTAGTCATAACTAAATCTGGGCATACAGAGAGATACTCAGAGAAGAAAAGCCACATAGAGTCCTAGGCATGTGGTTGTGAGGATGTCTTTGGCAAAGACTAGAGGAATCTGGAAATTATCTCTCTCAAGAACCTCTTGTGTAGTCAATGGATATGATGAAGGTATTGTAAGGTTATTGAGAAGAGAGCTCAAAAGTGGCTTTGGTAGGATATGGCAAGGAAAATCTTAGGAAAAAATTAGGGAATTCAGAAAGGGAAATTATTTTGAGACTGATGATTCTGCAGTAGAGTGTGTCTAAAGGATCTGAAGAATTGAGAAGAGGGTCAATTGTGAGATTACCAGGGAAAGTGACTGAGAAAAGAGTCCCAGCTAGGTCTTTCACCAGGATAGAAGAAAGTGAGGAGAGTCTCACCGAACTGTAGAGTAGCCCCTCAGCATTCATGGCTACATAGTGTCCCAGCTTGGTGCTCTGGATAGTGACGACTCGGAGACCCACAGGGATCAGATTAAACTGAGCTGAAGGGTAGAATGAGAGTTAGAGAGCCAATGCATCTAACTCCTGACCCTTCAATCCTTAGGATGTCTTGGGCCCACCTCCTCAAAAAAACTTAACCAACCAAACCATAAAACCCTGAGCCTCTCATTATTTCACCCTACCATCAGTTCTATTCCAGAGACAGCTACTCTGGCCCATCCTCACTCATGGATGTCAATAACAGAAACAGGATTGGAAAGTTACTGGGTAGACTTCAGGGGCCCAGTTGCCAGTGCCTTAGAGTACAGTGAGAGAAGAGAAGCCCTAAGCACTTCTTTCCTCCTTTCTAACTTTTCCCATCCCCAAAATTCCCTTCTCCCCCTCACTGAAAGAGCTGGTATCCTCTTGTGTCCCATTGATGCTCCCATCTGGATTAGCCTGGAGATAGAAACCTTGACGGCAGAAAAGCTTTGTGATGATGCCTTTGAGCTGAGGTTCTAAGGAGAAAGAGATTGGAAGAACTTGATATTAATTTTGATAAAGATTTTTCTTTCCAAATTTGATCCTAGAAATGGGGGGGGGGAATGAGGAAAGTGGGGAAAGTAATTAGGGAGAACTAAGGTCAACTGCTCTTTCACAGACCCACTGAATATAACCCTTTAGCTTTGGCCTTTCAGTCTCCTGGGGAATTCTGCACCCTGTTCCTGCCCCCATCGTTGGCTCTTAGTTTAATTTATTGAAATTTATGAGTAGTTTAGTTCCTACTCAATAGCTGAGTTGGAGGGGGAGGGGAAGGATTTATGATAAGAGGAAAAGACAGTGACAAAGGGAACCAGAACCACGAGTTTTTGTAGTGGGTAACCACAGATTGTACGTTGGGGGAAGGGGGCTACATAAGCTATGGGGGGAAGGAGTTGGCTCTGCTGGAATTAGGCTCGCTGACTCAGCACCTGATGCTGCCCAGCCAGGCTTGGGCCTCTGCCGTCTGCCTGGTCATCTGTGCCACTAATCAGACTGCCACAAGCCTGTCTTTCTGGGGAACCAGAAATCAGGGGATTCCAGTCCTTCTCCTTCTCCAGGACTTATTAGCATTAAGGACCCCGGACTTCCAAACTGGGGAGGAAAGATTATAGTAGTGCACACAAAGGATGAGTGTAACTGAAGGATCGAGTGTAAGCGTGTGTATGTGTGTAAGGGCTAGAGGGGTGTGGAATAGAAGGGCAAAAGGGACATTTCCAAAGGGTGGGCTCTGGACTGTACCACAGAAAAAGGCAGAGTGGGTGGGAAGAGGAATAATTAAACGAGAACTTGGGGTGGAGGTGGCTGACTCTCACTCTGTAATTAATTTGGAAAAAATAGGGAAGGGAAGACAGGGAAAGCTCCTCTTTTTGAGACATGGTGGTCTCTTCTTCACCGCTTTTTCTCATAATATAAGTCCTCAAGGGGCATTTCATGTACACCCCCTGCTCTGCTGCGAGTGGTACAGTCCCAATCAGTCTTTCCTGTCCGAGTCCCCCCACCTCGCCTATTCCTTTAATCCCTCACAATCTGTTCTGAAACCTGGGTTCTCGTGGGGAGGGGCAGCCAGTCCAGCTGTGCCAGGGCTTTGTGTTCTTGAGGGAAGCAGGAGTTTGGGGTGTGAAAAGAACTGGGGAGGAGATTCCAAAGGACATTCCTTGTTCCGTCCCCTGGGTGTGAAGGAGGGGAAAAGGAGAGGACACAGTAGGATTCTGAGATCGGACAGGGAGAGCAGAGTGGGGAGCGGGGGAGGAAGCAAGGAGGCAGGAATGGGGGAAGGGCTGATCTGCAAGGACACCCTAGGGAGAGTTAGGAAGGTTGTCTCAGAACCAGCACGAGAAAGATCCAAGCTAGAAATTGGGGTAACAAAATAATAGAGGAAGGTGAAAGGGTTGACCAGCTAAACAGGGGGAAAGAGAAAAGAGCGTCGCAGAATCGAAGAAACCAGGTTGTGTGACCCAAGCGTTCTGGGTCCTCGGTACTCTCAGTTAGGGGCTTGAAGCAGAGCAGTAAAAGGGCAGGAAGAAATGCACATACACGGCCAGGCAATGCTGAGAGGGAGTGGGGAAACTGGATGCTTGAGTTCCTGAGAGGATCGGGGTTTAAACTCTGTTAAAACCCTCACATTTCCCTTAGCTTTAGAAAGTCTCAGGATTATGTGGGTGCAGAGAAAGGAATTGAGGAGCAGCAGAAAGGGAGAGTTTGAAATTGTAGTCTCCCCATTGCCCATTTCTCATTAGGGAGTTTTCGTCTATCTTATCCAAGCATCAATTCAGCCCTCTAAAATATTTTCGTCCAGGCTTCCCTGGTTCCCCTCGCTCAGCTGCTCTCCCAGATATTTAGTTTTTCTTCCCCGAGATTTCTCCTTTATTTTAGCTTTCACCTCAACCTACTCAGGAGCCCCAAACCCCAACTGTTATCACTCACCCGGTGCCCTGTCCGGCCGCGCCCGTCGCCCCCCACACAGACGGACCTTGGAGAGCAGAATCAATATCTGTTTCTGACACAAGGACTTAGTACCCCTCGGACACACTCGCCGTTGGGCTGACACCGGTCGGCTTGTCCCGGGGTCTCGTACCTCTCTTTTCTGCCGGATCAGACTGCTGGCCAGCGCCGCCATCTCCAACCACCTTCCCTCCCTTTAAGGGACAGTCGAATCTCCCTATGATGTCCCTTAACTCTGCCACTCTCACAAAGGAGAGATACAACCCAAACTATATGAAGGTTCTTCAATAGGACACAATACTCAAGCTGGCTCCCAGAATGTTCTCCCCCCACAATTGAAAACAGTGTATGTACCTCCAAATTTATCCCAGATACTCCCTTCTGCGTTCCTGGATTTTTTGCCGTCAAGTAGTAGTACCCCAACAAACCCTCCTAAGTACCTCAAAAGAGACCCTTTCAATTGCCCTTTCCCCCTGTAATCCCTAAACTTGAAGGGAATCCTTAAACTCTTCTTGGTTCAAGCTTTGTGATTGTCCAGCCCTTGGAGTCAATTCCCTTGGTTCCCCCCCTTCCTCATAGCCCCAGCTTTTCTCTCCTTTCCTTCACAGTCCTGGCCTTAAATCGATGTAACTCCAAGGTTCTTGTTTTTCTGCACCTCTCCATATAATCTCTGCTGCCCAGACTTTGTAGACCTTAATTCACTATGGGAAATAACAGAAATGAATCTCACAACTCCACCTTATCAGATAAAGAAATCTAGAAAGGGTGAGGACTACAACATCCCCAAATCATCTATCGCAGCAACACTTGGTGCAGCAAGCAGCTATGAGGTTAAAGGGAATTGGGGGTCCTCTTTGCCACCCTTTCCTCCCCAGATTGGAATGTGTCTTCTACCTCTTCTCATCACTCTCAAAACCTATAGCTCAGAACTTCTGGGAGGTTCCATTTGCTAGGGTCTTGAGCTTCTTTCCAAATCATCCCCTTTTCATTAAGTTAACACTCTCTACCACCTCAAACCCCGAAAGACCCTGGTTTCTGTATCCTCTAAACTTATCCTTACCTCTACTTCCCTAGCGCTTTAAAACGTGCCCTTCCAGCTCCAGCACCTTAGGGGTTATCAAGATGCAGTGAGTATGGAAGGTCCCTTCTTACATCCTGTCACCCCAAAATAGTGGGTCTTTAACTTCACTCTGGATATCTCACAAAATATTATTGGGGAGTCTTGATGCAGTCTTCCAAAATATGGAGCTATTTGACCTCCAGCTAGCTACTCCGAAGTGTTGCACCCCACTTTCTCCTTGGTACTCCCCAGATTAACTTGTCTTTTGTACTTCCTCCCTCGCGGTACTGCACTCCCCAGGATCCCCTTTCACGTGCCCTAAGCAATTACTTGAACCCCACTCTCTTTCCTGAGACCCCCAAACCTGTCCTGTTGATCCTGCTGCCGGCAGTGATGGATGGCTCAGGCTCTCATCCTCCTCCCTCACTGTCCCCCCGTCAGCAGAGGGTTCCCCGCGCGATTCACCTCGACGCTCTCTATCCCTCCCCCCAAGGAAATAGGGGTGGGTTCACAGGGAGTCCCCAGTCCCCCGATGGCGGCGCTCCAGGCCTCAGCAGCAAGATTGACTGGAAAGCAAACCCAAGCAGCAGAAGCAGCATCGGCAGCCGTAGCGGCAGCCGCAAACTCGCGTCCTGCTCCCCCACCTCAGCCTAACAACCCTACCCGAGGGCGGGACAGGGGGCGGAGACAGCATTAAAAAAAAGGGAGGGGGGCGGTGGAAAGGGACTCCTGGATCCGTTAAGAGGACCTGGAAATGTAAGTGGTTGGGGATATAGCTGGTGGTGGGAAGCTAGTCATGACTCCCAGGAGGGGGAACGAGGTGCAGAGCTTTGACTCGGGGGGAGAAGAGAGACAAATGTCTAGGTCTTCATGAGAAAAGGGGTAGGGGCTAGCTGAAGATAGAGCTTTTTTAGCTGGGGGAGGGGAGTGCATGTGGAGCAGAGATGGGGAAGGGACCCATTGCCAGGGAGGGGCAAACTGTTCTATTTACAACCTAACCAATTGGCCAAGCTCCATCTTTCCTCTCTCATGCTGTGTCAGCATCTCCCCTTCACCCTTTTACTTGGCTTCCACCTAGGGTCATAATTAGAGAAATTCAAAGAGGTTGTGAGAGGGCAAGATAGACAAGGAAGGAATGAGGAGTCCCTGGATCAGGTTTTGATGGCAGATGTATACATTTTGGGGTGGAGGTGGTGGTAGTGAGGACGGGATTAAACATCTTTTTTTTTTATTTTCGGGGCAGAACCAAGACATCCAGCGGGCTCGGAAAATTCGAGGACTAGGTCTCCCGGAATGAGTTATGTCACCGGTTGGAGAGAGACGGGAATGAAGGTTGAAAAAGAACCAAGATTCTGTCTCCATCCAGCCGCATTTATTTTAATGACCCCCCGCCTACCACCCCGCCCCCTTTCCGCGCAGTCTTGGCCTCCTCTACCGCAGTTCGGAGAGCCCCCGCAGGGTCCCCCCGGAGGCGGGCGAGAGCCCCGGCTAGCTCTGTGGCCCTTTCCCCGACCGCCAGTTCCTGTCCTTCCAGAAAGTAGTGGGGCAGTGCCCCAGCCTCGAGCCCGCGGCTTAACTCGTCCAGCAGCCCCAGGCAACAGGCCCCGGCATTCTCCGGCCGCCCCAAATAGAGGGCTGGAAGTCTCTCGCAGGCCCAGTAGAGCAGAGTCCGCAGGAGGTAGGGAGCCGCGCAGCCGGCCCCGGCCACCAGGGGGCGCAGCAAGGCCTGGGCAGCTGCGTGTGCCTGGAGCAGAGGTTGGGGGATACGGGCCTTGAGCGCCAGCTCCTGGCGGGCAAAGCAAATCCGCCAGCAGAGCCCATCCTGCTTTTTGGCTCTGTAGCCCGGCACAAGGTAGTAGGCGGTAGGGCCAGCGGCCACGGAACCCATCCAGGCGTAGGTCCGGGTTTTCCCCGGCCAGCCGGCCACGGAGACCCCTGGCACCAAGTCAAAGAGTAAGAGCCGAGAGGGAGGGCCCGGCGTGGACAGAAGGATGGTAGTGACTCCCGCATGGCGGGAGGCATGGACCAGGCGCAAGGAACCGGGGTCCGGGGTCAAGGAGACAGCTACGGCAGATAGCAAAGAAAAAAACCACGCAGCCACTTGGGTGGGGCATAAAGCGGGCCAGTTTTCCTGAGCGCCCCGCCCCTCAGGCTCTTGGACTGGCTGTCCAGGGAGTTGCTCTGTGACGTCACTGTGCGGATCCTTCAATAAGTCTATTTTTTCCGAATCCCTCAAGTCACCACGCCGCTCCTCCGCCGGCGACTTGGGATCGAAGTCTTCCAGCACCGGCGGGAACGCCGCCGCAGTCTCGGACATTGTGACGTCACGCGGACGCTTCTCCAATGGGCACGCCTCTTTTACTGTCCCCTTCCCGCCCAGCCCCGCCGGGGCGGAGGGCTCTAGGCAGTCGTGCCACGCCTCCAGGACTGAGGCCCCGCCCACTGGCGCTTGAAGGCGGAGCCACGCGCTGCCTGACTCCAGCTCAAGGTAGGGCCTCACTCCTTCGCAGTCCAGCCAAAGCAACGGTATCAGGAGCGTGAAGCCGGCATCGTAGTGGGGCCCCCGGACGTAGGGGCCCAGGGATCCGGGCCCCAGGTCGAGAGAGCCCTCGCGGACTCCGCCGCGGAGGAGCAGAAGCTCTGTCCGCTCGGGAACCCGGGGGTCCCGGCGGTGGATGAGACCTGAGTATAAGGGTTAGAGGGTCAGTAGAGACTCTCTAGGATAGAAACCAAGTGTGGAAGTACGAAAGAGCACGGGAGGGACCAAAGGTGACACTTACTGAGCAGAGAGAAGACAAAGTCCTTAGCCCGGAGGAGGTCAGCCCCGGGTTGTGGCCCGCTGTGCCAGCTCTCTTGAACCTCGAGCTCTTGGATCAGTTGAGTGAGCTCCTGTAGCTGAGCTCCAGAGCAGAAGTCTAGGTCCGTGACAGGACGAGCAGGGGCTGGGGGTGGCGGACCCCACCAGGGGGTACCCCCCCAGACCGCGGAAGCCATTTGGGGCTGAGGCTGGGGACACGGCGGGGGGGGGGAGGGAAAATGGGGCTCAGTTCATTCTAGAACTCCTTCCTCTTCGACCTAAACTACTCACAACCCTAGAAACTCCTACGCCCAGGTCTTCCTTTAAACGTAAAGTGCAAATATTCTCAGTTTCCGCCCTTTCCTCAAAGTATGTCACTAAACCTCCCCTCCCCCAACATGCAAATTCTAGTCCTCTAAGTAGCTTTTAGACCTGACAAGTAGTTTGTTTTTTTTTTTTAAAGCTGTTTTTCTTCCCACCCCTACCCCAACTTCAGCCCCGGATTCTCTGCAGTCCAGAGCCAGAAACTTTTTTTTTTTTTTTATCAGCTTTTACTTGTTCCCTTAGCTTACCGGCTTTGGGTGGGGAGGGGGTTGATAGCAAAGGACCTCAGGCGACCGCCGGGAGGGAAAAAGCTGGAGAAAGCTTTGGAGAAAATCTTGGGTAACTTCCTTGTCTCCACTTGGACACGCCCCTTTTACCTGAGGTTACACCCTTCTCTGCTTGGACTGTTCACTCGGAAAGTTCTGGCCCCACCCCATTCCTTGTTCCTCTTCCCTAGCTACTGGATCCAAAGACATTCTTGAATAGTCCTAGAAATGAAAGTCTGTCATCGTCCTTACCTACTATTCATCCAGCTTTTCCCAGTAAATACCGTGCTCAGAATTCACTTTATAGGAAGGCTGGGGGTGCAGGCTAGCTTCTGTGTACCTAAGCCATGCATGATGGGAGGTCTCTTTTCTGACCAGTTGGTCCTCTGCTGCTCCCTACTGTCTAGTTACGGTAGTGGTGGAGTGTCCCAGACAGATAAACTGAATTTTATAGTTTCCAGGGACCTCCGAAGCCATCAAGTTCAACTCTAACCTCAAATTCTCAATATAAAAATATTGTACAAGTAGTCATAGGTTTTGGTTTTAAGATTTCTTATGAGGAAGGAGTAGTCCAGGTAGTCCATTCCAATTTTAGACTGCTCTCAATAGGAAGAGCGCCTTGGTGGCACAGTGGATAGAATACTGGGTCCCAAAATCAGGAAGACTCCAAATTCAGCCTCAAACACTTATTGTGTGACCGTGAACAAGTCATTCAACTCTGCTTACCTCAAAATTACTCAAAATGAACTAGAGAAGGAAATGGGAAACCACTCCAGTATCTCTGATTCTTCAGCCCCCAAAAAAAAAAAAAAAAATATATATATATATATATATATATATATATATATACATATATGAAAGGGGGTCACAAAGTCTTTGAAATGACTAAAAAATAATTAGGGAGGTTTTTTTTTTCCTGACATCAAGCATTTTTATAAAGTACCTTTGAAATTTCCATTGATCTTGTTTCTGTCCTGTAACGCCAAACAAAACAAATCATCTCTTTTCCAGGTTAAAACATCCCCTTTAACTGATTATTTGCTTATAAAGAAGGGAAAGGGACCTGTATGTGCACGAATGTTTGTGGCAGCCCTTTTTGTAGTGGCTAGAAACTGGAAACTGAATGGATGTCCATCAGTTGGAGAATGGCTGAATAAATTGTGGTATATGAAAATTATGGAATATTACTGTTCTGTAAGAAATGACCAACAGGATGATTTCAGAAAGGCCTGGAGAGACTTACACGAACTGATGCTAAGTGAAATGAGCAGGACCAGGAGATCATTATATACTTCAACAACAATACTAGATGATGACTAGTCCTGATGGATCAGGCCATCCTCAGCAACAAGATCAACCAAATCATTTCTAATGGAGCAGTAATGAACTGAACTAACTATACCCAGAAAAAGAACTCTGGGAGATGACTAAAAACCATTACATTGAATTCCCAGTCCCTATATTTATGCACACCTGCATCTTTGATTTCCTTCACAAGCTAATTGTACAATAATTCAGAGTCTGATTCTTTTTGTACAGCAAAATAATGTTTTGGTCATGTATACTTATTGTGTATCTAAGTTATATTTTAATATATTTAACATCTACTGTCATCCTGCCATTTAGGGAGGGGTGGGGGTAAGAGGTGAAAAATTGGAACAAGAGGTTTGGCAATTGTTAATGCTGTAAAGTTACCCATGTATATATCCTGTAAATTAAAGGCTATTAAAAAAAAAAAAATACAAATGGAAAAAAAAAAAAAAAACTGATTATTTGCTCAAAGTATCCTTTGCCATCTTGGTTGCCGTTCTTTGGATCATTATAGTAATAATAAACTTATTTTATAATAACATTTATATAAGTGCTTTAAGGTTTGCAAATCACTTTGCACTTTTACATTTTATCCTCAGAATAATCCTGAAAGTTAGCTTATTAGAACAATTTTAGAGGTAGCTATTTGTATCTTCATTTTTCAGGTGAGAAAAACAGAGCCAGAGGTTAAATGATTTAGTATGGATCACAACCAAAAGTATTTGCACTCATATTTCAAATCATGTTTATCTTGACTATCTTGTGCTATATCCATCGTGCTACCTTGTTACTTCTAATTCCCTCTATCTCATCAATGTCCTTCCTAACCGAACACAATAGGCAATGTCTAATCAGGGTGACTCTTATTCTTGGAAACTGTTGCTTTTAATGAACCCTAAGATCCTAGAATATATTTTTTTTGTTTGTGTGCTAATTTATCACACTCATTTTACAATCCATAAAGTCCCCACACCTCACAAGGAGGGATTTTACAATCCACTAAACCCCATTCCCATCAAATTTTTTTCTGACAAATTGCTAGTATTTATTTAATTGGTTGATTAAATATTTATCAGTTAGATTGAACCGAGGCTTAACCTATTAAGAGTTTTGACTATCATTCAGTATGTAATCCTTTCAGATCTGTCATCTATAAATTTGGTAAACATGTCATCCATCTAAGGCATTGATAAAAATATTAAACATGGCCAAGCATATATCCCTAGGGCATTTCACTGTTGACTTACTGCTAAAGATTATAGAAACTATTAATGACTAAGTCTGATCCCTGAACCAGCATTGAATCTGTTGGTATAACTATCAGCTTACACCTCTCCATCTCACATATATATGCCCTCTATTTCGGCAGCTCTCCCCTTTTCTACAGTTTTTTAAGATATCACTGACTAGCTCAGTCCCTCGTTTCCCCATTATAATCATGGTTAGGACTAGAAAAACTACTCAGCCTCAATTTCTCTCTTTGGATCTAGAGAACCAAACCTGGAATCAGGTTCAAATGCTTCTCAAAATGTGTGGTCGTGGATAAGTCTCAGTTTCTGAGTGTCCCAAGCAATTTTCCAAGAGTTTTAAATTACAGAAGGTTGTCTTTATTGATAAGAGAAAATTGGCACACTAGAAAGGTCCCTTTAAACTCAATGCTTTAACAGAAAAGCAAATGTTTGTAGTAAACTAGGGCTTAGGTTAGTCTCTACACTAAACCAGATGGGAAAGGTTAGAACCATAATGTGCTCAGAAGAGAGGATAAGGTCAGCCAGAGTTCAGGACTCCAAATAGGTGTTCTTTAATCTAGACATAGCTCTCTGTGAATTGTAATGAAAACATAAAGATTAGGATATTAATAGAAGCAGGGTAGTGGTAGGCAGAATCAGGCTACTGAAACAGAAATTGATGTTCACCATTGATGACCAGACATCCAAGTAAACGATTCTAATTAGTATCACAGAGATATCTAAGACACAATGCTTGTAAAGGGATAGGCTACTGGAACTGAGAAAGTGGGAGGATGATAGCAGAAACTCAGCAAATGGAAAAACAAGGGGAGGAGGAAGGGAACCCCCCAACAAAGGAAAATCGCTGTTGTCTTCAGGAACGTTCAAATCCCACGTGCCTTTTGTGGTAATGGTGTGGTGCCTAGTTGTTAGTACCTTCTCTACCCAGATTACCTTTATCCTGTACAGATCTTGTATGTACCTGGTTATTTATGTGTTGTCTCTGCACTAGAATGGATGCTCCCCCCCTCCCCCCCCCCCAGGCAATTGGGGTTAAGGGACTTGTCCAGGATCACACAGTAGGAAGTGTTAAGTATCTAAGACCATATTTGAACTCAGGTCTTCCTGACTTCGGGGCTGGTGCTCTAACCACTGCACCACCTACCTAGCTGCCTCTAGAATGGATGTTTTTTGATGGCAAAATTGCTTTGCCTTTTTTTTTGCATTCCTAGAACTTAGTTGAGTGCCTGACACTTAATAAATGGTTAACAAATGACTTGACAAGGAGCAAGACTTGATTTTCCTGTCCTTTTAGATTCAAAGGACTCCAGGTAGAAACCACCTACCAGTTTTGAGCAAAATCCTTTGGCTGGCTAAGGTCAAATTTGGTTCTATGATATGGGTCACAGGATTTATAATAGGCAAGAGACAAAAGGGACCATAATCTATCTTTTACAAGTAGCGAAAGTGACTTACTTGCCTAAGGTTGAACCAGAGACTGGATTTTAACTCAGGTCTTCTGGCTCCAGAATCCAGGGATTTTTGTACTATACCTCATAGGGAAGAGGCTGCTGCTGAGGATTAAATAGGCATTTCAGTCAAGACTAAAAAGACTTATGTTGTGGGTCTAAGTATCCAGATAAACATTTTGCTGTCTTGGAGGAAGAGAAAGGGAGGAAGGGAAGAATCACTTATTAAGCACCTATAGTGTGCCAGGTGCTCTTAGTGCTTTACAAATCTCATTTGGTTCTCCCTACAATCCTGTGACGAAGGTTATCATCCCCATTTTAAAAAATAAGCTGAGATAGAGGTCAAATGACTTGATTATGGCCATATAGCTAGTAAAGATCTAAGACCAAATTTGAACTCGGGTCTTACTGACTCTTGGCCCAGTACTTTTATCCACTGAGCCCCATAGCTGACCTCTAATGAAGGGTCACAAAGCTCTTTGCCCAACTCTCTTCCTCTCTGTCTCAGAACTAAACTAGAGCCCTTAAGGAAATGTGGATGGCAGCTATTGGATTCTGCCTTTTCAAAGGAAGCAGATGAAACCCAGAAATGGGAAAGGGAAGAGAAAGTCCTGAACCTTGACAGGTAAGGGGACTGATAGAATCTACATTTAGGGTGGTCTCTGTGCTGTATTTTTAATAGTAGAGCAATCCCCAGAGCTCGGTTCACTGGGCCTTATTGTAGGATAATCTATGCAGTTGAAAGAGCATTGTATTTTATACAATCACAGAATTTGAGAGCTGGAAAAGACTTCATTGGTCATTTAGTTCAACCCAATTGATTTAAATTTGAGATCAATAGAGCCACCTTCAAATTCTGGCTCTGCTACTTACAAGGGTGACCTTAGGCAAGTCCTCTGTTTCCTCACTTTGAAATCATGAAGTTCCATCAAATTATCTGTAAGTCCTCTCTAGCTCCAAACCCTATCATCCTATATTTCCCACCTCTGTGTCACCTCCCTCCCCTAGCCCCATAGAAGTCATTTGGCTGCATAATAGAATCTGAATAAGATGGAGGTGTAAGAAAGGGCAGTTACCTCAAAGATCTGGTCCAGACAATTCTCTGATCATAGAGACTAATCAGGTTTGGGGCTTCACTGCACCTGAATACCACCATGCAAATCTGTTTCCTTTTTTATACCTGTCCCTTTATTGCTGTGCTTTTCTCCCAAGTCTTCGTCTTGGACTGGTATCCCCAGTCTTCCTTCTGCCTTTCCTTGGAACAGTCAGAGGGGTTTCAGGGCCTTAGGAAACCCTGGGGACATAGCTTCTGGCTTGTTCCTTGTTTAGTCTGAGTTGCCTGGCATCAAAGACCACATGGCCTGTCGCCAAACCAGATCCCTTGCTCAGAGGCATCTGATGGAGGGATGACCGATTCTGCATGGACATTTCCATAGACTTGTACCCCCAGTTTTGGTTCCATCTTTGGGGGCAATGGATCTGAGTGACAGTGGAGACCTCTGGTAATTTCTGCGTATCACAAGCCTTATCACCCTTTGAAACCTCAATAGTTTCTACAAAAACCTTTGAAGGCTGTTTTTGGTACAATTGAATCTGGCCAGGTAGGAGGATTTCAGAAGAACAGGGTGACTGGGAAGGAGCATGGCAGGAAAAAGTGGGGTAGTCAGAAGACTGTAAACAGGCAGAGTTTGGGGAATGCAGAATCTTCCTCTCAGAATAACCTTTATCAGTACGGGACTTGGAGTTACAGGAGAGTGTGCCCTTGTTCCTTCCTTCAGGAAAGCTGGCTCTCTGCTTCCTATATTCTATGTGCTCCACAGGGTCGTCAACAGGGAAAGTGGGCGGATTGGAGGGCCTCTCCAGGGTCTGGGAGACTGGGTTTTGGCCCTTCTCACTGAGCTCTCGAAGAGAGCCTCCGCCTGTGGAAAGGGACAAAGCTTCCACAAATCCCCCCAACTGGCAGTTTGGGCCTTTCATCTTTCTGGCATCATATACCACATGGCCAGCTGGGGGATGAGGAACAGAGGAGGAGAGGAAAACCTGGCATGGCTTCTGAATGCATCTGGCAGCTTGGGACTCTATTTCCTCACTGTTCCTTGAGCTTTGAGGCTTTTGGCCAGGGTAGAAAAGGGTCTCAGGGCGCAGGAGTGGGGTAGTACTCACTCCAGCAGACTGAGAATGGGTAAACTTTTCTGCCTTGGGCACCAACCCTTTCCCCTGCTTCCATAGTCCACGGGAGATCTTTGGGTCTCCAGAGTGGCCACATTGTGGTGGCAGCCATCGGCACTTTGAGACCTTCTCATCATCTGTGTCTGGGGCCCAGTCCAGGCTGTGGGAAGGGTCCACCAGGCAGGTTTGATGCTGATGGGTATGGGGAGAGCCCCGAGGGATTAGGCTCTTGGGATCCATGGTGCAGCAGATGCAGGTTGGGTGGCATCGTTGCCGGTCTGAGAGAGGGAGAAGGGAGAAGTTGGGGCTAGGGAAGGAGAAACCTTAGTTTTAAGGGAAATTTGGTTCATTATAGGAAAGGGGAGGAGGAGAAGGATAGAGGACAAGGGAACAGATTCAAGTTGCCTCCCTAGGCCCCACACTCACATTTTTCCCCAAAGTGATGGAACAGTATTCGGAGGGAGGCTTTCAAATGACGCCAGAGCTGGGGGTTTAGGGAGAAGAGAGGATAGAGGATAGAGTGAACAAGGGTAAATCCAGGTGACTGAACCTCCAGGCTCAAATAGCTATGTGTCTTCTGGTTCCCATTTTTTGTTAGCCCCACTTCTACCCCCTCCCTCCCCTCAAGGATCCAAAATATCCTGCCTCCCTCAGTACCCAATCTCCCTGTTTTCCCTCTCCTTAAAACTACCTCCCCCCATCCCCTGCTGTATCTACAGGGACACTAGGCCTCAGCCTTCCCTGACCAGCATCACCGCATTCATTCCAACATTCAACAGGATCACGCTCCCCAGGAGTAACAGGATCGAGTCCCCCAGGTCCTGGCACTTCCTGGGGTTGGGTCTTGAGTGTACTTGGGCCCACTTGCAGGACTTGCTTGCCCATGTTGGGGGTCCCAGAGCTTCCTGGGGTGCCCCAGCCCCCACCCCTGCCCGCATACCCTGGGAGTTGAGGTTCCTGTGGCAGGAGATGGGAAGGTACTCGGGTCACAATGGGAAAAGGAAGAAAGGTCACAATGAGGGTGAGAGATGAATAAAGGTAGCCCACATCAGGTCTCCTTCAGTTTTAGGCCCCTTAGGGCCTCCTGTTCCTTAGCAGCCAGTTCCAAAAGCAGCAGCTTCTACCAGGGCTTCTGGGCTGACTCATTCATTCAAATAACCAATTATAGAACCACAGAACATAGAATATCAGAGGTGGAAGGGACTTGAGACACTATTTAGTTCAACTCCTTCAATTTACAGGTGAGGAGAACTAAGGTCCAGTGACTTGCTAAAAGTCATAGTTCCTAGTGGCAGAGCTGAGATCAGAAACCTGACCCTCCATTTGCATTCTTGAAGCTATGCTGCCCTAAGTTTTTAAACCAATACTAGATATTTTGGTGGCTTACTCAGGTTTGGGCTCCAGAGTCAGCTAATAGTTTTTGGTTTTGTTTTTTTTTTTTTTGGGGGGGGGGGGGAAGAGGGAGAGATAGCAGAAAAAAGTCTCCTAGTTTGCTATATCTTAACCTTGAAGGATCTAGGCCTCAGATCTCCCTATAGGAGAATACTGAGACTTGGGAACACCATCTTCTACAACCCCAATAGATAGATATAATCCCTAATAGAGGCAGAGGAAAGGAGCAAAGAGTTGATGGGGTCCTCTAAATACATTGGAGGATAAAATCCAAGGAGGAAGGGAAGGGTGATAGGACCCTAGGGTATCATTCTTGGCCAGTTCGGATGATCAGGTAAGAAATTATTAAGTATTATTGGCAGGGGACATTGCCTTGCTTGCCTTCCTATCACTTGACTTAGTAATCATGGCTAGAAGGATGGAAGCTTGTGGACTGGGGAGTGGTCAAAGAATCAAGTCTTGGGTATAACACCTACCAGACTTCCCAAGCCAGGGTCTCCTGACCTTCCCTACCAAAGATGGAAGCATGAAATCCCTGTTGACCTCTTTATTCCCCACTCCATCTCTGTCAGTGTCTTTCCCGACATGGATCAGCTGTCCTCAAAGTTTTCACTTCAACCTCCCAGCCTTGGTTCTGTGTAGAGAGTGCCAGGATGAGGAGGGACCCATTTGGGGTTTGGTAGGAGAGCAGGAAATGGCCTCACCTCGGCGCCCAAGTCCTTCCTGAATTTGTCGCTTCAGCTCCTGGCTATCATACACTTGATAGTTGGTAAAGCCCCCTGGGTTCCTACTAAGGGGGATGAAGGCAGGTACTCGGCCTGGATCGGGGGCTGGAGTTCTGGCTGTCACACAGGGTGAGACATAGGACAAGGGTTGAGAGACCTCAGGGATCAAGTTCTCATTTGGGGCAGAGCACTGGTGGTTTTGTGTTTCATGGATGGGGAGTCTGGTGAAGGAAGGGGATGAGCCTAGTGTGATCCGGGGGGGCAATGGCTCTCCATGCTCTCCATCCCATCGTTTTATCTCTGATCTCTCCCGGCTGCTAAAGGGCAAATGTCCTGCTGAGACATGGGTCCGATTCAGGGGGTTGTGTGCTGGGACGAGGGGCACTGTGGCACGCCGCACTGACTGTCTCGGCACAACATTCTCAGCATAGCTTTGGAGCTCAGGGCTTCGAGGTACAGACTGGGGAGTCTTGGAGACACTGGTCCCCCTACCCCCATCGCGGGCCCTTTGCCTCAACTCCCAACCATCATAAAAAATCTGGCCACTTTGAGGAAGGGGTTTGTAAGTGCCAGGCATCCAAGATGGATTGGGAGGGAACCTGTGTCTGAATTGTGGTGAAGTGGGACTCGGTCCTGGTTCCACGTTCTCCTTTAGGTTTTGAGGCCAGCTATTTGGAGGTGACTGATAATAAGTCTTTAGCCTCAACTCAGACTTTGCTTCCACCCTTCTGGGAGCCTTCTGGTCTTGAGGAGAGATATTGGGTCCTCTTGGACAGTAGCTGCTCCAGTATCCCCTGTAATGCCTGATATTTCCAGGATGAGAAGTTGTCTGCTGGTAGTTGGACTGTTGGTTCCAGGCCTCTTTATTGTCATCTAAGTCTGTGTCCCAGGTTTCTTGGTGACAGAAGGAAGTGGGTGAGTTTGCAGGTGAGGGAGGAGGGGGTGGGGGCAAGGATGTTCGAGGGTGGCGATGATATTGAAGATGGCGTTGGCGGCCACGATATCGGCGACTGCGGCGACATGCCTGTTGGCTTCCCCAGTAACTGCCATGGCAACTTCCTGAGTGTTGATGACGGCAGCGATGTCGCTTGGATGCAGGGTGGGTCACATTTAGAGCCACGGGGTCCAAGGTGCAGTGGATGCACAGAGTTGGGACCCCTGGTGGCTTCTTAATGGAAGGCTGGGGCTTCATGGGAATCTTACCTATTGGGAGTAGGGCAGTGAAGTTGGGGAGGGGGATTGGATAGCTAAATACACAAGTCCCCTGTGGGAAGTAATTGTGGTCATTGTGTGGGATGTTGGGGGCCAAAGGGCCAGATTCTCAAGTCCCTTTGAGAATGTTTTGAGAAAGCAGGCAGGTGACAAGGACTGGGAATGTCAGAGGACATAATGTCAGAGGAAGGAAATCAGGGTCTCTTCCCAGACCCCACACTCACCTTTAGGTTGAAAGAAATCAAATGTTCGGTGTAGGGACCTCATGAGACTGCGCCAGATCTGAGGGATAGTGGTGGGGGTGGGGGATCAAAGAAGATAATGGGTGTAAAAGCGTATTTTGCTAAGGCTATTATTGTTTAATAAAGACCCAGGCCCCTGTTCCCTCCCTGTCTCCTCTCCTCCCTCTCCCAATCATCAAGCTCCCACAGCTGTTCTACCCCACTCTCCCAGTATCCACCCTTGTTTAGAAGCCCAGGTAGCATCTGACCAGGGCCCATCCCTGACCAGAATCATCACATTGATTCCAAGGTTGAGCAGGATGATGAGGCTTAGGAGTAGAAGGATCAAGTCTAGAGGATCAAGATTTCTTGTCGGCCTATGGCCAGAGTGCATCTGTGGCCCATGCTGGGCCTTCTCGGCCATGGTAGGGGGTCCTGGGGTCACCTGGCCCCACCCGGGGCCCTTCCCACAACTCATACATGCCAAGAGTTAGGAGGCTAGTATTGCTGTGTGAAGGGAGATGTGGTTCCTGAAGGAGGTAGGGTTGGGTCATAATAGGGATAGGCAGTGGGGGTCACAATGAAGAGTAAGCTGCTAAGGGCTTTGATCCTTTCACTTGTTTATTTATTTGTCTTATGGTATCTCCTGTAGGTGCCTTGATAAATCTTTCCATCTCTTCCCAATAATGTTGCCTTGAGCATCATTATCCTTCTCCTCAGGGAAGTAGCTCTACCATCTTCCCAGGTACCAAAATTAGAATCACTTAAAATATTTCTCCTTTTCCTCTTGCATCTAACATCTGTATATTTGTTTTTCTTATTTTGCCGCTATATTGTTCATTTGACTGTGTTTTGTGTTATTTTCATGCTATAACATTGTGTTTGTTAATAATTGTCCATATATGCTAATGCCCAGAGATAAGTTATACTTCATATATGGGCCTTTTGATATGTTATTGCTACAGTTAGCTTTGCTTGGTTAATTTACCATGCTTATTGATTTTGAATGATTGACAGGCATGTGTTATATAGTCTGTCGGTAGTGAGGCATGTTGTCACTTTAGTATCCTCCTAGATGATGGTCTGTATAACTATGTCTATTGCATTTACTGTTAATGTAGTTTTAGGTTATCTGGGATACCAAGAAAATCATTCTTATTGTTTTAAAGTACTCATGTTTGTGTTTAAACTGTATTTTTATTTACAGGTTTTGGACCTGCTCCAGTTGATCCTTGCAAGGAATTGTAGAGTTTTGGCTCAGAGGAGGAATGTAAGCTCTCTCTAATATTCATTAGGTACACATCTTTGTTGGTAGCTTCCAGCTCCAACTTCCTGACTTCTCTCCTAGTAGAAATTAAAATCTCCCTTGAAGAAAGGTGGGAGAAAAAGCCTTCTTTTGTTGTTGTTATTTTTTTAAATTTTAGCACTTTATATAATTTTTTTCTTTTTAAAGCTTTTTATTTTCAAAACATATGCACAGATAATCTTTCAACATTGACCTATGCAACCCTTGCATAGCCTTGTGTTTCAGATTTCCCCACCTTCCCCCCACCCCTTCCCCTAGATGGCCAGCAATCCAATATATGTTATACATGTTAAAATATATGTTAAATCCAATATGTGTAAACATATTTATACAATTCTCTTGTTGCACAAGAAAAAATCAGATCAAAAAGGAAAATAAAGGAGTAAGAAAACAAAATGCAAGAGAACATCAACAAAAAGACTGAGAATGTTATGTTGTGATCTACATTTAGTTCCCAAGTCCTCTCTCTAGGTGTACATGGCTCTCTTCATTACAAAATCATTGGAACTGGCATCAGTCATCTCATTGTCGGAAAGAGTCACATTCATCAGAATTGATCATCGTATAATAGATGTTGCCCTTGTTTAATGATCTCCTGGTTCTGCTCATTTCACTTGAAATCATGTTCATGTAAGTCCAGGTCTCTCTAAAATCATCCTCCTGATCATTTCTTATAGAACAATAGTATTCCATAGCATTCATATACCATAACTTTTTCAGCCATTCTCCAACTGACAGGCATCCATTCAGTTTCCAGTTTTTTGCCACTATGAAAAGTGCTGCCACAAACATTTTTGCACACGGGGGTCCCTTTCTTTCCTTTAAGATCAAAGAGCCTTCTTTTGAACCACATAGCAATACATCACCCTGTGCTGCAGCTAGGGAAAAAAGCCCTCATTACACAGGCTTCACCACATGGAGGGGCACTCTTTCTAGATAGGCTATAATCTGTCTTCCATGGTACAATTCTGGAAAAGATCAACCCTCATCCCTGACAATAATGGCTGCCAAACTGGATTGCAAAAGTGTTGTAATATCAAGAGCTGTTGGAAATACCCGGGAGCCACCTGACAATGGCTGCTGGCGATCTAACCCAGACCTGCAGAATGGAGCTCCTCTTGTGAGAGGATGATGCAAGGAGACTGAGAAGCTGTTTGTTGTGTTGTCTGACCTCTCCTCTTCCTTCTGCCTCCAATTTATCTCATTCCCAGGCCACAACACTTGTGTCGGTAAACACTGCCCTGCAACTCCTTCAGATGGTGTGATCCACAGTTGTGGAGGTTCTCAGGGAATTGACCTGTTCCTTAACAATTGTCCGTTTTTTTGTTTTTTGCTGTTATTTCCCCCTGTTGTAGCAGGTGTTGATCTTGTCATGGAGGCAAACTTTCAAAGGGAGAAGAGGATTGTAGTCAGAACAGGCAATTAAGTTTCTCATCAGTCTTCTGGCTCTGCCCTTTGGTGTACTGGCCCATTTGATTACCCTCACTAAAAAAAGTCTTACCAGGACTCTTCTTCCTTTCCGTCCCCGAGAGTTACCGAAAGAACTCTGGAAGGATCCTTCTCATGAACAGCTCTGGTTCTTCTTGTAATTCTTATACTTCTTTTGCCTCACATTCAAGCGCCATATGTTGTAATACGGGGAGCTGTTGGAAATACACGGGAGCCATCTGACAGTGGCTACTGGAGATCCAACCCAGACCTGCAGAATGGATCTCCTCGTATGAGAGGATGATGCAAAGAGACTGAGAGGCAGTTGTTGTTCTCTGACCT
Organism: Sarcophilus harrisii; assembly: GCF_902635505.1. NCBI lineage: Eukaryota > Metazoa > Chordata > Mammalia > Dasyuromorphia > Dasyuridae > Sarcophilus > Sarcophilus harrisii. The sequence continues at coordinate 289,491,325 of NC_045429.1, read as the reverse complement.
CTCTGAGAGATCCTTGCATTGTCTGATCGCTCTCCTCTTCCCTCTGCCTCCACTTTATCTTATTCCCAGTCCACAACACCTGTGTTCAGCAAAGGCTGCCCTGCAGCTCCTTCAGATGTTATGGATTCACAGTTGTGGAGGCTCTCAGAGAATTGACCTGTCCCTTAACACAAAGCCCACTCTTCTCATTCTCACCTCTTAAAATTCCTAGTGTAGCCTCCTCCCCCTTTAAAGCCATTTCTCTAATCTGCACTTACAATCTTTGGTTTGGAGGCACCTCATTACTCTCAGAGTTCTGGGGGCATTCAGAAGTTTTGGGTTTCTAGTACTACTGCTCATGACTCCCAACTGGTGTGATTCCCATTTATCCAGCTAATTAGCTCATTTTAAAAAGATATTTACAAGGAAGAGCATAAGACCAAGTTGTTATAGAATATTTTCCCTAAAACCTGAGGCACAATCTCCCACAAGTATACACAGTGGCCATGGGGAAAATGCAGCCAAACTTAAGAGTACAATGGTATGCACATTCATAGAGAATACATGTGACGGCCTCCAATCCCTGGACCTGGAAGTTCTTTTCTATCTTTATGGAATCCTCATGAAGTGTCCCTTAGGAGTAGCTCTCTACTTGCTACATACCTGCCTCCCAGGACTTTCTATTGTTCAGGGTCAGTATTTCTTTCTGCCATGAGGAGTAGCATTCTTTGATGTTCAGGGCTATTCATCTTCAATAGTCTTGTTGGTTTTGCTGCAGCTACTTTCACTACTGTTAGCCAGTACCATTCTGGTAGTCACTGCCAACACTGCCATTTAGCTTCTTTTTTTTTTTTTTTTTTTTTTTTTTAATTTATTTAATAGCCTTTAATTTACAGGATATATACATGGGTAACTTTACAGCATTAACAATTGCCAAACCTCTTGTTCCAATTTTTCACCTCTTACCCCCCCCCCACCCCCTCCCCTAAATGCCATTTAGCTTCAATGGAACACACCTCCCACCCTTTCAATCAAAAAAAGGCATTGCCTGGCTATGTACACCTTGAAATTGCTACTTTGTCATCTCAGAGAAGAAATACTAAAGAGATAGAGACAGACCTGTATTCATGATCATCATTGTCTCGGGGGATTCAGAGCAACCACCCTTCTCTTCCCTAATTCTAGGCTACAAAACAGCTCAGTGTGGTTTTGCACCTCTCACCAATTCAAAGGAAAGAGACTGTTGAAAAGTATGTCATCTATGTATACTTATTTTTTATTTAATTTATACTTTGACATATTTAGCATGTATTGGTCAACCTGCCATCTGGGGGAGGGGAGTGGGGGGGAAGGAGGGGAAAAATTTGAACAAAAGGTTTGGCAATTGTCAATGCTGTAAAATTACCCATGCATATAACTTGTAAATAAAAAGGTATTAAAAATTAAAAAAAAGAAAGAAAGGTATATCATCCCTTTTATAAACTCACTCTATTTTGATTCAGAAATCCCTGAAGCATCAGTTTTTCCAGCTTCACAGCTAATTGTTATTTTAAAATATTCATGTAATTTTGTTTTTAATTCTGTATTTAAACACTAGGATCATATGTGAAATGGTAGGTCTCTTACCTATAATTTACTTTTTCTTTTTAAATATGCAATAAATTTAACATAACTTTCAGAGTAGTTCTACTTATTTATGATTCCTTTTGACTTTTCTCTTATGGGGAGAGAGGAACCCAGTTTCTTCCCACTCTTCTCCCTAAAAACAAATATGTATAGTCAAGCAAACCAAATACCCATGTCCATGTCTAAAAATGTATATTTCTTTTTGCATCTTTAAGTCCCTCACTTTTCCCTTAGAATCCTCTAAATATTCATGCCCTGGCACAAAATCCTGGACTCTAAACCCTGGATTCTTCATGTGTCACAGCCTTTTTAATGGATGTTTATCAACTTAGAAGGAGATAGAATGCCCCTAGGAATTTATCCACAGTTCTATATTGTTTAACATGTGCCTCAAAGACCTAAAAGAAGGTGGGGTGAGTATGCTTTGGCTCACTTAGTGTTAGGGAAGGCTCCCTCAGAGTTCTAGGATATCACTTTTTTAAGGCCATCAGTGCAAAACGCCATCAAATGTGTCCTATCACTGTTAGCTAATTGCTAGAGTCGCAGTTCCATTTAACTCATAAGCATCATAGCTTTTACAAATGGATATTTATTTTGAAGACTTAGCAAAAACAGAAGTCCAAATATTTCCCCTGCAATGTAAGGACAATACTCTCTCTCCTATATCACTTCAATCTCTAGGGAGAGAGGGAGTTCATTCTCCGTACAGTTGTTATATAGCATTGATCCTTAAGTTTATTTCAAAATCTCTTGTTAGATGGGTCATTGGTTATATATTCTGGGGGCATATGAGCTAGGCAAGCTACCTTTACCATGGGCCATCAATGAAAGAGTAACAATTCAGGCAGAGATCCAATCAGAAAAGTAGCTTAAGGCCTAAGTATTGTTCTGAAGTCAATTAAAGAGACTGCCATTCACTCAAGGGGTAAGCCAACCTGAATCTGGCTTTCTTGCCTGCTGGTCACGATCTATATTTCTTCATTGATTGGCCAACAAAAGGTCCCATAACTCAAATGGTCTTTGTTTTGGGCCCTGAGTGTCTCAGAGTGAATATAAATATAAAAGTAATACAATTGTTATTTTGATCAGAAAAACAGACAAACAAACAAACAAAAAAAACCCCAGAGGATCTTCCCCTCTCAAAATGATTCCCTTTTTTTTACTTTTGAGTGGGGGAAAGGAGAACTAGGTGGAAAAGTTCATTCTTCACCTCATTTCTTTCATATCTAGCCTTAATCACTGAATGGGTGGTTGCCTCAATCAAACAGACCTGTTGAAAACCTTAGCTTAAAAAGGCAAAGGTTCCCCCACTGCATCCAGGACCTTTTCAAGTCATCTTAATCTATATCTGGTCACTGGACCCAAGTGGTTCCAGAGGAGAAAACCAGGCTGGTGACTTTGCATTACTCCTCCCTTCCTCCCTCAAATCCAATTCACTTGATGTCTACACCTCTGTGATGTCGTATTATTCTCATAGACCAACAACAAGTTGCAGAATGTCTACCTATGCTCCAATTTTAGTTCAATGCATCTCCATATCCCAGAAACAATATTTCCACATGTGGGAAATTGTATCAGCAAGACAAGCTCTGATGCCCTCTGCTTGGGATCTCTATATTATATATTGCTTGCTCTTAAAAAACATAATTTATTGATCCTCTTACTTTTTAAATGCTCCCACTTAATACTTTCAGAAAAGCATGAAGACATATGAACTGATGAAAAGTGAAATGAGAAGAGCAGGAGACTACACAGTAAAAGCAAAAATGTACAATGACCAACTGTGAATGATTTAGCTATTCTCAGCAATACAATGATACAAGACAATTTTGAAAGACTCATAATGAAAAATGTCATCCATCTTTATCAATTTTTTTTTGGTGAGGCAAAGGGATTGAGTGACTTGCCCAGGGTCACACAACTAGGAAGTAATAAGTGTCTTGAAGCTGGATTTGAATTCAGGTCAAGCTACTCCAGTGCTATCCATCAGAGAAAGGACTGATGGAATCTGAATGCAGATGGAGGCTTATTTTTTTTTTTTTTTTTTGCTTTATTATTCTTGGGGTTTTTTTTTTATCTTTGTTTTCTTTTGCAACATGACTAATTTAGAAATATGTTACTCAGGATTGCACATGTATAATCTATATTAAATTGCTTGCCTTCATATACTGTAACATTTAACATGTATAAGACTGCTTGCCATATAGGGGTGGGGGGGGGGGAGTGGAGGGAAGGGAAAAATGGGAACAGAAGTGAATGCAAGGGATAATGTTGTAAAATATTACCCATGCATACATACTGTCAATAAAAAGTTAAAATAAATAAATAAATAAATAAATAAAATTGTTTGCCTTCTCGAAGAGAGTGGGGGGAGGTAAGAGAAAATATGGAACTAAAAATTTTAAAAAGGATTATTTTAAAATTCTTAACATACATTTGAGAAAAAATAAAAATTAATAGTAAAAAATTAAAATGGTCTTGTTTCTCTGTGCTTTCTTCACCATCTTCTCTATTTTTCTATATGCTTAAATTTTTGAAATATTTATTTTTTTCTTTTGGTATTATTATTGAGATTCGGTGCCTGGCAGGAAGTTGTGGGAACCCCCTTTTGGCAGCACAGGCCCTTCGTAAATGAATTTGCTAGCCCAAAAAGTTAAACTGGCAAAAAAGGTTTATTATTGGCATTGGGAAGTCAGCCTTTGCTAGAAAGACTGAATTCCTTGATGGGCAAGGTTCTGACAGAGGGATATAAAGTTTCTAGTGGAAAAATCCTATCCTAGTTGAGAAATCCCTAGCAGGAAGGTAAAGAGGGCATAGTCCTGGTAGGGAAATAGGTGAGAAAGATAAAGATGGAGTAATGATGAAAAAGAATGCCATTTCAGCAGGCAGGGGGTTGCTGCCATGCCAAGGGGAGAGAGAGGTTGCTTGGAATGACATGTTAGGCCCTCTACAAGGAGATCAGTTAAAGGAAACTTGTTTTATAAGCAGCTCTTGGTGGGGACTGGAAGCAGGTTGAGCTGGAATCAAAATAGAAAATCTTGGAATTGAATGAGTGTCTCTGGGCTAATATCCAACTCAATAGAATTAGATAGAAATCTCCAGCTCCAGGCTAAGTAGGAGTCTTCCTGGACTCAACCTGTCCCACCCAGATAACAGAATGAAACCACTTTATCTTAATTTCCTGGGGTGGGTCACTCAGGGGAGAGCTTAGTGTTCCTCCCAAAGTCAGAGAGAAAAAAAAAAGTTTTGGGGCTCCCCTCATCATCATTATTATCCACCATAGTCTCCCAATTTAAAACAGGGTGAAAAACCATGTATGATGAGTAATTTAGTAAAACATCCATATAGAAAACATCCAAAAATAATGTTTTCCTTCATACCTAGAATCCATTATACCTCTGTCAGGAAGTTGATCAGAGTTTTTTAAGTCTTTGAAAATTATTTTTCTTAGCCTGGAGAGACTTATATAAACTGTTGCTGAGTGAATTGAACAGAATCAGGAAAACACTGTACAGAGTAACAGCAGATTTATCTGATGATCTACCACGAAAGGCTTAGCTCTTCTTAGATTTACAGTGATCCAAACCAATTCCAATAGAACTGGGATAGAAAATGCCATTGACATCTGGAGAGAGAACCATGGAGACTGAAAGAATGAAGCATATTTTTTTCACTTTTTTTCTCTTTGCTTTTTTTTTTCTTCATGGTTTTTTCCCTTTTGTTCTGATTTCCTTTCACAACTTGACTAAAATGAAAATATGTTTAAAATAATATATATGTATAACCTATATTAGATTGCTTTCTGTCTTGGGGAAGGGTGGGTAAAGTGGGGAGGGAGGGAAGGATAAAAAAATCTGGAACTCAAAATCTCACAAAAATGAATGTTGAAAACTATTGCTTTATGTAATCAGAAAATAAAATACTATTGAAATAAATATTTTTCTTTGTAATGTCATTATGTAAATTATTATTCTCACTTCACTCTAATTCATACTTCCTAGGAGGTTCTTTCATCATTTATTAGAGTACAGTAATATTCTACTACATTCATAAAATATAACTTGTTCATATATTTATTACACATATTTATTCCTCAATTAATGGATGCCCCTTTAGTTTCTAGTTATTTTCTTTTTCTTTTATTTCTTAAGGATCAGAAAGTTTGTTTGTCTTATGACTGCCATTAACAGTATTTTCTTTCTTAAATCCAACTCTCCCTATCCCTACCTGTTTCCCTGTTAAGTCTGATATATTTATATACCAAACTCTTTTTAGGGATGTGTGTGTGTAGTTAACATACTATTGTCCCAGTTCAGGTAAAAATGGGTTATTTGATGTTCTTCCAATCACTTCCTTCTCAGTGTTTATAAAATTTTCACCCACCCCAATTAAGAGAAATTGTAAATTTCATCCCTTCCTTCTCTCTACACCACTGCATCCATTTTACCCTCCTTTTTATTTTCTCTTCTTAAAACCCTCACAGTAGAACCAATCCACTTTCAGATCCTGTTTTTCTTAACTTCCTTGTAGACATTAAGAATGTGAAGGAATATTTTTTTTCTTCTATTAAAATATGAGCCTTTCTTCATAATATAGTTCCTTCTAAATGCTGAAATAAATTTACCTTTCTAAGTTTCTCTTGATTCTTATGTTAGCATTTCAGAATTCTTTCTCTGCTCTGGTTTTTTCCTCTAGTCAGTTGCTTTTTGAAATATATTCCAAGATTCCTGACTTAGCTCCTTGGTACTTCAGCTTTTTCTTTTTGCCTATTTTGTAGCATTTCTTTTTGACACAATATTTCCACATATTTGGAAGATATTCCTAGAACTTTTTTTGGGGGGGGGACTTTTTAAAGGAGTTGATCAGAACATTCTATTTTAGCTTTCCTCTCTGATTCTAAAAGATCTGACTAATTTTTGTTTATGATTTTTTTTGGTAAAGACTTAAAAAAAAATTATGATTTTTTAGGGAGTTTTTTGATTTAAATATTTACTCCCAGAAGTATTTTTAAGTCAGTTGCTTCTGATAGTAGCTATCTTAAATTTTCTTTTTTTTTTAATCTTTGATTTTTGTTCTAATTTTTTTGGCCATATCATGGACTATTTATATTTGTTCTCTTTTACTTTTTTAAGGGTAAGGTTTGCCATTTTTTTTCAAAGTTATTTATTCTCCTAATTCTTTCTTCTAGAAATTTTATTTCATTTTTTAAATCTCTTACTTCATGTTGTCTAAGTGGGGAAAACCCATTATTTTCCATTTGATTCTCTCTCGTAGTTATCATAGACTTACTCTTCCTACATAAAGCTAAAGCTTTGTTAAGTGCTTACTTTGTACCAGGTACAATGCTAAATGTTGGAAATACAAATTAAAAAAAACAGATTCTATTTTCAAAAATGCCAGACACATAGTTAATACTTGTAGTTAGTAAATACTTGTTGAATAATTGATTAATTCTCATCTTTAAATATGTCTTGTATTCTTTTGATATTATAAAATCTCCAAAGTGGATCTTCCCTGATCCAACCCTGCAATAAAGGATTTCATGTTTTCATAGTGTTCATTATTATTGCTATTCTCTGCAGTGAATGGAAAGGCTATTTAAATATTAAATGTTGAGACCTAGCTCACATACAAAACCATTCTCCTAGAACTAGTACTAGTAGAATTATTCCAAATAAAAGACAAAAATACCAAATGGATTTCCTGGGTCTACACATAAATAGATTCTACTTCTCTCTTGTTATGTAGAACCCCATTAGGAAACTCCAGACATACCATATGTAATTCAAATATAGACAGACCATATCCTTATACCAGTGCTAGAAATGTCTCTAGTAATCTTCATAAAACAACTGGAATAGAATTGTTACCTTGGGATCCAGTGTCAAGTACATCAGGATGTCAATGCCTTCAATCCATTGGTACACAGGGGCCTATCAATCCAGTTAGAAAGGAATAGGGAAAGGTTAATGGGCAGAGGTTAGTTTTTTAGGAGTCTAGTGTCCAAATCCTCTGTTCTGATATATTTTGGTAACCATCAGGCAAGCAAATCTGATTTTGAGTAAACCTAACATGCATGAGAATCTTATCTATAATTGTAGTAATATTACTATTCTATTTGATAACATATCTTTTATTTGGTTTCTAAATTGGGTGGCTCCCAGCCTTTAAAACTAGATCTCTCTCTTTGTCCTTTTATAAGCAGTGACTTTGAATAACAATTTGACTCCCAGATTCCTTGGCTCCTTCCATGAGGCCTGTTTGATCCGAGTTAACATCTGCTTTGGTCTAAGTAGCTTATTGTAGAGGGGGTTGCTTTGGGCCACTGATTATCTATCTCATTCACCTTTGAGTATTCTCTCAAGTCATTCTTTCATATCTCCTTTCCCATTCAACCTGATCAAGTTGTAGGACCTGGGAGTTCCTGAAGCTAATGGTGGAACAGTTGTAGTTTGAAATTTAAAATATCTAATCCTTAATCCCTTGGGTCAGTTTTGTGTAATTTATATACTCCACCTTTGGCCAGTGATCTCTGGAACAGCTTATCTGATCTTAGTACAAAGTTAGAGAGATTCTCTTTGTCTTGTGAATCAGTAGATTCACAAAGATGCATGTTCTTTATACTATTAGAGGTACCAAATTGTTTAATCCAACAATTGTGAACATGTCTAATATTGTCATTTGTAGTATTGTATTGCCACGTAGCTATGTAGTCTTAAAGACAGATCCCCTCAGCTTCTCTAATCACTTGAATTCCCCTTAGCCATCCCTGCTTCATATCTGGTGGTAATTTGAGTCAGGTACCAAATGTACCCTTCCCCTTGAAAATAATCATTTTTCTGTAGTGGATACACTTGGATTATACTGCTTGATTGTTAGCATGACTCAAAGGCCGAGCCTAAACCTCAGCTGGTATCAGACATTTGAATGAGAAAGTATTATATTCCCTAGCAGGATTTTTCATAATCCACAATCCATCCTGCATTCTCTTGATTAGAAATGGTCACAAAAGGAAGAATTAGTCATTAATTTGAAAGTGCCCCATTTTCCAGTTATTTCTTTTTTTTTTTTAATTTAAAATATTTTATTGCTAAAAATACTAATCATCATCTGAACCTTCAGCAAGATGTAATCTTTATGCTGGTAGAGGGTCTTTCCATGATATTGATGGCTGCTGACTAATTAGGATGATTTTTATTGGAGGCTGAGGTGCATGGCAATTTCTTTTTAAAAAATAATAGCAATACATGCATAGATAGTTTTCAACATTCACCCTTGCAAAACCTTGTGTTCCAAAAATTTCTCCCTTCCTTCCCTCTATCCCCCTACCCTAGATAGCAAGTAATTCTAATATATGTTAAACACATGCAATTCTTCTATATACATTTCTACATTTGTCATGCTGCAGAAAAAAAATCAGATCAAAAAGGAAAAAAAATAAGGAAAAAAGCAAACAAAAAAAGGTGAAAATACTATGTTGTGATCCATATTCAGTCCCCACAGACTTCTTTCTAGATACATATGGCTCTCTTCATTACAAGTCCTATTGGAATTAGCCTGAATCAGCTTACTGTTGAAAAGAGCCATGTCTATTACAGTTGATCATCGCATAATCTTGTTATTGCTATGTACAATGTTCTTTTGGTTCTGCTCATTTCACTTAGCATCAGTACATATAAGTCTCTCCAGGCCTTTCTGAAATCATCCCGCTGATCATTTCTAATAAAACAATAATATTCTATAGCATTCATTTACCATAATTTTTTCAGCCATTCTCTAGAGGATGGGTATCCATTCAGTTTCCAATTCCTTTACACTACAAAAAGCGCTGCTATAAACTTTTTTGCACATGTGGGTCCTTTTCCCTTTTTTTATGATTTCTTTGGAATATAAGCCCAGTAGAGACACTGATGGATCTAAAGATATATGCACAGTTTGATAGCCCTTTGGGCATAGTTCCATAATCCTCTCCAGAATGGTTGGATCAGTTCATAAATCCCAGGTCTCTTTTTTTTCTCCCTGAGGTAATTGGGGCTAAATGACTTGCCCAGGATCACACATCTAGGAAGTGGAAGTGTTAAGTGTCTGAGACCAAAATACGAATTTCAGGACTGGTGCTCTACCTACTATACCAGCTAGCTGCCTCCATCCCAGGCATTTCTTTAGGTATATGGGGAAGCACCCAAGTTTCAAAAAGGCATATAAGTTTATATTTGTTCTCTTTTCTGAATACCTTCCAAACCAGAATCCTAAATCACATCAGAGTCAATAGCAATGTGCAAAATTCTTTTAGTGGTACCCTTTTAACAATTCATAAGCATACCCCAAACAAGTAGTCCTTGGTGAGGGCTCATACAGAATCCCTGAATTCAGAAGTCATCTAATTTAGCCCATAAACAAAAGGAATCTTCTCTATAACATACCTGACCAGGAGTTATCTGCTCAACGACCTCAAATGAGGGAGAATTCACTACCTCCCATTCTACTTTTTGACATTAATTGCTAGGAAAAAAATTTTTTTCTGACATGTTTAGTTATATTTAGTTTCATTGAAATTACCATCTATTTTTCATGGTTTTATCTTTTTTTTTTTTTTTTAAATGTATTTATTCTTGGTGGAGAAATTTTGTTAAAGAAAAAAACAACAAAAGGATTAGGTCTGGGCCTATGCTTTAATTGATGTAGGGAATATCTGGATGAGGAAACTCACTGACCCAGTGGAGGTCAGCACCAGCTCTCCATAGCAAATCCCTAGAGAAGTTTTAAGGGTCATTGGAGAATCCAGGTCTTCTTGACTCTCTTATATAGGTTTTTAAAAAAAGGGCAAACACAAAGAAACCCCTTATACTCATCATCTTCTAGTGGGTGCATATTTTTAACACCTACACATTTTTTTTTTTTAAACTCTTAAGTTGGTTGGTGAGTTTTCTGTACATTAAAATCAGTTCCTTTGGACAAATACCATTTTTCTTCCTCACTGGAATCCTTTGTCACCTTCAGAATTTTGTCCTTGAACTTTGTCCCATTCATCCTGGAACTGAGTTCCCAGAAGTATATTAGCATATGCAATTCTATCTATTTGCTAGAACTTCCTAATAAGAATTTCTGGGAAAACTGGAAAGCCACCAGGCAGAAATTAGTCTTAGACCAATATTTTATACCATATTCCACATTAAATTCAACATGGATAGTTGGCAGAATATAAAAGACCACCACATGAGTAAATTAGAAAAAAGTAAATCATATATCTTTTACAACTATAAATGGATGAATTCCTAACCAGACAGTAGATTTACAATTACAATGACAAACTATTTTATTTACAACAAATATAAATGACAAAATATAAAATACATATCAGGCTAGAATGATAGGGAGCATAGTGGATAAAGTTCAGGGTCTGGAAGACACATCTTTCTGGTTTCAAAAACCCAGAAAAGTCTAAGTGACTTCAAACTCTTACTAGCTGCGTGACCCTGGGCAAGTCAATTAAACCTGTTTACCTCAGTTTCTTCATCTGTAAAATGACTTGGCAAAGAAAATAACAAACTATTCTAGTATTTTTGCCCAGAAAATCTCAAATGGGGTTGTAAAAAGTCAGACATGACTGAAAAATGACTGAACATAACAATTATACAAGTACAAACTCTGAGGCTCCTTACCCATATCACAATTTTATTTTTAGGTTAGGTCCCTAGATGAGAACTGGCTAATTCTTCCTTCAGAATTCTAAGGATAACATTACAGGGCTGACCATTTTTCTAGAACCATACCTCATGAATTCCCATTGCTTATCAGTTAATATCATTTAGCCAACTAGATTTAGTTAGCTTTTAGAGTTGTATATTTACTAAGATGCTTAAGAACAGTGAGTTTAACCATTCCCCTATGAGTCTGAGACACAATCTTAGAATACTACAGATTCTAGGGGAAGGTGGGTTCAATTTGAATATTCAGAGGAAGCCCAACTCTATGAGGTCTATCTCCTATTATGTAAGCAAGCTTACAGTTTGATTGCTATTTATAATAGCATTCAGTTCTAGCTATAATAATAATAAAAAATAAGATTCACTTGGAAGAACAAAATATTTAAAATATCAAGGGAAATAATGGGGGGAAATGGTAGAAATTAAGAGAAAATAGATATCAGTGCAACAGACTATTCAAGGGAGAATCAGAAATAATGAAATTCAATAAACTTAGTGTTTGATAAACCCCAAAACATAAATTACTTAAGAATTTGCCATTTGATAAGCATTACTGGGAAAACTAGAAAGTACAATTAGAAGAAACTAAACTTAGACCAATATTAGCTAAACATATACCCTATTACAAAATAAATTCACAATAAATCTGTGATATAACTATTAAAGTTGTTAAAAGATTAATGTTAAAATTAGAAAAGCGACAAACCATACATCATTCATACTGGTAGGAAGTTATTACTACAAAGTGATCAACGAAAGAAGAAAAAAATCTATATGTACATAGAAGCATGGAAAGACATATGAGCTGCTGATACAAAATGAAGTAAGCAGAATGAAGAAAACAATGTACACAATTCTAACAATTTAAACAAATTTAAACAACTGAAAAATAATTAAAACTGAGTATATTGGAATATAAAGAACATGTTTGGCCGCCTTTTGTCCTTTTATTTCTGATTTGCAAAGTTTAAGGTCAATAGGTACAGAACATAGGACAAAAAATTAAGGTTTTTTTGAGGTGTCAATTAGTTTTGCTGAATTTTTTTCCTCTTCTTTTTATTTTGTTTTTTATTTTTTACTCTTTGATATAAGGGATGGCTCCTTGGGAGGTAGAACAGGAAAGGCTTCAGGAAGAAATCTATGCCATGTAAAAACAAAATATATCAAGATCTATTAAAAATAAATCTGATACCTCAAACCATATAGTACACGTCAGACTATTCCTCTCCTCTATCACAGAGCAGTCATTTTCTCCCAAGGTTGCAGTCCCAACAACAAATTCTTCTCTGTAGATCTAAAATAGAATTTGCCCATGTTGATTCCTCTATTAAAGGATGAAATTATCACCAAGGTGAAGCAATTGTTAATGGCTCTGCTTTTGGTCCAGTGAGAACTCTAGCGGATGTCTAAGCAATTGAAGCTCCCTTCACTACTATATCATATCTCTGCCAGGATTGTAATCTATTTTTCAAACCCCTTATTTGTTTCCTGGGTATTCTGTAGTTCACTTCAATGATAAAAATTAATTATATTTCTCTCACTTTTGACCTTCTCCCAAACTATCCTCCATTGTAATTTACTTCATTTGGTTCCTGGATTTGTTCACATAGATATATACTTATTCAGTATACTATGTTATCCTTTCCCACTCCACATACTCCACATACCTTTTTACTTATCCTGTTTCTTTTAAACAAGGTATTAAACCATACATGATCATGGTTCAGTCATGGTTTCATCTCACTACATATGAGTGATATATATATATGGTTAAGTGTACTTCCTTGAGTTGCACATTTGGGGACAGACACATTTGAGCCTGTGGGTGTTACTCCTGGCTTTTTTTTTTTTTTTTTTTTTTTTTTTTTTTTTTGATTTGTGTCCTTTAAATTTCTGGGTGTCATTTTCCTGAATATGGATTTGTAGTACAATTTGATTCCTTCTGATTACAGGGTAGAGGTGGAAAGTGAAAGACTCTTCCCAGAATCTCTTTTTCATGAGGGCACTCAAGCCAGCTATCTCTTCATTTCCTACTCAGTTGTACTCCTTGGACTTTTCTATCATGCTTTGAGCCAGATACCTTCTTTGCAACCCCTTTTTTTCTCCTCTTCAGTTTGTCCACATATCTCCCTTTTCCAACTTCCTTTTATGACTTTTTTTTTTTTTTTTTTACAATTAGAATATAAACTGCTTAAGGAGAGGGATTGTATTCCTAAATACATAGCTTACTACTTAATGCTTGTTGACCATTGACTAATACTTTCTTCCTAATTTTTTTTCATTATTAACCTTAAGATTCTTGATCTTTTGTTCCTTCCATATGAAATTTGTTATCCGTTTTCTAACTCCATAAAATATTCTTTGGGGAGTTTGATCAGTACAGTACTGAATAAGCAACCCATTATGAGCAATTATTGTCTATCCAATTTTTTAAGTCAGTTTTTATTTCTAAAAAGATTCAGATAGTCTTTAGGTAAATCTTGAAAGATACATTCCAAAGTATTTGATGGCTTCTTATTTTGAATGGAATTGCTCCTTTTAGCTCTTCTTGCTGGGTTTTGTTGGTTATTTATAGGAATGCTGCTAACTCATTTATTTATTTTTGGTTTGGATGATTTTATTGCTGAGAATAGTTAAGTCATTATGGTTGGTTATCATATAATATTATTGTGTACAATGCTCTTTTCATCTTTTCACTTTTCATTAGTCCATGTTAGTTATAAGGTGTGATTCAGGCCAATTCCAACAGATTTGTTAAGGAGAAAACCATCTGTATCCAGAAGGAGAAGTATGGGGACTGAATATGGATCACAATATAGCACTGAAATTCATCTTTTTTGTTATTTGCTTTTTTCTTTCTCATTTGTCCCCCTTTTTGATTTGACTTTTTTTTTGTATGTGTGTAGCATGATAAATGTGGAAATGCATATGGAAGAATTGCATGTGTTTAACATATATTGGATTACTTGTTTAGGGAGGGAGGTGAGAGGAAAAGAGGGAGAAAAATTTGGAACACAAGGTTTTGCAAAGGTAAATGTTAAAAACTATCTTTGTATGTATTTTTGTTCTCCCAGATAAATTATTACTTTTTCTAGCTCTACAAAGTAATTTCTTGGCAATTTGGTTGGTATAGCACTGAATAAGTAGATTAATTTAGGTAGAAGTGTAATTTTTAGTGATTGCATCAACTTCTGTCTGTTCAATTATTATCTCTATTTGGTAATTTTCTAATTTACTTATTGATCCCTAACCTCTCTGCTGATCTCCAGACTCCTAGCTTTAATTGTTTATTGAATATCTTGAACTGGATGTCATATGGACATCTTGAATTCAACATGTTCAAAACTAAACACATAATCTTTCCTCTCAAACCCTTTCCTCTTCCTAACTTACCGGTTACTGTTGAGGATACTACCATCCTCCCCATTATCACCCAGCCTCCCAATTTAAGTGTCATCCTTGATTACTCATTGTCTTTCATCCCTCCCCTAAAATATCCAATCCAATGAAAAGGCCTGTCACTTCTAACTTTATAACAACTCTTTTTTTTTTTAACCCCTTTTATTCTCTGATGGTGCCCTAACCTGGTGTAGGCCCTCTTCATCACACATCTGGACTATTGGAATAGTCCAACTTCTGTTTGAACTGCCTGCCACAAGTCTCCCAACTTTAATTCATCGTCCACTCACCAATCAGAATGATTGCTAATTGTGTATAGTACCCACTTTTTCTTGTCCTGTCCTCTTTTATTTTTTTCTTCTCTACTACAGTATGTTTTGGCAAGAAACATATTGATTCATATAGATAGAAGATTCATATAGAATTGGAATGAGGAAGTGAAGCAAAATTTTTATGTTTCAAGAAGAGCAAGGGTTAGTTATCGTGGTTTAACCATGATATTGCAGTTAAGACTGCAATAAAGTTTTGTTTTTCTTCCCAGGTTATTTTTACCTTTCTAAATCTGATTTTTCTTGTGCAACAAGAGAACTGTATAAATATGTACACATATGCTATATTTAAGATATATTTCAATATGTTTAACATGTATGAGACTGACTGCCATCTAGGGGAGGGGGTGGAGAGAAGAAAGGGAAAAGTTGGAACAGAAGTGTTTGCAAGAGTCAATGTTGAAAAATTACCCAAGCATATGTTTCGTCAATAAAAAGCTAAAAAAAATTCCCCTAAAAAAAAACTGCAATAAAGATAAACAAAAAATTTTTTTAAAGAGATAGAAAGATAAATCCTATTTAAAATAACTATAGCTAATATAAAATATTTGGGAGTCTATCTGCCAAGGGAAAGCCAGAAACTATGTGAACACAATTACAAAAGACTTTTCACACAAATAAAGTTAGATCTAAATAATTGAAAGACCTGAACTAGATAAAGATCCAATAAAGGTGACTGATACAAGTGGTCAGATAGGTAATGGAAGAACCAAAGAAGAGTAGTATCATAAAAACTTAGAGAAAAAAGGAGTGTCAAAGGCTGTAGAGAGGTCAAGAAAGATGAAGGTTGTAAAAAGGCCAAGAGTTGTAGCAATTAAGAAATCTTTGGTAATTGTAGAAAGAGTAGTTTTTGTTGACTAATATATTGAAAGTCAAGCTGAAGAGAATAAGGGAATGAGAGGAAAGGAAATGGAGGCACTTATTGTAAACTGCCTTCTCAAGTTATTTAGTGGGGAAAAAAGAGAGGAAAAATGTGAGAAGATAGCTAGTGGGGATTTGTGGGTCAACTGAGAGTTTTGGGATGTTGGGAGAGACATTTGCATATTTGTAGGCAATAGGAAAACGGCCAAGGAGAAACTGAAGAATTAATGAGAAAATATGAATGTTAGAACAGGCAATCTGGTGGATGGAATGAGATAAGTAGTTCAGGTAGAAGGATTTGCTTTGGCAAAGAGAAGGGCAACCTCATTATGTATGACAGGTGTGAGAAGGAGTTGGTAGCAAAAGGCATATATGAGACAGGGAGCTCTCTGTGCAATGCCTTAATTTTTTTCAGTAAAGTATGAGGCAAGGTTCTTACCTTTAACATCATCTATCTCTTCTCTTTTCATCTAGTCTCTGAAAATAAGGTGGCTCTTTAATTTGCCAAGGCCAATCTGTATATATCCGCTCCATTCCTTTCTCCAGCATATTATTGCAACCTCAGTTATCATTCTCTCTTTATCTCCTAGTTCCTTTCCTATCACCTTCAAACATTACTGAGTCTCCTTCTTTAAAAAAATTCATTAGTTGCTATCCCCAGAAACTATTATTCTAATACTCTACCTTTTTCAAGCCATAATCTTAGAAAAATTATCAAAATGATTCAATTGAGCAAAATTCTTTTTTCTGAGTTACCCATTATTTCCCACCAACCAATCATAAGAGTGAATACATGAAATTCATGACTGTTTTGTACCTGAGTGGCCAGGAAGTCCCTTCCTGAATCACTGCTTATTCATGACAGAGTGCCTTATGTAACTCAATGAAACCATAAACTGTGCCATGCAGAATTACCCAAGATGGACAATCCATAATGCAGATTTCTGACAAAATGTGAATCACTGGAAAAGAAAATGGCAAACCACTTCATTCAGATTTTTGCCAAGAAAACCAGTGGACAATACTAAAATGGTAGAGGACATCAGAAGATGAGTCCCTCAGCTAGAAAGATGTACAGCATGCTGCTGGGGAAGAGTAGAAGATAACTACAAGCAACTTCAGTGCTAATGAAGAGGCTGAGCCAAAGCCAAAAGGAGACTGAACTCTGTATGTGCCTGGTGATGAAAGGAAAAATCTGATACTGTAAAGATCAGTATTGCATAGGAACCTGGAATATAAAATCTATAAACCAAGGTAAACTGGATATGCTCAAAGAAGAGATGAAAAATGAAATGTAAACATATTGGGTATTGGTGAACTAAAATGAATGAGAATGGATGCATTTAATTCAAATGATCACTACATACATTTCTGTGGGCAAGAATTCCTTAGAAGAAATACGTTAACCCTCATAAAAGAATGAGAAAAGCAGTATTGGGATATAATCTCAAAAATGGCCAAATTAAACCTGTTCAAGTTCAGGGCTGTTCAATATCACAATAATATAAATCTATGCTCCAACCACTGATATAAAAAACTCTAAAATTGGTAAGTTCTATGAAGATAAATAACATTTTCTAGAAACAACACCAAAAAAAGATGTCACATTCTGTAATGTTCTTGTTGGTTTTCTGGAGGGCTTGGAGCAGCCTTCATTTCAGCCAAGTAATCACCACGAAAATAGCCAGGTGTTAAAGCCCAAAGTCCAGATTCTTTATTGTCTCCTTGCCTGGGACATGGGTTAGCTTTCTTGAGAGCCTTTCAGACCAGCCTTGGTCTCAGTGGGGAAAATGCAGGAGGCCAGAGATGAAGTGAATCTGTCTGAGTCTGTCCCACTGATATGCTCTATTTTAATTACATTATCATAGGTGTGAATCACACCTACAATAGGTGTGTAGAACTATATTAAGTAGTAAGTACATGTACTGAACTAGAGAACTAATCACCGTGCTAAACTACATAACCATTGTTTTATCAATTCCACTGACTTAACACCTTGTAAGAATCCTTGTTTCAAGTACAGAGTTCTGGCCCATAACAACATTCATGGTAAGGGATTGGAATGCTAAAGTTAGAAATCAAATTGGAATAACAAGCAAGTTTGGCCTTAGAATACAAAATGAAATAGGGCAGAGTTCTGTTAAGATAACTCAACCACCTAAAAATATGTGACCATCATCAGATGGTCAATATAGAAATCAGGCTGATTATATACTTTTCAGTTTAAAGTGGAAAAGTTCTATATAGTCAGTTAAAACAAGGCCCGGGACTGCCTGTGGCTCAGATCATGAGCAGCCACTTCTCCTCCTCCTCCTCCTGCTGCTTCTCTTCTTTCTTCTTTTTATTCTCCTTCTCTCTCTTCTCTTCTTCCTCTTTCTTATTTCTATAATCTTTTGGTTTTATTTTTCCTTGATATAATTTTATTTTTCCCTAATTACATGTAAAATAATTTTCAGCATTCATCTTTGTAAGATTTTAAGCTCCAAATTTTTCTCCCTCTTTTCCTTCCTTCCCTCTTCCCCAAGACAGTAAGCAATCTGAATCATTATTCATGTATATATTATACATTATAATTATACATGTGTAATTATGTTAAACACATTTCCACATTAGTCATGCTATGAAAGAAGACTCAAAACAAAAGGGGAAAATCACAAGAAAGGGGGGAAAGAAGAGAAAATAGTAAAATCATGAACTTGTAGTAAAATTCAGACTTAAATTGAAGACAGTAGGGAAAATCTATTATATAGGTATGGTATATATAGGCATGACTTAAATAATATCCCTTATGAATATAAAGTGGAGATGATGGATAGATTTAAGGGATTAGATCTGCTAGATAGACTGCCTAAGAATTATAGACAGAGTATAGAAATATTGGATAAGAGGGTCAACAAATACATTCCAAAGAAAAAGAGCAAGAAAGCAAATGGGTGCCTGATGAGACTTTACAAATAGTTGAAGAAAGGGAAAGGAGAAAAGGAAAGATATACCTAACTAAATGCAGAATTCCACAAAACAGTAAGGAGAGATAAGATTTTCATAAATAAATAATGTAAAGAAGTAAAAGAAAACAATAGAATGAGAAAAACAAGAGATCTGTTCAAGAAAATTAGAGCTATCAAAGAAAAGTTTTAATGGGCATGATAAAAACCAGGAATAGCAGGAATTTAACAGAAGAAGAAAAGATTAAGAAGATGTGGTAAGAATATACAAAAGGGCTACATAAGAAAGATCTTAACATCATCGATAACCATGACAATATGGTTACTGATCTAGAGTCAGATATTCTAGTGAATAAAGTCAAATGGTTTAACAAGCATTTTAACAATAAAGTTAGACTAGAATTCCAGCTGAGCTATTTAAAACACTAAAAGATGGGGGCAGCTAGATGGCATAGTGAATAGAGTACCAGCCCTAAAATTCAAATCTGGCCTCAGACACTTCCTAGCTATGTGACCCTGGGCAAGTCAATTGCCTCTGCAAAACAAACAAAAACAAAAACAAAAAAAACAACACTGAAAGATGATGTTGTTAATGCATTTGCATTCAATATGCCAGCAAATTTGGCAAACACAACAGTGGTCACTATATTGAAAAAGATCCATTTATTGAATAATTATGCTCATTTCATATGCCAGCAAGGTTATGCTTAAGATTCTGTAAACCAGACCTCAGCAACAGAGAATTACTAGAAAAGCAGGCCGTTTTTTGAAGAAATAAAGAATTAGAGACTAAATTGACAACATTTGCTGACAAGAGAGTTCCAGAAAAACATCTACTTTTGATTCATTGACTATAGAAAAGCCTGACTCTGTGGATCCCAACAAAATATGGCTAATCTTCAAAGAGATAGGAGCACCAGATCAGCTTACTTGTTTGTCGCCTGAGGAACCAGTATATAGGCCAAAAAATAAGAACCAAACATGGAACGACTGATTAAAATTTGAAAAAGAATATGACAAAGCTGTCTATTGTCCCTTCATTTATTTAACTTAGCACATCATGTGAAATTCCAAGCTGGATGAATCAAAAGCTGGAATTAAGGTTGCTAGGAGAAATATCAACAATCTCAGAGATGCAGAATATATCATTGTGAAAGTGAAGAGAATTAAGAAGTCTCTTAATGGGGATGAAAAAGGAGAGTTTACAAAGCTGGCTTGAAGATTAACATCAAAAAAACAAAAACAAAATGCTAAGATCTTGGCAACTGGTCCCATCATTTCCCTGGCAAACAGAGGGGGAAGAAATGGAAATAGTGTCAGATTTTATGTTCTTGGTCTCAAAGATCACTGCAGATGGTGACTGTGGTCATGACATTAAAAGATGCTTGCTCCTTGGAAGGAAAACTGACAAAACAGAGATATCACTTCGCTAACAAAAGCTCATAGAGTCAAAACTATGTTTGTTTTTTCCCGTAGGAATAACTCAGAATCAACATTTTTGAATTGTGGTGCAGGAGAAGGCTTTTGAGAATCCCTTGGATATTAAAGAGATCAAATCATTTAATACCAAAAGAAGTTAATTCAGGATATTCACTAGAAATTCAAACACTAAAGCATAGCCACATAATGAGGAGATGGGACCTATTGGGAAAGACCCTAATGGTGGAAAAGATTGAAGGAAAGGCGGGGTGCAGAGAATGAGATGGAGAGAAAGTATCATGGAAACAACTGATATGAACTTCTAGAGACAGTAGAGGATAAGAAGGGCCTAGCATGCTAGGATCCAGAGTCAAATATGACTGAAGGACTGAACACAAACAATTATCAGGAAGTGGTGTCAATAGGATGAATCTTCAGTCCCTTAAAGCAATCAAGTTCTGGGGATAGTTTCAATAGTTTTTTGTTTTTTTAATGTATTATATTTTAATTTACTTTTGCTAAATGTTTCCATCTGAATCTGGTTGTTTGTTTTGTTTTAGGTTTCAATACTTTTAAAAGAAAAATTTGTTAAATTTGTACAGGGAAAGGTCTTAGAATATTGTTCTTACCATACTTTAGTCCTTGTTGGTAAAGTCCTTAAGGTACTCCAGAGTAGGGAGGTTAAAATGCTCCAAAAGACCACAAGCAAACTCACAATATTCTACTTTGATGCAGCTAAACCAGATTAAAATGAATTGGGAAATATTTAACAAAATAAAAATACTATTACATGTGGTTTTCTCAGTCAATATAGTTCATAGTTCATAGGATATATATATATATATATATATATATCTGGTGGCCCCCACCTTTATTTATGTTTGACATTGTTTTCTAGAGGATTTTCCATAGAAATATAGTGAGCTTAATAAATTAGGAAATACATGTAAAACATTTTGCCAACTTTAAAGTGCTACATAAATGTTTATTATTATTATTATGTCTAGTGACAATGTCATTCCTTGGGCCTTTTACTGAAATTTAAATTTCATCTACATTGTGAAAATTTTCTTAAATCCAGACAATCAACAAAACAATAAATTAAGCATTGATTTGTAGCAATGTCAATTTGAGGTATAAAATGTTCATACTGAAAATTTAACAATTTGGCTCTTGAAAATTTCTTATAGCCCTAAGATTTCCAGTATTCTGCCAACAGTACCTCCAGTACTCACTGAAGCCTCACATAGAAAGTACTAAAGAAGAAAGAGAAACTAAGATGGATGTAACAGCAAAAACAAAACAAACCCAACAATTGGAACAGCTCCCTAAAGATGATTGAAACTGCCTGAATTCCAGTAATGTCTGCATCCTGTGTCTAAATGAGAAATCCATATAATAGGTTATGCCAAATCTTTGCCATTAATAGTATTTTTAAAAAGTGAACATAAGTGGGAATGACACCAACAGCATCAAAAATATAGCAAAGATGGTAGAACTTCCTTGTTTTAGTTGTTTAATTGTTTCTGACTCTTCACAATTGCTTTTGGGGTTTTCTTATTAAAAATACTGGAACAGTTTCCCATTTTTTTTGTCCAGCTCATTTTATAGATGAGAAACTGAGGTAAACAGAATTATATGACTTGCCCAGGGTTATCCATCTAGTAATCAGATTTTAACTCGGGAAGTTGAGTCTTCCTGACTCCAGGCCTAACTTGGTAGAATTGTGATAAAATCTAGACAAGTTGCAGCCTGAGTGAGACATGATGAGACAGCTGCCATGAGGTGCCTTCCCTAAATGGCAGATCTGGAAGGAACTCCCTGGTGTTCACCCTTTACCTTCTTCAATCAGATGATCCCCAGTATTATTGGGTATTGAGAACACCTAAGTTTCAGAGTTGATATTATCCTGCAGAATGATGAGTTTCTGGAGACCACAATGAATTCCAGGAGTGCAATTTATGAGAAAGAACTTTAAGGCTTGCAGAGCACTTTAAATAATATTTGAGATTCAGAACATTTCTAGTGGTGAAGAAGGGTCCCCGAACTCAAACTCTTTGAAGGAGAAAATCTCCTTCAACTCTTCTGCCTCAGTGAGGGACCCCGCCGGAGGGAAACAAGACAAACAGTTTTATTCTGTTATAAGTGGGGTTGGTTCAGTCCTGAGCAAAAGAATTCCCAACCTATTCAATTAAAGAAACTCATTCAGTTCTATTCGAATTCAGCTCAAGCTGAAACCCAGCTTGTGGCCAAAGACCTTCTTATAAAAATGGCAATTAAAAACTCATTTCTTTGCAGAGGTTCTAAACATGCCAGGCTATGCCAAGGAAGACTCTGCCCACTGGAATAATATTTTTTCCAGTTCTACCCTCTCTTTACCCTCACTTATTTCCCTAACAAGACCTTATGACTCTCTGTCAGGATTTTTTTTTTAATTTTTTTTCTTTCTTTTTTTTTTTTTTTAAATTTAATAACCTTTTATTTACAGGTTATATGCATGGGTAACTTTACAGCATTAACAATTGCCAAACCTCTTGTTCCAATTTTTCACCTCTTACCCCCCGCCCTCCCCCCAGATGGCAGGATGACCAGTAGATGTTAAATATATTAAAATGTAAATTAGATACACAATAAGTATACATGACCAAACCGTTATTTTGCTGTACAAAAAGAATCAGACTCTGAAATATTGTACAATTAGCTTGTGAAGGAAATCCAAAAATGCAGGTGTGCATAAATATAGGGATTGGGAATTCAATGTAATGGTTTTTAGTCATCTCCCAGAGTTCTTTTTCTGGGCATAGCTAGTTCAGTTCATTACTGCTCCATTAGAAATGATTTGGTTGATCTCGTTGCTGAGGATGGCCTGATCCATCAGAACTGGTCATCATCTAGTATTGTTGTTGAAGTATAATGATCTCCTGGTCCTGCTCATTTCACTCAGTATCAGTTCGTGTAAGTCTCTCCAGGCCTTTCTGAAATCATCCTGTTGGTCATTTCTTACAGAACAATAATATTCCATAATATTCATATACCACAATTTATTCAGCCATTCTCCAACTGATGGACATCCATTCAGTTTCCAGTTTCTAGCCACTACAAAAAGAGCTGCCACAAACATTCGTGCACATACAGGTCTCTTTCCCTTCTTTATTATCTCTTTGAGATATAAGCCCAGTAGTAACACTGCTGGATCAAAGGGTATGCACAGTTTGATAACTTTTTGAGCATAGTTCCAAACTACTCTCCAGAATGGTTGGATTCGTTCACAACTCCACCAACAATGCATCAATGTCCCAGTTTTCCCGCATCCCCTTCAACAATCATCATTATTTTTTCCTGTCATCTTAGCCAATCTGTCTGTCAGGATTTTTAACCTTAACTTCCCAATCCTTAGAATAAACCTTTATCAATCTAGTTTTTCAGATTTGTAAATTCCTTCACGAGAATCTCTGCACTGCCAGAAGGGGGTTCCGCAAAACTCCTTGTGCCAAATTCCAAGGGGATGCAGGGGAGCCAAACCTCTCCATTTCTTTCCCTGAACCCCAAACCTGCCACTAGACCTTATCATTTAACTTCCTGACCACCAGAAACCCTAATCTCATTTTAGTTCCCTAAATCTAGACCTTATCACCCCCTACAAAAGGGAACCCCCAAACCTAAACCTCATCAGTAGGAGGCCATTAAAACAGAGAAGGGAGCAGGATACCAAGGTCTGTACTGGAGGCCTCTGTGTCTGATATAAATCACTTCTCTATGAGTGGCACTAACACTAGAAGAAAACAGGCAAGTATGATTTTGAAGGTGCCATTTCCATTTAAGGCTAGAAGTGTCCCCTGTGACCTACCAGACTTGTTAAAGGAATTTTCTTGCACCATTCAACCTGTAATAGGCAACTCTGGACAAAAGATGGTTGTATGATCTTGGGTCATCTGTTCAGAAGCACTTAGGACAACTGTTTTTCAAAAGCCCTATGGTAAGTGGCTTCTTTGGTGAATTGCAATGTAGAAGCCTAAAGGCTGCTCATTCTGATTCTTTTGGTGTCTGCCAAAGAGACTATT